>NW_028318465.1:0-600000 GCF_062004578.1 Staurois parvus | reverse complement strand
GGTAATGCCCCATCATTAATATCAGTGGGAGGAATAGTGCCCCATCATTGGTGTCAGTGGGAGGAATAGTGCCCCATCGTTGGTGTCAGTGGGAGAAATAATGCCCCATCATTAGTATCAGTGACACCAATGATGCGGCACTATTCCTCCCACTGACACCAATGACACTTGCTGACCCCTGTTGCAGTATGGTGCTGCTGCAGCCAGCATATGTGGTTGCAGCAGCACCTCTGCACTGCACACTTACCGGCTTTTCCCTCACTCGATTTTCGCGGGTCCGCTCGGCTCCGCCTCCTCGCCCGTGATTGGCCGCCTGTGTACCTTTCCTGAGCTACAGTTCTGGCGGCCAATCACCGGTGAGGAGGCGGAGCCGAGCGGCAGGAGTGAGGGAGTGGCCGGAGTGACGGAAGGAGCAGCGCTTCCTGGATGGATCATCGTGGGAGCCAGGTAAGAGACAGCAGCCCTCTGCCCACCCCTGTACGCGCCCCCCTTGACGGAGCCTCGCACCCCCCCTGACATCTGCAGACGTTGACTCGAGTATAAGCCGAGGGGGCCGTTTTTCAGCACAAAAATGTGCTGAAAAACTCGGCTTATATTCGAGTATATACGGTAATACTGTGCATAAATCACCAAATCAGTGTTTTTCAGCAGCCTACTATTCATAGCACCGATACACAAAATATTTCATATAAATATACAACGGGCTGCAAAATTATTCTTCACCTCACTAAATGTTCTGAACTATTTAAAATAATCTGTCCAAATGTTATAATGGAAGAGATACTGACATGTAAATACAAACATAATTTGCCATAGGGTCTTGCTTGATATTTTATTTTACTGGTGGTGAGTAGGAAAGGGTGGCAACATTCACATATACAAAGGGGGGGGGGGGACAGACTGAGAAAAAAAAAAAATTAGGTACCCTATAACAGGATGTCTGAGAACAGCAGAAAAAAGCTTGCATTTGAGACTTGTAAGGTGTTGTTTACATTTTTACAATATTAACAGTAAGTACACAAATTTACAATCTAAATAGTTTTTGTTGTCATTGAAATGGGCTTGAGTCCTTTGTTATAAGTTAAAGTCACTGTAAATGCTTTTTCTTAAAAAACAAAACAAAACAAAAAAAACCACAAAAACAAAAAAACACAAAAACAAAAAAAAACAGGTTTTTAACTTACCTACTTTGTATGGAATTACACAGTGTGGCCCCACACCTCCTCCTCTTGGGTCCCCCACCAGTGCTCAAGTAAGTGCCCACATAGAAAGCCACTTTCTATAGGGGTACTCGTGCGGTCTCACCCCCAAGCCTCGCATTCTGCGTCTATAGACACAGACAGCGAGACTTAGCCCCACCCCCTCATCACTGGCCTTGACTGACAGCAGCAAGAGCCAATGGCTCCCGCTGCATCAGCAAAGCCTGCGAGATCAGGATGTGAGGAAAGAGCTGCAGATGGGCACAGCATTGGATCCAATGAGAGCTCAGGTAAAAGGGGGAAAGGGAGGGATTCTGATGCCTAAACATTTTTTGCCCTAATGCAAGGAACACAATAAGGAAAAAAATGTTTCGTTTTTTTTAACTACTTAAATGGAAAAAGAAGACTTTATAATTTACCTTTTCTTTGGAATATGTTTTTTATATATCATATAGAAGAAAATTTCAGATGGCTGGACATATCTCTGGATTTACTGGTCATTTTGAAAACGTTTTCACAATTTTGAATCCGATGCTCCATTTCAAGTACTCAGGTTTGTGGTAGGTTTACTTTAACAACAAAATAGAGCTTTTGTCACAGACAAACAGCAGAGAAGTTTGTCACTAATATCACAGAACCCTTCTCCACTTAAGCCCACTTTGTGCGGTAGTCCTATAAATCAGGCTCTCGTATTGCATTGGACAAGTTGTGGGAAGTGACCCAAAGCAAAGTAAAACAGTCTGGAAAAAATATCCTAAATGCCACTACAGTGTAACCTAAAATACTACCTAGTAACCTCTTCCTTCCATCATTCATCAACTTTTCTACTAACATGTGCAATGACACGTCATGGTATCATTTCCAGCTTACATCAGTGAGAAAGAAGTGCCTATCTCTTCAGGGAAGCCTATCCTGCCCTCAGCTAATACTGGAATCTTCTACTCTTCCAACCAGTCCATCCCCCACAGTTACTACCTTTTGTACCACAAGCCCCTCCCTCCTAGATTGTAAGCTCCAAGGAGCAGGGCCCTCAAATCCCTATTGTATTGAACTATATTGTTGCTGTATTGTCTCCCGTTATATTGTAAAGCACTGAGCAAACTGTTGGCACTATAATATAATAATAATAAATCATTAACTATACAAATTAGGCAGTCCAAGCAATGACATATACATCAAGGGCTTGGATAAGGGGGTACCACCAGTCCTCTTGTATGGGGCCCAGGCCAGCAGGGGGCCCAGGCAGCTGGGTTAATCGGATATGGGCAGGAAGGGTGGTCAGAATGGTGGTGGTGGTGGGGGGGGATCAATTATTGGAATTGATCCCCTGTATGGCTCTGTCTGGAGCAGCTGAAAGCTGGCTTCTTCTCCTCTCCCACTTGTTGGCTTTCAGCTGCTGCAGAGTTATACAGCGGACCAGTTCCAGTAATTGACCCCCTTACTGCACCCATCACCCTCCCTGTCTGTGTACAATACATTTTCCCCCTGCTGGCCAAGTTCCCCTGTGTGACCCCACTCCCGCAGTGCTGGCAGCTTCCCTCCTCTCCTTCCCATCGGTAGCTGCAAGCACACAATAGGATCCTTCAGGATGGAAAGTGGGGGAAGGTCCTGGTAAATATGTCACATTTACCAGCCCTTTACTTTCCTGAATGAACACAATGAGTGATCTGTACCGATCACTCACTGTGTTCATTCATAACTGAAGCATTATAAACTGTACTTTTGTTTGGGGAGGGGGGGGGGCCCTGTCATGTTGGCTGTATGAGGCCCCATGGTTTCTAACAGCAGCCCTGTATACATCATACAACATAATGATCAATGGAAATAAAAACATGTACAAATTATATTATCAATGGATTAAAAAGTTCAAAAAAATTAATCCACTAATAGTAGCCACGTGGAGAAAATAAAAAAATTAATCTTGTGACTGTTGTGTTCATGTGTTGCACAGGTGGGTGACATGTGCTCATTAAATGACTTGGATTTTTCAATCCACAGCTTACATACACAGCTTCTGGTGTCCCCTGCATATCTACAGTTTGACAATTGTCCTGAGAATCTTGTAACTAAATAAATGCATAGGGGGCTAAAAACAAAGTTCTGACTGCCTGAACCCAAGCTAGGTTACATTGTTGTATTTTATAGAGAAAATGTAATTTTACTAAATGCATTATCACGGCTGAAACCATTTTTGAAAGTGGGAAACAAATGGCTTTAAACACAATAATGGCTTTAGACTGCTTTGAAATGGAGTTCCTTTCTTATACAAGTCAAATGCAAAAGCAGCTTGGAGTTTCTCAAGTGTGGGTTTAGACAGAGGTTGAAGAGTTCAGGGATGTGCTACGTGCAGAGTACGGGGGTGTGCTACGTACATAGTGCAGAGTTCTGGGATTCGAAACACACAGATTGCAGAGTTCAGCCTTCTTCCAGAGCTGCACACTCCTGCATCCCTCATCCACATCTCACTTTCACCCCTCTTCAGCTCTGACCTCTGCATGTAACCCCCACCCTCCACTGCCCCTATCTTCTCCCCCCTCCCTAAACGTTTCACCATCTTCTACATATCTTACTTTTCTTGCTGTATTAATCTAAAGTACCCAGCTGACTCTAGTATCTTCCTTCACACTGTAGGTGACTCCACCTCTCTCACTTGCAGGGAGATCATCCAGTGGGGGTGTTGGCATCTGCACTGCACCCCGGGCACCTGCATCTCTCTTGTCCCCATCCTGCACTCAGTTGGAGCAGCTCAGGAGATCAGATCTATGGGAGCTGTTGGGAGACAAGCTGCTGCTTGTAAACACAGTATCTGGACTTGTGTTTACAAGTGACAGTGATGAGCAGGCAGCAGAGGGCCTGAGCCAGAGGTGGTGGAAGTTCCACCAAGTTCCAGCTGAAAAAGGTCCTCGTTTTATTATTGTCAAAGAGAATTTAAAATCTACATATACACAGTATTTTATCTAAACACTTTTTTCAAAATAGTAGATTTTAGGACATGTCTGGGTTCAAAAATGGTTGGTCCTTGAAGCAAAGGTTATTACATTACATTACATTGAGTTTATATAGCGCCAAAGGGTTTGCTCAGCGCTGTACAATAGAGGGGGGGACAATACATGAAACAGTACAGCAGCTACGAACAGCACACGAGGGGTAAGAGGGCCCTACTCTTTCGAGCTTACAATCTGGGAGGGAGGGGGTAGTGGTACAGGAGGAAGTGGCTGTGGGGGATGGAGTGGTAGGAGGAATGAAGGAGAGCAGCAGTTAGGTGAGGGTGGGGTAGGCTTCCCTGAAGAGGTGGGTTTTCAGGGAGCGCCTGAAGGTGAGGAGGGAAGGTGACAGTCTGATGGATTGGGGTAGTGAGTTCCAGAGGATGGGGGAGGACCTGGAGAAGTCTTGCAGACGTGCGTGTGAGGAGGAGACCAGGGAGCAAGATAGAAGGAGGTCCTGTGAAGAGCGAAGGGTACGGGTAGGGTGGTACTTGGGAATCAGGTCGGTGAGGTAGTTAGGGGCAGTGTTGTGAATGGCTTTGTAGGTCAGAGTGAGTAGTTTGAATTTGATGCGTTGGGCGATAGGGAGCCAGTGGAGGGAGAGGCAGAGGGGGGTGGCAGAGGTGGAGCGGCTGGTGAGGTGGATGAGTCTGGCAGCTGAGTTCAGGATGGTCTGAAGCGGGGAGAGTTTGCACTGGGGTAGGCCGGTGAGGAGGGAGTTGCAGTAGTCAAGGCGTGAGATAATCAGGGAGTGTACGAGTAGTTTAGCGGTGTCTGGGGTAAGGAAGGTGCGTATTTTGGCGATATTGCGGAGGTGGAGCCTGCATGTGTTTGTCAGTGATTTGACATGAGGTTGGAAGGAGAGGTTAGAGTCCAGAATGACCCCAAGGACTTTGGCTTGCGGGGCGGGATTGATGGTGGTGATGTTAGTAGTGATGGATAGGATGGGGGGGGGGGCGCGGGCAGGAGGGAAGACGAGAAGCTCGGTTTTGGAGAGGTTGAGTTTGAGGAAATGGAGCGACATCCAGTCAGAGATGTCGTTTAGGAGGTGAGTGATGCGGGCGGAGAAAGTGGAGGTGTGGTGAGGGGTGGAGAGGTAAATTTGAGTGTCATCAGCATAGAGATGGTAGTTGAAGCCGTGGGAGTGTATGAGTTTGCCAAGGGAGGAGGTGTAGATGGAGAAGAGAAGGGGTCCAAGGACAGAGCCCTGGGGGACCCCAACAGAGAGGGGGAGGGAAGCGGAGGTGGCACCATTGTAGGAAACGCTGAAGGAGCGTCGGGATAGGTAAGAGGAGAACCAGGAGAGAGCGGTGTCTCTGACGCCAAGGGAGAATAGTTTATTAAGGAGGAGGGGGTGGTCAACTGTGTCGAAGAAGGTTAAGTAAAGGTTGGGGATACAGGGAGGATTAGTGTGAGAAGGGTGTGGGTTAAGGCTTTGCTCTGAAAACCGAGAGCTCTTTGCTAAAGACTACCAGCATAAGACCCTCAGCACTATTACTTATGTATTATGTTGCTTGGGTTTATCATTACACAGCCAGACTACACTGGGCACATTTTGCTATCCAGTGCCTTAATCATATGGTCTGCTATAGCTATACTTATACATGGCTGCGACTGGTCCCACCTTGAGCCACATAAATGTCAAGAAATACAACATACACTATAATGCAGAAACAACATTTATTAAACATGCCTGAACTGCTGGTGGAGGAGAAGAAAAGATAATTATGCATTTCACTTTACCAGTACTTTGTTCTGTTACCTACTGTACTGTCTATAACCCTTCAAGTTTCACTTTTCAATTAGTCTGGGTTCACACTACTGCAGCCCATGTTTGCTTGGGCACAGCAGCCCAATAATTTGAATTGGGCTGTTGTGCTTGTTTACTGCAGGAAAAAGGTGCATGCACCTTTTTAAAGACACGGCCCAGGTTCAGGCACCCACAAACGGACTGTGGGCTGAGATGCGTGGGGGTATCATCCAGAATGAATGCAAGCTCTGTGCGTCTTGTAATTCCTTCACCAGCCTGCAGACTGCGGGTGTGAACCAAGTCTCAAAGTACTATATTAGATGCTAAAAGTCAGCAATTCAACTGTTTCTCAAATTTACATAAACCAGGATCTCTGTAACTGTTAAAAAAACACAGCATAAAGCTAAACAGGTGTCACACTAAATGACATACAGCTGTACAGTTCCCTCCATAGCCACTTATCTACATAACTGCTTTAAATATTACATTTTATTTGGATATAAATATTTCTTCATAGCCTGCCTGCCATTTCATTGCAGAAATTTCAAGTATTCACTAACTTACCAACTGCAGCATCATTGACACACTTTCCCAGCTGGCTTCCCGAATGTGGTCACCTCCATCGACCAGTCCTTGGTAACCCTGAAACATTTTTAAACAACTGTACTTGGAAGCTTACAGTTTACAAACATTATATAAAAAATAAATAAATACAAAATTATACACTCTATTCCCATGACACTAGTATACACACCTCATGCACAAAGTACACTTTGGCACCAGTGTAGATACCCACTCTCACCACTGCTCGTACAGCTGCATTCATTCCTGATGAGAAATATAATAAGAATTAATTCTATAATTTCCAGAATGAATAAAGTGCATGTTTATAGAGCTCACTAACTACTACAAAATACATTGAAACTTACTCAATTGTATCAAACCAATATTAATATATTTTGGTGATCAAAAAGATTTGCCTTTCATGAGTATCCGCTCTGTATTATTATTACTACAGGAGTGATATAGAGCCAACAGTTTGAGCAGAGCTTTACAAAATAGGTAAATAGAGACATTTGGGTACAACACAATTCAATACAAGAGGGGCAGAAGGCTTGTGGGAGCTTACATTCTAAAAGGGAGGGGCAAGTGATACAAAAGGTAATAAGTGTGTGGGATAAGCAGATAGAGAAATTAAAAGTACAGTTTTTAGGGGATGGTGAGACTGGCTTCCCTAATAAAATGAGCTTTCAGGGATTACCTAAAGGCGAACAGAATAGGAGATAGCCAGAAAGACTGGGTAGAGAGTTCCAGAGCATGAGAAATTTTCTGGGGAATTCCCGGAGACAAGCATGTGAGGAGAAGCTACAGAGAAGGTGGTCTTGGAATGAGTGAAGAGGATAGTTTGGGTGATATTTCAAGACAAGGTTGGTGTTGTAGTTGGGACGAAGTTGTGGATGTCTTTATTTTTGTTAGTATATTGAATTTATTTGTTGGGTTAGATAAAGCCAGTGGAGGGACTGTCAGAGAGGGGTGGAGGACACTGAATGGCTTATAATGGTGGATAAGTGTGGCAGTAGCATTCATGATAGACTGAAGGGGAAATAGCCCGTGCAGTGGCAGGCCAACCAGGAGAGAATTGTAATAGTCAAAGTAAGGAATAACAAGGCAGTGAGTTAGCAACTTGGTGGTGTCACTGTTTAAGAAGAAGCATAGTTGGAGATGTTACAAAGGTTAAGGAGGCAAGAACTGGACAGTGACAGGTCAGAGTCCAGGATTACACCTAGAACCCTAACATGAGGGGAGGGACTAATGATTGTGTTATTGATTTTGATCAATAGTCTTGAGGGGATGCAGGAGAAGGAAATATCAGGAGTTCAGTTTTTGAAAGATTACATTTGAGTAAGCGGTGACATCCATATTAATATCTAAGTTAGTAAGTTATTGCTGCAAAAGGAGACTGAAAGGGGGAGCTGAGGCAGATAGAGATAGATTTGGGTGTTGCCAGCATATAGATGGTACTGGAAGCCATGAGAGGCTATCAACAGACCAGGGAGTAAGTGTAGATAGCACCAGAGCCTTGGAGGGCTTCTACAGAAGAGGAAGAGCAAGAGGAAAGAAGGAGACAGACTTGTAGGTGACACTTAATGTGCACTTAGGTAGGTAGGAGGAGGATCAGCTAAAAGCAGAGTCTAGCAGGCCAAAAGAGTTGAGGTTTTCTTTTTTTTTGTTTTCTTTTGAAGAGTTGTGGGTAGTTAACTGTGTCAAAGGCAGCAACAAGGCCTAATAGTATGAGTACGGAATAGTGGCGATTGGTTTTAGCAGTTAGTAAGTTTCAGGAGAGCAGTGTCTGTGGAGTGTTGAAGATCAAAGCCAGACTAAAAGGGGATGAGGAGGTTGTTGTCAGGTGGCAGCTGAGACAGTTGTAGGCTAGGCATTCTAGACATTTGGAGATAAAAGGTAGCAAGGAGATGAGTCTGCCAAGGAAGGACTGACAATTCATGGGGCCCCCGGGCAATAGGGAATCACGGGGCCCCTGTGTCCTCGCCCACACTCAAACCACACTCAAAAAAGCCTATGAAAGGTACCAAGGGGCATCTCATGGGGCCCCCTACTGACCCCGGGCTCTCGGGCAGTGCCCGAGTTCCCAAATGGTCAGTCCGCCCCTGGGGTCTGCAGTTGTTCAGACTGGAGGGATCCAGCAAGGATTTTTAAGTATGGAGATGACCAAAGCATGATTTGGAGTTGGGAAGATGGCAGTATAGACTGAAAGATTGATGATGTGAATTACAGAGTGCAGAATAGAGCAAGATTGTGAGTGGAGTAGTTGTGAGATAATGGGGTCCAGGGGGCTGGTGGTTGTTAGAAAAAAAGCTTAGCAACCTTCTTCAGAGCCCTCAGAGGCAAGTCCTCAAAACGCGTCAGCCTTTTGGATGTCTAAACTCCCTATTGCGGACTGTTACTCAGCGCGGTGTTGACCCAGCTGTTCGTTATGATGTGCCTTGACTATATTGTCGTTTGTGAGTACAACACATACTTTATTTTTTATTAAACATTTTTTATGGTAATGCACTAGGCCTGTACGCCCTCTGTTTTGTCTTTCCTCACTCTTATGAAATACGTCAGACTGTCTACTTTGCAAAAAGGGGTCATTTGGGGGATATCTGTACTGTTCTGACATTTTTGGGCCTCACGAAATTAGATTGGCTGTCAGTACTTCAGGATTGGTCAATTTTCAGATATATCCCATATTTTGTGAACTCTATAACTTTCCTACAGACTAAATAATAAATACTGATTTGGGTTATTTTCACCAAAGAAATGTAGCAGAATACATCTTGGCTTAAATTTCTGAACAATTATTTATTTGCAAACCTTTATAACAGAAACAAAGAAAAATTTGTTTTTTCCCAAATTTTCTGTATTTTTTTGTAAATTTAGCAAAAAATAAAGACCGCAGTGGTGAATAAATACCACCAAAATAAAGCTCTAGTTGTGTGAACAAAATGATAAAATTTTAGTTTGGGTACAGTGTTGTATGACCGCGCAATTGTCATTCAAAGTGTGAGAGCGCTGAAACCTGAAAACTGGCCTGGGCAGAAAGGGGGCAAAAGTGCCCTGTATTGAAGTGGTCAAAAAATATATATTTTAAAAAATATATATTTTTAAATATATTCTTCAGATTGTTTTTAAACATATAAAAAAGTAATTTTTAACATATATTTGTAAATGCATTCCAAAAATGTAGATTTATATTTTTAAAGACATACAGTATATTTGAAATGTATTTTTAAAAATAATTTCATATATTTTGTAATAAAAACGAATTTCAACATGCAGTATATATAGCAGGGCCCTCCTATCCCTCTTGTATTGAACTGTATTGTTGCTATATTGTCTCCCTTTATATCGTAAAGCGCAGAGCAAACTATATAAATCCTGTATAATAATTATATATATATATATATATATATATATATATATATATATATATATATATATATATATTTTTTTTTTTTTTTTTTTTTTTTTTTAATATATTGAATATGGCCAAAATTGTAGCATTTCAAATATCTGGCAATATAATTGGAAAGAATATTTTTTAAATATATTTTTCTTCCATGTGGGTGCAATGAGTACAATAATATTTTCAGGGTAGATGTTGGATTTTTTGAGCTTACAGTCAGTTTAAGCTTGAGCTACTGCAAGCCTCTAGACTACACCTATATCTCAAAGCTAACATATGGATGATTAACTTTAATAAACATATGTTCTAAAAAAGTAATCCAAAAAGAAAAGGAAGACAGGCAACTAGCTATATTTGATGAATGTTGATAAACAAACCTAGTTTTGCATTTGTTGTATTTTTTTTTCCTTAAGAATATTAGTCATCACTCATCTCAGGCTGGATGAAACACACACAGACCAGAAAATCAGAACACTGTAATTAATGAAGATATATACTGTACAAATATACATGTGGACATTTAGCTACATATTTAAACTGAATACTCTGCCTTTATCAAACCTCTTACCTTAGAAGTGACAAGAGAGAATTATTACCAGATGACCTAGTTAAATTTGTCATCTATTTTAATCATATGCTTACATAAAAATGGAAATATATTTCTATTTTATTCAAATATCTAGTGATAGTGAAAATGTGAAGGTCACTTACTTTATTCTAGTACTATCTTGAAAAGAAACATTATCTGCTCAAGGACAGACCATGTTGTGATCCCAGATAACAGCTGCTGTGAAACACAGCACGAGACAAAACAACAACTTGAACCTTCCTATTAGTTTGTAAAGCAAGAAATTAGCATGACACCGCCAGAAATCATCATGTCCCATGTTCTAGGTATATTAAGTAATAAAGGCACTTAACACAAATGCCATGGACCTGGGATTCTTCTATATAATCTGTCACTATACTGCTACTTTTAGAGCAGCAGATTTCTTACCAAAAGGTTACAGTAAAGAAGAACGCTTCCACTGGAGGTGTTTTGATAGTATGGCAACAAAGTATGATAAGCTCTTCTAAAAAAAGTCTTAATATCCTACAGCTGTCATGAGTTGATAAAAACATAATGGTGGCTTAGTTGACTTCCACTCAAACTGGCTGTAGTGTGTGTAAAGCTGGGTGCACGCACTTCATTCCTTCAACCCAGCAGACTGAACAAACAAAAAAAACCGGACAGATCGCCATACCAACACAAGCAATATTGGTGCAGCAATATCCCCCACTGTGCTATTGTATTCTGACAGGGAGACCCCCCCCCCCGCTAGAACACAGTAATCGGCGCTCGCAGCCATTGGCTTCAAGCGCTTATTGGATGCGGGTCGGATGCTGATTTTTCAGCATGCCTGTTCAACAGAAGTGAGAGCAGCTTCTGTAGAACAGACAGTTGTACACATGGGGTGAAAGTCGGCCAGTTCCTGCTGAACAGACCAATTTCTGCCTGCGTGTACAAGGCTTAGCAATATCCCTGGCTAGGGCAGCCTGTCTTCAAATACTTCAGAATGTCATGGAACAAAAGATCACTAGCATGTCTCAAGCTCCTCATACAAAATACAACTTTATTAGAACAGATGTGGCAAGTAATGACTATATGGCCATGGCTGTTCATGTATTCCTCGTGATTTTCCTCTGTTTGACAAGCAGTTATCTGTATGACAAAGCATGAGACATGTATTTTTACAACAGGAGATCCACTGGTTGTCTAACAAGGATCAATGATATTGGAAAACTACCAACTTCTGCTATTGGCCAATCTGGCCATAGACTAGTAGAATTTTGTTCGAAGATTTTTTTTTTTGTACAATGTTTGTTCAATTTTGTAAATGTTAGTGGGGATCAAATGGACATTTGTTTTTCGACTGATGTGGTGATAAAAGTCAAACGATAGGGATGGAAAATTAATGAATTTTTAACAATGAATGTGGTTTTCATTTGGGAAAATTCATACACTTCAAAATTAAATGTTAAAAGCAAATGTTTTTTTGAAGCACTTTAGAACGACATTCGTCATGCCATCAAATATATTTAATGAGCATTTTTATTTGAATGTTCATTTGAACATCTACTAAACTCCACTCCAAGTCTACTAGTGTAAAGCCAGCTTTGTACTGTATGGTACTTGCACATGACTGCACTGCGCCCTTTTTGCTCTTTACATCCTTGAGTTCTGAATTCTCTACAGCATAGTGCAAAATGTTACTTTCATTTATATGCTTATTTTTTTTTATTTAAAATGTTTTAAAACTTGCTAAAGGTTTTATTGCATGGATTAACCAAATTATTATATATTATAATATTATTAGCTAATTATGAAAGTTAACCTATCACTTTGGACAGCGCTTTTTATGTAAAGGTCACAACTCAAAACTGATTGCATTTGTTTTATCTCCTTTAAATTTTTCTAGCTTGTAATGGAGATTCTGAGGGCTCATTGAGTCTTTTCAGGTAGGAATAAAATATCAATTCATAACAGGTAAAGGCTTGTGATATAAAAACACAACACATTTTAGTAAGAAAGTTAGATAATATCAAAACACCCAGGAAAGGAGGGCATCACTATCCTTCCAGCGAGATTCGGGGGAATACCAACCAGCCTAAATATTGAAAGGAGAGACTACTGCATTGTGCTGGAGCATCATGATTCAAGATTTGTGCTACTCGGCATTCCTCATGAACTCATCAAAGGATGGTGCCTTCATCCCCTACAGCAGGCATGTCCAAAGTCCGGCCCGCGGGCCATTTACGGCCCGAGGGTCGGTTTAATACGGCCCTCCATGTCAGTGTGTCAGTGTGTCTTATGGAGCGAATATGGAGCGGCCGGTCCGGTATTTCCACCGCGGCCGTGTCAGAATACCGGGCCGGCCGCTCAGCTCTGCAGCGGGACCTTACCTGTTCCTCTATCCAGCGGCGCGCTGTCTTCCCGGCTTCTGTAGTGTGGGCGCTGGGCATGACAACCGGGTGCCAAGTGCGCATGCGCAAGAAGCGGTGCTTTTTGTGAATGGCAAGGCGGTACCTGGGACACATGACAGATCCCAGAAGCCGCCGGACCAATCACAAAGCGCAAGTGCTTCTCGCTCATGCGCACTGGGCACCCGGCTGTCATGCTGAGCGCCATTACAGAAGCCGGGAAGACAGCACGCGGCTGGATCGAGGAACAGGTAAGATCAAAGAACAACTGCGGAAGTAAGAGCGGGTACCTGTCAAATTCAGGTACCCGCTCCCCACCTCCCCAAAGGTCAGCAGTCATCTGTACTGTCCGCAGTCTCTGGTCATCCCTGTGCTGTCCGCAGTCTCTGGTCATCCCTGTGCTGTCCGCAGTCTCTGGTCATCCCTGTGCTGTCCGCAGTCTCTGGTCATCCCTGTGCTGTCCGCAGTCTCTGGTCATCCCTGTGCTGTCCGCAGTCTCTGGTCATCCCTGTGCTGTCCGCAGTCTCTGGTCATCCCTGTGCTGTCCGCAGTCTCTGGTCATCCCTGTGCTGTCCGCAGTCTCTGGTCATCCCTGTGCTGTCCGCAGTCTCTGGTCATCTCCTGTACTGTGTCTGCAGTCCATTAGTTCAGAATTTTTTTTTCCTGTTTTCTGCCTCTAAAACCTAGGTGCGTCTTATGGTCCGGTGCGTCTTATACGGCGAAAAATACGGTAACTTGGCATAAAATAATTTGTTTGCATTTAATTGTACTGGTTCAAAGAATGTTTGGAAAAATGTTCGGCCCTCCACCATGTTCACTTCATCCAATCTGGCCCTCTTTGAAAAAAGTTTGGACACCCCTGCCCTACAGTATAAAAGGCAAGTATTAACCAACCTTTTTTAGCCACAGAATTACTTCAGTGATTTTTGATGGGGGAAGGGGTGCTAGGTGAATAAGCAGACCTTAAATGTACTGCTAGGGCCACTTTAAAGTACTGTATACATGATGTTAAAAACCCTGTTTTATTCATCTACTGTTGTGGTTTGTGTCCCATTGGTTGATTTCTCCTCTTCACTTCCTGTCCTGGAGACGCAACAGGAAATAAGAGAAAATATCTTCAAAGTTAAGGGATATTCCCCTCTGTTCCTGTCACAGCGACAGCTGTAAAATGTTGTGCTTCCTATCAATTTCTGTCTTGGTGATAATCGTCATGGGAGAATCTCCCCAGTTTGGATGCATGCAGCAATAAAAATACTTCTCCACTCTATCTGAAACTGAAAAAAGTTGGCTTTAGATACACTTTGAGTAATTAAATGTGAAAAAATAATGACTGTACACATCAATATATTTATGAACATTAATCAAGCATCCTATTTGTTATAAAATTACAAAAATAACATAACTGATATCAGGTTATATGATTAACATTTATTATAAATAATATTAATGTGAAATTAAAAATTAATATTTTACTGCAAAACTGCTCATTGATCTACACTGTAAATGTACTTATATACTAAAAATGAAGACCAAAGAAACATTTCTATATTCTTCTCGTTTCAAGGGTACAATTTCATTAGAGAAACCTTTGGTCAACTGCATACCTAGTCTGACACAGAGGCTGATGAAAATTAAAGAAAGCATGACCAAAGATGGCCCGCAGTGACAGAGTCAGAGATACAGAATCCAAAATAGCTGAAAAGTTCTAAGTATTGGCAGTGACCATGCTCATTTTTTGTCCTGAGTAAGTTGTTGTTTTTAATGTCTTTTTTTTCTCTTTCAGAGTCTAAAATGCAGGCCATGTCTAGTCAAATTTAATTTATTATAATTGGTTGGTAGACAATAGCAGACAGCTCAAAACTACATACAAGATCGAAAAAACAGATTACCTTGTGCATCTCCTCCTGATGTAAGCACTGCGATAGCTTTACCGACTCCCAGAGTTTGGGCTTCATGGTGCTTATCTTTCCCCAGCATTTCGTTATCTGTAGTTCAAGACAAAATCCTGCATGAAACCAGCAAGGGACAGCCTGTGTGCCTCTGAGAAGCTCCAGGAGTGAGGCAGAGAGAAGAGTCTGCAGTGTTTTGTAAGTCACACTATCCCCCAGCATTACAGGATTCCCAGAATGACAAGTCAAAATGTCACTACAGGTTACTTTCTATGCAGTGTCAGCCAAACATAATCCTTTATTCACGTGCAGTCCAGTCTGCTTATAAACAGGCAAATAAACAAACACAAATCATGGCGCATGTGATATTGGTTCTTAATGCTTGGAGACAAGAAAAATTATGATGAATCGTATCAACTCAATACTGAAATGCTAGAACCATAAACTTAAAACTATAAGTCATCAGAAAAGAACAATAATTTGTTTAATACATTTTATCATTATAAAAAATAATGACTTATCTAGTGCCCTGCTCTGTTATCTAAAGCCCTGTGAGAAAATAATAATGTAGCAAGAGTGTCTTGCAACAATCTCAACCAGTAAATCCTGGGTTGATACCACTGTGTAGCGTGCACCCAAGGACACTTTCCAAAGCACATTTAAAATTGTGAAGGAGATGGAATTTTTGTATGTTCTTAGGTCAGACATCTCATTACTGGACTCCAAACTGCCATGAAATGAAGTCCAAATTTTCCCAAGACAGATCACCAGCCCACAAACTGAATGAGAGAAATTCATTGATGCCTCCATCCATGGTAACAAACGAAGATGGAGGAATCTCCACTGCCAGTTAATGGAATCAGGCAGCTACAGAATCCGCAGCTGCTGTTGTGATGCAAAAAGGAGGATAGGGTAGGGGAGAGAAGAGTGTACTGGCTGGATGGTATGACAGAGAAAGACTAGGGAAGAGAGTTGGGGAAATGAGAATGGTGCAGAGGGTTTGTTGAACTGGATGACTGATATCACAAGTTGCGGCCAGGCCGATTATCTAACTGGCTTCTGACATTAGAGTTTGGTGGTCTGTGAAGGTGAACCCGGTCCAATAAAATCACCTTTCATGACATTGTTCTCCTCTGTTATTGACCGTTGCCATCAGTTCCTTTATCATTTGAACTTTGCCGAAATTGGTGAACCATAGGCTAATTGGTGGTGCTGTGGATTCCAATAGAATGGAATACACAATTTCGTCTCATCAAGTAAATGTATGAGAAGGGAGCATTTATATCTCTTTAGAAATAACAGAGCCAAGGAGGAACGCTACCAAGTCATCTGGCATCTGGATGTCTGTTAGCCTAAAAATTATCTTTTTCACCTGGTTCCAAAAATGTGTTTGTATATTCGAGCAGGATCAGAGTATATTAAGGAGAGAGCCCTCTTCTCCTTGGCATCTCTGTGCAATGTGTTTTACCAACATATCATAGTCTACCTTTTATTTCTAACTTGAATGAAATGTCATTTTGTGGCATTTCAGTAAAGTGGTTGTAAAACTTCATTTTTCCCAAAGTAAAACAAAATGTCATACTTACCTGCTATGTGCAATGATTAATTCCTGTTCTGGGGTGCACACCAGCACTCTCTGCTCCTCCTCTTCTCAGAGTGCCCCCATAGCAAGTTGGGTACACTCCCGACCCAGGCTGTGCGCATCCATAGACATACACAGCATGGCTCAGGCATGTCCTCCACTCCCCCCCTCACAGAATTTGATTGACAGCAGCAGGATTCAATGGCTCCCACTGCCATCAGAGCCTCCTGTGAATACAGGAAGAAGGGAGAAGAGTTGTGGCAGATGGTACAGTGAAAGATCAGAAAACTCAGGTATGTGTTTAAGGGGGGGGGGGTCTAAAATAAAAATTTGTCTTTAGAGCCAATTTTCATTCATTTCTATGCACCACCAATGTGATGTACTGCATTACAACTTCCTGCACAAAAGTGCATTATGCCCTACCTTTTTCAGCACACACCATCTCAGAGCATTGCTGTGAACTGAACTGATTGGCATAGACAAAACATTTTGCCTTATGTCCAAATGCAACCCAATGCGTATGGTGTAAATGGGTCTTAAGATTTTATCTATTTGAAAACATTGACATAACATGAACACATTTTACTTCTAACAATCCGAACCAGGGGCGGACTGACAACTCATGGGGCCCCTGCGTCCTTGCCAAAACTCAAAAAAGCCTATGAAAAAGGTACCAGGGGCATCTCATGGGGCCCCCTACTGACCCCGGGCCCTCGGGCAGTGCCTGAGTTTCCAAATGGTCAGTCCGCCCCTGATCCGAACCAAGCAATAATAAAAGCTGCTTACCAATAAACACATTATTTTTGTATAATGAGATATGCGTTTCTACAGTTTTGACAAGCTTTAGCCTGAAAAATAAAATGATTAAAAAAAAAAAGTCACCTTTCTGTGAGTCACTGAAGCTGGCAGCAGCAAAGTCCTGCTCTTCCAGGCTATCTGGTAATAAGAACAGGAATTCTTAGGAGACATGCCATGGAAGAGTTACATAACAGTGAACATGCATGTAGGTTAAATGTCATAGTATCACATATAATTAATGTTCTGTACTTCTTAAAATGCTCTGTGTTTTGAATATGGGCTGACACACAGACACACAGAAAATCATTGATAATTTACAAATCTTGGGTGGGTTTAAAAATGTTTTACTGGACAGAAAACAGCACTCAGTAAGCTGGTCATGTACAGCAGAAGTTACAGCCAAACATTTTAAACCCTTGACAAATCACTCAGAGCACACGGAATTGTGATGCTTAGTAAGAAACCTGTTGCTATGTCAATGGTTGCTGCAGTTATGCCAAGTCCGTACTTACTTCATTCAAATCCTGAGAAGTTTCACCCAAACACTTAACAAAAGTCCTAATTTGCATATTACTATTAGCTCCATATATATATATACATAGAATACATTTTATTTTTATAACACATTTTACCCATTCTAGCCACTGCAAGCTAAAATTGAATTCTAAAATCAACTAAAAAAAAACTGACACCTAAAATTAAATATATTTGTAAAAAAAAAAAAAACAGTAAAGTAGCAAATCACTTTGAAATTTTTTGATAAATTGTATTAAAACTAAAAAGCATAAATGTATAATTAGGAAAAAGATTTAATTGCATATAACAATTGGACCTGAGTTAGGTCTTTACCTCTGCCTGTGGCCACTACATGAAGGTCCACCCTATTCTAGTTCAGCTGTTTCAGTTGGGCACATTTACATTTATGTGGTGCATTAAAGTGCATTATGTTGTACATTAACGTGTGTTGCATTGAGGTAGCCCACTGAAATCAATGGGCTGCCAACACACCAACAAAAAAGGGCCACCGCTAAATTTGGGGCACAACACACATTACTTTGATAAGTTGGGGTGCCATTCAAAACGAATGCAATGCATGTAAATCTGTGTTACCTCAAAACGGAAATGTAAATTAGCCTTAAGCTCCTGGTTTCTGTCTGGTGTGCGTTTTTTGTATGTTCCAATAGAGGATTTGCTAATAGGATACCAACACCAGCATTATGGTGTCACTGGCCTCCTCCAAGATTCTCCTTAATATAAAGAGAACATGCTAAAAAACCCAAAATTTCGGCTTATATCTGGCAGCTCCATCTAAAATTAAAAAATGTTTTTTCTGGATGCGGTCTTTATAAAGTCATTTGGAGATGTTGTCGATGGTATTATTTCACATGATAACTAAAACCTAGTTTATAATCGCCAGTGCTTTCATGTGTAAAGGAAAGAATCTAAACTGGGGTACTGAATTAAAAGTCATGGAAATCCGACCAGTAAAATTTTCTTCCAACAGAGGTCCAAACCACATTTTATTTTCAGCCCTCCCCTACTGTATATCACAATTCCTATACTTCAGTGTCCTCAGTCCCCCCCCCCCCCCATACATCACATTCCCCAACTTCACATCAGTTTCACCTTCACAGTTGTGTTCTCAGGCCCCCTGCACATCACCCCCACCCACCCCTTTACAGTACACCCCCATTATATTCAGCAGTCCTCAACCCCCATTCAAATCATCACCCCCGCCCCACACTACTGTCCTCTGCCCCCTTCACATCTCTACCCCACACTACTGTCCTCTGCTCCTTCACATAACCCCCAGCAGAACTGTGCCCCCTTCACATCCCCTCACAACACTGCCCCCCCCCTTTACATCTCCCTCCCCAAAGCTTTGCCCCCCTACATTTCTCCCAACAGCACTGCCCCACCCCCTCACATCACAAATTCCCCCCTCCCCCCCAACAGTAGTGTTCTATGCCCTTTTCACATTAACCCCCCTCCCCCCCCCCACACACACACAGAACTGCCCCTTCACACACCACCCCAGCAGTATACTCTGCCCTCCTCACATCAACCCCACCTGCCACTTCACATCCCCACCACAACACTGCCCCTCCTTGACATCACCCCTTCACAGCACTGCCCCCTTTACATCACCCCCCACCACCACCATATGCACACAGCACTGCCCCGCTTCACATTTTGCCCCCCTTTACATCACACACACGCAGCCACAGTAGTGTCCCTGTCCCCCTTCTTTCTCCTACCTTAGAGCAGAGAGCTGGAGGTGGGGCATTTCTGGAATCGGTGTGAGAAGAATAGCACATCATTGAACAGAGTGGCTTCTTTCCCCCCATCCTCTGCTGCTGTCATAACAGCAGAGCGGACAGAAGACTGAACATTTCTGGAGCGAGTGTGGAATAACAGCACAGTATTGAATAGATTGTGGGAGCGGGAGCTATCATAACATTTCTGGATTGGATGCAGGAAGCACAGCGAAGCATTGAATAGAGTGCGGGAGCTGCAGGGATTAACTTTTTGTATTAACCAGCAGGTGATTCTCTGCTAGCACTACCCTGCTTCCAATCAGCCGCTGGTTAACTTAAAAAGTTAACCCTGGCAGCTCTGATGCTCTATTCAATGCTATACTGTGCTTCCAGCATCAGATCCAGAAATGTTATGACAGCTCCCACTCCTGCGCTCTGTTCAATACTGTGCTGTTATTCCACACTGGCTCCAGAAATTTTTAATCTCCTTCTGTCCACTCTGTTGTTATAACAGCGGTGAAGGATGGGGGGGGGAAGAAGCAGCTCCTAAATGGCATGATCAGGTCTGGATGAAACAGTGGCTAGGTCCGCATTCCGGACCGTGGTCCGACATTTAGTGATGCCTGATCTAAACTGTAGTGTATTACCCACAATTTGAACAATTTTTCTCAATGCTGATGGCAAGTCATCATTTATATCAAACCTAGAGATCCCTTGTCACTTGTTTCAAATAGCATACAATTGCACATATATTTTTATGGGATTTTCAAGCGTTATGTTTTTTTTTTTCAGGGAGAGAAATAATATCCAATAAAAGGCATGCACTGTGTTCTTCATGTATGGTATATGTGGTTCTGCTGCTTAAAGGAAAGTGCTCTGGACAAAAAATGCACAGATAGGAGTAGTAGTGTTGTCTGTAATGGCACAGAAGCAATCATGTACAGTATTTTTTTTTTTTTAACTGCAACAAAAATTGCAGATGTGTGAACAGGTACCTAAAATGATCATTCCCTTTCAGGGGAAAGCAAAAGGTTCACCTCAACAGTTGCCCCTGAAAGGTTCTATACTAACCTGTCACTCTATTCACCAGTGGCAGTAAGGAGAAGTCCTCCTACTCCAAATAGCGACTGAGAACTCTTTCACCGGCCCCATATGACAGCAATGGATGCCTAAGCAGCCAATAGCCAAGCATGATCATTGTCACTTGGGTGGAAGGGGACATAGCCACATGCTCAGCCATAATAGGAATGTCAGATGGTTTTCCAGGTTGAACAGAGCACTAGGGAATCACAGGGAAAGTTGTTTTCCATGGTGAACAGAGCACCAAGGAAGCATAGCGAAAGGAAGCACTAGCACCTGTGGGACCAACATTTAAGTCAATGACCGCTTTGTCCTGCATGTGCCACTCATAGTCTTGGAGATGAATGCAGTATCTATAAACACATCCTTAGGTATGTTTTGGAATCCCATACAACTTACTTGAGCTGCAAATAAAGGTTAAAATGCATCATAAAAGTAGTACTCAGGACTTTCTAGGAATGCACCACAATGCATTATGTGGGGATGTATTCTACAGAAAGTTATACATTTTTTTAATGTATTTACCTGCATTGGAAAATACAAACCCTATGTCTGGCTTTGGTACTAAGGCAAATTCAAATCAGGGCAATATTTGCTTTATTTTTTATTTTTCAAAGTTTGTAATATTTTTCAAGGAATGCCAGTTTTTTTGGAGTATGCGTCAGTTATAACTTCTCACTATTTTGTGGTTAAGCAAATATGAAATAAATGGAAACTTTATTTTCAGCTCAATCTAATTTTTATACACAATTATCCCATTATCCATCTGTAGTATATTGGAAATTACCATAGTGAAATGGGCAATTAAACTTAAAACCTTAGGTAATATGTATGGCCACATCATTTAAAAGAAATCAAACTGTTTTTTTTTATTAAAAGAACAATTGGGCAGTGTATAGTTACACAAGTCCCTAAGAAAAAAAATATGAAAAAAATTTAAACTATTTACTTATTTCCTGATCAGGCCAACATCTTCAATTTTTAGGTACAATGGCAAAGGACATGGTCATAACAGAATATAATCAATGCTCTCTAATTAATATCAATGTAAAAGATGTTACATTATCTGCACTACTGCAGTTTTGACACATCATGCTAGATCACAGAGTTGCAAAACATTGGGAAACAACCTGAAATTATACTTTGACTTTTACATTCATACATATTCTACTAGTAATTAGCAGTGGAAACCGGTTTTGTGCTGTCTATTTCAATTTTTGTCTTTACAGCTTTCAGTTTCAGTCAACTTTGCAACGGATTTGACAAAAAAATGGAAAGCTGTACTATGATAGACACAGGGCCTTGAAAATTCAGGTTTCTGGCTGCAAGTCAACACTGATCTGCATACTTGTTTGTGGTCAGTGACGTAAGACAGAACTAAAGCCACTGAATCAGCTTGACAACCCTAGTATTTTTTTTAGAAGTAAAGATAACCAATGGCAGCCTCTATACTTTGCCCCTAAAATAAAAAGCAAAAATACAATATTTAAAAATGCTATATCACATGCATTTTTACAGGCAATCTGTTACAAAAATTAGGCAGTAAAAGCACATGCAACTATTTTTTCAGTTGTTCTGTTTCTCTTATTGCTGTACTTCATAAGGCTAAAATGTCACAATTAATTCAAAAACATACTAACCAGTAATTTCTGTCTTTCTTTTCCTGAGCCGAAAGAAACTGAAGAAAAGGAAAACCCCAACAGAAAGGGACACTGAGATTAGAAGTTTGATGAAAGCCCTATCAAGTTCAATGGCTGTACACATAGCCTGTGGTGGCAGTCATTGGTTCATTGATATTTATAGACAGACGTCTCAAATCCAGAAGCAGCTGCTAGCAAGCCCCTCCTACTGGTGAAATGTGGCATAGCTATGATGTGGAGGACATGACTTGAATAGCTTACTCTAGCAGAAATAACCTCAGGAAGTGCTTTACTGCAGAGGAGCTATCAAAGTGATACAGCACTTTTCGTCAGTACAGTAAAGCACAATTTGGTACATACAGGTCCAGTTTAAAATAAACCACACTGATAAAATAGGAAGGGACTACAAACTGAACCTACAGGTAATAAGATAATAGGAAGGGACTACAAACTGAACCTACAGGTAATAAGATAATAGGAAGGGACTACAAACTGAACCTACAGGTAATAAGATAATAGGAAGGGACTACAAACTGAACCCACAGGTACCGTATTTTCCGGCGTATACAGCGACTAGGTGTATAAGACGACCCCCTAATTTTCCAGTTAAAACATAGGTTTTGGGCTATACTCGACGTATAAGACTACCCCCCTTCTGAGGCAACACCATTTAAAAACATCAGATTTTTAATTGAAATGGTTATGACTTAACAGTACTTAAAATCCTTCAAAATCCTCATGTTCATCCTCTGACATCATAAGTTCATGAATGACATCTTGTGATACATTTGTAAGACAGTCATCATATGGATCAAATTCTAAATCAGATGGTTACCGCTGGATGTGCGGTAACATGGTAGCTTCGGCTACATACAGTATACAGTATATATACAGCCCGCTGGATGTGCAGTAATGTACATACAGTATACCGCGCTGAGCCAAGCTGGCTCAAAACAAATGTCCCTATGACAGATTAATCTGTCAGCCCGCTGGATGTGTGGTATATACAGTATACTGAGCCAAGCTGTTTCAAAATGTACCGGTACGTCCCTACTGTAATCAGACCGTTGGATGTGTGTATGTACAGTAGCTGCGGCTACATACAGTATACACTGGGCCAATCACGGTGAGTGAGGTATTCTACTAATGAATACAAAGCCTGCTCGGATTGGCTAAGTCAGAGAGGTGGGCTGATGATGTCACAACCTCAGCCAATCCGAGCAGGCTTTGTATTCATTAGTAGAATACATCACTCGCCGTGATTGGCCCAGTGTATACTGTATGTAGCCGCAGCTACCGTACATACACACATCCAACGGTCTGATTACAGTAGGGACGTACCGGTACATTTTGAAACCGCTTGGCTCAATGCAGTATATTGTATATACCGCACATCCAGCGGGCTGACAGATTAATCTGTCATAGGGACATTTGTTTTGAGCCAGCTTGGCTCAGCACGGTATACTGTATGTACATTACTGCACATCCAGCCAGCTTGACCCAAACAAACTCAAGGTTCACATTTTATACCCCGCGTATAAGACGACCCCAGATTTTTGGGGTATATTTTTAAGTATAAAAAGTAGTCTTATACGCCAGAAAATACTGTAATAAGATAATAGGAAGGGACTACAAACTGAACCTACAGGTAATAAACTAATAGGAAGGGACTACAAACTGAACCTACAGATAATAAGATAATAGGAAAGGACCACAAACTGAACCTACAGATAATAAGATAATAGGAAGGGACTACAAACTGAACCTACAGGTAATAAGATAATAGGAAGGGACTACAAACTGAACCTACAGGTAATAAGATAATAGGAAGGGACTAAAACTGAACCTACAGGTAATACGATAATAGGAAGGGACTACAAATGGAACCTACAGGTAATAAGATAATAGGAAGGGACTATAAACTGAACCTACAGATAATAAGACAATAGGAAGGGACTACAAACTGAACCTACAGATAATAAGAGAATAGGAAGGGACTACAAACTGAACCTACAGTTGATAAGAGAATAGGAAAGGACTACAAACTGAACCTACAGGTAATAAGAGAATAGGAAGGGACTACAAACTGAACCTACAGTTGATAAGAGAATAGGAAGGGACTACAAACTGAACCCACAGGTAATAAGATAATAGGAAGGGACTGTAAATTGAACCTACAGGTAATAAGATAATAGGAAGGGACTATAAATTGAACCTACAGGTAATAAGATAACAGGAAGGGAATACAAATTGAACCTACAGGTAATAAGATAATAGGAAGGGACTACAAACTGAACCTACAGGTAATAAGATAATAGGAAGGGACTACAAACTGAACCTACAGGTAATAAGAGAATAGGAAGGGACTACAAACTGAACCTACAGGTAATAAGATAATAGGAAGGGACTACAAACTGAACCCACAGATAATAAGATAATAGGAAAGGACTACAAACTGAACCTACAGTTGATAAGAGAACAGGAAAGGACTACAAACTGAACCTACAGTTGATAAGAGAACAGGAAAGGACTACAAACTGAACCTACAGGTAATAAGATAAGAGGAAGGGACTACAAACGGAACCTACAGGTAATAAGATAATAGGAAGGGACTACCAACTGAACTTACAGTTAATAAGAGAATAGGAAGGGACTACAAACTGAACCCACAGGTAATAAGATAATAGGAAAGGACTACAAACTGAACCTACAGTTGATAAGAGAATAGGAAAGGACTACAAACTGAACCTACAGGTAATAAGCTAATAGGAAGGGACTACAAACTGAACCTACAGGTAATAAGATAATAGGAAGGGACTACCAACTGAACCTACAGTTAATAAGAGAATAGGAAGGGACTACAAACTGAACCTACAGTTGATAAGAGAACAGGAAAGGACTACAAACTGAACCTACAGGTAATAAGAGAATAGTAAGGGACTACAAACTGAACCTACAGTTGATAAGAGAATAGGAAGGGACTACAAACTGAACCCACAGGTAATAAGATAATAGGAAGGGACTGTAAATTGAACCCACGGGTAATAATAGGAAGGGACTATAAATTGAACCTACAGGTAATAAGATAATAGGAAGGGAATACAAATTGAACCTACAGGTAAAAGGATAATAGGAAAGGACTACAAATTGAACCTACAGGTAATAAGATAATAGGAAGGGACTACAAATTGAACCTACAGTTAATAGGAGAATAGGAAGGGACTACAAACTGAACCCACAGGTAATAAGATAATAGGAAGGGACTACAAACTGAACCCACAGGTAATAAGAGAATAGGAAGGGACTACAAATGGAACCTACAGTTAATAAGATAATAGGAAGGGACTACAAATGGAACCTATAGGTAATAAGATAAACTGGATAGAAAGTTTATTGTTATTCTACTTTTAGGCTAGGTTCACACCTATGAGGGTTGCAGCTGATGCATTTTCCTGGTGCTTTTTGCGGTGTAGTTTGTTTTTCACACGCACTTTTGATGCTCTTTTAATACGTTTTTGGGATGTGTTAATGTTACTAAGGGGAGGTGTCTGTTGTCATGCACGATAACTCACCAAAAACGCATGTACATTCAGGTTTTCATGCATTTCCATTGAAATCTATGGAACCAAAAACACACTGCAAAATGCATAGGTGAGAACGTAGCTTAATACAAACCCAACAGCAGGCTTCAGTATATCTGAAGCCAAAGCATCCCCCATCAGGATCTTATTGCTGTCTGTGTCCCTGTTAGGGAGATCCACTTTGTTCTGGCGACTGCTGTCGCTGGGACTGACAGGAAGAAACCACAATTCTGAGTTCCCAACAAATGCGGAATAGGGGGAAATATATCAATAGAGATACTTGTTCCCCATTGATATATTTCCTCTCTAAGAAGACATTTCCCTCACTCTGGAGAGACTCTCTCTCACTTCTTTTTGTGTCTACATAATAGTAAGAGATCAATTCATCCAGCGAATAGACCCCTTACTGCAGAGTGAGTCGTCCAAACTGCATATACATGCGCAAATAAACCAACTGCTGTGAGAATGTGACAAAATCAAATTCTTCTTAGGGTATTTTCTCTTCTGGTCAAATGATCTTAGGCTATTATTTCAGGCTATTTTCTTTTGTGCCAAAATGTATTTAACCCTTGCCACCCAGCATTCGTACATAAACGTCCAGAAGGGCAAGTGATATCAGGATCATGGCTACAACTGCTGATGATGAAGTGATCCAGGCGGCTCTACAGCATACGTAAATGGTGAATGCACCACATGTGAGGTATTGCCATGATGGCCAGAGCGTCAGAAATAATTATTTTGCAATAGCTCATGCTTAACTCTAAACTGATCACCTATAAAGCCTTTTAAACGTCTCCTATGGACAATTTTAGGTACCATAGTTTGTCACCATTTCTTAGACATGCGCAACTTTAAATCTTGACATGTTTCATATCTTTTTACTTGACACATCATGTTTTATATTTTACAGAAAAAAATGGGTATTATATTGTGTTTGTGTGCTGGAAAATCCAAGATAGAGTAGTTTTTTGCATTCGATAAATGACTGAGCAATTATTGTGCAACAAACAAAATTGCAAAAGACACCATTTTATTTTCCGGGGCCTCTGTTCTCAGAAAATATAAAATGTTTAGGGATTCCAAGTAATTTTCCAACAAAAAATGCTGGTTTTATTATACTGTGTGTATATACTGTAAAACAAAAAAACAAAAACATTATATGAAAAATTAAAAATTTGCTCTAGATAGCAAGCCAGTTAAACTATTATTTTAGGCTAGCTTTGGTTGATTATACTTATGTTATTCTTTTACACCATTTTCTTTTTTGGTCGACTGTATTTAAACTATTGTTTTTGGCAGTTTCACACTCAATTTCACACTCAGTGTGAAATGTCCTTAGGTGCAATCAAAGATGGTCAATGCAAAGGTGAACAAACACCATGATGGTCAAATATATCTGGTAAGCCTCCCTTGAGCACTAAGTGGGGTGACACGTGTTGCACCTGAATGTGTTTGATCACATTTGCATTGACCATTTTTGATTGCACCTAAGGACATTTCACACTGAGTGGGGTGATAAAGGCTACACCTGGATATCCAAAATTATCCCAGCGATCTAAGATCCTTATCACATTCAAAGACTTTTCACTATGTTCTCTTGCACTGGGACTCAATCATTTATATCATAGTGTTTTCTTTGCTCTTTTCTTTTTTTGACTCATATTTATATAATCATTACTCACATTATGAGAGCTGCACTTTTTTATATCTATTTGCTTTGTATTCTTTGTATCCAAATATAGTGCTGCAGCTTTAGTTCATTTGAACCAGCACAGATTCTGATGCTATTTCATAGGTGTGAACCCAGCCTAACCCTTTGGCTTCAATATTTGAGTCACTGACTCAGAACAAATATGCAAATCAGATTTCCCTATCTCTATATATTACTGGGTCAGTGACTCAAAGTAAGATCTTTTTTTAACCTTTCACATGCAGCAAAATCCACTCTGATCACCAGGGGATCTGCGCACAGATCCCCTGCTGATCAGATCCAAACAAAATAGATGTCACATCTGTGCCTGTTTCTGCCTGGTGCACACAGGTGGAACCCTGTCAGCTCCAAGGGCAACCAGGTGTAGACTGATTCTGCTGCTTGTTTAAATCAGGCTACCTCTGTCCTGGTCCATAAAAACAGAAAAGGATGCAGTCCTTTTTAGTTTTTATTCCCCAGACCTGGATGGACCCAAAGGAAGGCGGGAGTAAATGCACACAAGTCCATTTACATCAGCCTGTCCATAAGGCTCCATGGACCTTCTGATCAGATCTGTGTGAAAAACAGACAGGTAGACCTGATTGGAATGCCTGTGTGAAATAGATCCTGGGGTACTAAACTATATTACTGCTGGAAGACAGAACCAGGCACTTTACAGTGGAAGCTGTCCCATGTGCCTGCCAAGCCAGGCGAGTGTCTTGATATCTATGGTTCTATGTATCTATGATGTTTCTATTTTCTGAGTGGGTAACAGTTTATGCTGTGTTACTTTGCTTGAGTGGGCACTGTTTTTGCTATTGCACACTATACATATGCCACAATTCTATTCCTAAAATAATACTGTAGGTTACCCTTATTTCCCAAGCATTGTTTAGAACTCTATAGAAAACTGTTAGGACCATTTCTGGTGCAATGTACTATGTACTTAGGCCTGGTATGCACCTATGTGTTTGTTAGTGCTTTTTGTGTTTTGCAGACATGATTTCCTATAGGGCATGTTCACATTTATGCGTTTTTCACCAGGAGCATTTTTGGAAAGGGTCAGGGACTTTTTTTCTTTTTAACAGTTGTGTTTATTGAAGATGTACAGTGGTACAGACAAACAGAGGTACATAAAATCTAATCAATCAAGTGGTCAGTATACGACAAAGTATACAGCAAACACACATAACCTAAAGCCGAAGAGTCCTACAATTAGCATCCTGGTCAGATTCTGTGTTCTACCCAAGACATGACCCGTGCAATTTGCTTTGAAAAATTTTATAAAGATACCCCTTAGAATCCGTAAAATAAAACAGTACTTTAAACTGCAACAAAAGTGTTGTCTTTATTATCTTTCAAATAAGAAAAACACTCTGTGCTATGATGAACTCACCAGAGCCAACAGGCTAGATATACTGGTCAAAAAGCGCTTTCATATGACATCACATTGTTTCATCTTCCTGACTGTCCACACCATTCACACTTACAATGGGAAAACAAATCTCCACACTGTGGAATACTGATAAAATGCTTTCATTTTTAAACACCAAAGCAACAAGTGGAAAACATTGCACTCAATCTTTCTGGTGGTATCACTCACACTAGTTTATGAAGTATGTACAGTCAGGTCCATAAATATTGGGACATCGACACAATTCTAACATTTTTGGCTCTATACACCACCACAATGGATTTGAAATGAAACGAACAAGATGTGCTTTAACTGCAGACTGTCAGCTTTAATTTGAGGGTATTTACATCCAAATCAGGTGAACGGTGTAGGAATTACAACAGTTTGCATATGTGCCTCCCACTTATTAAGGGACCAAAAGTAATGGGACAATTGGCTTCTCAGCTGTTCCATGGCCTGGTGTGTGTTATTTCCTCATTATCCCAATTACAATAAGCAGATAAAAGGTCCAGAGTTCATTTCAAGTGTGCTATTTGCATTTGGAATCTGTTGCTGTCAACTCTCAAGATGAGATCCAAAGAGCTGTCACTATCAAGCCATCATTAGGCTGAAAAAACAAAACAAACCCATCAGAGAGATAGCAAAAACATTAGGCGTGGCCAAAACAACTGTTTGGAACATTCTTAAAAAGAAGGAATGCACCGGTGAGCTCAGCAACACCAAAAGACCCGGAAGACCACGGAAAACAACTGTGGTGGATGAGCGAAGAATTCTTTCCCTGGTGAAGAAAACACCCTTCACAACAGTTGGCCAGATCAAGAACACTCTCCAGGAGGTAGGTGTATGTGTGTCAAAGTCAATAATCAAGAGAAGACTTCACCAGAGTGAATACAGAAGGTTCACTACAAGATGTAAACCATTGGTGAGCCTCAAAAACAGGAAGGCCAGATTAGAGTTTGCCAAACGACATCTAAAAAAGCCTTCACAGTTCTGGAACAACATCCTATGGACAGTTGAGACCAAGATCAACTTGTACCAGAGTGATGGGAAGAGAAGAGTATGGAGAAGGAAAGGAACTGCTCATGATCCTAAGCATACCACCTCATCAGTGAAGCATGGTGGTGGTAGTGTCATGGCGTGGGCATGTATGGCTGCCAATGGAACTGGTTCTCTTGTATTTATTGATGATGTGACTGCTGACAAAAGCAGCAGGATGAATTCTGAAGTGTTTCGGGCAATATTATCTGCTCATATTCAGCCAAATGCTTCAGAACTCATTGGACGCCGCTTCACAGTGCAGATGGACAATGACCCAAAGCATACTGCAAAAGCAACCAAAGAGTTTTTTAAGGGAAAGAAGTGGAATGTTATGCAATGGCCAAGTCAATCACCTGACCTGAATCCGATTGAGCATGCATTTCACTTGAGCATGCATTTCACTTGCTGAAGACAAAACTGAAGGGAAAATGCCCCAAGAACAAGCAGGAACTGAAGACAGTTGCAGTAGAGGCCTGGCAGAGCATCACCAGGGATGAAACCCAGCGTCTGGTGATGTCTATGCGTTCCAGACTTCAGGCTGTAATTGACTGCAAAGGATTTGCAACCAAGTATTAAAAAGTGAAAGTTTGATTTATGATTATTATTCTGTCCCATTACTTTTGGTTCCTTAATAAGTGGGAGGCACATATGCAAACTGTTGTAATTCCTACACTGTTCACCTGATTTGGATGTAAATACCCTCAAATTAAAGCTGACCCTCTGCAGTTAAAGCACATCTTGTTTGTTTCATTTCAAATCCATCGTGATGGTGTATAGAGCCAAAAATGTTAGAATTGTGTCGATGTCCCAATATTTATGGACCTGACTGTATATGTTAGAAATTCTCCTGCATCCCTCACTCACCAGCTGTGATGTTATTCAGTCACAGCACTTCTTCCCAGCATTTGATGATTTCCTTTGGTATGTACTCAGGTTTCTGTTCCCAATATGTTTCATCATTCTCGATTTCTTGAAAAAGTCTGGAGTGACGAAACGTGTTGGGAAGAAGAGCCTGAGCATAAACTATGTGCTATGGAGAAGCTCTGTGACCAGGGATACAACATGATGGGAGAGAAAATTTCCCTAAGAGAGAGAATCGACAGCTGTACTCTGAACAGGTGTCCTCATTGGAAGATTTCCCATTAATTTTGGGTCTGGGGACTACTCTAAAATTTTGGATTTCCCCTTTTTTTCTTCTCGAGGAAAATGGTCACAGTACAAGTAGAGGGTCAGTCAATCTCCCAATGGGGACACAGAGAGCAATAAAAAGAGTCTAAAATTTCTACACTCTACCCAAAATGTAAAAAAATAATGTACCCAAAAATACACTTTAAATGCTAATCTCTAGGCAAATATAATAGACACAAATGATTGAATTAACTAATACATCCTTAATCTTTTTTTTTTTTAATATGACCAGTGTAATTACCTCAATATAACTTATAACTGTAATGCTCTATACAGCAGCCCTTTGAAATGGAAGAAGTGAGAATGCTTAGGAGCTAAACAGATGTGCTGCATGCAAATGTGTTGACAAACGACATGCTGACAGGAGCAGAGGAAACTGAGCAGAGAGATGACCTTTTCAATCTGTAGCTGATCTTTCAGCTTCCAGTTAGAAGGCTGGGGGTGGAGAGAGAACACCATTATATTTCTGTTCAAAAAATATGGACAGTGCCACAAAAATTAAGCTAAACACTACTGTGAAAAATAAGCTGCCAACCTAACCTTGAAAAGTGTATATATCAGTAAAAAAAACAGGTTTGCGCTCATATTAACAACCCAATTATAAATATATCCACAATATATAATCATATTAATAGCAAAAAATAATGAATAGTGTCCAAATAAATTGTGAAAAAAATATATATGTGCAAAAAAAAAAGGCCAAACACCAATAAAGACGATCTTTTTCTTTGTGTCATAACCGATTTTCACCAGATAAATTAGATGAACTCACCAGAGCAATATGCTGATCAAGTTATAAATCAGCATAAGCACTTTGTGCTCTGGGAGCAATACCCTGCAGGAGAATAATCAGCAATATGGAGTAATTCCATATGGCCACCGCCTCTTCATAGGCTCAGAATGGTACTCAGAAATTAAGAGAGGAAAAGCTCATAGTGCAGTATTGTTAAAAACAAATATTTTATTTAAAATAAATCATTGCACTCACAATAATCGGTGTTTAAGCTGACACCAGCACAAAACAACGCTCTCAGTATAAAACAAACCCAGCCTTCTCCGGCATCCACGGACACTGTCAGCTATAACGATACTGCATTATGAGCTTTTCCTCTCTTAATTTCTGAGTACCATTTTGAGCCTATGAAGAGGCGGGGGCCATACGGAATTACTCCATATTGCTGATTATTCTCCTGCAGAGTATTGCTCCCAGAGCACAAAGCACTTCTGCTGATTTATAACTTGATCAGCATATTGCTCTGGTGAGTTCATCTAATTTATCTGGTGGTGGATTATTTGCACGGTGAATTTGGTTTGACACAGAGAAAATTATTTTGAGATTGAAAATCGGTTATGACACAAAGAAAAAGATCGTTTTTCTTGCTGTTTGGACTTTTTGCACAAATATATTTTTTTCACAATTTATTTGGACACTATTAATTATTTTTTGCTATTAATATGATTATATATTGTGGATATATTTATAATTAGGTTGTTAATATGAGCGCAAACCTGTTTTTTTAACATTATATTCCTTAGCTGCAAATGGAGTTTTCTACCTGTTTATGCTGGAACTAGACTCAGAACGGATTGGACTGGAACACAAAGCCTTTGGCAGATTAAACAGTTCCGTAAATATATATTTCGTCTGAGTATTAAGTGTTTGTTTGCCAGTGGATACTTCTGATATTCTTGCTTCTGCTTAATTGGTTCCCCCAAAATAAACATATCTGCTGTTGTTTACATTTTGTAAATACATTAAAGTTAGACATAAAGAATGACATAGTAGCATATTTGCATTGCTGTAACATATGAAGATAGAAGTCGCAATATCACAGTTCACCTTTAGGTGGTGGTGATGCACTGAGAAACCAAAGCAAAACCAAGGCGTACCTCTGGACCAATGTAACTATGTAAATAAATGCCAGATTATTATTATTATTATTATACAGGATTTATATAGAGACAACAGTTTGCGCAGCACTTTACAAAATAAAGGCAGACATTACAGTTACAATACAATTTGGTACAAGAGGAATCAGAGGGCCCTGCTCATTAAAGCTTACAATCTAAGACCATATCTGGAATTCTTTAAAGGATAAGTTCACCTTTTAGCAAAAACAAATAAATGCACATTTTTTTGCAGGTTAAAAAAATGTGCATTTATTATTTTTTGTTTCCAAAGCTTCTAAAGCATTGCACCAGTGATCAGTAGACCGCTAGTGCCATGCAGGTCTCCTCCAGACCTGTCACTGAATCTGTGTGCTTGTACATCCAGGAAGACTCAATGAATGACCAAGGCACTCCACAGCACCATGGTAGTTCACTGAGAAATACAAGCTGACAGCAGCAAAGGATGTCAGGACTTGTAGTTAATTCATTCACAGAACAGTGTAAATGAGTGACGCGGCCAGGCGGGTATTTTTAAAAAATTGTGACAACTAGCGGGAGGAGATGATACCTTGCTAGCTGTCACAATGGGGATCGGGAGGAAAGCGGGGGCTGGTCTGTTCGTAACGCGCTACAAGTTACACCCCTATTTAGGGGTTCACCCCTCTTCAGTGACATTTTACAAAAGGTGAACTTATCCTGTGGGGCTATATAGTACAAGTGCCTGCTCTGCATTCAGTGTGTGCAGCTTGAGCATAATTTAAGAATTACATTGGTGCCTTTGGAGAATGAAAATAACGAAAGCATCTATATCTGGTGAAGGGGCATATTACAATGCAATTGATTTTTGTAGAGGATAAAATTATGTTGGTAGCCAACAATATAATGCTGCTGCTTTATGCAGCATACACAGCAGCCTTTCTATAGCTGGCAGCTAAAACATAATAATAATAATTATTATTATTATACAGGATTTATATAGCGCCAACAGTTTGCTCAGCGCTTTACAATATAACGGAGACAATACAGCAACGATACAGTTCAATACAAGAGGTTTGGGAGGATTGGCCATAATAACATAATAAATATTTATTATGGCCAATCAAATGAATTAATGCCGAAGTGCTTGATGTGCCTAGCATCTACACATGTCAAGGGCTTTTCCTGTCAATACACTGCTGCTCCTGGATGCACCGGCAGTGGTTTTTATTACATGTATCAATCAGGAGGTTGTTCTACTATAATGTTGCCGATAGCAAAAACAGCACTTAGGAGAGATGGGCATACACCCTGTGTGCATGAGGTCTTATGTGCAATCAGGATTCAGATCTGTTTCAAATGTTGTGGTACAACAACAAAAAAAAAAAAAGAAAGAAAAAGATACACACTGTGCTCTCTGCATTTTAAAGCAGTGTATGTTTATAAAAATAAGAGTACGGGATGGCTTTTTTTTTTTTTTTCCAAAATCATACTTACCTAGGTCAGTGGTGGGCAACCTTTTTTTTCAACTGAGCCAAATCTCGCCAAAACCATGATTGAAATTTATTTTGAGAGCCACATTTTTAAAACTGAAAATACATCCCCCATAGTAATTCATCCCCCATATAGTAATTCACCCCCCATAGTGTAATTCATCCCCCATAGTAATTCATCCCCCATATAGTAATTCATCCCCCATCGTAATTCATCCCCCATATAGTAATTCATCCTCCATATAGTAATTCATCCCCCATAGTAATTCATCCCCCATATAGTAATTCATCTCCCATAGTAATTCATCCCCCATATAGTAATTCATCCCCCATAGCAATTCATCCCCCGTATAGTATTTCATCCCTCATATAGTATTTCATCCCTCATATAGTATTTCATCCCCCATATAGTAATTCATCCCTCATATAGTATTTCATCCCTCATATAGTATTTCATCCCTCATATAGTATTTCATCCCCCCATATAGTATTTCATCCCCCCATATAGTATTTCATCCCTCATATAGTAATTCATCCCTCATATAGTATTTCATCCCTCATATAGTATTTCATCCCCCTATATAGTATTTCATCCCTCATATAGTATTTCATCCCTCATATAGTAATTCATCCCTCATATAGTATTTCATCCCTCATATAGTAATTCATCCCTCATATAGTATTTCATCCCTCATATAGTATTTCATCCCTCATATAGTAATTCATCCCTCATATAGTATTTCATCCCTCATATAGTATTTCATCCCCCCATATAGTAATTCATTCCTCATATAGTAATTCATCCCCCATATAGTAATTCATCCCTCATATAGTAATTCATCCCTCATATAGTATTTCATCCCCCCATATAGTATTTCATCCCCCCATATAGTATTTCATCCCCCCATATAGTATTTCATCCCCCATATAGTAATTCATCCCTCATAAAGTAATTCATCCCTCATAAAGTAATTCATCCCTCATATAGTATTTCATCCCCCCATATAGTATTTCATCCCTCATATAGTAATTCATCCCTCATATAGTATTTCATCCCTCATATAGTATTTCATCCCCCCATATAGTAATTCATCCCTCATAAAGTAATTCATCCCTCATATAGTATTTCATCCCCCACAGTACTATCCCCCCCCCCTTCTAGTAAGCCAAGTCCCCCGTGTCAATTCACTTACCTTTTGCGTTCCTCTCGCTGTCTTCCCGCGCCGTTCGGGTCTTCAGGGCGGACTGTGAGAGGAGCCTAGCTCCCCTCCCCTCACGTTCGGCACGCTGCCCCGCCTACACACATCCTGACAGCCACATCCGCGGGCCGGATTAAAAGGTCCGCGCGGACTTTTGGGGCTGCCAACCGAGAGGAGGCAGGGGAGCGGCCGACCGAGAGGAGGGAGGGGAGCAGGCGCCCGGCACACAGAAGAGCCGCATTAGAGTGGGTAAAGAGCCGCATGTGGCTCGCGAGCCGCGGCTTGCCGACCACTGACCTAGGTGAATGAAGCATCGGTCCGACGCTGCATCTGTCACCCTCCAACTCTAAGTGTGACAACTCCGTGATCACATGACCACTGATCACTGTGTTCTCACTGCTGCTGCCTGCTCTGTCCTCCAAACCCCCACGCTAACTGTTTTGGCTAGGGAACAGGAAGCGAAGACAAACCTCCCCAATGGGACAGAGATTGCAACTGATAGGGGTTATAACCCTCCCTTATTCTATCCAAATTGGAAAAGAAAATGTTTTGCCTATAGTTCTACTTTAACCACCTTCCGCCCGCCCTATAGTACAATGATGGGCGCAAGGTGGTTCTCTTGTTCTGATAGGATGTCATATGACGCCTACCATTCTCACTGCGCATGCGCGGCTCAGGGAGCACGCAGCGCGGCGCTGTGTCCCTCGGACAGCGGATCAAGGAAAGAGCCAAAGATGTCGGTTTGGTCATGTGATCAGCTGTGTCCAATTACAGCTGATCACATGTAAACACGGAAATGTCGGTTATCGGCATTTCTCTCCTCTCGAGCTGTCACGCTGACAGCTTGAGAGGAGAAGAGAGCCGGTAAATGGCTTTCCACGGAGGGGACATGTACCCTGATCATCAGGGCACTGATGATCAGTGTGGCCCCAGAAGTGCCACCTGTCAGTGCCCATCAGTGCCACGTGCCAGTGCATACCAGTGCACATCAATGCCACATAGTGCCCATCTGAGCTGCCTTTCAATGTCACCCATCAGTGCCAGTCAGTGCCACCTATCAATGCCAATCAGTGCCACCTATCAGTGCTGCCAATCAGTGCCGGTCAGTGTCGCCTATCAGTGCGCATCAGTGCCAGTCAGTGCCACCTATCAGTGCCATATATCAGCGTCATGTATCAATGTTGCCTTTCAGTGTCCATCAGTGATGCCTGTCAATGCCCATCAGTGCAACCTACAAGTGCCTCCTCATCAGTGTCCATCAGTGCCACCCTTTCAGTGTCCATCAGTGCAGCCTATCAGTGCCCATCAGTGCAGCCTCATTAGTGCACATCAGTGAAGGAGAAAAATAACTTATTTACAAAATTGTATAACAAAAACTAAGAAAAAACTTTTTTTTTCAAAATTTTCTGTGGTTTTTGGTTTAAGAAAAAATAAAAATCCCAGAGGTGATTAAATACCACCAAAAGAAAGCTCTATCTGTCTCAAAAAAATGATAAAAAGTTCATATGGGTACAGTGTTGCATGACCGCGCAATTGGCATTCAAAATGTGACAGCGCTGAAAGCTGGAAATTGGCCTGGGCAGGAAGGGGGTATAAGTGCCCTGTAGGCTAGTGGTTAATACCCCGGTCACATCAGGTGCAACTTGGCATGAGATTTGCATGCTATGCGACTAGAAAATCGCATGCCAAGTCGCACCCTATGGTCCTCAATTAGAGCGGTCATATCAGTGCGGTTCCGATCTCTAAAGTAGCACATGCACTACTTTTGGTGCGATTTGCATAGACATCTGTGTCAGATGTCTTGGAAATCACACCTAAAATTGGCATCTCACCCCACTTTGAAATCATGCGACTTCACTGTAAGTCGCACAATTTCAAAGTTGGGCTTGATGTGACTGTGGTGTAAGGGCCAGTTAACACTATAGAAATGCAGTCCAGATGTGTTCTGGATGCATGTTTTTGGCACGTTCTGGTGCATTTTGGATGCATTCCAGTTAATTTTTTCCCATCTTTTTGTTCAATTTTAATAGGGACATGTGCATTCAGGTGCGTTTTTGATGTGTTTTAGTACAGATATGTGCAGGAAAAATGCAGCATGTTCTACTTTTTTTTTTCTGCATCTGGAACGCACTGGAACTGCAAGCACTGATGTGAACTATGACATTGACAACTGTATAACCTACGTTCTGTGCATTTTGGATGCAGAAAGAAAACACACTGAAACGCATGTAGTGTGAACGGGCCCTAAGACAAGACGGATTTTCTTTAAAGTGGTAGTAAAGTGCGTTCTTTGACTTTTACCTGCAGGTAAGCTTACCTGTATGTAAAATGAATATCTCCTAAACGTGCACCTTTTTAGTAAATATTCCAGAGAGGAGCAGCCGCAGACATCACTGGCGCATGCGCTCTGAAGGAACGGCATACCCATGCCATTCCTTCAGAGCTGTGTGCTGTGCCCAGGGCTCCCGCGTGATTGCACAGGAGTGACGTCATTGCGGCTCAGCCAGTCAGATGGCCGGAGCCCTTGAACCCGGAAGGAAGACCGGGTGAAGATGGAAGCGGTGACAGCGAGCCGCTGGAGGGATTTGTTTTAAGGTAGGTACTTCATATTGTGCTGCGATGTTTTTTTATAGACTTTACTATCTCTTTAATACATATGCAAAGCCAAAATGTTTTGTTTCATATAAAGCAGGAGAGGGTTAGAAAACCAGTCAGATTTTATTGCGGTCTGTGTCCCCTTAGTGGAAATGTGCTCTCTCTATTAGAGGAATTTACTACAACTGGAGCTGACAGAATCTGGAGCAGCTGTGCATACCAGTCAGCTTCTATTTTTGGTTTGTCCAGTAAAACTTTAACCGCTTCCCGACCACCCTACAGCAGAAGTACTGCTACAGGGCGGCAGGGCTGCTCAAAATCATATATTTATATGTGATTTTGTATTTCCGGGTAGGGGGCGCATGCACCTCCCTACCAGTACTGCCATTGGCGGCCTCAGCTGTCGATCACCGGGTCTTGGCCAGAGATTGCCCGGCAGCACCTGGAGATCGCTGAGGAACAGTGACAGAGGAGAGGTCTGTGTGTAAACAATAGAGATCTCTCCCCTGTCAGTGCCAGCACGCTGCTTTGTATTGCTCTGCATAGCAGAGCAATACAAAGCAGCCTGCTTACACAGTAAAGCACACACAGACAAAATAGTAAAACAGCACACAGTTAACCCTTTGATTACCCCAGATGTTAATCCCTTCCTGCTCAGTGTCATTAATACAGTGTCAGTGCTTTTTATTAGCACTGATCACTGTATTATTGTCAGTAGGATGTCAGTGGCAGTTAGTCAGTTCAACCCCCAGTGTCAGAATGCCCTCCGCAGTCCCGCTACAAAGTCGCTGATCGCCGCCATTACTAGTATATATGTATAATAAAAAAATAAAAAAAATTCCAGTATCTATAGTGCCATTTGTAGACACTATAACTTTCACATAAACTAATTAAATTTACATGGATTAGGATTTTTTTTTTTTTAGCAAAGACATGTAGCAGAATACATTTTGCCTTGAATTTATGATTATTTTTTAAATTTTTATATTGGATATAATTTATAGCAAAAAGTAAAAAATATTGTTTTGGTTTTTTTTCAAAATTGTCAGTCTCTTCTTGTTTATAGCACAAAAAATAAAAACCGCAGAAGTGATCAAATACCACTTAAAGAAAGCTCCATTTATGGGGAAAAAGGACATAAATTTCATTTGGGTGCAGTGTTACAAGACTGCCTAATTGTCAATTTAAGTAACGCAGCGCCATATTGCAAAAAATTGCCTGGTCAGGAAGGGGGGGGGGGGGGTGTAAATCCTCTGGAGGGCAAGTGATTAAAAATGAAGAATAGAAGCTGAATAGAAGCCATACACAGTTGCTCCAGGTTCTGGCTGTTCCAGTCTTAGTACAATCTTTCCGGTGTCTCTCTCGACCTGTCCTAGTGACTTCTATCACCGAGACAAAATTTTGAATTGTCAGAACAGGAAGAGTGAAATTTTCCATTGGGGACCCTTGTTCTTGTGACAACTGTCTAAGACTTTTCCCTTACTTTAGGGATATTTCCAATCACTTCCTGTGGGGTGTGCAGTACAGGAAGTCAGGGGCAATCTCTCTAAGGGAAGTGTACAATCCAAAGGCACACGTTCCTGCGTTAAACATGGCTGTGTGTATAAGTGGGTGCTGTAGCGACTGTCGGCTGGAACCAAACAAAATCAGCAAGGGAGAATGTCACCAGCACACTGAGGATCACCAATATGGGTCCAAAGGTTTCAATGAACGATCACATAGTTACAGCAAAGCAACGTTTTGGAGTCTCGCAGGACCCCTTCATCAGGCATGTGATAACTATGTGATCGTTCATTAAAACCTTTGGACCCATATTGGTGATCCTTGGTGTGCTGGTGACATTTTTTATTGCTAACCTCTCTAAGGGGACACAGACAAAGTTTCTGCCTGTAGATATACTTGAATTCAGGTAATTACAAACATGAATTCATCACCATACAATTTCTATAGAATTAAGATAAATTGAATCAAAATACATATATTCAATAAATACTATTTGCCTTTTTACTCTTTACATCTATCAGCGAAATAAAACAATTTTTTTTTTATTATGCAAGATGCGCTTTTGATTTTGTGAACATAAAGTTCCAAAAAAGTTTTCATCTTGAAATGTTTACAAAGGCAGGGAGAGAGGAAATTAAAGTGGTGGTTAGTAAATGAGAGCACTACATCTACATTGAGGACATGCAGCCACAAGACGATAAACCTTCACCTTCCAGGTCTAGTCCTGTAGACATGACTCCTTTTGTCTGAGATGCACAGCCAGCTTCTGCAAACTTTCTCCCTCAGCAGCAGCACACCGCATGAGATCGTGCTCGGGGAACCTCAGGCGCCCCCTGCCGGCAACAAAGAAAATAGCTTCGTAGGTGGCCATCTTAACTAAGGGCATCTTTAATTCATGCGATCGACGGAGAAACACATAAAACATCAAAAGAGAACGGCAGCAAAATAGGTTCAGGAAAAAATATATTTCTGACAGAATATGCTGTGTTTCGTGCGCTGGATTAAAATTTCCTATTTTCTTTGACCGTGTCAAAAATGCCTGCAAAGGGTTCTGGGGCCAAATCACGTGATCAGCTCCAGCTCTCTCCGAGGGCACTCATCCGCGGAGACAAAGAACACTCCCAGCGGAGGCATTTCCCTTTTTTTCAACTGCAACTTTATTAACAAACAGGCGAACAAACGCACAAAGGAAATTTCCGAGACTTCCTTATCGGAGCGGTTTACTCAAAAGAGCAGCCCTCCCGTGTCTCCTGTGCTGCTGGTTTGTGGCGGCTTCCTCAGCTGGACAGGCCTTGTCGGCGGTTCTCGCTTATTATTTTCCCTCGCGGACTCCCTCACTCACGGCTGTCGTAAAGGCCGTCTTCAGGGTAGCCAGCGGGCGGCAAGCGATAGAGGTGAGTCTGCGCGCCAACAAGCCGGCGTGCTGAGAAGGGAGAAGGGGATAATAATGGAATGGAGGAGAGAGGGGATGGGGAGTTGTAGTGTGGAGAGACCCCAGTACTCTGCCTCCTCCTCAGTGTCACAGGACCTGTCCCTGCCGCCTTCACACTTTGCTACTGCTGGCAACTCTTCATGTCATGGCCGGACACGGTCCTAGACAAGTTCAGTGTGTTTAGAGGGTTAGTTCACCTTCACCAAAAGCTGCCTATGTAGATAAGGGACGCCTAGAAATAGAAACAGGGCAGCTCGGACTAAAGTTGAGTAATGCACTTGCTATAGGTGTAGGCCATTTATGTACCTCCTGAAGCCTGACTGGAAGACTTAGAGGGTGTTGCTAAGACAAACCTAGCTGTTCCTGTCCCCATCACAGAGGGAGCTCTTTCACTGTTTCAGTGCCAGTTCACATATGTGTGGTTTGAATGGCATCCGATCTGCATGACATGAGAAATGACATTGCTTCCTATGGTGCCTGTCCACATATGTCTGGTGTGCTGGCAGTGCGGATCGAAAAAGAGTCCTGTCCAATTTCTGAGCTGTCCGGTTCAGGTGTGGATTACAGGCTATTGACTTATATGGGAACTGTCTCTAAACCGCACATGTCATCAGTTGTGAACGCATTAAAATCCTGAACCTGAGCTAATCCTGTCCTGAACCACTGAACAAACTACTGTGTCAGATGTGAAACCTGAGCTTCAATCCGCATCGCACATGTATTAGTCCGCACTCAAACTTCACTTACTCTCTCTCCCCTGTGCAGTAGCTCTGAACTCAGGCTGCATTCACACTTGAGCATTTTGTAGCTTGAAGCTCCAAAACTGCTCAGACAGAAAAAAAAAAAAATCGTTCCCTATGGTGCCTGTTGGCGTGATCAGGTGTGAACAGTCAGCATAGAGAATAATTGACTTTTTTTAAGTTTGCGCTTTTTTCGAGCTTCAAGCTACAAAGCACTCAAGTGTGAATGCAGCCTCAGTGTTTGAGGGCTCACTCTTGTGAAGGTGAGATGTAACAGCTAGCTTCTCTTAGCAACATCCTCAGAGTTTCCAGTCAGGCTTCAGGAGGTACATATATAGCCTACACCTACGGGAAGGGCTTTAGTCACAGTGGCACAATATGTTTTTATCTACAGACACCCCTTATCTGCATTTTTGGGTGTAGGTGAAGTAACTCTTTAAGTACATTACACTTTTTGAGGCACTGTCTCATGGCTTCTCACATGGAAGAAAAATATTTCAAATATATTTTTTAAAAATATTCTTCTCAAATATACTGACATATATTTGAAATGCTACAATTTTGGCCATATTCAATATACATATATAGAATGTTGAAATGTTTATTACAAAATGTATGAAAAAATATTTTTAAACATACATTTCAAATATACTGTATTTTCTTTAAAAATGTTTTAAAAAATATATATTTTTAAGTATGTTCAGATTTTTTTTAACCTATAAAAGTCATTTTTACATATATTTGTAAATACATTCCAAAAATGTGTATTTTTAAAGACATACAGTATATTTGTGTGTGTGTGTATATGTGTATGTGTATATATGTGTGTGTGTGTATATATATATATATATATATATATATATATATATATATATTACGCCTACCAAAATTGTAGCATTTCAAATATGTCAATCTATTTGGGAAGAATATTTTTAAAAATATATTTTTCTTCCATATGGGTTAGCAAGGGAGCTGAGTAGGGTAGTTTTCCCAGCTATTACATGCAGACTGTGAGGTTGGCTGGGACAGGTCCTGTCACATTGTGGAGGAGGCCAAAAACTGTCTATGCAGGAAAGGGGTGTCTAGATAAAAACATATTGACCAAAGTTGAAAAATACCCTTTCTTTAGGTGTAGACTATATATGTACTGAAGCCTGACTGGAAAATTCCTAGGATGTTGCTAAGAGCAGCCTAGCTGTTACTGTTGACCTTCACCATCACATGAGTGAGAAACACTGAAACACTGAGTTCAGAGCTACTGAGAGGAGAGAGAGCACATGTGAGGAGGTTTGAACCAGAGAAATGACTCGCTCTTGTCATGGTGACAGTAACAGCTTGTCTTAGCAACCGCCCTGGGAGTTTTCTAGTCAGGCTTCAGGAAGTACTTAAGTGGTCTACACCTATGCAAGGGAAATATTCAACCTTTTATAGTAAAGGTGATCTGTGCCTGTAATGCTGGTCCAGTGTGCTGCAAAACCTCTGATTTTCTGTAGGTAGAGTACGCACATACCATATCTGGCAGTGCTCGCTGTTTTTATTGGGAGAATGTGGAGTGGTGCACATGTAGCCAAAACATGTTTAGTTTTGGTGTAACTACATGTCTATAAACAAGCCCTTTTAGTTAGTGGTAGTAAACCGCGTTTAAAAAAAACAAAATGGTTCCCCCACAGGATAATTTCTTAATGTGCTAGTATGCAGTGTATAACAGACTTATCTGTGAAACCCTTCTTCAGTAGCATGCTGTCACCGCTGACAAGGATTCCATCTTCACCCAGTCTTCCTTCTGGGTTTGTGGGTTTGGGCCGCTTGAATGGCTGAGCCGTGATGAAGTCACTCCTGCGCATGCTCGTGGAGTCACGGCTGTGGCACAGCTCTCCTATCCATCCATTGAGAGCACAGTGTGCATGTATCGGTGATGTCACTGTCGGCTTCACATGTAATTATCTCCTAAACGGTGCACATTTAGGAGATATTTACTGTACCTTCAGGTAAGCCTTCTTATAGGCTTACCTGTAGGTACAAAACAACAAATTGAGTTTGCTCCCACTTTAAAGGGCTAGTTCTCTTTTACCAAAAAACTGCCCACGCAGATAAAGGGTGTCTGTAGATAAAAACACTAGTTTTGATCAAAGTTGGATAATACCCTTGTTAAAGGTGTAGGCCGTTTATGTGCCTTTCAAAGACCAACAGAAAAACTCCCAGAGCTGGCATCATCCTGTCTGGGCTTGTTGCTAGGACACTGCTAAGTCCCTCCCAGCTATCACTGCTTATCCTCGCCATCACAGGAGTGAGCTCTCAAATTCTCACACGTGTGATCCACTGTCTCTTCTGGTGCAGCGCAAAGCTACTGCGACAGGGAAATGGAGCACATGCAAGGCACTTTGAATTGGCTGGGAGTGTCTTAGTAATGTCCTAGCAACAAGGTAGGACATGGAGACGCCATCTCTGAGAGATTTTCAGCCAGGCTTTGGGAGGTACATAAATGGCCCACAGCCATTGTAAGAGCATTACTTAAAGCTATATTAAAGGGTAATTATCTACTTTTGTATTCATAAAAAAAAGTTACTTCACTTTCTCTTGCACAGTGCAGTCAATTACCTCCTCTTCTGGAGTTCTTTTTTTCTTACAAGGGCCCCCTCAACAAGCCCAAGGCTGGGGGGGGGGCACCCATGAGGCCAAGCTTCCAAGCCAGGCTGTGTGTGTCCATAGACATACAGAGCACAGTTTGGCCATGCCCACCACTCCCTGACAGGTTTTGATTGACAACTTTGAGAGGGATTAGGGCAGCTGCTGTATGCCTAGCTGCGCATGTACATACATACATGCATGCATGGGGATCACTGTGAGCTGACAGGTAAGTGTATTTTATTGCAGAAGAGACATTGTATGTCTCTTCTGCGGTAAAAAGCCTGCCTGTTGCCAGTATGTAACAGCAGAACTTTAGTTTCACTTAAAGGTAAAAGAAATGGTGTGTTTTTTTTTTTTTTTTTTTGTTTTGTTTTTTTTCTGCTTTAGAACCACTTTAACTTTAGTCAAAGCTGCACAGTTTTTTTTTTTATCTACATGTACCCCACACCTACACAGGCATTGTTTTGCTATGGGTGAACTATGTCTTTACTGATGAATTCCGGGTATGAATCTTACAGTATAGTTACAATGGTCCAAGCTTGGAGCAATATAAGTATGTGCCATTCCTGGCCCATCCCAATGGAAGGTGACATCACTGTAGTATTTTCCCCTACTACTGTGATCTCTACTACTTTTGTTTTCTGTATGTGGCGGCATACTAACCATTCATAGAATGCCTTGGTTTTTTTTTTTTAATCAATGCCAGGGATTTTCTGGATGAGGTTGAGATTGTGACATCAGCTCCCTGCCTCTCCACCGCATCCAGTCAGATAATGTCTTGCATTCACTGAGACAAAAGAAAAGTGTTATTTGAATTGCACCCATAGCAGTTGGGCAACCCTCTGCTGTTACAGTGCATTGGCTCAACCACTCAGCATGAGTCCAAAAGACTGTGCAATGTAGCAGTAGTGGCTTCTACAGTAACTCTTACTTTCAACGGGGATCAGCCAGGTATGGCACATACATACTTGCTTTGGTCCAAGCTGGAGAAATATAACTGCTATAAAATTCATACTTAAACATCAGCTGTATTTAAAGGTTTTTTTTTTGTTGTTGTTTGCCTTAATGACACACACACACACTTTAATTAGGTGTTCTTGCATGGCAAGACCACTTACTGTTATCTCACATATATATTCTTATTATTATAGCCAAATTTACCACCCTAACTCCTCCCACAGTTTTTACACTACATAGACAGTAATATACAGAAACGTGCGGATTGTTCCTGATTGGTGTGCTATTACTTTGTGGAATGAATGGCGGAATGTTCAAAACTAGAGTGGGAGCTGACCAAAGCTAGAGTGTGAGCTGAAAAATCAGGACATGATTTCTAAACTGCCATCACTCCCTCATTTTCAAGCCCACCTACACAAATCTTATATCAAAACGTTCAGCTATCCCTACTGCCACTAAAAATGTCCACGGCTAAGCCATAGAGTTGAAATGCATTTCTCACTCTATCAAGCTTGCCATATGCACTTTTTAAATTTTGATCAATTAGTTCATTAGTGTAATGTTTACTATCGTTACTCCAAACACTCCACACGGTTACTCTGCCCACTCCATAAAGTTACTCTGCCCAGTCCAACCTTTTCACAGTTACTCCAGCCACTCCAACCACACAACAGGTACTCAAGCCACTCCACCCAGTTACTCCACCCACTCCAGTTGTAGACTACTGGTGGAGGCAAGAACACTTCACACAATTTCCCCAGAAATTGTAGCTTTTCTAGTTTACATTGTCCCTTCTATTTCTGTATGTGGATGATGATTAAAAAAAAAGCCAGTCTTTGGAATAATTAGTATAAATAAAATCAAACTGTTTTAAATTGGCATACAAATATATATTTGATATCAAATCTTTGTTTTGTGGAAATAACATGGTGTGGGTGGATTTCTGCTTTCACAGACTGTCACGCCCCGCTGGCCTAAGAATATGAGGGAACCGATTCCTCCATTAATCTAAATGTAATATCTCACCCCTATTTTGTTTAGCTGGTTAGTGGGCATGGAGGAGGAGGATGGGAATGGCTGTCATTTACCACTGTGTATACAGGCACATGTGTGACTCTATAGTCACATGGGCTGCTCAGATAGGGAGGAAATGCTCAGCATAGAAACTCACTGGAAACTGAGCATGTACAGAGTTGCCTTTACTACAGCAAAATCCCCAGCTGAATTGGGGACATGAACAGAAGGTGGAGATACACAGTAGCAGGATCAACCAGATTTTTTGCGGAATACAGAAAATGAATGTCATAGTGACTGAGTATGAACAGCATGTAATACAACTTTTATTGATAGTTTTCTGGTGTGTGTGTGTAGAGAAACTTTAAAGCATTAAGGTAAACCACCCTGCATGCAGCTCCCCCTAAATACGTACCTGAAACTGTTCTCGATACAGCGATGTGCAGAGGCTCTCTCTCCCTCCTCCCCTCATTGGCTCAGAGACAGCAGTGGGTGCCATTGTTCTTTCTGTTAAACGGTCCTGCTGGAAAACCAACTTTTGATCAGTGAATGCAGCCAGTGGCCTGAAGTTCTAATCTGTGTATTCTGACAACAGGGGTGTACTGCTGTCAGAATACAAAGACAAAGCAGGAAGGATTTTCCCATCCATGTCTATGTGTGAATGGGGAAATTGGTAGTTTTTTTTTTTGTTCGGCTGGCTGAATGAAAAAAAAACTCAACTATGTATGACCAGCTTAACACAAATTGCTTTAATAATTGTTTGTTTATTTTTTGGAAATATTGTGTGAGATAAGACAGTTCATCAAAGTAAAATATGGAATGTGAGGTAAATACTGCAAAATAAAAAAGCATTAAATAGATAATTAACCACTTTCCCTTCACCCTTTTAGCAGTCTTAAATCAGGCAGTGAGAAAGCAAACACAGGGAAGAAGAACACAGCTATGCCTAACAGGAGAAAGTGATCCATTGTGTGTCCTTGCAGATTTGAGAAGAGGATCCATCACTTCCTCTTGTACCATCACCATCTAGTGTACACCAATCACATATCTAGGCACACAGTTAACCCTTTGATCACCTTAGATGGTAACCTCTTCCCAACCAGTGTCATTAGTACAGTGATCAGTGTATATTTTTAGCACTGATCACTGTTAGTGTCACTGGTTCCCACAAAGTGTCGGTTAGTGTAAAAATGTCCGTTGCAATATCGCAGTCTCGCCATAAGTTGCTGATTGCTGCAATCACTAGTAAAAAATTCCATTATATGTCCAATAGTTTATAGACACTATAACTTTTGCGCAAACTAATCAATATACGCTTGTTGGGATTTTTTTTTTTTTACCAAAAATATGTAGCAGAATACATTTTGGACTAAATTTATGAAGACATTTGATTTTTAATTTATGTATGTGTGTTTTTTATAGTAGAAAAAAAAAACCTGTTTTTTTTTTTTAAATTGACAGTCCTTTTTTTTTTTTTTTTTTTTTTTTTTTCTAACACAGAAAGTAGAAACTGCAGAGGTGATCAAATACCAAAAGAGAGCGCTATTTATGAGGGGAAAAAAGGATACAAATTACATTTTGGTACAGTGTTGCATGACCGCACAATTGTCAAAGTAATGCAGAAACTTTTCGCATAAAAAAATGTCCTGGTCAGGAAGTGGGTTAAATCTTCCGGAGGGCAAGTGTTAGTCAATTTATGAAAAAAAAATCCTTGGTTCTTTTCACACAGGGTGGACTCTGATTTCATTAGCGGGGAATCTGTCTGCGGAGCGGACTGATTTCACATCCGTGTCTGCTCAGTCTTTGCAGAATGTACACAGACAGAGCCTGCTCTGTTCTATAGGCAGCCAGGAGTAAACAGACTCCACTGTATGTTTACATCAGACTGCCTGCAATCCACTGAGCTGGAGAAAAGCAGCCTTACATTTATTTATTCCGTGGTACTGGCAGTTAACAATTTAGGAGTGTATAAAATAACAATGAGGGGAACTTTGCACTGGCCACTAAATTTCAGTGTGGAAATGTTCTACCTTGCGCTCAGGAATGTAAATATGTCCCAGTTCACACCAAATGCAACATTGAAATCATGCTTCTTCACTTGCAGTAGTGCGATTTTTATATGTGGCTTGCCTGACTTGTGTGTGAAGTCAAAAATAGTACAGGAACCGATTTGAATGCTTCCATTGCCGACAATAGGGTTCATGTGATTTAGGAACGGTCCAATTGCATGACCAGTCGCACCGGTGTGAACCGGGGCGAAATTGTAAGGGAGATTCTGTGAATAAAGTCACAATAGGATTTTTTTTTTTTATAATTTTGGTACATTTCGGTGTGCGTTCATTTATAGCATTATCATACTCTTGTGCTGCGTTGGCCTGTATTAAAAAAAAAAAAAAAATACAGCAAAATTTAAGTGCTAAATATTGGAACACATACATATTTAATGGATTTGCTAAATAACGCATGTTTTTGTATGAATAGGTTACTTTTGAGATAAATACCACATGGATTGTTTTAATGCAAACTTTCATGCGCTGTTTATCTGTTCGTGAATTAAGCCCACAGCCCCATACACATTTAGTTATGGATAATGTTGTGTATCCCATTATCTGCCGGCAGCTGCTTCTGCTACAGATCTTATGTGCCTCCTCACAGCCTCATCAGCTATCTTCCAGTGCTGTAAAATGTATCTGTGGCCTCGTCTTCATAGAAAAGTAGCACCACTTGTCCACCCCCTTCTGCTCTCTGCCATTCATAGAATTCATCTTTTCTACACTCCCACAATGCATCAAAGTTTGTGAGTAGGAGGTGGAGATCCTGTCATTCAACTGCTCCTCCCTTCACAGAAGGTGATGCATTATGGGAGAATAATAAAAAGTTCTGTAAATGGAGGTGAGAGTGGAAAGAAACAGGCTGTGTAACCTTTCTGTGTCTGCAGTTTTATTTCACAGAGCTGGTAGATGGCAAATGAGGACAATATCCGGCAGCTGTGAAGAGGCACAGAGTGGGGCAACATTTTGTAGCAGAAGCAGACACCTGTAGGTAACGGGATACACATCATTAAATCTAATATGTATGGTGCTCTATCCCCAAAAAAGATTCATACTAAAATTGTTTTTACACTGTGTGCACAATTAGGCAATTGAGTGTTTTGACCAAACCATAACTTTTAGGGTGTGGCCTAAGGAATTCAACACCCTGCATATATATTAGGCAGCTTCTTTTCCTCAGTAATGAGCCAAAAAAAGACATTTAACTGACTCTGAAAAGTCAAAAATTGTAAAGTCTTTCAGAGGGATGTAGCACTCTTGAAATTGCTAAGATATTGGGGCATGATCACAGAACCATCAAACATTTTGTTGTAAATAGCAGGGTCGCAAGAAATCTGTTGAGAAAGAAAAACAACCGCAAATTAACGGCCAAATATTTGAGAAGAATCAACCCTGGAGTTACCAGAAACCCATTATCCTCCAGTGCTGTCATATTCCAGAACTGCAACCTACGTGGAGTGCACAGAAGTACGAGGTGTTCAGTGCTCAGAGACATGGCCAAGGCAAAGAGCACTGAAACCTGACTACCACTGACTGGGCCAAGAAATATCTGAAGACAGATTTTGCAAAGGTTTTATATACTGATGAGAGGAGAGTGACGCTTGACAGACCAGATGGATGGATGGACTGTGGCTGGATGAGTAACGGGCACAGAGCTGCACTTTGGCTCAGACATCAGCTAAGTGGAGATTGGGTCTTGGTATGGGCTGGTATTATTAAAGATGAGCCAGTTGGACCTTTCTGGGGTGAAAATGAACTCAGAATCCACTCCCAAACCTCTTGCCAGTTTTTAGAAGACGCTTTCTTCAAGCAGTGGTATAAGAAAGTCTGCATCTTACAAGTAGACTATGATATATATGCAGGACCATACTCCATCATATTCATCGAAGTACTCCACTGCGTGGCTAGGCAGTACAGGCCCTAAAGATGAAAGAAAGATATGGCCCCCTTCCTCACCTGACCTAAACCCTATTGAGAACATGTGGACCCGTCTTATTGAGAACATGTGGACCCGTCTTAAATAAGAGATTTTTGGTAAAGGAAAACAGTACACCTCTCTGAACAGTGCCTGGGAGGCTGTGATTGCTGCTGCACGAAAAGTTGATCTTCAACAGATGAAGAAACTTAGGGCTCATGTACACAGGGCGTTTGGAAAACTCTTCTGAATGATGGAAACTGCTAGAAAACGTAGGTCAAAAAATGTCAGTTTAACTACCTTTGCATAGCGCGTTTAGCCACGTTTATGCACGTTTGCGTTTTAGAAGCGTTTTTAAAAGATAATCTCAGGAGACCTTCCCAAATGCCCAGAATGCACTGAAAAATTAGTAAATTCAGTAAAAAAAGGCTACTAAAATGCCGCATGAGTTATTATATCAAGTCATGCTGTATTTTTGTAGTGAAAAGCATGCATTAATGTTTCAGTTGTCAGCAGGATTCCCACTGACAGCTGAATGTAAAAGAGAGAATTGCCGGCAATTAAAAAATAATAAACCGGCGTGGGGTCCCCCCTCCCATCCATACCAAGCCTTTCGAGTCTGGTATGCATCTTAAGGGGAAGCCCCACGCCAAAATTAAAAAAAAAAAAAAAAAAATGGCATGGGGTCACCCCCAAAGTCCATACGCCCCCCCCCCGGAACTATACCAGGCCACATGCCCTCAACATGGGGGGGTGCCAAAAGCAATTTGTCCCCTGTTGATGGGGACATGGGCCTCTTCTGGTTGTGGGGTCTACAGGCGGGGGGCTTATCGGAATCTGAAAGCCCCCAGATCCCCCCCCCCCTCCACGTGAATGAGTATGGGGTACATGGTAACGCTACCCATTCATGAAAAAGACAGGAGTCATTCTTTGACACCCGTGTGACATGGAGTCAAGGTGCTTTGGGGGCGTTGAGGGCATGTGGCCTGGTATGGTTCAAGGGTTTTCCTGACCTGCTGGGTTGCATACTCGGATAAGGCTCTGGTATGGTTTTTGGGGTGGTTTTTTTTTTTTTTTGCGTGGAGCTTTCCCTCAAAATCCATACCAGACCCAAAGGGCTTGGTATGGGAGGGAGGGGGGACCCTATGCGGGTTTTTTTTTTAAATTATTTTTTAATTGCCGGCAGTTCTTTCTTTTCATTCAGCTGTCAGTGGGAATCCCGCTGACGGCTGAAACATGATGCATGCTTTTCGCTACTAAAATTCTACATGAATTAATAATCAAAAAACGCTTCTAAATGCAAACTCTTATAAACGCAGTTAGGCAAGTTTACAAGCGTTTGCCGTTTTGAAACGCTGATAAAATTTACTCCTGAACGCAAGTTTGGTGTGTTCCGAAAAACAACTGTAAACTCAACTGCCTGTAAATGACATAGTGTACATGGGCACATAGGAAAACATTAGAGTTCAGGGGCTGCTGAAAAATTGCAGAAAAGCTCCTGAACGTCAGTTTATCAGCTGCAGTGTACATATAGCCTTAGACTCCATGAATGGAAGGTTTATGACTGTTGAAAAGATTGTGGCTATATTGATAAAATTACATATATATATGTGTACCTCGGTTAATGTAATTTTCGGTTTACGAATGAAAATCCATTGAAAATAATGCCTCGTTTAACAATTTATTTCGCAATATGAAGTGTATTCCGATGCAGTTTTTTTTTTTTTCTTCACTATAGCTCACATAATTAGCTGTCGCTTTCCCTGGAGTTAAAGGAAACTTTTTTTTTTTTTTTTTTTAAGAAACAAAGGAAATATTGTTTCTTTTAACTTGGGGAAATAAACTAACCGGAAACTTTCTTTCTTTTAGCTGGGGGGAAAGTGACAGCTGAATCTCTGAGCTATAGTGAAGAAATACTATACTATACGATACTGTCCTGTTCTAGTTTTCATCTATGTCTAAGCATAGACATTCCCACTTTCTGTCTATTTGATATATATGGCATTGAAATAATGTCTAGCTGTACATGCTGGGGGGAGGGGCAGCGTGGCACCATTTTACACCTTAATAGGTATGGGTGTAACCTGGTAAGATGAGTGGAGTTGGCCCAGAAGTTCCATACTTGTTTTTTTTTTTTTTTTTTTAAAGAATCTTTATTGGGTTTTCAATTCTACAAAACCTGAGCAGGTTAAATATTCCAAGGATGTATCTTAACAACATAGCATCTTTAGTAGTTGTACTGACATAATAACCAACACAGGCAATAGTAATAGATTTGTATAGATAATCTAAACAAAGAAATTCACCAAGTATGTGATATCTCTGAAGAGTTTTCAGAATAGGAAGAAGTCAGTTGTTTGCAGCAGTATCATCAGGAAAATCTGAGCAGAGATTCTGAAAAAAAAAAAAAAACTGTTTAGAAAAAGAGAAAAAGGAGAGGGGTGTTGTGAGTTAGAGATGTAGAAGGATGCGTAAAGGTATGCGACAATGTACCCTGAGGTATATAGGTGATAGCAGGTTGTGGCGTAATGGCTATGTGCCGAAGAACTGAGACTATGATGAGTGTCATGTATACGGGTCGAAAGGTACTGTAGGGAGAAGAAAAAAAACGTATGTGAAAGAAGATTGAAAAAGAGAGAGAAGACAAGTTAAAGGGAGCAATAGAGAGAAAAAGTGTGGGAGAGAGCTTAGACTGAAGAATGACAAAAGAAAAGAGAAGGGGAGATGAAGTAGGAGCGGGCTGGAGGGGTCCTTCCCAGAAGACATTGTATATGTTTAGTAGTAAGATGAAGGGTGAATTAAGGAGCTAGGGGGATGGCAGAAGAAGGCAATATGGGGTGGAGGGTACTGCAGGTGTTGTAAGGCCTCACTTGGTTGGGGATGTGAAAGGACGAAGTGTTGAGGTTAGAAGGGGATTGAAGTATATAGGAAACGGTGGAGAGAATAGTTGGATAGAAGTTTAGCTTGGCTGACTAGGAGTGGTAAGAGAGTAGTAACAACATAATGAGCCTAGTATGCCTATGATACATAATCATAACAAGACAGGATGGAGCAATATAGAATATCCAGACTACTGGATCGTGTTTCCAGGTTGAGTCACAAAGAAGTAGATGCTGCTCTGGAGTCGGAAAGGATTGTTGAATATAAAGTCTCCATTTTCGAATATATTTCTCCCCTCCTATGCTGCTGAAGTTCCATGCTTTAATTTACTGATCTCCTGAGAACAACCCATACTTTCACAAATGTTTGTAGACACAGTCTACATGCCTAGGTGCTTGGTTTTATACACCTGTGGCCATGAAAGTGATTGCAACACCTGAATCCAATGATTTGGAGAGGTGTCCCAATACTTTTGGCAATATAGTGTGTGTGTGTGTGTGTGTGTATGTAATGTTTTGTTTTTTCTTCAAAGGAGCATGCAGAGCATTGGTAGAATCTACAGGCGCCTGCAGACTCTCAGCATGTTGTTTACCTGTACCTTGTATGGGCAGGCAGTTACCAGAGAGCAGGAAGAATCAATGAAGTACCAGAGTGCTCACCAGTGCCCTTGCAGTTCAATGAGAACTACAAGCCATCAGCCACAGCGGCTGACTGTACTTGTAGGCATTCATTCACAGGAAACTGTGAAATGGTTTTTCAGATAGTGACAGTGCAGGGAGAGGATGGGGAGGCTGTCACAGGGAGGAGGGAGAAGCTACATATGCTGGAAGGTGCACTTTTCCTTTATCCACTTGCCTACAGGGCTTTTATACCCCCTTCCTGCCCAGGTCAATTTTCAGCTTTCAGTGCTGTCGCACTTTGAATGAAAATTGTGCGGTCATGCAACATTGTACTCATATGAAATTTTAATCATTTTTTGGAGACCGGTTTCTTTTGGTGGTATTTAATCACCTCCTGGGTTTTTTTTTTTTTGCTAGACAAACCAAAAACTGAAAATTTTGAAGAAAAAAAAAAAGTTTTACTTTTAACCTTCTGTTATAAAATTTTGTAAATAAGTGATTTTTCTCTGTCACTGATGTGCGCTACATCAGTGATGGGCACTGATAGGCGGCACTGATGACCATTGACAGGCATCACTGATGGATACTGAAAGGCAGCACTCATATATGGCACTAATAGGCAGCACTGGCGGGCACTGATAGGTGGCACTGAAAGGCAGCTCAGATGGGCACTGGTATGTGGCATTGATGGGCACTGACAGGTGGCACTGATGGGGCTAACCTGATCATCAGTGCCTTGATGATCAGTGTACATGTCTCCTCTCCTCACAAGCTGTCAGCGTGATAACTCGTGAGGAGAGGAATGCCGATAACTGGCATTTCCTTATTTACATGCGATCAGCTGTGATTGGAAGGACGTCATATGACGTCCTCCCGGAATGAGAGAATCTCCTTGCGCCCGTCATTTCCTTATATGGTGGGCGGCGGTTAAAGGAGAAGTACAGCCAAAGTTCTTTTGGCTGCTGTTCTCCTGTGGATCACAGGAGAAAAGTGTATGCACTCCTGTGACCCATATTCAGTTGACAGTAGGCTGAAGTCACTTAGCCGGTCCAGACTGAGGAAAGATCCAGCCACTTCCTCCCCCTCCAGAGCCCAGCTTTCTAGTGAGCGTGGGGAAGGGGGGTGGCCCTAGGAGAGAGTGGTGACTGGCAGTCACTGAGAGAACTCGGCTGTCATTTAATTGCCGCGTTATCACACTTGCAGCTGGCGGACAGATCCAGCATCACACCGATGCTGCAGCCACCCAGGAAAGTATAACTGGCTAAAAAAAACAAACCACTACTTCTCTTTTAAAGTGACCCTAAACTATGGTTTAAAAAAGTAAATATTTGTAACCAGGGTGGATTTGATTTAAATCAAACTGATTTAAATCACGATTTAAATCACTAGTCAGTAAGGCTTGATTTAAATGATAGTTTTCTACATAAAGTCGAATTCTTGCTGGTATAACTTTAATATGCAAGTAGATGAAGATTTTTTAGAATAACATCTTTTCATATTAGTTTTTTTATCCCCAGTTTCATAGGTTAATCATTCATATTTGGACAACTTTTCTGTTGTACTTAGGAAGGAGAAAAATAATCATTACCTTAATAATAACAATTTAAATAGATTTATTCAACTGAAACAATAACATTCCAGCATATGTGATTTGCTTAAACATCCATGTTTGGTAACTAATTTGGCTAAACAAAATATATATTTTAAGAAACTTAGACTGTCAGCCCCTCCTTCCTCCTCGCACTTTGTTTCACTTTCTTCTTGTGCAGATCTATTCCACTCCAAACAATCAGAAAAATATTGTTTCTATTCTATTCACTGAACTTCTTGAAATTTAGCACTGAAGGGGTTGATTCTGTTTTTTCATAGGTTTGTAGAAGTTAGGATTAAGGTCTTTCTTAACTCTGTTCATGTTATAACATTTTTGCTGTGAAGAAGAGGCATGTGATCTCTGCTGAGTCAAATTCAGTTTTGAGAACTGCAAAAGTAAACCAAGCATCTGTGATAATATTTTGTAGGCAGAGAAACTGCCCAATAATCTTACATAAACCTCTGGAAGAGCATGACATTGTGAATGGATTAATGGAATTTATTTACCAAAAAAATTAAACATATACAGCCTTATTCTACATAATTAAAAAACTAATCTTTATTTCATGATGGAATAACCTTTGGATGGTAATATATTTTCCTCAAAAAGCATTTTATTTAAAAAAAAAAATCTGATTTAAATAAAAAAAATCCGATTTTAAATCAAAAAAATCTGATTTTTTTTTTTTTTTTTTTTTTTATCATTGATTTTTATCCACCCTGTTTGTAACTCAGAAAAGTTCCTTCTATTGTTGTTCTTTGCCTCCTCCAAATTTCCAAATTCATTTTTTTTTTTTTTTTTTACTTGCTCTGATCTAACTTTCTGTTACGAGGCTAGTTTTGTTTTTGGTGGTCCCGTTGTATAAAGGAACATAGCCACCCTCTCTTGTACTCTCCTGAGAGGGACTATAGACAAGGTGCATAGAGCAGTGCACATGACCACAGCTAATGTAGACTGCTTGTTCCAAACAAATGAAAGTTAGGGGGGAAAATGATAGGTTCTGGTGCTCAGGGGGGACATTAACAAGGAGGCAGTAAAACAAAGAGAATTTCATGAAAAGTTGATTAAAGGTCCATTAACCTCCCTGGCGGTATTCCCGAGTGTAACTCGGGGTAAAGTTTCAGTACCAAAAGCGGTAACCCCGAGTTACGCTCGGGCTTACCATGCGGCGTTGCTCAGAGATTCCCTGCCCTTCGCTCCCACGATGCGTCCCCTGCAGCGTCCCCGGCCATCTCCTCCAGCCGATGCCGGCTTCCGTGTTCCGGTCCCTGCGAGCGTCAGGACGTACGGGATGTACGGGGGACAGAACCGGCGGGAAATTAAAAAATTTTTAGAAACTGTCATTTTCTAATAAAGAAATTTGACATAGTAAAACATTACTGTATCAAACCATTTCACATACATTTTGTCCTGTGCCCTGCCTGCATTTATACTGTTCTTTCTGCCTGGAAACTGAGAAAAGTCCATGGCGCCCAAAAAGTGTCCCTTTAGGTCAAAAGCGGTTTTAGACCAGCTAGAGAATAGCGATAGTAAATCAGAAACACTTGCAGAATTGAGTGATAATGATTTGTGGGGAAATTCGTCATCAGACACTGAAAACTATTTTGCGACTTTGCTCAGCGATGTGCGAACTTGGCGCTATATTTCAAATTTCAGTGTTTTTGGTTTGATTATATTGAATTAAATTTATTATAATTTTATGATTATTTATTAAATTATAATTTATGATTTTCTGTTTCAAGTTTTATCCTACCCAGGATGTTTACTAGACTCTTGTTCAGACAGATTTCAGTGAGTTATTCCTAAAAAATTACAGGCCTACAATAAAAAAAATACATATTTCCATGCAAAAAAATGTACTGCTTTCAGCACAGAAATATGGACATAATCAGACCGCTAGGGAGGTTTAGTAGATACGCATGACTTATTTTTAAAGTGTAAGGGTATTGTTCAGTGTCACGTTAATGATTTTTTTGGAAACAACTATTTGTATTGTCTTTATTTTCCCGTTTTTTGATTGTGTGGTGTTTTTTTTTTTTTCCTTCATTTGCAGACAATAGAAATTTACATTGAGATCCCAGGGATGACCTAGAACTTAAAATGGGTAAGTGATAGTTAATACTTTACACTCATGTAAATACTGTTTTTAAAGCAATGCGTGTTAATGCTCGACAGCACACATTAATGCAACACCAGAGAATAGACCAGTCTAAATGGGCACAGTAGTCTGTTACTGTGTTGCAGGTGTGGTTCCATTAAAAATTAGGACAACACAAAATATGAAGATATGAATATTTTATGTGTGTTGAGGTAACACAATTCGATACCACATAGCACTGCAACTGGAAAGTGTAGCTTTGTCCTAAAGGGGTGCTCAACCCATGGCCTTCAGAGCCCTCTGATGTGGCCTGCGACCTCAAACCAGGGAAGCAAATGCCCAGGCTTGGCAACTCATTGATCACGATCTGGGCTTTGTAGCACCAACTTCTGTCGCGGGCGGAGTGATACCAAGTGCACTTTGCCTGGGACCTTTTTTGCTGCCAGCTGAGTGATGCCACCAGAAGCTGGAAGAGGAAACAAAAGTCAGTGTATTAAACACATACACTGTGCTTTTGCAGTGGGCATATTAGCACCTATAAAAGGGTTAACAACTGTTAGGCTGCGTTCACACTGATCTGCTGGTGCAGTGCATGTGTGGCTTTCCTGTGGGTTGGCTGCACTGAGCTATAGTCTTCTATTATATCCTGTGGGTTCCTCCTGATTGCAGATTTGGTGCGCTTTCAGAAAGTTCACCACACCTGCAAGATTTAATAGAATTCTCTGGCGAAGCACAGCTAACCCGCAGGTGCACTGCACCCACAGTGAGGGTAAACCTCATCGCAGCAGTGTGAAAACAGCCTTCTAGGTGTCTCAGGACGGTAAGGGCTCATTTACCTTTAAAAACCCCATAGTTGATGTGTTTTTACCACACACCCCCAATAATGGTGTAGCATCCGGGGTTGCAGTGGTGACCCCACCACATGCTCCAGGGGCCTGTGTGGCCCTGCTATCATATGTTTTATGCTTGGAGAGGAGGGGCGGCGGGGACAGCATATACAAGAACCGATCCTCTCCAATTTCCTCTTGCAACTACTGAAAGCTGGCTTCTCCTCTCCCTCCCGCTGGCATTCAGTGTCTGCAGGAGGAAAATGTTCATTATGCCATTCAAAATGAAATTCTGAATCATTTCATTTCATTGTGGCCCATGAACAGTTACCAATCACTTAACAGGCCCTTGTTCTTCAAAAGGTTGCGTACCCTTCCCTAAATGTCACACTGCCAGCTTATCTGAAGCTCTGTCCTATCTGGTCACTGCTCTGAGGTAAAGCAACATGAGTGAATGTGGAGTGTCAATGTGAACACCACTTCTGAACATATTTGCCTGGTTTTTATCCATTTTCAATATCTTCCTTTTTAGCACTGAAGTTTTGATGTGTGTGTACGCTGATCAGGAGCTTTTGACTTCACTCTTGACTTGTTCCAGGCCAGTTATATTAGTACATAAGTAATAAAACCAAAAACAAGCAACTTGTATTTCTAGAAAGTCAGCTATGCCATGTCGTTTTTTGGCTATTGGAATCTCCTAACCGCTTGACCTCCTCCCTATAGCAGATTTACTGCTACAGGGTGGATGTGATTTTGAATGTCCGCCGTAGGGGGCGGCTGCCGGAGTGCTGCTTCTGCTGTGATTGGACACAGCAGAAGCCAATCAACAGGTGCTGGCCAATGGATGAGTGCTGGCACCCGTTGATCGCCAAGGACACTTACAAAACACATCTGCCTATGTAAACAAGGCAGAGCTGTGTTCTGTCAGCAGATATCTGCTAGATTTTCTGTTCCTGCAGGGAATAAAATCTAGCAGATTTCCATAGTAAAAAGACCTAACACAGTACACAAAAACACTGGTAAGCACACAGTTAACACTTTGATTGTCCTTGATGTTTAAATCTGTCTCCCGCCAGCTCTAAGTGTGAGAACGCAGTGATCACATGATTGTTGTGTTCTCACAGCTGCTCTGAGCATAGAGCGGTGACTGCCAGTCACTGCCATCTGCTCTGATTTCCACACCCCCCCCCCCTCTTTCTGCTGGAGCGCTGGTCTGTGGAGAGGGAGGGAGCAGCTGGCTTGGGCTCTCAGCGGCTTGCTCAGAGGTTGAGCCAGGTGCTGCTGCAGACTCGAGTGATCCCTGACTCTAAAGGCGGGAACTTTCCCCAGCCTGGACCGGTTGAGTGACGTCAGCTATCCGCTGAAAACCGGTCGCAGGAGTGCAGAATGAACTGCACTCCTGTGATCCACAGAAGTACAGCCAAAAGAGCTTTGACTGTATGTATCCTTTTAACTCCTCCCCAGCCAGTGTCAATACAGTGACAGTGTGTATATTTTTAGCACTGTTTACTGTATTCATGTAACTGGTTCCCACAAAGTGTCAGTGTCAGACTGTCTGCTGCAATATTGCAGTCCCACTATAAGCTGCTGCCTGCTGCCATTACTAGTATAAAAGAAAAAAAATTCCAGTATATATACCATAGTTTGTAGACTATAAATTTTGCGCAAACCAATCAGCATAAGCTTATTGGGATTTTTTTTTTTTTTTTACAAAATAGCAGAATATAATTGGACATTTTATGAAGACATTTAGATTGTTAACATTTTTATTGAATGTATTTTATAGCAAAAAATATTGTTTTTCTTATTGACAAAATGTCAGTCTTTTTCCATTTGCAGTGCAAAAAAATAAAAAAAAACCAATGGCAATCAAATACCACTAAAATAAAGCTCTGTGGGAAATACTGTTCCAAAATTTGGGATTTTCTTTTACCTTCACTTTTGATGATAATGGACAATTGGAGAGGGTGAATCTCCCTAATGGGAGCACAAATGGCAATAAAACTTGACAGGTGTTCTAATCCCTCTCCACTCTTTGCAAAACTGGAAAAAAGTCTTTAGTGTCACGGTTTCCATTAAGCTAGAAAGTCTGTTCTCATCTATATATCTGTTTTCAAATGTTTCGGGGTCTGGGAGGATGCTGGCCAGCTCATTCAAACTCCATTAACCATAAGCTGTCAAACAGCTGGTGGCCCGCTATTAACCAAGTTATTGGGTTGTACTTTATTTTGTAGCTTGGGCTCCATTCACACTTGGGCGTTTTTGAATTGCGAATCGTTTTGAGTGACAAGCTTTGCATGAAGCGCACTGCTGTGATTTCAGCACGATTTTGAAGAACTGCACTGCGTTTTAGGTGCCATTTAAAATGAATGAATCTGAAATTTGGGTAGTGCGATTTGTCATTTTAGCAGAGCATTTTGAAATCTTGAAAAGAATTGCCCAAGCCTCTGTTCACACCAATGCGATTTTGACGGTTCAAAATCTCATAAGTCACACCCTGTTTGAGCCTATGGAAATGTTCAAATCTGTGCTACTTCAACTTGCACCAATTTTGAAAACTATTTTTGCCCATTTTATGTGCGACTTGCATTGACATCTGTGCATGAAGTTGCAGAGGCATCGGCTAGCCGCACATGAAATTGAACTGACCAGCGGATTTGAAATTGTGATTTCAAAGCCGCATTTGGTGTGAAACAGGACTTAGTTGTTCTGTTAGTTGGATTAGGTAGTGCACAGTGATGATGATATCAATTCCTTTTAGTGGTGTAAGGGAGCAGAACTTCTGTCAGGTTTTTTTTCTGCATCCCTACTAGGGGGATTTTACTTTTTTTGTTCTGGTGACAGGTAGGCTTTTTATGACAGAAGGGACTCTATGGGGTGATTTATAGCTTACGCGTGATTGTGTGCTGGAACAAGTAACTTTCATGTGCATTTGTGGGATTTATGTCATCCCAGCCAATCAAAATCATTGATGACTCCGAACTTAGAAGAAGACTAGACCGAGATGGAAGTGCCGCCAACAGATCAACAAGGGGGTAGTGCACATAGTTGTATACATAGATAATTTAGTATTCAATGAAGTACATATCATCCAAGGCACATGCAATTACTCCAAGATTAGCTGTATCTAAATGTGCATTATGGCAAAAGCTCCTGGAGGGCTGAAGAATTTTAAGCAGGTTAATTCCATAATATCTCTTCCCTACTCCAAAATGGAGAAAACAAACAATATGGGCACTTGATCTGCTTTAAGTATCAATAAAATGAGTTTTGTTCAAAGGTATGCCATCTTTATAGTTTTGGGTTGTTTTAAAAATAAATAAATAAATGTTTTTCTGATTTCGTTGTAGATGAAGAAATGAAAGAAATGATCTGGGAGAGTGAACATAACTCGGAGTGTAAAGCACATTTTAAAGACTCCACACATGATTCTTTCTCTTCATACAACTATGAGGTTTGAACACTTCAGTTTCTTTCCAATATGTATATGAGACCAACCTATTGCATAGTACTTGACAGAATACTTAAATGTATTCCCCCAAATACCTGTCCCCCTGAGGTTCTCACATTCTAGTGTCATTACCACAGGTGAGATTTAAACCCAGGGATTATAGTTGCAAGCTAGAAGCGCTTCCATTTTGGCAACTAAGGTCAGATTTACACATATGGATTTCCTTTGAGATCGATAGAAGTATAAGACAATAGGTCAATGAAAATAGTTTTTAAAGCATAGTATTATGTACCTTGACCTACAGTGCAAAATGGCTTGCATTGGATTATGTTTAACACGCGCTTCCATTAAGAAGGCATGTGTCTGAAAATGGTCAAGTGTGAGGGCAATTTAAATACCTGTGTTTTACTAGTCAGTTTTTATCTTCCTTTCCCAAGTATAATAACATGTTATTAACTCCTGTAATATTGGTAAATCTTATTTTAAAATATCTCCTTTTAAAGTGTTATTAAACCCAGGACCCTGCATTCACTATATCTGGTCTCCCACAATACACAGAACATGGAAATGCAATTATGTTAGTAAATATAAATTGCTAAATACCTTTTTTTTCTCATCAGCAGTATATAGCAGTCCTGTGTTCTATCGGTGTTCGGCCGAGCACTCAATAAAGCTTGTAGGAGTGGTTTTCATTCTCAGGCCTATGAGGCTGCATGACCACTGACCCGCTGTCTGGACAGTGCTGATTGGCCCTGTGCTGATAACATACATCCTCCCAAAAAAAACCTCTGCACATGCTCATTTTGGTGTGTATTGCTAGAGTGCCTCCTAGGGCTCTGTACTATCAGTAGATGGATTGGGGACAGTAGAAGGGGAGGAACAGAGAAGACAGAATCAAACGGCTTTTTTACACAATGCAGAGCATTAACCCCTTAGGTTCCACAGTGAGTATAACAAGCATGCTTTACTGCATATACAGACTGATTTTAATGTTGTGGGTTTAGTAACACTTTAAAGTGTTACTAAACCCAGGACCCTGCATTCACTATATCTGATCTTCCACAGTACACACAACATGGATATGCAATGATTTTAGTAAATATAAACTGCTACCGTATTTTTCGCCATATAAGACGCACCTGCCCATAAGACGCACCTAGGTTTTAGAGGCAGAAAACAGGAAAAAAAAATTCTGAACTAATGGACTGCAGACATAGTACAGTGGATGACCAGAGACTGCGGACAGCACAGGGATGACCAGAGACTGCGGACAGCACAGGGATGACCAGAGACTGCGGACAGTACAGATGACTGCTGACCTTTGGGGAGGTGGGGAGCTGGTACCTGAATTTGACAGGTACCCGATCTTACCTGTTCCTCGATCCAGCCGCACGCTGTCTTCCCGGCTTCTGTAATGGCGCTCGACATGACAGCCGGGTGCCCAGTGCGCATGAGCGAGAAGCACTTGCGCCTTGTGATTGTTCCGGCGGCTTCTGGGATCTGTCATGTGTCCCAGGTACCGCCTTACCATTCACAAAGCGCACCGCTTCTCGCGCATGCGCACTGGGCACCCGGCTGTCATGCCCAGTGCCCACACTACAGAAGCCGGGAAGACAGCACGCCGCTGGATAGAGGAACAGGTAAGGTCCCGCTGCAGAGCTGAGCGACCGGCCCGGTATTCTGACACGGCCGCGGTGGAAATACCGGACCGGCCGCTCCATATTCGCCTTATAAGACGCACTGACATTTCCCCCCCAGTTTTGGGGAAGAAAAAGTGCGTCTTATACGGCGAAAAATACGGTAAATACCTTTTTTTTTTCATCAGCTGTTAGAGAAGTCTTGTGACTTCAGCAGAGCACTGGTTGAAGCTTGTAGGAGTGGTTTACTTTCTCCTCTAGGAGGATGCAAAACCGCTGTCATCTGTCTGGACTGTGCTGATTGGCCCTGTGCTGATCACATGCACTTTCCCAAGGAAGAAAAAAAAAAAACTTCTCTAGCAATACACACCAAACTGAGCATGTGCATGCGACTACGGGTTCGGTCTGTCTTATCAGGTGGACATTTGAACAAGAGGTGGGCAGAGAAGACAGGTCCAAACAGCCTTTTTACACAATGCAGAGGATTAACCCCTTAGGTTCCTCAGTGAGTATAACAAGCATGCTTTATTGCATATACAGACTGATTTTACTGTTGTGGGTTTAGTTACACTTTAATATAATTAACCATTTTGCGTGCTCCATAGCAATTAACAGTTTCGTTACCAAGATGCCCTCACGATTGTATCCCTGTTTTAATATCAAACCTAAGTGTATAATCAGAAATGTCTTTTTTTTTCCCCAGACTATTCTTGTTAATAAGACCAACATAATAGCATAGATATCTCGAATTGAAAACATAATGGCATACGCACAATACAAGATATTTGTGTTAAAAACAACATAACAGTTTTTTAATTCCTTATGAAAGCATTTAACCTCCTCCCTTCTGAAAAAGCAACCTATACACACATCAGTCGTTGCCTATCGCAACATCCAGTAAAAAGAATATATATACCCAAAGTATCTTTACAGTTCTATAGCTCCGCTACTCCTAAATCAGGTGGTATAACCCTATTCTATAACCGTCTACAATGTAAATCAGAATTTAATGAGACTACTCCCTTTAATCAAGTGGGGAACAAAAACTTAGAGACTGAAATCTCTAATGAGCAGTGGGAATGTTTTTTCAGCTACTAGATATGTTAACCTTTGGGAGCTAATGCACAAAATTTCCACAAGCTGGTATCTAACTCCTTACCAAATGGCCAAATTCTCAGAACAACATAGTCCTCAATGCTGGAGAAACTGCGGTCAGATTGGTACTCTATTACATATATTATGGACATGTAAAAATAGAAGCTGTTGGTGTAAAGTTTTCCACATAATATTGGAAATGACTGGGCTATTAAAACAACCAGATCCTACCCTAGCCATTTTGAATATAAATATAGATACATATCCAATCCATTATTGACTCTTAGTGACACATATTCTTCTTCTAGCATTAAGACTTACCATTACTAGACACTGGAAAAAAGACTTGGTCCCTTCTGTAAAAAGTCATTGGGCTAGTCTAGACCCCTTCATCTATGAAAAATCTTTCTTACCTAAACCATAGAATTACTAAATTTGACAAAGCTCGGAAACCCTGGTCCGACTGGTTCAGAACTGTAACCTAAGATATTATGTTTAACCTTTTTTTGCATACTCTAAAATGATTATTTCATGGAACTAGCAGAACTGTTAGGAATTATTTAATATTCCTTTTTTCTCTTAAACATTACCGCAACACCTATACTGTGATATTGTATAACTGTTCACTGTCCTATTTTTGTTTTTTGTGTTGCTGTAACTATATTTGTAAAACCAAATAAAAATATATTATGGGAGGGAAAAAAAAGGCCAACATGAAAACATGTTTAGTTTATTTTAAAGACTTCTTTTCTTTTTCAGTACACTCCTATGCATCCTAGGCGATTTGAAAGACCTATTTTTAAGTCTCTTCATAAACACATCTTCCACTCTGGTAAAATACTTTCTTTTTATTTCATGGTGTTGACATGCTATGCTAGTACTGTATTTGAGGTCTTCTTTAACAAAGCTGTCTTTCATATATTTCTAAAAATCTGACCGCGTTACATTATATTAATCGTGACCTTGAGGCAAGTCGGGACTTTGTACAGCCTGTATTTAGCAAAGTATTGTTACCTTCTTCTTTTTTTTTTTTTTTTTTTTTAGATATCTTTTATGTCAGGCTCACTTTAAAGGATAAGTTCACCTTTTGGACAAAAATAATTGCACATTTTTTTGCAGGTAAAAAAGCTTGTAAAGTATTACACCAGCGATCAGTAGATTGCTGATGCCATGCAGTTCTCCTGCACACCTGTCAGGATATTTGCTTGCTGTACGGGATGTACAAGCAAGTACATATACTGACTGGAAGCTTCAGTGAACTACCATGGCGCTCCAGAGTGCTGTGTAAGATAATTCAAAACTACAAGTTGACAGCCGCTAAGACTTGTAGGCATTCATAGAACACTGTGAATGAGTGACACGGCCATGTGGTCGCACTGTTTTCAAATCTGACCAATCGTACAAGGTGTAGTTTCCATGTACTATCTGTCAGAGGTGGGGGGGGGGGGGCAGCCACAGCTGCAGCTATGGGAACATATATAATGAATACAATTCTATTTGGTCTTTGGAGGTTGTTGGTACCTTTTTGGTGTACAGTGGCTCAATTTTAGCGCTCACTTTTATGCTTGTTTATTATTGGCTATGGGAACATGTTACTTGTTCCATAGGTGAACTTAAAGGATAAGTTCACATGTGCCTGTCCATTGTAATGAACTATCCTTTAATAGGAAACCCAGTGATTAAAGTCACATGTAGAATTTTAACTAACGTAATCTAACACCTATTTGTTTTATGCACCCTTAGAAACATTAAAAGCAGAGAAGAAGGCGATGTCTATTAACAATACAACATCGGCTCCATCTGTTGATTTCCTTAGAGCCAAACAAAATGGCAATGGACATTCTTCTATTTTTCCAACACCGTTTGTGTTCTCTCAGAAGCAAAGACCAGCAAAGACTGCCCATGAAGAAACACGAACATTAAGGTATGGGTTATCCCACACTTTATTTGCAATTCAGAAATACCTGGAGAATAATTCTTGGGATTTTATAGCCGATGAGGTTTATTCTATACATGTCTAGGTACTATATATATATATATATATATATATATATATATATATATATATATATATATATATATATATATATAAATAAATTATGTATGTGATGTACCTTATCTTAAATGAAAACTGTCATGAGAGGAATACAGGGACCTTCACTGATTTTGTTCTGATGTTGCTATTATATTTGTTACTCTTCTTCTTAGTCTCTGGGGTCTATTTATAAAAATGTCACAAATACTGACCATGCTGTGTCTAATATGTTTATTATTGCCTAATTGTCTTTTAAAATGCTTATGTTTATGATCATCAGCTTCTTCTAGTGGCCATATTGCAGTAGTTTAGAATACGTAAAATATCGCATTCTGACCACTAGATGGCGCTTACGATCAGACAATAAGCATAGTACATTGTGCAATTGTTTGAGATGGCATTGCAAAGGCTTCAGGCATTTGCACAGCAATTTTGAATACCGTATTTGCCGGCGTATAAGACGACTTTTCAACCCCTGAAAATCTTCTGAAAAGTCGGGGGTCGTCTCGTACGCCGGTATACGGCGAGCCGGTGTATCAGGGCGGCACTTTTTCCAGGGGCGGTGTCCTCCAACGGACACTAAGTACAGGGGTGGGCAGAGGGGCTGCTGTACCTTACCTGGCTCCGGTCCCGGTCCCACGATGATCCGGTCCAGGAAGCGCGGCTGCTCCTTCTTTCAGTTCGGTCGCTCGGCTCCGCCTCCTTACCGGTGATTGGGCGCCAGCGCACACAGGCGACCAATCACCGGCGCGGAGGCAGAGCCGAACGGCCCCGTGAAAATCAAGCTGCCGAACTGAAAGAAGGAGCAGCCGCTCCTCTCCCCCACTGACACTAACGATGGGGCACTATTCCTCCTCCACACTGACACCAACGATGGGGCACTATTCCTCCTCCACACTGACACCAACGATGGGGCACTATTCCTCCCCCACTGACGCCAACGATGGGGCACTATTCCTCCCCCACTGACGCCAACGATGGGGCACTATTCCTCCCCCACTGACGCCAACGATGGGGCACTATTCCTCCCCCACTGACGCCAACGATGGGGCACTATTCCTCCCCCACTGACGCCAACGATGGGGCACTATTCCTCCCCCACTGACGCCAATGATGGGGCACTATTCCTCCCCCACTGACGCCAATGATGGGGCACTATTCCTCCCCCACTGACGCCAATGATGGGGCGCTATTCCTCCCCCACTGACGCCAATGATGGGGCGCTATTCCTCCCCCACTGACGCCAATGATGGGGCGCTATTCCTCCCCCACTGACGCCAATGATGGGGCGCTATTCCTCCCCCACTGACGCCAATGATGGGGCGCTATTCCTCCCCCACTGACGCCAATGATGGGGCGCTATTCCTCCCCCACTGACGCCAATGATGGGGCGCTATTCCTCCCCCACTGACGCCAATGATGGGGCGCTATTCCTCCCCCACTGACGCCAATGATGGGGCGCTATTCCTCCCCCACTGACGCCAATGATGGGGCGCTATTCCTCCCCCACTGACGCCAATGATGGGGCGCTATTCCTCCCCCACTGACGCCAATGATGGGGCGCTATTCCTCCCCCACTGACGCCAATGATGGGGCGCTATTCCTCCCCCACTGACGCCAATGATGGGGCGCTATTCCTCCCCCACTGACGCCAATGATGGGGCGCTATTCCTCCCCCACTGACGCCAATGATGGGGCGCTATTCCTCCCCCACTGACGCCAATGATGGGGCGCTATTCCTCCCCCACTGACGCCAATGATGGGGCGCTATTCCTCCCCCACTGACGCCAATGATGGGGCGCTATTCCTCCCCCACTGACGCCAATGATGGGGCGCTATTCCTCCCCCACTGACGCCAATGATGGGGCGCTATTCCTCCCCCACTGACGCCAATGATGGGGCGCTATTCCTCCCCCACTGACGCCAATGATGGGGCGCTATTCCTCCCCCACTGACGCCAATGATGGGGCGCTATTCCTCCCCCACTGACGCCAATGATGGGGCGCTATTCCTCCCCCACTGACGCCAATGATGGGGCGCTATTCCTCCCCCACTGACGCCAATGATGGGGCGCTATTCCTCCCCCACTGACGCCAATGATGGGGCGCTATTCCTCCCCCACTGACGCCAATGATGGGGCGCTATTCCTCCCCCACTGACGCCAATGATGGGGCGCTATTCCTCCCCCACTGACGCCAATGATGGGGCGCTATTCCTCCCCCACTGACGCCAATGATGGGGCGCTATTCCTCCCCCACTGACGCCAATGATGGGGCGCTATTCCTCCCCCACTGACGCCAATGATGGGGCGCTATTCCTCCCCCACTGACGCCAATGATGGGGCGCTATTCCTCCCCCACTGACGCCAATGATGGGGCGCTATTCCTCCCCCACTGACGCCAATGATGGGGCGCTATTCCTCCCCCACTGACGCCAATGATGGGGCGCTATTCCTCCCCCACTGACGCCAATGATGGGGCGCTATTCCTCCCCCACTGACGCCAATGATGGGGCGCTATTCCTCCCCCACTGACGCCAATGATGGGGCGCTATTCCTCCCCCACTGACGCCAATGATGGGGCGCTATTCCTCCCCCACTGACGCCAATGATGGGGCGCTATTCCTCCCCCACTGACGCCAATGATGGGGCGCTATTCCTCCCCCACTGACGCCAATGATGGGGCGCTATTCCTCCCCCACTGACACTAATGATGGGGCACTATTCCTCACACACTGACACTACTGATGGGGCACCATTAGTGTCAGTGGGAGGAGTAGTGCCCCATCATTGGAATACCATACTGAAATACCATACCATATTGAAATCAAATCTGATGTTTTTTTCATTTTTATTTGGTGTGCGTTGGAAGGGGGGTAGTCTTATACGGCGAGTATAGCTCAAACCCTATATTTTAACAGGAAAAGTAGGGGGTCGTCTTATACGCCCAGTCGTCTTATACGCCGGCAAATACGGTATTTAAATTGTTTCACATCATTTCAGTCAGTTTTAGCCCCTTCCTGCCTAAGAGTAAAACAAATGTTAATGGCTAAGCACAATTTTGCGACTGTGATTTGTGTTAGTAAAACCGTACTTATCACAACTACTTTTTGTGAATCTAGGTTTTTTTTCAGGACAAATTGGCCTTTGGTTTGGTCGTAAATGGTAATGGATAACTCCTGATTATTTATTTTTTGCATATTCAAACGAAACCCCGTGGCCCAAAATAGTAAAAAAAATGTGTTTTATATATTTTTATATATATATATATATATATAATATATTTTGAATGTTTGCCCACTCACAAAGAAATGATCAGCCTAAAAATCGAATGGTATGTGTATTGCAACACTGAGAGACAGGATAGCAACAAAAAATTCAAAAGAAATGCATGTCTAACAAATTTATGCACTGATTTGCATGTTCATGAGGGATTTTACGAACACATGTCAAAGTTGTAATTGTTTACTATCATATTCACTGCTTTAGAAATATGTGCCTATGCATTAATTTATCTGCTGCCACCCAGGGTGTAAGTATACAATTTGTAAACCGATTTTATTTATTTTTTGTTGTGCAGTGGAGCCACAAATTCAGTTGCTGGAAACACAAATCACCCTTTTGGCTCAGCTTTTGAGAAGTCCTTTCCTATTAAGAATGCTACATGTTCAAACCCGTGGAATGCAGCTAGTCGTCGGAGCCCAAAGAAGATGCAAAGACGACAACTTAGTACAGTAGAAGAAGTAAGTTTCTAGTTTCTAGTAAGTTTCTAGTCTTGTGTGCATAGCAACCTCTGTTTTGTGTAATCCTGTATTATGACCATGGGTTGTTTATCATGTATTTAGACGATAGGATTATGCTGCCACCTTCAGGCGGTTGGACACTGGCAAAAAAAAGACAGGAAACTCTTAGACATAATGCCTTCTAGCTAGGCTAGAAGTTTTTTTGTTGCCCATTTAAATGGTGGTCATGTCTGTGCAGTCTTCTGTATGTCAAAATAGCTAGTTTCTCAATGGTTCCAACTGGGATTAGCAGATTTTCTGGATTCACTGCCATACAGGTCCAGGGCAATGATCCATAACCAAGAAGTCGAATCTGTGAACCTCCTAGGGGTTCTTTGGCAGACTGGTAAGAGCCCTAGAGTAGGCCCTGCTGGTACTCTTCTCTGGTGATTCAGTGGGCCTACAGGTTGCATTACTAGTAGTGCCTTATGGGACTAAAGGTGACAGCAAGCATGATTGCTGGTGGGACTGCAGGGTGCAGCAGTGCCCACCTTGTGGGACTGCAGGGTGTAGCATATATTAAAGGACCACACAATCTTTTCCTGTGGTGAATGGGGGCAGTCAATATAATCCACATTTGGTCTGACTCCTTTAACCTATCTGGTATCTCTGCTACTTTTGGGGTACCTTCCTACTTTTCATATGTGATGAGAGAGAAATTCTCTGCTTTCTGTAAAACTTGCCAGCTTGGACCACCTTGGTCACAAGTAGATTGTCCCCCATCGCCCCTACTCATTATTAATGGAGGAGGAACCAGTTGCCGTTTCCAGTCCTCTTCTCCAAAAGTTACAGGATTTGGATTGTGGCGCAGCGCCGTATCGCAAAAAATAGCCTGGTCAGGAAGGGCAAGTGGTCAACTCATGCCTGATGTCCCTCCTTGGGTGTCACGGTGTGTGTAATGAATGGTATTTTAGGCTTGCGGTGGCTGTGTTTTGAGTTTATTGTACAAAGAATATTTAATCTTTTGAGTATCATGTAGTAACAATTATAGCCTATTAGTATTGGTATCACTTTTCACGAATCAAGCTGTATGGCCAGCACAAACTTTTTTTTTTTGGTCTCTCTCGCCCTCGCTCTTTTTCTCACCCTCGCTCGCTTTTTTTCGCTCGCGCTTTCTCGCCCTCTTTTTTCGCTCGCGCTTTCTCGCCCTCTTTTTTCGCTCGCGTGCTTTCTCGCCCTCTTTTTTCGTTCGCAGGCTTTCTCGCTCCCGCTCGCTCTCAGAGGTTCCTGGAACTCCATTATAGAAATTTATCCTCACTTTTTGTTCTACTGATGTTTAACCAGACAGGAAGTGAGCAGGGTTTCAGCTAGTGTAGGGTTTCAGATTTTTCTGTTTTCTATCCATGAAACCGATTTTAACTTCCTGTCTGATGAAACTATTGTGACCTGATCCTTCCACACTGTCAAAAATTTTAAAGTTTTTGACTTGATATCCACTTAAAAATTTTATTTAAGAGTTATGCAAGTTTTAAAATGCAATGTTACTCAGGGCTCCTTCCTCAAGGCAATATAAAGTGGGCATGCTGCAATGTTGTATTCCTCTGCTGCCTTTTGGATTTAATTACTCTTTCTCTTTAACTTATTCAGACCGTACGGGAAGATGAGAGAGAACTCTATAGACAGTTACTGCAAGCAGTAACAGGAAGAAGTTTTTTCCCTACAAAGCCTGTGTCTTTTCGTCCTTTCCAAGTGTAAGTAACTGTGTGTGAGTATTAGCTTTGCTTGTATTTCTCAGTTGAAGAGACCATGCCTCTATGGAAATGGCACTGAAGAGTATGTTTGTTTTGTGTTTACAGATCCCGATGCTTAAGTTCTAGCAGTGTTTCTGCTGCACCTATCACTTCTAGTCTGAGCTCTTTAGAGCCTTCTGCTTTGGACGTGGAAACTTTACGCCAGCCTTCCTTTGGTATAACTTCATCAGATCAGAAATGCACACCCCTGTTAAATGATGCTACGCATTTCAAACCTACCTGTGAAAAGAGAGACTTGAGTAGGCATCAGCTACATAGTCAACAGAGTCATCCCAGCCAGGAGCAGTGTAAAGGTCAGAAAAATACTTTTACTGCTTTTTTTTTTTTTTTTGGCAAACTGGTGATGAAGAACTTCTCCTTTTAACAATATAATTACAGCAGAGTTACCTGTAGAAAAGGCAGTCTGCAAACAAATACATTCCAGGCTGTACTTATAAAGCGAGACAAGTAGTTCTGCATTCATGAGTGTGAGAAAGTTCAATAGGGGAAAAATAAAGTCAAACATTTTTAACTGTTATGTGCCAATATTACTTTTCTCTTCTTTTCTCTTTTTAGGCCCAAATACAGACTCTGTCATTGTAATTGATTCAATTTCCAAACATGATGATCATCCCAGGTAACACATTCTGAATGAAATCTGAAAGCATAAAAAGCTAAATTAGGAGCATACTTCAGTTACAATAGCACTTGATATTGTGTCAAACTCACAGATGTTCTCCTTAAGACTGCATTCACACCTGAGAGTAGTATTGTCGCAAATTTTTATGTGTTTTTTGAGCGGTTTTGCTTGTGTTTCTAGAGCATCTTTGAGCTTTGATGTTTAAGGAGGCGGCACCCTCTGGCTTCCTATCCAGAGTCTTTGGTTGTTAGGACAGTGGCACACGCCGGCTCCTTAACAACGAGTTATCCCTGCTGTAGGGATTCCCTACTGACAGCAGAATGTAAACGAGCCAGCTTTTTAAAAAAAAAAAAAAAAAGTGTTGCCCCTCCCCGATTCTGAAGGGGACCCCGTGCCAAAAAAAATGCGGGACCCCCAACCCATGCGTTCCTGGCCTACTGGGTTGCAAGTTCAGATAAGGGTCTAGTATAGATTTTAAGGGGGACCCCACGCCAGTTTTTTGGTATGGGGTTCTCCTTAGAAACCTATAACAGACTGAAGGGCTTAATATAATATTTTGGGGGGGGGGGCACTGTTGTTTGATATCTGATGACTTATCCCTGCTGCTAACAGGGATGGGTCATTGGTTGTTGGGGTACTGGCTCTTAACCAGCACAAAAAGCTTAAAAAATGTACGCTTCAATGCATTCTGTTCAAATAAAATCTACAAAAGCATACCAATCTGTCCAATTTGAGGTACAAAAAAAGCTCCAGAACTTCTTTTTTTTTTTGAGCTGTAGGTGACCTTGGAGTGAAGATGCAACCCATCACCATAGAGAATAATTGAATTTTTTTTTTCCAGCATTTTGGAGCTACAAAGTGCTCAGGGGCGATTGGAAAGCAGTGGAATAAAAATGTAATTTTCTAGTTTTTGAGTGAGCTTTTTGATTCTTCTGTTGGCAGTTCTGGGATTTTGCCATATACTACCTTTTGTCAGTTGTTAATGGAATGGGTGTCCTATGTATTCCTGTTCTGTTGAAATCTCCAAATGTTTAAGCTATTCATTTTTTTTTTTTTTCTTGAAGTAGAGAGTATTTGCCAGATGAGAGAGCATATTTCCCAAACAGGGACAAAGACCACGAAAGGCAACATAGGCTCTAACCCTTCACCAATCTACCCATAAAAATATAAATTGCTTGGACTTCAAAGACCTCATCAGTTTTTAAAAGCTGTGCTTCCTTGCAGAAGTTGGTGTGCGCTCACCTCTGTTACAACCAATTTTTGTGCTTACTGAAATCTTATTGCAGATCAGTACCATGGAAAGCACTAAAGGCAGAGGGTCAAAATAATTGCCAGGCAACTAGCATTTTCAAGTGGCCAGCAGTGGCAGCCTTTTTTTTTTTTTTTTGGGGGGGGGGGGGGGTGTCAGGAAAATGAAAAAAACCTGTACTAGGTGAAATATACAGTGCATTCAGAAAATATTCAGACCCCCTTCACTTTTGTAATTTTATGTTGCAGCCTGATACTACAATTGTTTAGTTTTTTTTTTTTTTGTCATTAATCTACACTCAGTACCCCATAATGACAAAGTAAAACCAGAATTTTAGAAATGTCTGTCAATTTTATTAAAAAATAAAAAACTGAGATATGACATAGGCATATTCAGACCCTTTGCAACAACACTTGAAATTTAGCTCCGGTGCCTCCAATTTCTCTTCATTGTTGCTGACATGTTACTACGCCTTGATTGGAGTCCACCTGTGGTAAATTAAAATGATTGGATGAGATTTGGAAAGGTACTTTCCTCTCTATAAAAGGCCTCACATTTGACAATGCCACTGCCATAAAGCCCAAATTGGTGGAGGGCTTCAGTGATGGTTGTCCTACCAAAACATTGTTCCATCTCCACAAAGGGTCTCTGGAGCTCAGTCAGTGACCATCAGGTTCTTGGTCTCCTCCTGTACCAAGGCTCTTCTCCCCTCAATTTGCATGATTATTTCAGGTTAGCTACTCAATGCGTTGAAGCTAGGCATTTTTTTTTTTTTTTTTTTTTGGAGAGAGGTTAGCAATAACAGTATGCATGTTTCCCTTTTCTCTCTTTAAATAGTTTGGCATTAGACCAAGTTCATGGGTGACACTTTAACCATTTACCCCCCCCCCCCCCTTCCTTACCAGGCCATTTTTTGAGTTGCGGCGTTGGTTTACTTAACTGACAATTGCGCGGTCATACAACGCTGCACCCAAATTAAATTTACGTCTTTTTTTTTTTTTTTTCGGTGGTATTTGATTGCCTGTTTTTTTGCGCTATAAGAAAAGTGACAATTTTGAGAGAAAAAAAAAATTTGTCCTTTTTGCTATTAAATATGTCCAGTAAAAATATTTAAAAAATCAAATTTCATCATAATTTATCCCAAAATGTATTCTGCGACATGTCTTTTCCAAAAAAAAAAAAAAAAATCCCAATAAGTGTAAATTAATTGGTTTACATGAAAGTTGTAGCGTTTTCAAATGGCAGTATAGATACTGGGATTTTTGTTTTTCTACTAGTAATGGCGGCAATCAGCGACTTTTAGTGGGACTGCAGCAGACATTCTGAAACTGGGGGGGAACTGACTTGGTGTCAATGATATCACCAGTGACACCAATACAGTGATCAGTGCACTGACACTGTACTAATAGCATTGGCAGGAAGGGGTTACTATGAGGGGCGGTCAAAGGGTTAACTATGTGTAGGGAGTGTTTTACAAGGGGGGGGGGGTGTAAGCACACTGCTCTGTGTTGTGCACAGCCATCCAGAGCAGTGTGCCCGAGCTGACAGCGAGAAAGACTGTAAACAAAACACTCTTCCTCCCTGTAGGTGATGCTCGGTAATTGCCAGGACTCGGTGATTGACGGCCGCGGCCCCTACCCGGAAAAATAAAATCACGTGTGTATATATACGTGATTTAAAACACCACTGCCGCATTGTAGCAGTATATCTGCTATAGGGTGGCGGGGAAGCAGTTAATTCGCAATTATGTTATTATTTTCATTATTGGGTTAAGCAAAACACCAAAATAAGATCACAATGCGACTATCTTTATGAACAAATGTGTTTTTTGGGGGGTTTTTTGGTCTAACAAACTTTTTATATTTTTTTTTTTATTAGCACACCATTCTTCAAGGCAGAACTCTGGATTAAAGAACTGTAAGTATCTTTACCACACCCACTTTTTTTTATTTTTATTATTATTCGTCCTCTCCGGCAGATAATGCTCCACTTCACCCAGAAAATTGTTGCAATTACAAATGTTTATTTCTTTTGCTTCTATTGGTATGACACTAAAAATGGAGAAACAAAAAGCCAAATCTGACACATTCCACACCCAACCCCAAAAATGGACTGCTCAAAATGATTGGCACCCTCAATGTAATATTTGGTAGTACACCCCTTGGAAAAAATAACTGAAGTCAATCGCTTTCTGTAATCGTCAATGCGTTTCTTACACCTTTCTGCTGGAATATTGGGCCATTCTTCTTTTGCTAACTTCTCCAGTCTCTCAGATTGGAAGGGTTCCTTTACTCAACTGCTGTTTTGAGATCTCTTCACAGGTGCTCTATGGGATTGAGATCTGGACTCATTGCTGACCAGTTCAGTACTCTCCAGTGCTTTTGTTTTAAACCATTTCTGGGTGTTTTTTGATGTGTGCTTTGGGTCATTGTCCTGCTTTAAGACCCATGACCTCTGATGAAGACCCAACTTTCTGACACTGGGACCTACATTGCACCCCAGAATTCTTTGGTAGTCTTCAGATTTCATAATGCTGTGCACACAATCAAGACATCCATTGCCTGAAGCAGCAACCCAAAACATCAGTGAACCTGTTTGACTGTGGGGATTGTATTCACTTCTAAAGGCCTAATTTCCTGTTCTGAAAACAGCAGAATGATGGGCTTTACCAAAAAGCTGTAATATTGTTTCATCTGTTCACAGCATACTCTCCCAAAAGTATTTTGGCTTCCTCAGGTAAGTTTTTTTTTTTTTTTTTTTTTTTTTTTTTTTTTTTAATATTAAACTCCAATCTGGCTTTTTAAAGTTTGTGTCAGCAGTGGGGTCCTCCCTGGGCCTCCTACCATAGCGTCTCTTTTCATTCACATTGCGATGTATAATGAGAGCTGACACCATTGTACACTGTGTCTGAAGGTCAGCTTGAATTTGTCTGGAAGTTGATCGAGGTTCCTTATCCACCATTCGAACAATCCTTCGTTGAAATCAATGTTCAAGTTTTCTCTTTTTGGCCATGTCCAGGGAGATTAGCTACAGTACCATGCGCTGTAAACTTCTTGACAATGTTGCGCACAGTGGATACAGAAACATTAAGATTGTTAATTGATACAGGTGAGTTTAATTACAAATTACAGGAGCATCACAAACTTGGAATGCAATTGTTTCTTAAAATTTTGAGAAGGTGACAATTTTTTTTTTGCCCAGTTCATTTTTGGGGTTTTGTGTGGAATGTGTCAGATTCTGATTTTTTTTTTTTTTTTTGTTTTTTTTTTTTTTGTTTTTTTTCTCCACTTTTTTTGTGATACCAATACCAGCAAAAGAAATAAGAGAATTCCTAAACTACTTTCTCTGTGAAGTGGTATGTTATCTGACAAATGCAGAGGTGCCAATGACGTGTGTGTGTGTGTGTGTGTGTGTGTGTGTGTGTGTGTGTGTGTGTGTGTATATATATATATATATATATATATATATATATATATATATATATACACACACACTTGCCTTTTTGAGTTTAGAATGCATGTAATATTCTATACAGTGTGTGTACCTATCTGATGTTGCTTGCTTTATTTGCAGCACCAGCCTATATGATTCAAGAGCAAGAGAAAGAAGGCGACGAATAGAAGAGCAAAAAGCAATTGCATTAAAACTTCAAAACCAGGTGAAATTACCATTAAGAATTCTGGCAAAATCCATTATGTATTAATATGAAATATTTAGGTTGAAGCTGATCTCCATCTGAAAACAAAGCAGCTTTTGTTGCATTACTCATTTCCCCTGACCCCTGGAGAAAGTCCGTTAAGCTGCCTTAAGTCAAATTTTAAAGTGGAATTCCACTGCATCTTAGCATCACAAACCAAAAACACATTTTCATTAATTTTTGATATTCAAAGCAAACTTTCTCATCCATGCATGTCTCCACGCTCTATTTTGCTGAAAAATCACTTTGAAAAACACCCCACTAGCATATCTGGCTTTGGCCATCTTGAGTAAGGGCAGAAGATTCATGTAGCATTTACTCTCAGGAAACCATCTGCCTTTAGTTCAGGCATGAGGATGTGCTTAGCTTTGAAAACACCTCCTTAAGACTCCTGATATCTGACATTTGCCTAGGCATGGAAACAAGGAAGTAACTGAACAAACGTTAAAAAAAAAAAAAAAAAAAAGTTTCAAACAAGTAAACATGATGTCCTTTCCTATATATTTACTAATGCTAGCAGCATAAGGATTCAAAATGGTCAATGTTGACTGAGCGGGTATAGTTCTTCTTTAATGATGCCCACCTTCACTCAATCTGAATTTCACTGCTTAAGTGGTCATGCCTGTCAGCATATCAGCCAAGATTGCCAGTTCTGATGTTGCCTACCTGTCACTACTTTGCATTGACCACAGGACAGAACCATGAAGAGGTTAATTTATGTGAGATTTAGGGGAAAGTAAAGGGGATTTACATAAAATATCTGTGCTGTGAGTGAAGGGGAAGATATTGAGTTGGTTTTAAATCTAAGCACAGTTAGGGCTTATATACCTGGATGATTTATGGCACAAATATGCCCTAGTGTAAAAATTGTTTTTTTTTTTTTTTTTTTTCTACACCCGTGGAGCGTACAGCCAGCCGTAGTTGTGAATGGCTGGCTGTTCACAGCCATACTTGGGCACATGCAAGTTTACACACCTTTGATGTATTCCTCTAATGCACAACTTTCGCGTTCAGGGAAAGTGTTGTGTGCATGCCTGTGTAAATTCTGATGCTAAAAAGTACCACAATTACCTGAATATGGGTGTATACAGCCATTCGCTTCGTTGGTCTGCTCCCCGGGTGTGGAAATCTACCAGGATTATAATGTTAAAGCATATTTGCACCGCTAACCATCTGTGTTAATTAGCCTTTGTACTGCCATCATTTCAGGTATGTTTTGAGGCATGTTAGATATATGCCATATGAGGAAGCTGTGTACTTTTTGTTTTTGGGCACTAACCAGATGTGGATATGTAGAACACGATTATATGATATGTATTTCTATTTCTGCAGCCAGATTGGGTCAACGCCTACTTTTTTAAAGGCTAAATTCACCTTTGGAATATGTTACACCTGAATTTAGCATGTAATGTTCCATCTTGTGGTCTACTCACCCCTATGTACTGTGCTGGCCGAACTTATAGGTTGTAAAGTAAATGTTAACACTACAGAAGTAATGTTTAGTGTGGCGCTGCTAGTTAGATCTCAGTCACAACCTCCAATAATCTATAAGCAGATAAATAGCACATAACCTAGTGAAAAATAACTCCATAAATAGGTGCACAAAGCATGTGTTCACTTAAAAACATGAACAATAATCAGCAAACACCCGGCTGACCATCCAGCCCATATACAAATAATATCCCCAAGAATAGATGTGTAGAAAATGAAATGTAAGTGAATATATAGATTAAAATATTATCCCTAATAGGATGATCCAAAATAAACAAATATCTAGTAACACTCAGCTGACCATCAAACCAAAAATTAATCACAAATATAAATTTCAGTCCATACTGTGACTTTCAAATACAGCATGCACATATCAATTCAGTTAAGTCAAGTGACTTTTCATAGAAATGTTTTCACCACGGTGCTCATCCACCACTAGGTATGCCATTCCCGATCACCACCTCCTTTTGACCTATATGCTATACAGGTCAAACATTGCTACATGAATATCCAAAACCACTCCAACCAATTCTGTAGAATCCAGTGACAATGACAGGTAAGTTTTTTTTTTTTTTTTTTTTTTCCTCCAAAAGATTCACTCAACGATATATGCCAGGATCGCTCATAGGATGAAAACCACAGCTTCCCATAGTGCAAGAGTTTTTAATAGTAATAAAAGAAATACATAAAATAAACCTTACAAGAAAAGGGGGCTGTAATGCCCATACACGGCTTGTAACAGATGTCTCAAAATGGCGACTTTCGGCAGCGCACCGTAAGTGACGTCACCATGCACGCTTTCTTCACTGATTTATTGGGTTATTTTTCACTAGTTTATTTGCCATTTACAGTGGGTAAAATAAGTTTAATTTTTCTCGGTAAATATATTTTTAAAGCTGCTATTGACATGAAATTTTCACCACATATCAGTAACAACCCATGCAATCTATACATACAAAGAAACCAAAACAAATAAGTTCACAAATTAAGTTGTGTAATAAAATGGAATGTCACAGGGAAAAAGTATTGAAAACGCTAACTGAAATTTATTTAATACTTTGTACAAAATCCTTGGTTGGCAATGACAGCTTCAAGATGCCTCCTGTATGGAGAAACTAGTTGCACGCATTGCTCAGGAGTGATTTTGCCACATTGTTCCACACAGTCTTCAAATCGTGAAGGTTCTGTGGGCCTGTTCTATGAACTCTGATCTTCAGTTCTTTCCATAGATTTTTCTATTGGATTCAAGTCAGGTGATTGGATGGGCCATTCTAGCAGCTTTATTTTCTTTCTTTAAGACCAATTGAGTTTCCTTGGCTTTGTGTTTGGGATCATATGCTGAAAAACCACCCCACACCATGATGTACCTGCTTCCAAACTTCCCTTAGGGGTGATGTGCAGTGCCATTTGACCTCCAAACATGGTGTGTGTTATGGCATCCAAAGAGTTCAGTTTTGGTCTCTTCTCGCCAGAATATATTCTCCCAGTATTTCACAGGCTTGTCTAAATGTTGTGCAGCAAACTTGAAACGAGCTTCAACATGCTTTTTTTTTTTTTTTCTGTAATGGAGTCTAGCGTGGTGAGCATGCATACAGGCCATGGCATCTGAGTGCGTTACTTATTGTTTTCTTTGAAACAATTGTACTTGCTAATTCCGGGTAATTCTGAAGCTCTCCACAAGAGGTCCTTGACTCTTGCACAACTCTTCTGATCATTCTTTTCACTTCTGTCAGAAATCTTGCGAGGAGCACCTGGTCGTGGCCTGTTTATGGTGAAATGATGTTCTTTCCACTTCCGGATTATGGCTCCAACAGTGCTCACTGGAACTTTCAGAAGTTTATAAATCCTTCTGTAACCAAATGCCATCAGTATGTTTTGCAACAATAAGGTTGGGAAGGTCTTGAGAGAGCTCTTTGCTTTTACCCATCATGAGATGTTTCTTGTGTGATCAGTTGAGACTGAACCAGCTAATATTAATTTACACTGAAAAGGGGCATGATTGCTTGCTAATTAATGATAGATTTCAGCTGGTGTCTTGGCTTTCCATGCCTTTTTTGCACCTTCCTTTCTTCCATGTGTTCAATACGTTTTTCCCTGTGCCATTCCATTTTATTACACATAATTTAATTTCTGAACTTATTTGTTTTGGTTTCTTTGTATGGATTGCATGGGTTGTTAACAACATGTTGTGTAAATTTCATGTCAATAGCACCTTTAGAAATATATTTACCTAACAATATGGTGACGGGTTCAATACTTATTTTACCTGCTGGATATGCTATTAGATTATTGGAGGCTGTGATTGAGATCTAACTAGCCGTGCCGCACTACACATTTCTTTTTTGATAATTATATGTGAACACATTTAGGTGTGGGCAGCAGCTTTTTGTTTGTATTTTTATTTCTGGCAGTGCAAGAGTTTCACTTCCTGATTTTGCATAAATTTGAACAGTCTGTCCTAACAAAGGGTTGAAGAACTCAAGCTTAGGGTGATGCATTGTATGTTAAACTTTCCCTCAGTTTGTCCCTGTAGTTTAAAATTTGTTCAGAATAGCTTGCAAACTTCCTTTACAGTCCTATGTATAAACCGGATTCAAAGAAAAAAGTAGAAAGTTTAAGATATATTTTTATTTAATTATTTTTAGGTATGCTGTGTGAATAGGAACACACAACAAACCTATTGGGGGTTATTCAAATTTGACTGCAAACATGGAAATACATTTTGAGGCAGTGACACCACAGGGGATTAGGGTGCGTTTTTGCAGGGACCTAATATTGGTGAATGATTGTCTAGCCAGTTTATCAGTTCATTGAGTGACTTCAGTTAACTGGAAGTGTCTTGCTGCTTTGTCACATGCCCTAGGTTAGATTCAGCGTGAGTTGTGACTTGCGAACATTGATTTATTCTTTTCTAATTGCTTTGTCCTTTCTCTGCTCAAGCTTACAAAGGTATTCTATCACTTCTAACAAACCCACAGTACCATGGAGGCAATCCTTATAAGTGTAATTCCATGTTTAATGTCTATTTTTAAATAGTTTGGGCCAAAATGGAAAAACTAGTTGGAAGATTTGTCTTTCTGTTCTAGTAGTAACCCAAAATTTGCTCTTTTATTTTATTTTCACTCTACTTGCATGTCTAAATACAGTCAGGTCCATAAATGTTGGGACATCGACACAATTCTAACATTTTTGGCTCTATACACCACCACAATGGATTTGAAATGAAACAAACAAGATGTGCTTTAACTGCAGACTGTCAGCTTTAATTTGAGGGTATTTACATCCAAATCAGGTGAACGGTGTAGGAATTACAACAGTTTGCATATGTGCCTCCCACTTGTTAAGGGACCAAAAGTAATGGGACAATTGGCTTTTCAGCTGTTCCATGGCCAGGTGTGTTATTCCCTCATCCCAATTACAATGAGCAGATAAAAGGTCCAGAGTTCATTTCAAGTGCGTGCATTTGGAATCTGTTGCTGTCAACTCTCAAGATGTGATCCAAAGAGCTGTCACGATCAGTGAAGCAAGCCATCATTAGCCTGAAAAAACAAAACCAACCCAACCCATCGGAGAGATAGCAAAAACATTAGGCGTGGCCAAAACAACTGTTTGGAACATTCTTAAAAAGAAGGAACGCATCGGTGAGCTCAGCAACACCAAAAGACCCGGAAGACAACGGAAAACAACTGTGGCAGATGACCGAAGAATTCTTTCCCTGGTGAAGAAAACACCCTTCACAACAGTTGGCCAGATCAAGAACACTCTCCAGGAGGTAGGTGCATGTGTGTCAAAGTCAACAATCAAGAGAAGACTTCACCAGAGTGAATACAGAGGGTTCACCACAAGATGTAAACCATTGGTGAGCCTCAAAAACAGGAAAGCCAGATTAGAGTTTGCCAAACGACATCTAAAAAAGCCTTCGCAGTTCTGGAACAACATCCTATGGACAGATGAGACCAAGATCAACTTGTACCAGAGTGATGGGAAGAGAAGAGTATGGAGAAGGAAAGGAACTGCTCATGATCCTAAGCATACCACCTCATCAGTGAAGCATGGTGGTGGTAGTGTCATGGCGTGGGCATGTATGGTTGCCAATGGAACTGGTTCTCTTGTATTTATTGATGTGACTGCTGACAAAAGCAGCAGGATGAATTGTGAAGTGTTTCGGGCAATACTATCTGCTCATATTCAGCCAAATGCTTCAGAACTCATTGGACGCCGCTTCACAGTGCAGATGGACAATGACCCAAAGCATACTTCAAAAGCAACCAAAGAGTTTTTTAAGGGAAAGAAGTGGAATGTTATGCAATGGCCAAGTCAATCACCTGACCTGAATCCCATTGAGCATGCATTTCACTTGCTGAAGACAAAACTGAAGGGAAAATGCCCCAAGAACAAGCAGGAACTGAAGACAGTTGCAGTAGAGACCTGGCAGAGTATCACCAGGGATGAAACCCAGCGTCTGGTGATGTCTATGCATTCCAGACTTCAGGCTGTAATTGACTGCAAAGGATTTGCAACCAAGTATTAAAAAGTGAAAGTTTGATTTACGATTATTATTCTGTCCCATTTCTTTTGGTCCTTTAACAAGTGGGAGGCACTTATGCAAACTGTTGTAATTCCTACACTGTTCACCTGATTTGGATGTAAATACCCTCAAATTAAAGCTGACACTCTGCAGTTAAAGCACATCTTGTTTGTTTCATTTCAAATCCATTGTGGTGGTGTATAGAGCCAAAAATTTTAGAATTGTGTCGATGTCCCAATATTTATGGACCGGACTGTATATCCTACAGAGTTCTTGTCTGCCAGATTCCACCTCTAATAACTTCTCAGTGAATTTATTTCTGGAGTCATTCTGTTTTGTTATATCTTTTTGTGTTTTAATGTTTGTCATGTAATTAAATGTATTTAATTTTAAACGTGTTTAGAGGCTGCAGGAATGTGGTGTAAAAGACGATATCAATTTGAAACTGCGTGTACCGCTTGAAAAAGAAATCCCTGTTACATTACTTCCAAAACCAGTAGAAGAATCTGTCCAGGAAGAGCCAGAATTTCCAGAGCTTATGCAGGTAACTTACGATTTCAGATTTATGTGCATTATAAACCCATATTGACCACAGTTTAGCTTTTAACAGCATAGTTCACTTAGGCCAGTGAAAGATGATTTCCATAACACCTTGTACCAGCTTGCCAACATATTTATGCAGTCAGCTAACAACATAATAATGGATTTAAATGGATATTTACATACTGCACATTGTTTGATTCAAAACTTTGGACTTGGAAGTCAGAAGGTATGTACCCTTTGGTGACTGCATAGCAGTGCTTTACATTTGTTTAACTGAATGGATTTTTGCAGCGTCCTGGGACCCATTTCAAATCTGGAGCATGCTGTACTGATGGCAGCTAATGTATCATTCTAGATACATTTTCTTATCGCATGCATAGTATGTCTTGCTGCATGTAGCAATAAAACACCATCACAAGTTAATGCCATACCACTTTTTGGAGGAAAAAAAATATATACATATTTATATAGCAGTCTTTCTATGCAGAAATGTACCTGTGAAGGTGATCCAGATTCTTTTGTCCTTGATTATCTATTCCTATCTATCTATTCCATTTTATTGAATAATCTTTGTAAAGCCCTTTTTACCCCCATCTTTTTTGTTTTGAAGGAAATGGAAAAAGAAATAAAGAGTGCTCTATTTGGTGGAAATAATGATCAAGTCCTTAGTGAAGGTTTCCGCTTGACTATAACTCGTAAAGATATAATGACGCTTCATAACTTAAACTGGCTAAATGACGAGGTAGGTTCTTCAGTGTCCTTCTGAAATCGAAGCTTAACTGCTTGTTTTCAGGGCTATTTTGTTAACTTTTCACACAAATGTTAAAATCTGCATTTTCTTTTTTTTTTAAAAGAAATTCCTTTTCCAAAACCATTATATATTTTCTGAAAGTAGAGACCCTGAAGAAAAAATGGTGGCATTTGCAATTTTCTATGTTGCATGATATTTATGGACCTATTTATCAAATGCATTTTTTCAGGAAAAAATACACTAAAATTAACTTTAGTGCAACCAAAATGCAAACTTTTTGGTAAAATATAAAAAATGAAGTTGAGTCATTAAATTGCACTGTGTGCACAACTGGGCAAGTTGTATTTTTAAGGATTAACTTCATTTATGAACAACTGCAATGTTCTCGGTCAATCCAACATGTTAAACTTTAAACATGAATATTTAAGAAACTAAAAGTGAGATTTTGGCTTTCTTAGGAGAGTATCTGTGTGCACAATTATGGGGCAACTATTAGTGTGAAAAATTATTATGCAACTTAATGAAAAACAAAAATGTTCACATCTCACTAATTTTCATCTGTTAACCGCTTTTCCGCCGCCCTATAGCAGAAATACTACTCCAGGGCAGCAGGGGTGCACAAAATCACATGTGTAATATATATGTGATTTTCCATCTCCGGGTAGGGGGCGCGTGTCTTACCCACGTTGCTATCGGCGCCGAGTATTACCGACGGGGTGAGAGAACTGTATGTAAACAATACAGTTCTCTCCCCTGTCAGTTCCAGCACACTGCTTTGTATGGCTCTGCATATCCAGAGTCATACAAAGCAGTGTGCTTACAGTTGAAAGCATAGATATGGCTTACTGTGAAACAGAACACAGTTAACCCTTTGATCACCCCACATGTTAACCCCTTCCTGCCCAGTGCCATTAGTACAGTGTCAGTGCTTTTAACCACTAGCCTACAGGGCACTTATACCCCCTTCCTGCCCACGCCAATTTCCAGCTTTCAGTGCTGTCGCACTTTGACAATTGCGCGGTCATGCAACACTGTACCCATATGAAATTTTTTATCATTTTTGTTGTGACAGCTTTATTTTGGTGGTATTTAATCACTTCTGTGTTTTTTTTTCTTAATCCAAAAACCACTGAAAATTTTGAAAGTGATTTTTCTCCTTCACTGATGTGCGCTAATGAGGTGGCACTGATGAGGAGGCACTGGTAGGTGGCACACATGGGCATTGCCAGGCATCACTGATGGGCACTGAAAGGCAGCACTCATATATGGCACTGAAAGGTGGCACTGACAGGCACTGATAGGTGGGACTTATGCACACTGATAGGCGGCACTGACTGGCACTCATGGGTGACACTGAAAGGCAGCTCAGATGGGCACTGATATGTGGCATTGATGTGGCACTGATGGGCACTGGCAGGTGGCATGGATGAGCACTGACAGCTGGCACTGATGGATACTAACAGGTTGCACTGCTGGGGCTACACAGATCATCAGGGCACACTGATCATCAGTGCCCTGATGATCTGTGTACATGTTCCCTCCGAGGAATGCAGACTACCGGCTCTCCTCTCCTCATGAGCTGTCAGCGTGACAGCTCGTGGGGAGATAAATGCCGATAACCGGCATTTCCCTGTTTACATGTGATCAGCTGTGATTGGACACAGCTGATCACATGACCGAGCCGACATCTTCGGCTCTTTCCGTGGATCGGTGATCCGTTGTGTCCAAGGGATACAGCGCACCGCTGATCGCCGCGCATGTGCGTTTAGAATGGGAGAACGTCATATGATTTTGCACACTGTTGACGCCCTGTAGCTGTATTTCTGCTATAGGGCGGTCAGGAAGCAGTTAATATAGATTTTGTAAATGTAACCGTGAACTTTTATTTGCTCTTGTCTGTAAATATACCATTGAGAGTTTGTTTTTTTGTTGTAAAATAGTCTTTTTCTGCTCTATAATTTTGTTTAGCATTTTCAATATTACAATCTGTACACTAATTTGTAAAAAAAAAAAAAAAAAAACAATCTTCATCTTACAGTACAAGATACAGGCCACTTTCTCATACACCATGGGTTATACGCTTGTACCTTCAGGTGATTGGACACTGGTAATCTTTCAAGGACTGGCCCCCCTGGGATGCCTCTCCTATGACCCTACCCTACTCCATGAGTCCTCAGTTTTTTGCTAGTACATATAAACAAAAAATATCTGCATTAGGTCAAATAATATCCTAACCAAGACGCCACTGAACAGCTATGATACCAGCTAAAACCTCAACAAAACAGAAACGGCAGCACTACAAACACTTCTTGAAAAACTATTAAATTCATATACATACAAAATAAAAAAAGAATAAAAAAAAATTAAACAGAAAATAGATCCAGATAAATCTCACATGAATAAATAAGTGAATAACATAATCTAAAAAGTGTGTCTATTCATTCTTAAATAGTGCCAAGTGAATAATCCATATAATACCAAAGATATGGGATCAATTAGAAATCAAATAATTTCATAAATCAAGCAAAAAATTTCCAAAGTAATCAGTCCTTCCATGAGGGTGACCAGTCAGATATGATGCAATGTCTTCCACCACCAAGTGTACAGATGCCTCTTACCAGATTTGATGGACCATTAAATTTTAAATGGTCAAGATGCACCCATAATTAGTCTCCAATAACGATTCCACCAGGAGTAGACACTTGCACCGGCATCCACATGGAAACACCATAAAGTCACTAAGACAACACTTCCATAGTGAAGTTTGTAATAATAATAAAAAAAAAAAAAAAAGCAAAAGCCATTTATGTACCACTGCCTCACAATATTAAAACGTTTCCAGACAATCGTAGAAAAAGTTATCAGGCTGATCTTTCCAAACAGAAAAATGTCGACCACAACGGGTGTTGCATCCGTGATATGACCATGTCATCGTGCATACAACGCCTGTTGCATTCAACGTTTTTCTCTTTGGAGCAATCAGCCTACTAACCTTTTCTACAATTGTTTGGAAAAGTTTTAATATTGTGAGGAGCCGGTGCAAGTGTCTCTACTCTTGATGGAATAGTTATGGATGTATTCTACGTAATGGAGAAACCAGCTTCACTAGTTCTTATTTTTCTTTTATTATTTTATCTTCCGATCCTTCAATTAACCCTCACTGTCTTCTGTCTACCCAGAAACAATATATACAGATTAGTGCAGCCTTGGTAGAACTTTGTGAGTTGGACACCACACTGTGGGGACAGTCTGGGCACTGGATCTTGTGTGGGACGCTCACCTTGGTACTTGATGTAACGCGTTGTTAGCCGCAGGGTGCTATACATGTCCAGGGCTGTAGTCCATCACTATTAAACCCGGACCCTGAAGACCCCCTTGGGGTATGCCCACTGTGATGGATGAAGCCTTGACTTTCTATACAGTCCAGCATTGTGGACAGTTAAGAGTGTAATGTTTAAAGAGGGCTTCTGTTTGAAATGTGTTTTTTTTTTTTTTTTTTCTTCACTATTTTAAACTTAGCGCTAAAAATCAACTATTCAGAGTTCTCTTATAAACCTTAATAATATTACCAGCCTGGAGCTCTGGTGAGTTCATCTAACTTATCCGGTGATGGAAAAATACAATATTTTTTTGGTGCTGCATGATAAGAAGACACAAGAATTTTGATATTTATGGTGTGTGTATATATATATATATATATATATATATATATATATATATATATATATATATATATATATATATATATATATATAATGTGTGTATTGGAACACGCAATATAATTATTACAGTGAATTTTATTTTAATTTGCGATGTGAATTGTATTAGAGTATTTATTGCGAAGTAGCACTTTAACATTTTGCATATCTTACACGATTAACATTTTTCACATTTACTTGTAGTAGTGGTTATATAAGAGGGGTTTAAGTTCTGTATTTTGAGTTATATTAGAAGTAATTTATTGCATGATTACGTGTGTGTGTGTGTGTGTATATATATATATATGTGTATGTGTGTGTATATATATATGTGTATGTGTGTGTATATATATATGTGTATGTGTGTGTATATATGTGTGTGTGTGTGTGTGTGTGTGTGTGTATATATCTCTATCTCTATCATCTCCATCTCTATCATCTCCATCTCTATCATCTCCATCTCTATCATCTCCATCTCTATCATCTCCATCTCTATCATCTCCATCTCTATCATCTCCATCTCTATCATCTCCATCTCTATCATCTCCATCTCTATCATCTCCATCTCTATCATCTCCATCTCTATCATCTCCATCTCTATCTCCTTTGTGTGTGTGGTGCGATTTTTATTTCATAGCATTGATTGTGTTTTGGGGGTAGGTTAGCGCTGTTTTTTATATTTCATGCTCATTGTTCGGGACACTACCAAAATATACTGCTTTCCTATTATAGCTAAAGACCCCTGATAACTGTGACGCAGTCTGGTATTCCTTTTTTCTTTTTTTTTTTTTCCTCTGTTACCTGTGTAACGTTGCCACCTGGTCTTCTGTTTGTACCTTTTCAAAGTTTTTAACTGAATATTAAATCCTGTGCAATTAAAAGATATCTACTAGCAGCTACATAAAATCAAAATTATTTGATCTGAAACAAGGTAGATCTAAAAAAAAAAAAATCCCTAAGTATCCTAAACCAGTGTGATAGAATATAACAATCACGTGTGTGTGTGTGTGTGTGTGTGTGTGTGTGTGTGTGTATACAGATTCCTTTATATTAAGTTCGTTGTTTATATGGACTTTTTACACTGTGCAAACCATCCAATTGAAGTGCATTAATTACATATATATGCAAGAAGAAAAAAAAAAATCTCAAGTTTAAAGTGCATCAATCTGTGCCTTTTAACCACTAGCCTACAGGGCACTTATACCCCCTTCCTGCCCAGGCCAATTTCCAGCTTTCAGTGCTGTCGCACTTTGAATTACAATTGCACGGTCATGCAACACTGTACCCATATGAATTTTTTTGCATTTTTTTTGTGACAGAGCTTTTTTTTTTTTTGGTGGTATTTAATAACCTCCTGGGTTTTTTATTTTTTCTTAAACCAAAAACCACTGAAATTTTGGAAAAGTTTTTTCTTAGTTGGTTATAAAATTTTGTAAATAAGTGATTTTTCTCCTTCACTGATGTGCGCTAATGAGGCTGCAGTGATGGGCACTGATAGGCTGCACTGATGAGGAGACACTGGTAGGTGGCACTGATGGGCATTGAAAGGCAGCACTCATATATGGCACTGATAGGCAGCACTGACTGGCATTGATAGGTGGCATTGATAGGTGGCATTGATGGGTGACACTGAAAGGCAGCTCAGATGGGCACATATGTGGCACTGAAATGTGGCACTGATGGGCACTGGCAGGTGGCATGGATGAGCACTGATAGCTGGCACTGATGGACACTGACAGGTGGCGCTGCTGGGGCTACACAGATCATCAGGGCACACTGATCATCCGTGCCCTGATGATCTGTGTACATGTTCCCTCCGAGGAATGCAGATTACCGGCTCTCCTCACGAGCTGTCAGCGTGACCGCTTGTGGGGAGAGAAATGCCGATAACCGGCATTTCCCTGTTTACATGTGATCAGCTGTGATTGGACACAGCTGATCACATGACCAAGCCGACATCTTTGCCTCTTTCCGTGGATCGGTAAGCCGCTGTGTCCAAGGGGCACAGCGCATCGCTGTGCTCCAGGAGCCGCGCATGCGCGGTGAGAATGGGAGGAAGTCATATGACGTCCTCCCAGAACAAGAGAACCACCTTGCGTCTGTCATATTACTATATGGCGGGCAGGAGGCGGTTAAACAATGCAAACCACGTGCTCCAAAATTTGTCCAGTGTCCTTTTTTTTTATATAATCATTCACTTGTATTTTCTATGTGCTCCTTCTTTAATCACCATGTGATCCCTGCCACCTGCGCTTAAAGCGGAGCTCCACCCAAAAGGGGAAGTTCTGCTTTAGGGACTGCGGAAGGTGTCTTCCCTCCCTCTAGTCTTTTGGGACACGTGACAGGTCCCAGAAGACTACAGGACCATTCGTGAAGCGCAGCACTACTCACGCATGAGCAGTGGGTACCCGGCTGTGAAGCCGCAAGTTATCACAGCTGGGTGCACACACTGAAGATGCCGGCATCCTGGAATACAGGACAGCCGGTGAAACTGGCTGTGGGGGACACACTGAGGGACACGTAAGTGGCTGTTTTTTAAAAGTCAGCAGCTACAGTTTTTGTAGCTGCTGACTTTTATTTTTTTGACGGTGAGTGGAACTCCGCTTTAATGTAAAGGAATTTGTATATACATGAGATTGTTGTATTGCACTGGTTTAGGATACTTAAGGTTTTTTTTTTTTTTTTTTAGTGCTGCATTGAGATATATCATATCAAAGTTTTACCAGGTGGATGTCCAATCTTCTTTGAATGCAGATTTTGGCCACAAGGTTCTTGCAGCAGTACTCTGAACTTGGGTTTTTGAGCCTTTTTTGTTTTTTGGGCTTGTTGGCACCGTTTCCTTTGCCTAGTTGTTAACCACCCTTATCCATTGCATAGGGATGTCCCATGGGGTATGAATAAGTTACCTTTGTCCTGTACTGTAGGATTTAGGTCCGCTTTTGATTTGCCTGTAAATTCCATATTTTACTATACAGTACAGAATACAGGTCAACCTCCCTAAACTCCCCTTGTTACTCTGCATTGTTGCTATAAAACTGAGGACTTGTGGAGTGGGTTAGCGTTTTGGGTGAGGCGTGTTCATGAGAGCTTGCTAGTCTCCAGTCTCTTGAAGGTACAGGCCTATAACCCATGGTGTATGAATAAATTTCCTGTGTCCTGTACTGTACTCAAAGATATGGAATTCACAGGTAAGTTAAAGTTCTTCTGTTTTTTAATGAAAACATGTAGATAAAATTCTCATAACTTGTGTTTTTTTTTTTTTTTTTTTTTTTTTTGTAATACAGATAATAAATTTCTATATGAACCTGTTGATGGAAAGAAGTAAACGAAAAGGTTTGCCCAAAGTCCATGCTTTCAATACATTCTTTTTTCCAAAACTAAAATCGGCTGGATTTCAAGCTGTGAAGCGGTGGACAAAAAAGGTGGATGTGTTCTCTGCAGATATTTTATTGGTTCCAGTTCATCTTGGAGTTCATTGGTGCTTAGCTGTAAGCAAGAATTTTTCTTACCACTGAGCTATCTTTTCATATGTCATCACCCCTATAGTAAAAGTTTAGAAATCTAATATGGTTCATCTAGAAATGTATGTGCATATGGCTTGTACCTTCAGGTGATTGGACACCAGCAAAGCTTTTGAGTTAACTCTGTCTAGGCGCCTCCCCTATAAATCTACCCCAATCATCGAGTCCTCATTTTTTTGGGGGGGGTTTTTGCGAGTGTTTTAAGATGACAAACCTCTTCTCCTTCACAGTAAAAATCTCTCTTCACTAAATCCATTTTTATTATTTCCTCCTAACTGTTTTCTAATTCCACAAATCGAAGCAGTACATATAGATCTGTGCAGACTTTCTAAACTATGGGGGCTGCACCTGGACCCCAAAGACTGACCAGACTGTGGGTTCGGAATGTAATGTTGCTTTGGGCCCTGGATTCCGCATGGGTTATCTTGCTATCCCTATGGAACCTAGTTCCTCAATACCCCTTTAGGGGTATGCCCACATTTTATATACAGTCCAACATCATGGAGAGGTAAGACAGGTTCACTCTGTATGCTTCTGACCTACATTGCTAATCATCAGGGCGATATTTGAATAGTTTTCTTAATGGTGTGTAAACTTTTTTCAGATTCAAAATTCAGCTGTTCAGACTCTGGATGACCAGGTGTGACATTAGACCACAGGTGCACTTTTTACTGCTATTTCCACCTACAGGTCTTGTAAGGTCCTCAAGCAATCCTCCCTCCCTTTTTGCTATGAGGATTCAATACAAGATGGTCTACATCGGGGTTGTAGCATTCCTGTTCTGGAATGCAACAAGTGGCCTAACTGACAGAAGCAGAATTTTCTGCATCTGTGTCACAATTCCTTGAGCAATGAATAGTTTTAACACAACCATCTCTGTCCAGGGCTACAACATGCCAAACTCCTTCTCCAGCTTCTCTGTGTGTGGGTCAGATACTAATGTTTTCCCTTGCCGAGGCAGTCGCTGAAGGGAATGAGGAGAGTAAAGAGGCAGAAAAAAAAATTCTCCCCCACTTTTATACCTGAAGCAGAGAGCTTCATGCAGCATGTCAGTATGTCATATTGCAACTAACTGGATTAGGGCAATGAACAACCAATTTGACCCCATTTTCTGGATTGTTTTAATTACTGCAGGTACTCTAGAGAATGTGGATGTACATATCATGATACCCGTTTCCAGAATGACCCTAAATTCCATTCACCTACGCATAATTTTTGTGATTTTAAAATACTGGAAAGCTGAAGCTGCCTGTAAAAAGTACCTCATATATTCCTTTTCATGGAAGATGTTTATTTAGAGAGGCACTTTAATGATTCATCAAAGCTGTCCCAGGAAGGGAAGGAGCCTCCTACTTCCTGAAAGGCAAAGCACCTAACCGCTCTATCCAAGCTTCAACTTGCAAACGTCTTACACCAAAAAGACCTTTCCCAAATCTCAGTTCCCAATGAAGGGGCACTCTTGCAGTTACAGGGGTCCAAAATCGAGTTCAAAATTCTACTTCCTCATTGCTTGCTTCTCTCAAATCAGCCAAAGTCTGCCCGAGGACAGTCACATTAGTAGAATGTTGTGAATTCTCTCCCAGGAAGTAGTTGCCCCAGTACCTCTACAAGACAGATTTAGTGGATTCTACGCAAGCCTGTTTGATACCAAAGCCCAGCAGGGGGGGTGTTTCACCAATACTCAATTTTTAAAATACCTCAACAAATACCTAAAAATTTCACAAGCAATCTGCCAGGTCGGTAGTTGCCTTTCTAACACAAGGGGCAAACATGGCATCCATAGACCTCCAGGATGCCTGTCTTCATGTTCCCATTATCCACCTAATTGCTTTCTGCACTTTACAGTGGCAGACAAGTTTGCATCTTTTCATTGCAACAAAACGCAGTACTCGTATAGAGTTGGGGTAGAGTTATGAGGAAGCTTTGCTACTTTCCCGTCACCTGAAGGTATGAAGTCTTTGTCCAGAGTCTTTGAATGCTTTGCCTGTGTCCAGTACTATACTCCAAGATATGGAATTTAACCCTTTCACAGTGCTACGAAATAAAATCCCTATCTGTCACTAACAAGAGATGTATAACTTAAAAGTTGTAAGATGGATGCAAAATGCTTTGGCTCATAACCGTGAAAAGGGATTGGGGAAGGGGGGGTGGGTTAGGATGTGGGACTGAAAAGGTTAAATTCCAGATGCATATTAGAATGGACTTTTTTTTTTTTTTTTTTTCTTCTGGATCTTACTGCTCAGCTTTGAAGGGTTACTGAAATTGATCTTCCTCCTGACTTTACTTAAAATGTCTTAACTTTCTTTTGAACAGATTCAATTGCATTTTGAATCGGTCATTTAAAAATGACTCCTTTTTTTGTAATGGTGCTGAAAGTGCAATAGGGGAAATTAGTCCAGCATTACCATACAGTAATATAATAAAGTAACTATTAGTGCAGCCTATGTATTAACATAAGAGTTCTGTCCTTGCCCAGACCTCACAGTGGGATTTACAGGTAGAGCACAGGACCTCCTGTGTGTCTTTGGGAAGGGGTGTCAATGAATTCCAGGTTGTAAAAGGACAGAGGATCCTCTGCCCGTACTGCAAATGGCCACCAAGCTCAGAACAGTGAAGAAACAATCACCACGCAGACTTTCTCTCCAACCGTCCAAATTAATATAAAGGCATTTACAGTATGTGTGAATTAAACATTTTATAGTAACAATAAATCTTTATTCCAAAATAGATTTCAAATAGATTTATGTAGTCTTGCTCCAGTTTAATATCTTAATTTTGTATGTTTCACAGGTGATAGATTTTAGGAAAAAAACCATAATGTACTATGACTCAATGGGAGGCCAGAACAATGAAGCATGCAAGTTATTACTGTAAGTACCTCAACTATGTGTAACTTACATTGAGTTCACAGTTAAAGGACAGCTGTAATCCCACCTCCCAAGTGCAGCCTGCTTGGAAAAATTTAAATTTTCTATTCATTCCAGCGATCTTCACTGTGTGGTCCTGCCTAAGGCTGCACAGTATTTGCAGCTAAAATGTTCCTGCCTGGTGTATCTTTTACAACGAATGTGAGCCGTAACCACATTCATCTGCGTAGGTGAGCTGTACTCATGGCAGTCTCTAGGGAATGCAAATCAAACCAAGGGCAGAAAGTCTTCCATCTTCTTTTCTCTTATCCACAGTGAAGTTCTTGGAACTTTGGCTGATTGGAGCACACATTGCCACCCGATTACTTCTGCATTACAGTACGGAGACAGCTGAACTATTTCAAAGCAAGTTTGCTTTATTTATTTGATAGCCGTGCTAAGTCAAATTAAAGCCGAACTAAACTGTATCTGAGCAACACAAACTGAAAATATTTTTCATTTTTGATATTCAAAGCAAACTCCCCCTATCCATCCATGTGTCCATGCTTTTTGTTGAGAAATCATTTTGAAAAAATGCCACCCTAGCATTTGTAGCTGTGGCCATCTTGAGTAAGGGCAGATGATTCATATAATATGTACTTCCTGGAATCAATCTGCTTTTAGCTCAGGCATGCAGGCAGAAGGGTGTGCTTAGCTGAGAAAGTCCCTCCTCCCCTCCTCCAGATGAAAGGAAAAAATGCCCATGAATACTTCTGGAATGTATGATATCAAATTTTGGTCTAGACTAGAAAGCAATTGAAGACATGTATAAAAAGAAAATACAAGTAAATATAATATACTTTCCTATCATTTTACTAATAATAGTAACATGAGCATTAAATAGTTACTGCTGATTGAGAGAGTTTAGTTTATGCTTTAAATTCACATGTGAACACTTCTATGAGATTTTATTGATTGGGTACAATGCAACACAAGCAATCTTGCTGAATAAATACTAGGATATTGCTTCTTTGTATTAGGCTCCATGCACACTGGGTGTTTTGATAACGCTGGTAATGTTAGCTGTGTGTTAAAAACGTGAGTTAAGCATTTTTGCTTTAGCGTTTAGTGGCGGTTTTCTGCGTTTTTAGCGGGTTTTGATCAAACTCCCAAATTGCCGGTTTGCTGTGTTTTATTGCGTTTTTCAGCGTTAGAGTGTTTTTACAGCTAAAAAAACTCTCCTAGAAACCCACTAGTGCTGTGTTTTTTTTTTTTTCTCAGCCAAAAAACGTCCCTGCCAAAAAATGTTGATTAGTCTTTGTACGTGGACATATATGATAACATGCCGGGGGTTTACTAGCTGTAGAAAAAAACGGCAAAAGCCAAAAACAGTAGCTATAAAAACGCCCAGTGTTTATGAGGACTTAAGCTACCCTGGGAAATTGTGTTTTAACGTGTTTCGTATGGCCATCCCCCACATTTCAAAGCAGCTTATTTCTTTTTTTTTTTTTGCAGGCAATATCTAAAGCTAGAGAGTCAAGACAAGAAAGGGTTCAGTTTTGACTGTAATGGATGGTCTCTGAGCAGTAAGAGATGTGGGGTATGTTTTTGATACCTAAATATCAATGAAAAAGCATACAGAATGTTTTTTATAGTAAACTAGAATTTGCCCACTTACTAATATTGGTGTCGTTCTGCAACCAAGAAAGCATTCACAAAAAAATCACTTCTAAAAAGACATCATGAAGGAAAGTGGTTACTCTTTCTGGACAGCAGGTAGCTTAACTCACAGGCAGTCTCTACATATAATCCTAACCAATCTACAAACCAATTAATATATGCTTATTGGGATTTTTTTTTGTTACCATAAATATGTAGCAGAATACATATTGGTCTAAATTTTATGAAGACATGTTTTTTATTTCTCATTTTTTTATTGTATATGTTTTATAGTAGAAGCCAAAAAATTATTGTGGGGGTTTTTTTTTTTTTTTTTTTTCTTTTCAAATTTGACGGTCTTTTTTGTTTATAGCAGAAAAAAAAACCGCAGTAGTGATAAAATATCACCAAAAGCTCTATTTGTGGGGAAAAAAGTGAAATAAATTTCATTTATGTACCGCGTTGCATGACGTCAATTACAGTAATGCAGTGCCGTATTACAAACAATGGCCTGGTCAGGAAGGGGGGGTAAATCTTCCAGAGGCTAAGTGGTTAACAAATCAAAAACCCATATACAAACTGAATGCTTTACTTTGAACATCTGAGCAGAATTAGTTATTTCCTTACTGAATGCTGTTTTAGGCACCATTGCTGCTATTGCTATAAATTTTCTGTAATAGGATAATATGTTTTTGCATGTATGCCAGGTTTTTACAGACCTTCGTTGGCTAGAGGAAGCAGGTTCTGTATTTTTTTTGTTTGTTTGTTGTTTTTTTTTTTTTTTTTTTTTTTTTTTACTGGCACCGTGTTGGCCTTCCTCGTTTCTGTCCAACTTATGTTTCTGTAGACTACAGAGTTCTTATATGGGATTTTGATTTGTAAATGATCTTTAGATTTTGATACCTGATGTGTTTGAAAGCATTGGCATTTAGCTGACAGTAGTTTTTTTGAAGGTTCTTGTATGATTGAATGTCACACCTGTATTGTTCTTTAGGAAATTCCCCAGCAAATGAATGGAAGTGACTGTGGAATGTTTGCCTGCAAATATGCAGATTACATTACCAAAGATAAGCCCATCTCCTTCACACAGGTAACCGTTTCCTCTTTGCACATAGTGGTACATGCACATTGTGAGTAGCGAAATCCATGGTTCGAACAGAATATAGCAACAGACACGATGGGTTTTTTGTTTACTTTTTCTCCCTGATATACGTTAAACAGTTGCTGTTGGGTTTGGTACCAAAAAAAATGTCAGAAAACAACATGTGCCATGACTACAAAGCTGATCCCAGCACTCACCCGACTCTCCCTATTCCCTTTACCTCTTACCGCCTAAAATATAAACCCTAAGCTGAATGAAATCCCTCTTATTAACCCCTTTAAAATACTACGCTTACCTTATTAAAGCTAAATACTGGTCCTGCTCCAAACACAGTGATACCAAAGCCAGCTTTCCTGTCTGTGTCATTCTAACATGGTTTTTAGCGTGTGTGTGTTTGTTTTCTGACTTACAGCATCCATATAACTTCTTTTGCTGATGGAGGTTAAAATGCTAACTCAATCTTACAACATGTTACACTGGTTTTCAGGGTGTAACAGTGCCAAGTGAACCCCCTCCACCCAGTAGCAGCTGTTATAATGGGCTACAAAAATAAACGAACAAAAGTCAAACCTGGGTGGCTGGAACAGTAAGGTTAAAAGTATTATCAATGGAAAAAAGCTGTCCTTTAATAAATATTCTAAAACTACAAAGAATACAATAAGAAATGAAAGAGTGGAATCGGGGCCGTTAAAATAGAATACATTGCAGAAACATTGAAGAGGAGGGTAATAAACATTTTTGAATTCTTTTCATAGTAAAAAGGTGAGGCCAAAACATATTGGGCCCCATTAAAGATGATCAAGGTAAGTTGGTCACAAGTGGCAAGGACAAGGCAACTGTATTAAATACATTTTGTTATACAAAGATAGTACTGTTAATAACAGTATTTTGAATGTACCCTTGTGACTGACAGAGACTAGTGTTCAAAAAGGCGAGAAAAATGTAATATGAATAAATCACTAGGGCTGGATGGCTTAAACCTGATGGTTTTCAAATAACTCCGTAAGCTTTCCTTAAAAAAGGCTATAATATGACTGACTGGAATGGTACCAACTGCTTGGCGTAAAGCAAGCATGGTACCAATATTCAAAAAGGGGCCAAGATGTAGTCCTAGAAAATGCAGAATAGTCAGCCTAACACATCAGTATGTAAACTATTAGAGAGAATGGTAAGGAACCACATGCAAGAATAGGCTGATGAAAATATCACTAGTAATCAACATTGATTTCGGAAGGACTGTTCTTGCCAGACCAACCTTTTTAATTCCAGGAGGAGGTAAGCTGTAAATTGGATAGGAGTGGGCCTATGAACATGGTGCATCTGGATTTTACGAACGCTTTTTTTTTTTTTATTTTATAATCCAAACAACTTTTATTGTCAAGTTAATAGAGAAAATGGAACTGTACTTGCAGAATCCACAATGACATAACTGCAACAGCAGGATTACACATAAATAGAACAACGTGGATACGCAGATCCCATAATAAACAGAATAACAGAAATGGTAATCAAACAAAATCGAGACCGCAAGCATCCAAAACTTCTTGACAATACCTTGCTTTTTCCTTTTTTTACGTTTTATTCCTTCCTGTCCAGATGTAAACAAAATAGGGGGGAAAGGAACAAAGCCCAAAACATGCCTTCAAACAATAAAAAAAAAAAACAAAAAAAACCACAACAACCACCTCTGGTTCACCCGCGACGTCTCATCAAAAAGAATGGAAGATGCACATGAGCTCCCCAGGGGGAGGAGTGGAGCCAAACACCTGATATAAAATATCACACCTGCAAAAGTCGGTCCACTATCAATTGAGGGGCGAGCCCAGGTGTATCCAGCCAACCCTGGCATACCTGCTGGAACTTACGATAAGCATTGCGATGTTGGTATGTGAGGGGGAGAAAGAGAGAAAATCCCAGACATCTCCAGCAAACTCTCCAATATCCTGGGACCACTGCACCCTGCTCGGGAGATTAGCTTGATCCTGTACTGTGGACAATAGCTGGGAGTATACCTGAGAAATCATGCCCTTCTTATGGGTTGCCTGAGTAACATCCTTAAGAAAAACTAAGTCTGTCAATGTGAGGGTAGAGAGCGAATACTGAGCATGTACCGCATGGCGTAGCTGAAGATAACAATAAAAATGCTGATGTGTAAATTTAAATTCCATTTGCAGTTGAGGAAAGGACTTTAGGATTCCCCCCAAATACAGCTGAGATACAAATTTCAGGCCTTGACCCCCTCCAGTCATGAAAAACCTCCAGTTTAGCCAGTTCTACATATTGCAGATTGTTCCACAAGGGTATACAGGAAAGAGCCAGTAATATGAAAGGACGCTTTTACCTTACTCCAGACGCGCCTCAAGAGGTCTGCGGTTGGAGCCATGGATGGAAGGACCGGTAGAGCTATCTCAAGGTAAGAGAGCCAAAATGCTGGGATCGGGAAGGGTAATCCAACTAATAATGGGATCAGTATTATCAGACGAATCCCAGCCAACCAGTTGCTGTCATTGGGCCGCCAGAAAATATAGTCTGGGCTCAGGAACCGCCAACCCCCCACAACTCCTGTCCATATTGCAATGTGAACAATTGTTTTTTTGCAAATAAGACTCTTAAACTGGGTCTCTATGCGATTAAATAATTTTAGGAATCCATATGGGAGAATTATGAAAAATATAAAGTTGCGGGGCCCAAATCATTTTAATTAAATTGACCCTACCCACCACCGACCGAGGGAGTTGCACCAACTGTTGCACTTCAATTTCTGCTGATAGAGTAGAGGTAAAAAATTAAGAGAAATATACTGCTTAGGATCAGGAGAGACTACCACCCCTAAATACTTAAATGTAGACACTACTTGGATGTGTTGTACACAGGCTGGGAGGGGGAGTTCTACAGGATCCACGGGCATAAACACTGATTTATGCCAATTAATTTTAAAGCTGGGAAATCCACCAAAGCGTTCAATAAGGGACAGAACAGCATCTAAGGATGTGCAAGTATCGCCCAAATATAACAGTGTATCATCCGCAAAAGGGATGTCTTCCAAAAGAACACCCCTTGTAAAACCGACGATGTCGGAGATTGTCTCACCAAAATTGCTAAAGGTTCTAAGGCCAAAGCGAACAAAAGGTGAGAGAGGATAGCCCTGCCTCGTTCCCTTCTGCAGCCTGAAGGAATCTGACAAATCCCCGTTAACCTGGACTCGAGCACTAGGGGCCGCATAGAGAAGGCGCACCCAGCTCATGAACTTGGGACCAAAGCCGAATCTAGACAATACTTCCCATAGATAAGGCCATTCCACACTATCAAATGCCTTGGCCGCATCCAAAGACAAAATTGCCCTCCCCCCAGTATTGGTCACCGGCATTGGCTAATAATATTCGTAGACTCTCTTTGAATTTGCAATCGCTCTAGAAGGAATAAACCTCAACTGATCTTTATGTACGATATTACCAATAATCCGTGCCAGTCTAGGAGCTAGAACCCGGGCCAACAATTTAGCATCCGTATTCAGAATAGAAATAGGTCGGTAGGAGTCAGGTTTTAATTGATCTTTTCCAGGCTTCAGTAATGCTATAATAACAGCTTCATTCATGGACATGGGCAAATCATTTCCATCCATGGCAGCATTCAGGGCATGGAGTAATGCCGGGAGGAGTTGCACACCGTATCTATTATAGTTTTTGAATGGCAATCCGTCAGAACCCAAAGACTTATTACTGGGGGTGCCTGCCAAAGCTTCAGAGAACTGCTCAACAGTAATTGGCATCTCCAGTTCTCTCTGGTCAGTCTCCGATAAAACAGGAAAAAAGCGTGTGTCTAGAAACTGCAAAAGCTCAGAATGGCTGGCTGTAGTTTTAGAAGCATACAGATCGTTGTAAAAGTGATGAAAAACTCTAAGGATTTCCACATGACTTGTGCAGATCATGCCATCAGCATCCTCAATCTGGTCTACAGTGGACACCCTTTATTGTGACCTCTCCACAGGAGCAAGAAGGTGCCCTGTACTTTCCTGCTCCTCAAAATATTTTTGTTGCAAAAAATATCTCTTATCTGCCACTTGAGTAAGCACAGATTCATAAAGGGCTTGGGCCTCTTTCCAGGAGGTGCAATTACAGGGGCTTGGATCATCTGAATCTTGCTCTGTTGAACATCTAACGTACCTTTTCCTCCCATTCCCTGGATCTCCACTTAACTGCTGAAATCTCCCAGATAATCAAGCTCCGTAGGAAGGCCTTCATCGCATCCCAAACCATTCCCAGTGGGAACAAGCCTTCATTCCGCTGCAGGAAGTCTGACAACTCTCTCAGAATCAACTCTGACTCTGGAAACCGTGTCAACCAAAATGGGTTCACCTTCCACAGTGGAGAAGAGCGGGTATAACACACCTGTAGCTTGACCCAGAAAGGGGCATGGTCAGACAGAGCCCTGGGTTCATATGCAGCAACAAACACATATGGCAGGATAGTCGTGTTCCCAAGGCCCATATCTATGCGTGAAAGTCAACCATAAGTAGCAGAAAAACATGAATAACATTTTGCTGTCGGATACTTCATCCACCACACATCCTGGAGGCCCAGTTCCACCAATAAATTAGCAAATGGGGTAGTCTGAGAGGATAATTGTCTGCCCCTACCGCCCAAGGTCATTTTATTCAAGCTAGGGAATAAGCAATTGTTATAATCACCCAGTGCCAATAGGGGCACATCAGGATGATTGGCCATAAGTTGAGCTAGGCTTTTAATGACCTCTGCTGTATATATCCCTCCGCCCTACTCTTCAGCCACTATGCAGCGAAACCCATTCAAAGTATACAGTAGGAAAATATACCTGCCCTCCACATCAATACACTCCTGCACATGAACAAATTGAATAGTTAGAAATGAGGATACACACACCTCTTGAAAACGTGGAGTGGAAGGAATGATATTGTATGGGGAAATAAACGAGAGTGGAGGGTACCGATCGTGTCAGATTTTAAATGGGTTTCCTGCAAACATACTACAGACGGTTTTAAATGTTTAAGTACATGGAAGACAGCACCCCCTTTTAGTTTGATCTCCCAGGCCCCTTACATTCCAGGATAAAAACGTCAATTCTTTATGGGAGACAGACATTATACATATGGATAAAATGAGAAGTATAACTCAATCGTGGACAGATATAGCACCCCCCAAAGGGTGCAGTGAGCTGGTAGGCAGTAGGAGGGACCTAGATCACATGGGTCAGGGAAACCAGGAGGACAACCGCAGGAAGCAGGGAAGATGAACTCAACAACATGCACTCCACTAAACACAGACATCCCAGGTGAACCATAAACAAAACAAGGGAGAATACTGAAACTATTACCGACATGTAGGCCAACAGAGCCATAATAATAACTGAAGAAACTGTCAGGAGGCCAAAAGTTCCCCTCGAGACCAAAAACAGGTTGAGGTTTGCACAATGTCTCGTGGACAAGCACACCGCAGCTAATTGTAAGGAAAGCCCAAGAGGGTAGGAGCCCCAACTTAAGTGGGAAAAAAAAAAATCATATACAAAACGGGAAGGAAATGAGAGCAATAGCTCGCTGTTCTGGTAAGCTGAGTTTAAGGCACTAAGGATCAACCAGGGTGCCTAGGTCAGGTTCCAGGGGAGTTTGCTAGGTGATGTTCAACTCCATCCAACCACTGTAAGGCTGCATTAGGATGATCAAAAAAGTGAGAAGCATCTTCCGCAAGTACGCAAAGTTTAGCCGGATATAGCATGGCATATTGAAGGCTCAATGCCCGAAGATGTTTCTTGACATTGCGCATTGCTATTGAACTTCCACAGAAAAATCAGGATACTTGAACATTGTCAACTGACAAGTTACCCTGGCTTCTGGCCCTGGAGAGAATGGTATCTCTATCCCGGTAATTGAGGAGTCTGAACAAAAAGGGTCGAGGGGGAGTGCTGACCGGAGGAGCACGTGCTGGGACTCTGCACGTTCTACTACAAACATGGGGGAGAATGCATCACTGCCAAAGGTAGAGGTCAGTCAAGCTTCAATAAAGACTACAGGATTTTTGCCCGCAGTGTGCTTCGGGATACCCACTGTGTCTCTAAGGGTGGGTTCAGGATGATCTGCAATGGAAACAGCAGGCTGTGTCCCATGAGACTGGGATAGAGGGATACTCCCTGCGGGGACTGCAAGATGGGATCTCTCGGTCTGCCAGTGCAAGAGAGATCTGTGTACAGCCTGTACAGTCTAAGTCGGATCAGTAGCGGAGTCCAGAAGTTGTTTCTGGGAAGTTTCCCTGGTGAGCGGCCTGGTAAAGAACTTTTGAGCAGCTTTCCTCTGCTTCTCCTTGGATGCATGGATCGGAGTACCGCCATCTTGCCCACCCTACTCTGGCAAGGCCTGAATTTCTTTCCCCATTTTAGTTATCTCGGATCAGGATAATCGGGGCACCAAGTGACAGCATGGTTGTCGGAGCACACCCTGGGGACCCGAGATGCCGTTATAGCCGGAGAACGAGGTGCCAATCAAGATAACGAACAGGATGCAGAGCTCACAGAGCACACGTCCTACTGCATGCAAAGCTGTACTACAGCCCAGAAACAATAGTACACGTTTTTGTTTTTTGTTTTTTTTACCTAAAACACACTGATACCAATTAAAAAAATAAAATCCTGACCTTGACCCAAACATTTACCCTGGCACTGATCTAGATCAAACCTTGATCTAGGTATTTTTTCTTTTTTTTCTTTTGTTTTAAATAAAGAAAAATTAAACTTTGCTGTGATAGCCTCTGATTACCTATCACAGTGATCCATCACTTTGATCATATGACCCGAAATCAGCAGTTCTGGGTCCCGATAGAACGTGACCTGGGGCTCTCAGTGACACCCTGGTCTTTTGTGCTGGGAGCGAGCAAATATGTGGCCCCACAGGACAAAGCCCAGTTCTGTGAGGCTGCATATTTGTGTAACGTCAGCATCAAGGGGTTAAACAACTGTAGTATCAGGTTGCAACATAACAAAATTGAAAAAAAGTGAAGGGGGTTTGAAGACTTTATGAACGCACTGAAGTTGGACTGGTATCTTTACTCAACCTTATCAATTATGTTAAGTTTAGTTATCACTGGCCTGCCTCGCCGCTGGCTATCCCCGCTTCAGTCGATCCTGAATACGGCTGCCAGACTCATTCACCTTTCCAACCGCTCCGTTTCCGCCACCCCCCTCTGCCAATCCCTCCACTTCCGATTGCGCAACGGATCGAATTCAAAATCCTAACACTGACGTACAAAGCTGTCCACCATACTGCCCCGAACTACATCACTGACCTAATATCCAATTACCGCCCAGCACGCACACTCCGCTCCTCACAAGACCTCCTTCTCTCTAGTTCCCTGGTCTCCTCCTCCCATGCCCGCCTCCAGGACTTCTCCATGGTGTCACCTATCCTCTGGAACTCCCTGCCCCAACCCATCAGATTATCGCCTACTCTCCTCTCCTTTAGGCGCACCCTAAAAATACATCTCTTCAGGGAAGCCTACCCCACCCCCTGCTAACTTGCCGATCTCCTCCACTCTTCCTACCATTCCATCCCCCACAGCTATCTCCTCCTGTACCACTATCCCCTCCGTCCTAGATTGTAAGCTCGAAAGAGCAGGGCCCTCGATCCCCTCATGTTTTGCATTGTATTGGTATTGATCTGTCACATGTTCTGTCCCCTTTGTAATGTACAGCGCTGAGTGAACTATTGGCACTTTATAAATACTGTATAATAATAATAATTGCTGCTTCTTCTTTAATGGTCTTGCACACTGCTACTGGTCTATCTTGCCTGTGTTCCTCTTCCCACACCACCATTTTTTAAAATGGACATCATCTGCGGTTGACTACTTCCACTTGGCTCCCTTCATCGGCACATCATGGCATAGAGGTTTAGTTCTACTTAAATGATCTTTAAAATTGTTGACCAAATCTATGGAATATGAAATATCATATTTCTCTGATATGATTTGATTAACCTTAATGAGAGTTCTTTGACCAAGAGTGAAAGGTTTAACACAACAACCAAAATTTATTGGTGAATAGTAGGGAGGTCTAAACTAACATACCACAATCTATCTATTTAACAATAAGAAAAAGAGAAATAAAATGTATATGATTCACCCAATCCTAAACCCACAAACAGCAAGACAGACAACACATACGACAATCATGTATACATATAAGTGCCAGAGAAATGTCCTGATGTTTACCAATGGTGTAGCATGGGGGCCCCCAGGATCGGTGGATCTTCTCTCTTGTCTTCTTCCAAAACCTACCCTGATATACACTTATCTCCCATAGACTTGCATGGGGCCATCTTGATTGGTAGAACTATCCAATCCATCTTCCATATCTGACGCATCTCATCCAGGTTTGGACATTTTCCCCATCCCATATCGCTTACATAACTCAGCCCCATCCCAGAGCCTCCCCTTTTAGTGATAAAATTACATATGCCAGGTCATGGCACCGAGGCGGCTGGATTCAGGCTTTCTCATCAAAATTCCCTCCATTATTGAGCGTTTGGAGGGAACCTTAGGTCATAGCCTGGTAAAACTACATTCCCCAGATAGCCATCACCATTTCATATCTAAAGAGAGGGTACTTTGAAGTGGCCCTCATACAAACAAAGAGATTTAAATGGCCTGGTCTAGATCGTTATGTGGGCCCCATAAAGTCTGAGATAAGGTAGTTAATTTAGTGGTTGCCCCCTCTCACATAATAGAACATTTCTTGTGGCATGCACATGTTTACACACCAAACATTCCTCCAATACAATACAAAGCTATCTCTAAAACTTGATCACTTGTTTCAATGTCTATGTACAACAAACACACCGCTATCAAACCAAGCTCTGATATTTCCAGCTTTGTAACTTTTCTAACATATAGTTAGAAAAGTTACAATTTACAGTTGCTGATGAAGATTATACATAAACCCCTCATAAGTCAACAAAAATAATAAAATTACCAAGGAAAATTTGTCTCCTGGCTCTGCTACCAAAAACATTTTGAGCATGTTTTAACACGTGTGCTGTCCTTTTATTTTGTGCTTGTGTACTAAACCTTTTTACAGGAATTTAATTTTGTTCTTTTTATGTTTTTGTTCCAGCATCACATGCCATATTTTAGGAAACGAATGGTTTGGGAAATTCTTCACCAGAAACTTCTTTGACAGCTCCTGTAACATTGTTTTGCCAGTTACTTTGTTGAGGATTTCTCCTCTTCCTGAAGCTAAACATGGACCAACAAATATAAATATATTTTTTCACGTTTACAGAAAAATATAGCACTGTTATTTATGACAGCTGTCTCTTAAATGAATTGCCAATTGATGTGGTTTTTTAAATATCTAAAGATTATTCTACAGCTATATCTATTGAAATGGAAATTGGTTTAAAACTTTATATTCTGTGGTTGAAAATATCTGAAAGTAGACAAAAACTTTTCAGATGAATGCCTGTACAGGGTTTTCATTATCTGCACAGGCATTATTTGCCATTTAGATTCTGTATACTAGTACTGAGGATAGTATTTTCCGCACGATGTGTTCATTCACTCAGAATTTACTTTTGTACGTTGAAACAAAACACATTTTCTATAATCAAAGTTGTTCGCTATTGTTTTTATACCGATATATACTTAAATACAACATTGCAAATGGTATCTTGGTTTCTAATTTTTGAATATCTGAAGAACAGTGGGATTTACTGAGACATAACGGAATGTGTGTCCTGTTTGTACTTTACTATGTTAAAGTCCTATTTGTACATTTTGTATTGGTGTATTTCATTTTCCAGCCTACCTCAGTTGTTTGTTGGCTCATCCAAGCTGGACATGGGCTAGAACTGCTATTCTGCAGAGTAAAATGACCAGCAGAACAGACATAGACTAATATTTTGGCAAAACTGCTATAAATATATATATATATATATTTTCCCCTAATTTTGAAGGGTTATTGCTTTTGATTGACTCGCTGGCTGCAAAACGTTTTTCTATACAAATGTTAAAACTGTCATCTGATTTTGTATTGGCCATCAGCTATTTACTTGACTTTTTATTTAAATAAACCTTATGGCTTTTTTTTTTGTAAATTGCTTTTAATTCATTAGAAGCATCTTGTAGCCAACATTGGTTTACTTCCAGCATTCTGCTGCCAGGATGTAGAAACTGTGTGTGTGTGTGTGTGTGTGTGTGTGTGTGTGTGTGTGTATATATAGATAGAATAGTTAGTGTTTTTAAACCTTCTGTTTTTAGGTGCCTTCAGCAGCTAATTTAATCACTTATGGAGTATGCAGTTTCTTTATATTTTAAAGTGGTTTTAAAGGCATTCAGGCACTGACTCTTGTTGCGCCTATGGATGCAGACAGCACTGCTCCAGATTGAGCTTGGACGAATGCACTCATATCAAGCCACTTGCCATAGAGGAGGAGCCAGGATCACCATTGGGGGACCCCAGAAGAGGAGGTACAGAGCAGGTAAGTATGACCATGTTTTGTGTTTTTTTTTTTTCAAATAAACATAACATCCCAGGTTTCCAGTTTCAGGATCTCCTTTCTCTTGCAGTATTCGCTGGAGCCACGTTTGCATGCAAGGACTAAAGTTGTGTCTCCCTAGACTGTGTGTATTACAAGAAACACATAACCCCATAGCCTAGGATGGCAAGGTACTCTCCTGTTTCTGCCTCCCATCCCCAAGCTACAAACTGGTTCAAGATTACACTATCCACTGCTAATGGTTTCCTGTGAAGGCTGGAAGTTCAGGGAAGCAGCACTGAGAGAGCAGGAGCCAGCAGCACTGAGAATTTAATACTAACTCAAACACTTTTAGTTTAGAAAGCTAACCGTGCATTCATAGCGTATTCAAATCCCCCCTCTACTTTCTTTTCATTTTTTTTTTTTTTTTAAAGTTTATTTTGCATTTATAAAACACGAACAAGAACAGGAAAAAAGAGAGTCAAATGATAAATAATAACAGCAACCTAAAACTTAAGAGCAAGGGTACACAGAAAGGGATCAGACACAACCAACAAATTATTGCTAGGCCATGAGCTCTTTACAGAGAACAGTAACAATTACAAAACAAAAAACAGCAGCATAACAGATTAACAATCAAAAACAGTCAAACACCCAGTCAGCACGCCATCAATTCCCCATACGCACCAGAAGAGATTACGAACACTTAAATTCCACCACTCAAACCATAGAACCCTGCGACAGTGGTTGTGATAAGATAGTATCCACCCAGAAAGAGTCTGCCACATTCAGCCAAGGCTGACAGATTTTTGTGAAGTTTTTAGGGAGGTCTGTCCATTATAGATCAGCTTATATTGAGGCAGCACTAGATGGTCCATGCCATAAAAACGATGTATAGAAGGTGGAGTATCACCTTTCCAGTTTAACAAAATAAGTAAAATAGGAGCAGACGTAGCAATATCCTAGACTGAGCGTGCGGGACAAAATCATTCATGTACCCTAGAGGTTAGCCTGCTGGGTATTCTGACACTGGCAAATGCAACAGTTCATCAAAGAAAGCAAAACGATCCTACCAGAATGAGACAAGGGCTGGACAGGCCCAAACATGTGCATCAATTCTGCACCCCCCAAGACCACAACGGGGACACAAGGACACCGAGCCGGAGTATAATGAAGATAATTTATGAATTTGAATTTAATAAATGTATCAGCAGTACTAATAAGTTCTTGAAAACAGACCTCCACCGCCTCCTCCCCAGGCAATCCAGGGAGAACTGCCTCCCACTTACGAAGAGCAACCTGAAAAGGTTTCATCTCGGCCGCCTGAAGATGGGCATAAAAAGTAGTAACCAGCTTCACCACATCAGGGCCCAGCATTAGCCCCTCAAAGGGCAAAGTGGAAAGTTCAAGCCAAACTGGGCAGATAGAAAAACGGTGGAGGAAGTAGCCGAGGAACCACGGAACCAATCATACACATAAGCCAGCTGGGAAGCAATAAAGTAATTACAAAGGTTAGGACAAGCCAAACCCCCATCCACCTCAGATGCCTGAAGTGAGGCCCTGGCCACTCGTGGTTGAAACCCACCCCAAAGAAAAGAGAACAAAACAATCAAGTTTTTGAAATAGCTTGGCGAGGCCCTAAACACAAAAATTTGGGTAAATATATCATTTTGAAAATATTAGTCCTTCCAATCAAATTAAGGGGTAGTGTAACCCAAGTACGAAGTCTAGTCTCCAGGTGCGTAACAAGGGGCATCACATTTAGCGATTCCAAAATAGGTTAGAGTGAATTTGAATACCTAAATAGCGAATTTGAGTCAAAATTTGCAAGGTAGAGGTAGACCATAAGTCATAAGGAACCGTGGGGCCAATAGGAAACTCCAACGATTTGTCCCAACCAACCCGAAGACCTGATGCCGCTCCAAAGTCCTCCACCACGCACATCAGACCAGAGAACAACTCGGCAGAGCCATCCAAATATAGCAAGGCATCATCAGAAACTTTCTTCACTGTTAATCTGCTGCCTGATACTACAGTTGTTTTAACCATTTCAATACCGTGCAATTTTACACCTTCCTGCCCAGGCCATTTTTCAGGTTTCAGCGCTCTCACACTTTGAATGACAATTGCGCGGTCATACAACATTGTACCCAAACTAAAATTTTATCATTTTCTTCACACAACTAGAGCTTTCTTTTGGTGGTATTTAATCACCGCTGGTGTTTTTATTTTTTGCTAAATTAACAAAAAAAGACCAAAAATTTTGAAAAAAAAACATTTTTCTTTGTTTCTGTTAAAGTTTACAAATAAATAATTGTTCTTCATAAATTTAGGCCAAGATGTATTCTACTACATGTCTTTGGTGAAAATAACCCAAATTAGGATGTATTATTTAGTTTGTAGAAAAGTTATAGAGTTCACAAACTATGGTATAGATCTGATTATTGATCAATCCTGAAGTACTGACGGCCAATCTAATTTCTTGAGGTCCAAGAATGTCAGAACAGTACAGATATCCCCCAAATGACCCCTTTTTGCAGAGTAGACAGTCCGACGTACTTCATAAGAGGCATGGCGAGTTTTTTGAAGTTGTATTTTTTTGTCATAATTTTTCCAAAAATGAAAAAAATTATTTTCACTATTTTTTTTTTTTTTACATACTGTCACCAGTGCAGTACAGCGTCATCATATAACTGGCATGGCGGTGAACAGGGACACTGACTGGTGACAGTATGAAAAAAAATATATATTTTTTTTAAATTTTTTTTTATTTTTTTATTATATTTAATTTTTTATTACATTTTTTTTATTTTTTTAAGATTTTTTTTCATATTTTACTATGACCAAAATAGTACAATGTTACCATAGTAACATTGTACTACTTTGGGGAAGTGATCAGTATTTTTTTTACACAATTTGCTTATAGCAAAGAATTACTTTGCTATAAGCAAGCATTTACCTGAATGAAATCGATTCATTCAGCTTTTTTTTTTTTTTTTTGTGCTTAGCTGTGATTTGGTCACAGCTAATCACATGACATGTGCATGTGATTAGCTGTGACCATTCACAGCTAGGCACTAGTATACAATGGATGGCATCATGAATGAAGCCATCCATGTATACAACTGTCATGTGACCTGCTGTAATTGGTCACAGCAGGTCACATGGTACCAGCAACGGGAGCCGGTACTCGGATCTGTCATCGGCTGTGTCCGAGGTGCACGGCCGACGTCAGATCGCACTGCTGCGCCGCTCTGCACTAGCGCAAACAGCGCATGTGTGGGAGCACGCCAAATGGCGTGCACCCCGGAATGGAGGAGCACATCTGAAGCCGCCAAACGGCCATTGGCCGGGCGGCTAATGGTTAAATGAATTTTGTTTTCTCATTAGTTTACACTCAGTACCCCATAATGACAAAGTGAAAACAGAATTTTAGAAATGGCTGAATTTATTAAAAAGAAAATACTGAAATATCACATGTACTTAAGTATTTAAACCCTTTATTCAGTACTGTGTTGAAGCACCTTTGGCAGCAATTGCAGCCTCAAGTCTTTTGGGTATAACACAGCAAGCTTTGCACACTTGGATTGGGGGATTTTCTGCCATTCTTCTTTGCAAATTCTCTCAAGCTCAATCAGGTTGGATGGGAATAGTTGGTAGACCAGTGTTAATTTTGACATCAAATTTCGATTTTAGTTTTAGTCCTAGTCTTGACTAATGCCATCTTAGTTGTATATTAGTCATCTGAATTGTTTTAGTTTACTGTATTTTAGTTAACTAAAATCTCCAGTACATATATACATAATCTCCAGTATAATTTATATAAAAAAAAAGCTGTGAACTCTATTGGCTGTAATGCCATTGCACATATTACCTGAATATAAAAACGTTAACAGTTCTCTGTTGATAATGAAAACAAGTATCAAGTAACATCTTTACAAATAAAACCGTTTCGTAAAAAAACAAGAATATTGCTTTTTGACCGCTGGTTGTCATCAGATTTTGATTTAGTTTTAATTCGCCATGTCTCTTATTAAGTACCTTGCATTGTCTACTTTTCAAAAAGGGGTAATTTGGGGGATACTTGTACTGTCCTGGCATTTTTGGGCCTCAATAAATGAGATAGGCCGTCAATACATCAGGATTGATTTTTCAGATACAGTGAGTAAAATAAGTATTGAACACGTCACCATTTTTCTCAGTAAATATATTTCTGAAAGTGCTTTTGACATGAAATTTTCACCACATGTTGATAACAACTAGAGATGAGCGAATTATTCAAAAATTCGATTCGGCTGATTCGCCGAATTCGCGGAATAAATTCGATTCGAGGCGAATATATTCGCTGCGAATTTAACGTGTAAAAAGGGTGTTTCTAGGCTTCAGAGAGCCTTTATATTAGTGCAGAACACTGTACCTTTAATTTAAATGCCCTTGGAGTCTGCTGGGGAAGAGAAATAATACTGTCAGTCAGTATGACATGCAGATGAGTGCCGTCGATCTTAGAATCACCGCACACTTCACTCATTTGGGCAGTCACGGGGCCAAAACCAGAGTGTGGAGCCACAGTGTGGCGGTGGAGGCAGCAGCAATGGGAGGCCATACAGCACCCTATGACAAAATGGAACCCACCAGCAGTGTGAGGAGACCTGAAAGTGGCACATGGCAGAGTGTGGCGATGGAGACAGCAGCAATGGGAGGCCGTACAGGGACCCATGACACACTCTGGACCTGGCAGCAGCATGAGGAGGCGGTACAAGGGCCCATGGCAGATTACGGGCCTGGCAGCAGCAATGGGAGGCCGTACAGGGACCCATGACACACTCTGGACCTGGCAGCAGCATGAGGAGGCGGTACAGGGGCCCATGACAGATTACGGGCCTGGCAGCAGCATGAGGAGTCGGTACGGGGGCCCATGGCAGATTACGGGCCTGGCAGCAGCAATGGGAGGCCCGTAATCTGCCAGCACCCTATGACAAAATGGAACCCACCAGCAGTGTGAGGAGACCTGAAAGTGGCACATGGCAGAGTGTGGCGATGGAGACAGCAGCAATGGGAGGCCGTACAGGGACCCATGACACACTCTGGACCTGGCAGCAGCATGAGGAGGCGGTACAGGGGCCCATGACAGATTACGGGCCTGGCAGCAGCATGAGGAGTCGGTACGGGGGCCCATGGCAGATTACGGGCCTGGCAGCAGCAATGGGAGGCCATACAGCACCCTATGACAAAATGGAACCCACCAGCAGTGTGAGGAGACCTGAAAGTGGCACATGGCAGAGTGTGGCGATGGAGACAGCAGCAATGGGAGGCCGTACAGGGACCCATGACACACTCTGGACCTGGCAGCAGCATGAGGAGGCGGTACAAGGGCCCATGGCAGATTACGGGCCTGGCAGCAGCAATGGGAGGCCGTACAGGGACCCATGACACACTCTGGACCTGGCAGCAGCATGAGGAGGCGGTACAGGGGCCCATGACAGATTACGGGCCTGGCAGCAGCATGAGGAGTCGGTACGGGGGCCCATGGCAGATTACGGGCCTGGCAGCAGCAATGGGAGGCCCGTAATCTGCCAGCACCCTATGACAAAATGGAACCCACCAGCAGTGTGAGGAGACCTGAAAGTGGCACATGGCAGAGTGTGGCGATGGAGACAGCAGCAATGGGAGGCCGTACAGGGACCCATGACACACTCTGGACCTGGCAGCAGCATGAGGAGGCGGTACAGGGGCCCATGACAGATTACGGGCCTGGCAGCAGCATGAGGAGTCGGTACGGGGGCCCATGGCAGATTACGGGCCTGGCAGCAGCAATGGGAGGCCATACAGCACCCTATGACAAAATGGAACCCACCAGCAGTGTGAGGAGACCTGAAAGTGGCACATGGCAGAGTGTGGCGATGGAGACAGCAGCAATGGGAGGCCGTACAGGGACCCATGACACACTCTGGACCTGGCAGCAGCATGAGGAGGCGGTACAGGGGCCCATGACAGATTACGGGCCTGGCAGCAGCATGAGGAGTCGGTACGGGGGCCCATTGCAGATTACGGGCCTGGCAGCAGCAATGGGAGGCCGTACAGGGACCCATGACACACTCTGGACCTGGCAGCAGCATGAGGAGGCGGTACAGGGGCCCATGACAGATTACGGGCCTGGCAGCAGCATGAGAAGTCGGTACGGGGGCCCATGGCAGATTACGGGCCTGGCAGCAGCAATGGGAGGCCCGTAATCTGCCAGCACCCTATGACAAAATGGAACCCACCAGCAGTGTGAGGAGACCTGAAAGTGGCACATGGCAGAGTGTGGCGATGGAGACAGCAGCAATGGGAGGCCGTACAGGGACCCATGACACACTCTGGACCTGGCAGCAGCATGAGGAGACGGTAGAGGGGCCCATGACAGATTACGGGCCTGGCAGCAGCATGAGGAGTCGGTACGGGGGCCCATGGCAGATTACGGGCCTGGCAGCAGCAATGGGAGGCCCGTAATCTGCCAGCACCCTATGACAAAATGGAACCCACCAGCAGTGTGAGGAGACCTGAAAGTGGCACATGGCAGAGTGTGGCGATGGAGACAGCAGCAATGGGAGGCCGTACAGGGACCCATGACACACTCTGGACCTGGCAGCAGCATGAGGAGGCGGTACAGGGGCCCATGACAGATTACGGGCTTGGCAGCAGCATGAGGAGTCGGTACGGGGGCCCATGGCAGATTACGGGCCTGGCAGCAGCAATGGGAGGCCGTACAGGGACCCATGACACACTCTGGACCTGGCAGCAGCATGAGGAGGCGGTACAGGGGCCCATGACAGATTACGGGCCTGGCAGCAGCATGAGGAGTCGGTACGGGGGCCCATTGCAGATTACGGGCCTGGCAGCAGCAATGGGAGGCCGTACAGGGACCCATGACACACTCTGGACCTGGCAGCAGCATGAAGAGGCGGTACAGGGGCCCATGACAGATTACGGGCCTGGCAGCAGCATGAGGAGTCGGTACGGGGGCCCATGGCAGATTACGGGCCCGGCAGCAGCAATGGGAGGCCCGTAATCTGCCAGCACCCTATGACAAAATGGAACCCACCAGCAGTGTGAGGAGACCTGAAAGTGGCACATGGCAGAGTGTGGCGATGGAGACAGCAGCAATGGGAGGCCGTACAGGGACCCATGACACACTCTGCACCTGGCAGCAGCAAGAGGAGGCGGTACAGGGGCCCATGGCAGAGTGGCGAAGCGTAAGCAGCTTACATTGAAGGCCATACAGAGGCCTATGTTAAAAATAATAACATGTTTGGGGCATGATTCATGGCGGATTTATTCAGTTGTGTCAGGAACTGGTGGTTTGAAATCCAGACTAATCCACGCCTGATTCATTTTCACAAACGTGAGTCTCTCCACACTTTGGGTGGACAGTCGTGTCCTCCGCGGAGTTACAATACCTCCTGCCGCACTAAACACGCGCTCCGATGCCACGCTACTGGCCGGGCATGACAGCCTTTCAAGGGCAAATTCAGCTAGTTGGGGCCAAAGGTCAAGTTTCGTTGCCCAGTAGTCAAGGGGATTGTCTACCTCGGTTGGCAGGGTGCTGTCCAAGTAGGCCCAAGCCTGTTGTTTGAGGTCCTGCTCCAGGTCCACCTGATGCTGCTGCGGCTGGTTAGTAGTTTCCTCACTGCGCTGGTGAAGAAAGCTACTCATCATCGACTGCAGACTGAGGCAGCCGCTGCTGGTGGAGCTGCCACTGCTCCTACCACCCCACCCCTCCCCTGCTGCCATGGCAGCGGAACGCGAGCGCACAGGGCCCACAGTGTCTGAGGATGGACGTTGGCGCAGAAAGGCAGAGACCAACTGACTACATAGGTGGTTTTTATAGTACGTTATTTTGGCCTCCCTCTCAGCAGGTGTGAAAAAGGCCACCATTTTTGAACGGTAGCGAGGGTCCAACAAGGTGGACAGCCAAAAGTCATCCCTCTGTCTGATGGTTATTATTCGGCTGTCGCTACGCAAGCAACCGAGCATGCTATGGGCCATTTGTGCCAAGGAATGCGAGGGACTCCCTGCCTCCATCTCCACAGCATACTGCCACGGTGCGTCTGGGTCCTCTGTCTCCTCCTCCTCCTCTACCAGATGCTCCTGCTCCTCCACTCCTGTCCGCTGAGTGGAAAAACCACCCATTTCACTCAATAATTCCTGAGCACCAATGTCCTCCTCTACCTCCTCCTCTTCTTCCTGTCCTGCCCCCACAGGGGTCATGTGGCGTTGAGATCTGTGCGCCACGTCTACCGCACCCTGACCAGCCATTGTTAACAGCATTTGTTCCAGGACGTGCAACAGAGGAATGACGTCGTTCATCCCATAGTCCTGCCGACTCACGAATAGCGTGGCCTCCTCAAAGGGCCTGAGCAAACGGCAGGTGTCACGCATGAGCTGCCAATGGCTGACATCTAAGTTACACAGGGGAGTACCTTTATCCGCTTGTAACATCAGGAAATCTGTGATGGCCTTTCGCTGTTCGTAAAGGCGGTCTAACATATGTAGGGTTGAATTCCACCTTGTTGCAACGTCGCAGATCAGGCGATGCTGTGGAATTCCGTTCTGCTCAAGGAGGGTGTGCTTTGCGGTGTAGGAATGGCTGAAATGCATGCAAAGTTTACGTGACATTTTAAGGATGTCTTGCAGTGGGATGGTGGATTTTAGGAACCGCTTGACAACCAGATTGAACACGTAACTGCAGCACCAGCAACTTGGACAGGAGGACGTTCAGCTTTTGCACCGTCGGGTGCGTGCTCGCAAACTGTTGTCTCTTGGAAACGGATTCCAAGAAAGACTGCTGACGGAATCCGTGAAGAGGAGTAGCAGGAGAAGGAGCATCTGAACGAGCGGAAGATGCCAACGAGCGACAACTCCCCTCAGCAGAGGTGTTGGAGCCTTGACTGGCTGATAGAGGGCGATTGACGTCGGGTGACGGAGCAAGTAACGGAGCGGGTGATGGAGCGGGGGCTGGGGCAGGCAGAACCGCCGTATCTTTATCACGGTTTTCCCAGGCCACCGAATGGCGACGCTGCATATGCTGACGCAACGCTGTAGTCCCAACATGGGCCCCCTGGCCACGTTTGACTTTCTGGCCACATAGTCGACATACGGCTACGTTTACTTCCTCGGGCGGCTTGACGAAAAATTGCCACACCGCCGAGTAGGAAACTTTGCCCCCGCTACTCCTCACTGGCTGACTGCTACTTCCTCCGTGCACACCGGCACCACTACTGGCCGTGGTGGTAGGCTGCAGTGGAGCTGGTGCTCTACTCCGTGGCCATTTGCCTCCACTGACACTGCTGCGACCCTGCTGCCTCCTGGGCAACCCACCGACTGTTTTGCTCGCTGCCAAGCTGGCACCCTCTTTTCCTGATGATGCGGAAGCAATAGCCTGATGACGACGAGGCTGCCAAGTGCGATCAGCCTCATCATCATCAATTAGGGTCTCCGCCTCACTACTAGCCCCCTCGGCTGCGTGTGGGTCAGGAGACAGACCTGTCTCTAGACCGGCTACCGAGCCACTCTCCTCGCCAGTACTTCTTCGCCTGGCTGCTGAAGAGGCGGATGTCTCCCCCCGTTCCTGATCGCCCTCTGTTAGCTCTTCCTCACTGTACAGTGGGGCTGAGCACACAGCATGCGATACTTTGCTTGGTGAGGGAACACCAAAGGACAGGGGCAGGTAGAGGACACGTGATTTCAGTCGGCTTGCTCCCGGGCCATGCCAACTAACGGTTGTGTCTGACGTACCCACCGACCGTTGGCTGTAGGTGTCAAAGGTGACCTGGGAAGAGGAAGACGACCGAGCCAACCAATCGATGACGGCAGGGTTGTCGGTGGAGACACGACCACTGGATGACACCGGGAGCACTGGCCTCTGGCTGCGACTAGTGCTGCCTGGACCCCTTCCTCTGCTGCCACGTCTGCTCGCTCCTGAAACATTGCCTCCTCTGCCACTCCTCTGCGTGTTGTCTGACATACTCTTTAATTCAACGATTCTGTGTCCCTGAGTAACGATTCTGTGTCCCTGAGTAACAATTCTGTGTCCCTGAGTAAAAATTCTGTGTCCCTGAGTAACGATTCTGTGTCCCTGAGTAACGATTATGTGTCCCTCAGTAACAATTCTGTGTCCCTCAGTAACGATTCTGTGTCCCTGAGTAACGATTCTGTGTCCCTGAGTAACGATTCTGTGTCCCTGAGTAACGATTCTGTGTCCCTCAGTAACGATTCTGTGTCCCTGAGTAACGATTCTGTGTCCCTGAGTAACGATTCTGTGTCTGTCCCTGAGTAACAATTCTGTGTCCCTGAGTAACAATTCTGTGTCCCTGAGTAACGATTCTGTGTCCCTGAGTAACGATTCTGTGTCCCTGAGTAACGATTCTGTGTCCCTGAGTAACAATTCTGTGTCCCTGAGTAACAATTATGTGTCCCTGAGTAACAATTCTGTGTCCCTCAGTAACGATTCTGTGTCCCTGAGTAACAGTTCTGTGTGCCTGAGCAACAATTCTGTGTCCCTGAGTAACGATCTGTGTCCCTCAGTAACGATTCTGTGTCCCTCAGTAACGATTCTGTGTCCCTGAGTAACAATTCTGTGTGCCTGAGCAACAATTCTGAACCTTGTAGCTCTCCCCATTGTGTCTTTTCCCCTATGCTAGCATTGTGTCCACAGTAGCACTTGCGTAGGCAGGGCAGAGTAGGACTGGCCATAGAGGGATTACTTTGACGCAGTTGGCCAGCTTAAACATGTATTGCAATATGTGTGAACCAAATATCCCTATTTGTTGCATAGTTTGCTTGAAAGGGTATATACCAGTGTGCAGAGGGTCCTTCAGAATTTCTAGAGTTAATGTGGTTACACCCCTTTAGCACCTGATGGATAAATGCATGCACTAGCTGTATGGATTTGAGCACAGGGATCTCTTGTTTGTTGTATTGTTGGGTCAGTAGCCAGACCTGAACCTTGTAGCTCTCCCCATTGTGTCTTTTCCCCTATGCTAGCATTGTGTCCACAGTAGCACTTGCGTAGGCAGGGCAGAGTAGGACTGGCCATAGAGGGATTACTTTGACGCAGTTGGCCAGCTTAAACATGTATTGCAATATGTGTGAACCAAATATCCCTATTTGTTGCATAGTTTGCTTGAAAGGGTATATACCAGTGTGCAGAGGGTCCTTCAGAATTTCTTGAGCAACAATTCTGTGTCCCTGAGTAACGATCTGTGTCCCTGAGTAACGATTCTGTGTCCCTGAGTAACGATTCTGTGTCCCTGAGTAACGATTCTGTGTCCCTGAGTAACGATTCTGTGGCCCTAAAGTCTCTTTGGCCCTAACTCTGTCCCTAATACACAGAGGTCTGTCTCTCTTGAATGACCGGAGGCTAATGGAGAATTCTAAGATGGCCGCGATTTATAGCTCCACCATTACACAGTGCTGGCTGGCTGGCTGCTGATTGGCTAATGCAATCACATGTCATGAATGAATGCATTATGGGTCAGCGCGCCTTGTCTGCGCGCCTTCCCAGAGATCCCCGCTCCGTCGTCACACATGTCGCCGCCATTTTTGGGAAAATTCGATTCGTGCATCCGAAGTTTGCTAATTTTCGGATTCGGCGCGAATCGAATATTTCCTAATCTTCGAAACGAATTCCACTTCGTCATGTTCGATTCGCTCATCTCTAATTATAAGTAGAAATCATATTGGCATGTGTCAATGCAGGCAGCTTCTACAGTATACATATATGATGCATAAGTGACTTGTATAACAGTCCTATTAGACATCTCTGTAGTATTGTTGTCTTATAAACAGTAAGATACTCAGCGTTAGCATGCAGATTGTGTACAGGCTTGTATGACAATGGCTGAGCTGTCCAAAACTGCAGTATATCTGGGGTCCATATAACATTTCACAGTGTATTTCAGAGCTATAGAAGATTTTTTGATGGGAACTATAAATTATATTTTGACCATTCTGTCTCCCTAAATCTAAGCAAATGACCAAGATCCAAGATCTAGATCCAAATGACATCTTGCACATTGTAGAAAGTTTTAATTGAAATCTTCTTGACAGGTGAACATCAGAAGGGTCGAAAAATCATAATGTATCTAGTACAATACATGTGGTCTGATAAAAACTGGAGGCACACTGAAAAGAGGGTGGGGTCTACTGAACAGAACATCTCCTAGCTATGGAGTGAGGAAGGAACAAAATTATTTAAAGGCAAACAAATAATGCATGTGTAATATGATAATGATGGCTACCCAGAGCAAACATGCTTCACTTTGAGCATTGGCTGTTCTCAGCATGCCAACTTAGAGTTGACCTTAATTACTTAGTGAATTGTTTATTTGCCAACTGCCAGTAATTGTTTTTTGAACAGCCGTAGCAACAAATTCTTAAAGGGGTGCAATAAGGAACTATCTTCATCTTCCTTGAATTTGATGCAGGATCGTTTAAAGGGACCATACAGCCAGAAAAGTGCTGCAAATGCTTTACTGTATTGCTTCTTATATATATTTATTATAATATGTAGCTTCACTTCCACTGTGACCTTGGCTTATCACTTCCAAATCTCTTGGTTTTCACTCCACACACCTGCAAAGAATGGCAATTCTTTCTTTATCAGCAGGAAAGAATACCCATCTTTACCATATGTTTATCCACTGCTGAAGGTGAACTGAGATACTTGTGGTCACTTGGTATAATAGATCAAAGAGCAATGGCCCCTTAGATATAATGACTGACAGCTACTGCTAAGTGATTTCTGCCTACATAAAACACAGAACAACCTAACACATAAAATAGTTACTGTACAGCATACTGTAAGTATAAAAGCTTTTGTCCTCAGAAGTAGAGGTAATATATATATAAATATACAGTCATGGCCGAAATTGTTGGCACCCTTGATATTTCTCCAGGAAATCATGTATTTCTCACGAAACGTATTGCATTAACACATGTTTTGCTATACACATGTTTATTCCCTTTGTGTGTATTGGGACAAAACAAAAAAAGGGAGGAAAGAAAGCAAATTCGACATAATGTCACACAAACCTCCAAAAATGGGCTGGACAAAAGTATTGGCACCCTTTCACAACTGCGGATAAATAAGAATGTTACAAGCATGTGATGCTCCTGTAAACTCACCTGGGGCAAGTAACAGGTGTGGGCAATATAGAAATCACACCTGAAAGCAGATAAAAAGGAGAGACGTTCACTTAACCTTTGCATTGTGTGTCTGTCTGTGCCACACTAAGCATGGACAACAGAAAGAGGAGACGAGAACTGTCTGAGGACCTGAGAACCAAAATTGTGGCAAAATATCAACAATCTCAAGGTTACAAGTCCATCTCCAGAGAACTAGATTTGCCTTTGTCCACAGTGCGCAACATTATCAAGAAGTTTGCAACCCATGGCACTGTAGCTAATCTCCCTGGTCGTGGACGGATGAGGAAAATTGATGAAAGATTGCAACGCAGAATAGTCCGGATGGTGGATAAGCAGCCCCAAACATGTTCCAAAGACATTCAAGCTGTCCTGCAGGCTCAGGGAGCATCAGTGTCAGCGCGAACTATCCGTCGACATTTAAATGAAATGAAACGCTATGGCAGGAGACCCAGGAGGACCCCACTGCTGACACAGAGACATAAAAAAGCAAGACTACAGTTTGCCAAAATGTACTTGAGTAAGCCAAAAGCCTTCTGGGAAAACGTCTTGTGGACAGATGAGACCAAGATAGAGCTTTTCGGTAAAGCACATCATTCTACTGTTTACCGAAAACGGAATGAGGCCTACAAAGAACAAAACACAGTACCTACGGTAAAATATGGTGGAGGTTCAATGATGTTTTGGGGTTGTTTTGCTGCCTCTGGCACTGGGTGCCTTGACTGTGTGCAAGGCATCATGAAATCTGAGGATTACCAAAGGATTTTGGGTCGCACTGTAGGGCCCAGTGTCAGAAAGCTGGGTTTGCGTCCAAGATCCTGGGTCTTCCAGCAGGACAATGACCCCAAACATACGTCAAAAAGCACTCAGAAATGGATGGCAAAGAAGCGCTGGAGAGTTCTGAAGTGGCCAGCAATGAGCCCAGATCTAAATCCCATTGAACACCTGTGGAGAGATCTTAAAATTGCTGTTGGGAAAAGGTGTCCTTCCAATAAGAGAGACCTGGAGCTGTTTGCAAAGGAAGAGTGGTCCAAAATTCCGGGTGAGAGGTGTCAGAAGCTTATTGATGGTTATAGGAAGCGACTGATTTCAGTTATGTTTTCCAAAGGGTGTGCAACCAAATATTAAGTTAAGGGTGCCAATACTTTTGTCCAGCCCATTTTTGGGGTTTTGTGTGACATTATGTCATATTTGCTTTTCTGCCTCTGTTTTATATTTGTTCCAATACATACAAAGGGAATAAACATGTGTATAGCAAAACATGTGTTAATGCAATACCTTTTTTGTGTGAAATACTTGATTTTCAGGAAAAATATCAAGGGTGCCAACAATTTCGGCCATGACTGTATATATATACACACACACACACTATATTGCCAAAATTATTGGGACACCCCTCCAGATCATTGGATTCTGGTATTCCAATCACCTCCATGGGCACAGGTGTATAAAATCAAGCACCTAGGCATGCAGACTGCTTCTACAAACATTTGTGAAAGAATTGGTCGCTCTCAGGTTGCCATCTGTGCAATAAGTCCATCCATGAAATAATCCAGTCCAATAATCAAAGGCTTGTTTAGTAGGTTGCCTTTTCAGTTGTTCGTGTGAGTGCGGTTGAGGGAGAGCGTAATATATGCCTGACAAAGAGATTCGCTAGCCTGTTGGTAAAGTAGTTGGGATCGTTTTTTAAACTGCGTGGTATACGAGATTATGTGCCCTCTGAGGAACGCCTTTCCAGTTTTCCAGAATAGGTTAGGTTTGGTTAAGTGTGCCCCATTCGTGTCTGCAAATTCCTGCCATGCTGCATAGAGATGAGACTTGAAGTCTTCATTATTGGCTAGGTAAGTAGGAAAGCGCCAAGGGCTAGAGGATTTCGGAGCTTTCAACCCTGACAGCTGCAGCAGAATAGGGCAATGATCAGAAATGACCATATCAAATATAGTTGTTTTGCGCAGTAGGGGAAAGAGAGACTGCGAGCAGAAAAAGTAGTTGAGAAAAGGAGTCATGTGGGGGCGAATAGAATGTATACTCCTGATCCATTTTGTGTTGGAGGCACTATCCATCGTGAAGGTTAAGCATATGAATGGATTGTGCTAAAGCATTGGTGGGGGAAGGCTGGGGCTGTTGTTTGGGAAGTCATGTGAAATAGTCCCTGTTTTTGTCAATAGTACAGTGCATAACTGAGTTAAAGTTCCCACCCAGTATATGGCAAGATTCTGGAATTCATAAGGCCCACGGAATCAGATCCTGGTAAAAATTGTGCCCTAGAGAATAAGGGGCATATAAATTGGAGATAGCAATGTCATGAGAGGCGATAGTAATATGGACAGTAAGTTTGCGACCCTCAGAATCAGAGTTAACAGAGCGGACAGTGTAACGTAAATTTTTATGAAATAGTATAGCCATCCCTGCTTTGCGGCCTACGGCAGGAGAACCATATACCTGGCCCACCCAAAGTCTCGAAATGCATGAAAGATCATTTCCGGAGAGGTGCGTCTCCTGTAAAAGAGCCACATCTGCCCCCAAACATTTCAAACTCTTAACATTCCATGAGATTACCTTCAGGTGATCCCTGTCATTGGGTGGGGCTATGGCTGTATGGAAATAAAATAAAGCCCATGATAAGGCAGAACCACGCCAGGCATCACCCCAGTGAGTCCAGGTTCATCATGACAATAGACAGTACCTAGGGAAATGCAACAGTAAAGACAATGAAGCAGAACAATAATAGCTGAACTTTTTTAACAAATAGGGAGAGTCTCCCCAGGTAAAACAGGAACCTCACTTTTTTCTGCATAGAGCAACCTAGCAATGTTCCTGCACTAGAAACTCCACTACTGTAGTAGAAAGCAACTTATACGGGGGAAGGGGGGGAGATAGGGGAGGGGATAAGGCAGGGAGGACGAGGGGCAAAAAGGGAAGAAAACCTGAGAGCCCTCTTCGCCTACCCAGGGGGTAGGTGTGCAAGGCGATTTGCCACAGGAGAGGTAGGTAGCAAAAAACAAACAAGGACCATTCAGTAGCCTAGCCACTATAGGGCAAAATACAATAGTCCCTGAGAGAACATATAAAAACAAGGAAAACCATTACATAGATCCTGGAGAGGCAAGTCAGCGAGTAACATAGCGGTCTTCAGCCCAACCAAATCACACCCATTTATGAGGTGGTTTTTGAGGACTTGGCTGGTTCTGGAAGGGCACGGGGTTTCCCCTTGGGGGGGGGATGGTGCAGAAGAAGGACTTTGATTTATGGCTGCTTCATGGATGTTATTGAGATAATGCTCCGCTGCAGAGGGCGAGGTGAATGATTGCCTTTCCCCGTCCGCTGGTTGGATGTGGAGGACAACAGGATATGCCAGAGTGAATTTAATCTGCTTGTGATAAAGAGTGGAGCAAATCGCATAAAAGGCCTTACGTTTGTGCATAACCTCTATCGAGTAGCCCGCGAACAAAAGCAGTTGGTGCCCGTCTACGGATAAAGCATGCGTGCATCAAAATTTTGAAGGATGACCTGTTTGTCAGCATAGTCAGGTAGCGGACAATCAATGATCTGGGCTTAGGGTGAGAATTTGCAACTTGGTGGGCCCTTTCAACCGCACAGGTTGCTCCAAAATGGATGTAACACACACCTTAATTAGCATGGAGGGAGTATACACCATGGGCAGGCCTATAATGTGCAGATTGTTCCACCGTGAGTGGTTTTCATGATCGTCTACCTTATCTTGAAGATCTCTTTGAACTGTAGTTAGTCTGGCAACTACGGCAGCAACAGCCAATGAGTAATCTTCAATAGAGGAAATCCTATCTTCCATCTGAGTAATGTGCTGGGCCTGGACATGGAGATCTTTGTGAAGCTGTTCTAGCCCTTTAAGAACAACATTGTTGACCGCTGCCGTGAGAGTAGGTGTGAGGAGCGGCATGACTGTGTGAGCAATGCCCACTGGTGAGGCAGAGTCTGGAGGATGGGAAGTTGAGGGCTATGGCTGCAGAGTGTTGGTCTGATCCCCTGTGTCAGCCTTTATGCTGGGAGCTGCCTCCGTCTTGGCTGCAGCGGCCGCTGTGTTCCCCTTTGACAGTTGAGGGACAGAAGAGGAGCGGGCATGGGACCGCTCTACAAAGCGGTCCATATGATACCCCTGAGCTGTGGGTAGGAAGGGGGGGTCAGCCCCCGAGCTGTAGCTGGCTTTGGATGAAGCAGCAGAGGAGGTCAGCGGGAGCAGGGACAGCACATCTCCTCTCCATGTGGTGCTGGAACCGAAAGTCTACTTTTGTAATTTTATTTGTACATCATTCATGAAACACATTTTTATTTAAAAGCAATGGCTAATACATAGTTGTATACAATCACCAAATTTCTATTTGATATCCACAATCCCTCAATCTATCTCCAACTGCATGGCATTGTAAGAGAATCCTAACACGTCTCAAAAAGCTCTTGATCAGGGGCTGGAGTTAGACCTTGTTATTACATGGTAAGATCAATACTTATAAGACAATTTTCAAATAACATTCCCAATTCTGGACCCAGAAGTGCCCAAATGGTTGCCAGGGAAGCAAGGTACAAACAAGGACCAGAGGAGAACCCAAAAAGGTAAGCATAGAAAGTGACTCCTATCACTCCAATGTGGCCTGCTATCCCTTCCATTCCCATTTCTGATTCATCAGGTGACATTGGATGGCTGAGCAATCAATGCTACACAATTGGAGATATATTGTGGGATTATGATGATTGAATAGAAACTTGGTGATTGTATAAAACGATGTGTCAGCCATTGCCTTTATGTTAAAACGTGAAGTGCAAGTATTTACACTATGTAAGTATAAAAGTACATTTCAATAACCATCAATTATATCCCAGTGGCCATATTAACATCTTGCCATGCACAAATATTAACAAACATAAACAAGACAAAATGTATCACAGCATTATATACTTACAAAATTACAGGTCAGCTAGCATTTACTTCTGTGAGCTAGTCCAGCCACTGAGATGCAGATCAAATGTTTTGGGATATGCATGCATTGGTTGGAGGGAAATTTATATCACACTATAAACACCAATTATGTCATTTAGAAAGAGCAGATCACATCACAACAGTGAACTAAAGCACTAATTAGTATCAGTCAATGGAATATTAAATTGGTCAATCGCAGTATGAGCACTTAACATCCCCCAGCTGCATTTTAGCCCATTTCATGGACAAGTGATAACAAATGGTGAAAAAACTGCGCTAAATGTGTGAAAAGTGATGAATACCACTAATAAACAAATAATGACTGTGTATAAACACATAAACAAAATGCTGCCACTTTGAAAATAAATGAATAAAACAAATAAAAGAACACTCAACAAGTGATCAAGTAGCACAAAAACTCTTATACGTGTGGAAGATAACGTAAATATATAAACAAAATAATATGTGAATAAACAAAATTAATGAAAAACATTAAAGTGTGTTGTCCCCCAAAAAAGTCCAAATAATATTAATTTATCCACCAAATAGTTCTTCAAAACCTCTTAAAAGTTGACTAATACATGAAAAAATTGAAGAGAAGTTTAATGTTCCCCCTCTCAGGTGTACACTTACCAGCAAGTGTTGCCTCCCACTCTCATGGTTGGCAAAATTGGCTTAAGAGACATTCTTCAATGGAGAAAAGAGATTATCCATACCATTATATTTTACTCTCCTTCCCTTTCAAAATGACTAAGAACATGTATGAAGTACTCATGAGTTCCAATAATTAGAAGTAGTGATCGGAGAATCCTCTTTCCTCCTAATAATCCACACTCAAATAATGGCCTATTTAGGCCTGTTTGTGCTCTTTTCAAATTGTGGTTCCACTGGCTATTTTCTATCCAACCATTCCTGATGTCAGTAGCTCAAAGAGGAGGAAGGCCACACTTGCTGGTGAGTGTACACCTGAGAGGGGGAACATTACACTTCTCTTCAATTTTTTCATGTGGTGGTCATCTTTTAAGAAGTTTTCAAGAACTATTTGGTGGATAAATTAATATTATTTGGACTTTTTTTGGCGACTATATACTTTAATATTTTTAATTAATTTTTTTATTCATCCATTTTTTTGTTTATATATTTTCGTTATTTTTCCACACGTATAAGAGTTTTTGCGCTACTTGAACACTTGTTGAGTGTTCTTTTATGTGTTTCATTTCATGGACAGCCCTTTTCCTCACCCATTTTACCCAGTTCAACAGATTCTACCCATTTTAATAGTAGTGTGTTCAGTTCCAGCACCATTTTTCTTCTCAGAGGTAGAGTTTTGTGGCCCAAAAAACAGGGCTGGCAACAGTTCTTGCGTTTTCAGTGCACCATAGGCACTGTGTTGTCAGCTCAAATTAAAAATTAGGAGCATTCTGGATTTCTGATCAGTAATAAGTTATTTTTCTGTACTTTCTGTATTTTAAAGGGATAAATGTACACGTATTGCAGAGATGTATTGAATATTTCTCTTTCAATTTTTGCCCTGCCAATCACTTTAGGAAAATATAGAAATGTTTTCTTTAGATCATAGCTATTCTTTAAAGATATTTGGCATGTTTTTTCTAAGTGTTTTTTGTTTGTTTTTTCCGAATCTGTAAAACCCTAAAGGCTTGTGCGCTGTGGTTAATTGGTAGGAGAATTGCAGCACAAGCATCTGTTTTGATTAAATGTATGCAAATATACACCAGAGAGATGATTATGTATGGTTGAAGATATATATGTATATATACATATATATGTATAAAGAGAGAGAGGAGAGACAACTTATAGGAGCATGGTGCAGAGGGTAGATAAAACAGGAAACCTAATAGTCATTGAACTTACCTGTAAGGTATTTTTCTAATAATCTTTAAAGATTTCCTGTATTAGTCAACTGCACATAAAAGGGGCAAGCGGCTGGAATTATAGAGCGATGGTGACACTTAATTACATTAGGACATTTCAAGGAAAAATCCTACACCCACTTACTTGTTTCTATATGTTGGATAAATGAAAACATCCATTGTTGTTCCACATTAGAAACAAAGCAGTGTTGTGAATAGTGGGGCTTGTGAGCTGTCCGTGGTTTGGGGTGATGATTTTTGCTTTTTAAAAGACTGTCCACTGTTAAAATGTAGGATGTGTTTACTGGTGGGCTTGGATATAAATTTGATGCTAAATGTGCCTACAGGTAGAATTCTGGTAGATGGTGCAATTCTCAACATCATTCTGCAAAATGCCCCATACAAACTTGCATGTTTGTATATATGGAGAGAAAAGGATTTATGCACACCATAAAAGGTATAATTTACAAAGATCAACCATCAGACCCTATGAACAGGCACAGCAAGGACGCACCTTGGAGAGCTTGCAGACAAATTAACATTTTGCTTATCTGACCACTAACAGACAGGGCAAATGCAGTCATATAGTAGATACCTTTAAAGGAATCTGTCATCAAGCTATATGCCTTTATGATAGAAACATTGTATATTAATTCCAAAGCAATGAACTGCAAAGCATCACAGTTAGTGATGTAACTTTATTCGAACTACAATGTAGCTAGTGTAAGACAATGGCATGTAAGGAAAGAGAGAGAAAGAGGAGGGAGAGAGAGAGGGAGAGAGAAAGAGGGGGGAGAGAGATGGAGAGAGAGAGAAGAAGAGGAGGGACAGAGAGAGAAGAAGAGGAGCCAGATAGAGATAGGGAGACAGAGGGGGGGGGGAGGGAAAGAGAGGGATTGAGATAGGGGGCAGAGGAGAGAGAGGGGGTGTCAGGGATCCCCTCGGTCTCCGCCGCGATGGTCCCGGCGCAGGCGCAGTGTGCCGCCCTGTGCTGGGACTCGAGCATTAGGTCCGGGCCGGCCGCGGCGTTCGAGTTCGCGCATGCGCAGTAGAAGCCGCGGCCGCCCGCTGGGCACCAATGGCAGCGCAGGGCGGGATATTTAAATGGCCCTGAGCTGTCATTCAGTGCCTTCTGGTCTTACCTGTATCCTGTATCTGCGAACCTGTGAATAGTAAGTTGCTGACCCGGATTGTGCTTGACCTTGCTGTATTTCTCCTGCCCTGACCCTTGCTTTGCCTGACCTCTCTCTTGAATGCCCCCTATTGGATCTGACCTGCTGTTGCTGACCTGGCGTGTGACCCGACTATTCTCTGCCCGCTGCCTTGTACCATACCGTCCTCCCTGTTACCGACCCGGCTTGTCTGACCCCGCACCTGCTCAGCCATCCATCCATCCATCCGTCCATCCCTCCCAGTGGGGTCTCCTGATCTCCTCATATCAGGCTCTCCCCCGCAGGAGCCCTCGGCGAATACCACTACCACTAACGGGTTTGCCCAGTAGCCACGACCTGGTCTCGGGGGGCTCCAAGTCCATCCCCACCATCAGGGGCCCTGGTGAACAAGCCCCCTGGGACTTAGACTCCGTGCTCTGGAAACACCTATTTAGTGGAGTGCTAGTGGTACCGCCGGGCGGTCCCTTACAGTACCAGAAGGCCATGACGGAGCCTCGAGGAGGACCCTCCCCGCTGGAGGAAGTTTGTAGGCACCTGGCTTCCTTGACGCAAGCGGTAAACGTATTACAGGACAGGTGTTTGCAGATTGAAAATCGGTTCCAGGCCTGCACGATATCTGCCCCTGCACCACAGGCCCCGACCCCTGCACCTCCGCCCGTAGCGGCCCCTGGGCCTGCTTCAGGGGTTCCCGCATCACTTCCTATGACCGAACCCCGGGTACCCCTACCGGAGCGTTTTCACGGGGACCGCACACGCTTCAGGTCGTTCCGTGAATCCTGCCTTCTCTATTTTGAGTTGCAACCTCGTACTTTTTTGACGGAATCGGTAAAGGTGGGGTTTGTCATCTCCCTCCTGCAGGGTGAACCCCAAGACTGGGCCCACCGACTGAGAGGGAACAATGACCCCCACCTAGGCTCAGTTAACATTTTTTTTGACGCAATGGCCATCTTATATGATGACCCACAGCGGGCAGCTTCGGCCGAGGCTACCATTTACACACTCCGGCAGGGCCGACGGGCGGCGGAGGAGTACGCCTCTGACTTTAGGCGTTGGATGGGGGACACACGCTGGAACGAGTTTGCCCTTGTGCACCAGTTCCGCATGGGCCTGTCAGAGGCCCTGAAAGACGAGCTCGCCCGGGTAGAAATGCCTGAGGCGCTTGAAGACTTAATTGCACTAACCATCAAGATTGACCGAAGACTGCGGGAACGCAGGTTTGAGAGGTCCGGTCAGGGTCGAGGAGGTTCCTGGGGGTCTTTCCAGGGTCACAGCCAATCCACTAGGCCACAGTTCCTGAACCCACCACCGGAGGATGCTCCTGAACCCATGCAGCTAGGCCTGGCGCGACCTAAGCTATCTCCAGAGGAACGCCAGCGCAGACGCTCCCAGAACCTATGCCTCTACTGTGGTGAAGCTGGTCACATGGTACGATCCTGCCCGCAGAAACTGAGTAAGTGCACCTCTTCTTCCTTATCTGTTGGCGATGTTCATCCTTCCCAATACTTAGTTGTACCCCTCTCCTTTCAGCTGCCAGAAAGGACCGTGGAAGTGACAGCCATTATTGACCCGGGGGCATGCAGCTGTTTTGTAGATATTAATTTTGCTCACCAGCAGGGTATTCCCCTCCAACCAAAAGAAAAGGGGTTCAACATATTTCTGGCCGATGGGTCCCGGATAAGATCAGGGGTGGTTAACCAGGAGACCCCTTCCATTTCTACCACCATTGCCAGCCAACACCAGGAACTCCTCCGCTTGGATGCCATTGCATCACCCCTTTTTCCAGTCATTCTGGGGCTTCCGTGGTTACGGGCTCATAACCCCCAGATTGACTGGGAAACCAGGGTAGTCTCGTTCCCTTCCTCATACTGTCGGGAACACTGCCGCACTTCGGGCCCGGGGGTTCCCCGGGTCCTTGTGTGCTCAGAGGGGGATGCCGACTTAAGGCAGGTCATTCCGGCAGCCTACCATGAATTCCTTGATGTATTCAGTAAACGGGGAGCAGATACTCTACCCCCCCACCGCCCGTATGACTGTCCCATCGACCTGTTACCTGGCTCAGAGATCCCTTTCGGGCGGATCTTCCCCCTTTCGGAGCTCGAATTGGGGGCCCTTAGGGAATACATTGAGGACAGCCTGCAGAAGGGATTCATCCGCCCCTCTACCTCTCCAGCAGGGGCAGGGATTTTCTTTGTAGAAAAAAAGGACAAGACCTTGAGACCGTGTATTGATTACCGGGAATTGAATAGAGTTACAATCAAAAACCGTTACCCCCTGCCGTTGGTACCAGAATTATTCCAGAGTTTAAAGGCGGCAGTGGTGTTCACAAAACTGGACTTAAGGGGAGCGTACAACCTGGTTCGCATAAGGGAGGGGGACGAGTGGAAAACGGCATTCCGCACCCGCTTCGGCCACTTCGAGTATCTGGTCATGCCGTTCGGTCTGTGCAATGCACCCGCCACCTTCCAACACTTTGTGAACGACATTTTTAGGGATTTCCTGGATGTCTTTGTTATAGTCTACTTAGACGATATTTAGATTTTTTCACCTTCTCTGGGGGAGCACAGGGTTCACGTAGCAAAGGTATTAGGGCGGTTGCGGCAGCATGGCTTATACGCCAAAGCTGACAAATGTTGCTTTGAACAGTCTAGTATTACTTTTCTGGGTCTGATTATCTCCACCGCGGGGGTCGCGATGGACCCTCAGAAAGTCTCTGCAATACTGGATTGGCCTGAACCCACAGACAGGAAGGGCGTCCAACGGTTTGTCGGGTTCGCAAACTTTTACCGCAAGTTCATCAAGAACTTCTCGGGTCTGGTCTCCCCCATTACTCAGCTAACCAAGCTTGGAACTCGATTCAGGTGGACGCCAGAGGCGCAGGAAGCTTTTGAAGCTTTGAAGAAACTATTCACTTCGGCACCCATCCTGGGTCACCCCGATGCCGCCTTACCCTACATCTTGGAGGTAGATGCGTCAGAGAATGCGGTAGGTTCCATCCTGTCCCAGCGAAAGGGCACCAGGGAATTGCTCCACCCTGTGGCATTCTTCTCACGGAAACTCACCCCGGCGGAAAGGAACTACGATATCGGCGATCGTGAACTTCTGGCGATTAAGACAGCGTTAGAGGAATGGAGGTACCTGCTGGAAGGTGCCTCACACCCCATCTTAATATTTACGGATCATAAGAATCTGGAGTACCTGAGGACCGCCAAACGCTTACGCCCATGACAGGCGAGATGGGCACTGTTCTTCTCAAGATTCAATTTCCACATTACATACAGGCCGGGATCAAAGAATACGAAGCCAGATGCGTTGTCACGAATGTACGAGGACGCCAAGGAGGCCCCAGCGCCCGACACTATCCTGTCTTCAGGAAACTTCTTGGCGCTCCAGACGGACCTTCGTTCCAAGATAATGGAGGCGTCCACGGCCTTATCCATCCCGGCCGGGGTGCCCCTCCAGAACAAGGGGGGACTCCTGTGGAAGGAAGATCGGATTGTGGTGCCGGAGGGAATCCGAACTCTGGTCTTGGGCCATTGCCATGACCACCCGATGGCAGGGCACTTTGGGTCGGCCAAGACCTTAGAGCTCCTCCGACGCTCCTTCTGGTGGCCGGACATGGCAAAAGACTGCAAACACTACGTCAACTCCTGCATCACCTGCCAGAGGAACAAACCATCAAGGTGCAAGGCTTGGGGTCTTCTGCGGCCTTTACCAATTCCCGAACGGCCTTGGCAGAAAATTTCAATGGATTTCATAGTCGAGCTCCCACCTTCACGGGACCACACAGCAATTCTTGTGGCCGTGGACCGTTTATCTAAGATGGCCCACTTTATACCATTAAGGAAGACTCCGTCGGCAGCCGAAACTGCGCGAGTATTCATTCGAGAGATTGTAAGACTGCACGGGGTCCCTGAAGACATCGTCTCTGACCGAGGGGTTCAGTTTACCTCAAGATTTTGGAGGGCTCTGTGTAAAGCTCTGAACATCCAACTGTCCCTCTCTTCTGCATTTCACCCTCAGTCCAACGGACAGACCGAGAGAACCAACCAGACTCTGGAGCAGTACCTGCGCTGCTATACATCTTTTGCCCAGGATGACTGGATACCACTTCTACCCTTGGCGGAATTCGCGTACAACAACGCGTGCCATTCGGCAACGGGGCAGTCCCCGTTCTTCTCCAATTGTGGGTTTCACCCTACCTTCCTCCCGGACTTGGTCCCGGAATGCCCAATTCCGGCAACGCAGGATACATTGACGTTCTTCTCCTCAAACAACAAGAAGCTACAGGAAGCCCTAATTCGGGCCCAAGATGACTACAAGAGGGCATTCAACAAGAGACGAAGGGGAGATCTGGTGTTGTGACCCGGTGAGAAGGTTTGGTTGTCTACTTCTAACTTAAGGATGCTTTGCCCCTCAAAGAAATTAGGCCCTAAATTTATAGGACCCTTTTGCGTTAAGCGGATGGTCAACGAGGTGGCCTACGAACTTGTCCTCCCTGACACACTCAAGATCCACCCAGTCTTCCATGTGTCCCTGCTGAAGCCAGTAGTCCCGGATACCTTCCCTGAACGAGAATCTGGGCCTCCGCAGGCCATATCGGTAGAAGGGGAAGAGGAATTTGAGGTGGAATCAATCTTGAAGTGCCGAAGGAGGGGGGGCCAGACCCAATTCCTAATCAAATGGAAGGGCTATGGCCCTGAGGATAATTCTTGGGAACCTGCCCATAATGTCCGTGCACCTAGACTTGTCCGGAGGTTCTTTCGCGATCACCCGTGGTGGAGAGATCGGGTGGGCATCCGGAGGTTGCCCGTAGGGGGGGGGGGCAATGTCAGGGATCCCCTCGGTCTCCGCCGCGATGGTCCCGGCGCAGGCGCAGTGTGCCGCCCTGTGCTGGGACTCGAGCATTAGGTCCGGGCCGGCCGCGGCGTTCGAGTTCGCGCATGCGCAGTAGAAGCCGCGGCCGCCCGCTGGGCACCAATGGCAGCGCAGGGCGGGATATTTAAATGGCCCTGAGCTGTCATTCAGTGCCTTCTGGTCTTACCTGTATCCTGTATCTGCGAACCTGTGAATAGTAAGTTGCTGACCCGGATTGTGCTTGACCTTGCTGTATTTCTCCTGCCCTGACCCTTGCTTTGCCTGACCTCTCTCTTGAATGCCCCCTATTGGATCTGACCTGCTGTTGCTGACCTGGCGTGTGACCCGACTATTCTCTGCCCGCTGCCTTGTACCATACCGTCCTCCCTGTTACCGACCCGGCTTGTCTGACCCCGCACCTGCTCAGCCATCCATCCATCCATCCGTCCATCCCTCCCAGTGGGGTCTCCTGACCGCCTCATATCAGGCTCTCCCCCGCAGGAGCCCTCGGCGAATACCACTACCACTAACGGGTTTGCCCAGTAGCCACGACCTGGTCTCGGGGGGCTCCAAGTCCATCCCCACCATCAGGGGCCCTGGTGAACAAGCCCCCTGGGACTTAGACTCCGTGCTCTGGAAACACCTATTTAGTGGAGTGCTAGTGGTACCGCCGGGCGGTCCCTTACAGGGGGGGAGGAGAGAGAGGGAGAGAGTGAGAGGAAAGGGAGGGAGAGAGGAGGGGAGAGAGAGGGAGAGAGAGAGAAGAAGAAGAGGAGCCAGATAGAGATAGGGAGAAAGAGAGAGGGGGAGAGGGAAAGAAAGAGAGGGATTGAGAGAGGGGGGGAGGGTGGAGAGGAGGGAGGGGGGGAGGCGAGAGAGAGAGGGGGAAAGAGAGAGAGGAAAGGGAGGGAGAGAGAGAGGGGGAAAGAGAGAGAGGAAAGGGAGGGAGAGAGAGGAGGGGGGGAGAGAGTGAGGGGGAGAGATAGAGGGGGGGGGGGAGAGAGAGAGGAAGAGGAGGAAGAGAGAGGGGGAGAGGGAGAGAGGGAGAGTGTGAGAGAGAGCTAGAGGGAGAGGAAAACAGGGATAAAAGAAGGGGGAGAGAGAGGCGGAGAGAGAGAGGGGGCGGAGAGAAGAAGGGGAGGGAGAGAGGGGGGAGGAAAGGGAGGGAGAGAGAGGGGGAGGGAGAGGGAGGTAGAAAGAGAGAGAGGGGGGAGAGAGAGAGAGGGAGGGAGAGGAGATGGGGGAGAGAAAAACAGGACGAGAGGAATGGGGAGAGAGGGAGGGGGAGAGAGAGAGGGGGGAGAGAGAGAGAAAAGAGGAGAGAGAGGGGGGGAGGGGGAGAGATAGATATGGAGGGAGAGCGAGAAGGAGAGAGAGGAGAGGGAGAGAGAAAGAGGGGGGGGGGGCAGAAGGAGGGAGAAAGAGAGAGGAGAGTGAGAGAGGAAAAAACTGTTGCTTTAACTACTTGTATAAATGCAGTGTGAGCTGGAGTTGGGCATCAAATTGTCAGTGTACCTAGATCTGCTAGTTCATCTAACACTCTCTTCTCTGTGCTCCTTCTTCCAGAGTGGGGGTGCAATACAGGAGGTGTGTTACTGGCTAGATCACCAGGTGAAAACAGAGGGGAAAAAAGCCTAAAAAAAAGAAAATTAATGCACACAACAAATCTAAGGATTGCTCCAAATGTTTATTTATTTATTTTTTCTTCACAAGAAAAAGTTACTAACAGAAAATATCTATTAAGAATTTATCATTTAAAATTATCAGTAAATAGTAAAGTAAAAGTATCAGTAAGTCATTTTGCTTTTCGTTTGTCCAATATACAGTATATTAGCAGATAATCATGGTTATGTTTCATATAAAAATCATAAACCTAAGAAACAATCACACATTCTCTCATTATTTACTGTGTTTAGAAAAGTACTTAATTTCCAGGTACAATTTCTGTGTCCAAATATTCCATTGGCTCTAGTTTTGTTGCTCTTGTTACTGTTTATCACAAATGTTTGTTATTGAATGTCAAGTATCATGCATATGTGAAATCCCTGGTGTTCCTACCAGTCCCTCCTGCGTTCCTATTAAGAACTGACCACACTAGGCAGGAGACCACAGTGGGGTCAGTTCTCTAGCTGTGCTAAGAATTGAGTCTGTTCTCCTCCAATGATCAGACTTCTGCTAACACACCCTCCAGCACAGCTTTTCACTGGGATGTTCAGTGTCATGCTGTTTCTCCTCCCCTAGCTCTTATGCAGCTGAGAACAGAGGGAATGTGATCACTTATATATAAAAAAAAAGGGAAAACGTGGTTATAATGGTTTTTTTTTTATATCTAAACACAAATGTTTTTATTTTAAACTGTGTGGGTTGTTTTACAAGGTAAGGTTTTACAATCACTTTCATGAAACAATCTCTCTCCTCAATTTAACTACTATCTAAATATTTCTCAGACTATTTTACAGTGGGGATCGAAAGTTTGGGCACCCCAGCTAAAAATTTGTATTAATGTGCATAAAGAAGCCAAGGAAAAATGGAAAAATCTCCAAAAGGCATCAAATTACAGATTAGACATTCTTATAATATATCAACAAAAGTTAGATTTTATTTCCATCATTTACACTTTCAAAATAACAGAAAACAAAAAAATGGCGTCTGCAAAAGTTTGGGCACCCTGCAGAATTTATAGCATGCACTGCCCCCTTTGCAAAGCTGAGCCCTGCCAGTGTCATGGATTGTTCTCAATCATCGTCTGGGAAGACCAGGTGTCAAGCTCAAAGGTTTTAAATGCCCAGACTCATCTGACCTTGCCCCAACAATCAGCATCATGGGTTCTTCTAAGCAGTTGTCTAGAAAACTGAAACTGAAAATAGTTGACGCTCACAAAGCTGGAGAAGGCTATAAGAAGATAGCAAAGCGTTTTCAGATGTCAATATCCTCTGTTCGGAATGTAATTAAGAAATGGCAGTCATCAGGAACAGTGGAAGTTAAAGCAAGATCTGGAAGACCAAGAAAAATATCAGACAGAACAGCTCGCAGGATTGTGAGAAAAACAATTCAAAACCCACGTTTGACTGCACGATCCCTCCAGAAAGATCTGGCAGACACTGGAGTTGTGGTACACTATTCAACTATAAAGAGATAATTGTACAAATATGGTCTTCATGGAAGAGTCATCAGAAGAAAACCTCTTCTACGTCCTCACCGCAAAATCATCGTTTGAACTTTGCAAATGAACATATAGACAAGCCTGATGCATTTTGGAAACAAGTTCTGTGGACCGATGAGGTTAAAATTGAACTTTTTGGCCGGAATGAGCAAAGGTACGTTTGGAGAAGAAGGGGCACAGAATTTAATGAAAAGAACCTCTGTCCAACTGTTAAGCATGGGGTTGGATCAATCATGCTTCGGGGTTGTGTTGCAGCCAGTGGCACAGGGAACATCTCACGAGTAGAAGGAAACATGGATTCAATAAAATTTCAGCAAATTTTGGATGGTAACTTGATGCCATCTGTGAAAAAGCTGAAGTTAAAGAGAGGATGGCTTCTACAAATGGATAATGATCCTAAACACACCTCGAAATCCACGGGGGATTACATCAAGAGGCATAAACTGAAGGTTTTGCCATGGCCTTCACAATCTCCTGACCTCAACATAATTGAAAATCTATGGATAGACCTTAAAAGAGCAGTGCGTGACAGACAGCCCAGAAATCTCAAAGAACTGGAAGACTTTTGTAAGGAAGAATGGGCAAAGATACCTCAAACAAGAATTGAAAGACTCTTAGCTGGCTACAAAAAGCGCTTACAAGCTGTGATACTTGCCAAAGGGGGCAGTACAAGATATTAACTCTGCAGGGTGCCCAAACTTTTGCAGATGCCATTTTTTTGTTTTCTGTTATTTTGAAAGTGTAAATGATGGAAATAAAATCTAACTTTTGTTGACATATTATAAGAATGTCTAATCTGTAATTTGATGCCTTTTGGAGATTTTTCCATCTTTCCTTGGCTTCTTTATGCACATTAATACAAATTTTTAGCTGGGGTGCCCAAACTTTCGATCCCCACTGTATATGCATATACATTTTTATTGCAGTTTTAGTAATATTATGATGCATTCCTTTTATAATTTTTTTTTCCTTATTTTTATTTTACAGCTTTACACAATTTATTCTTGATATGGCTGTGGGAAATCTGTCCAGTGTAACTGAATTCATATTCACGGGTATCACCAGTGATCAAAAGTTGCCACATTTCCTTTTCATTCTGTTCTTGCTTATATATCTTATTACTGTTTTTGGAAACACTGCTATCATATTAACTATAATAATGATTAATGACTTGCACAACCCAATGTATTTCTTTCTTAGCAATTTGTCTTTCTCAGATCTTTGTTTCTGTTCTGCTGTGACTCCTAAAATGTTGTATGATTTGATTTCTGAAAGGAAGCTCATCACTTTTATTGGCTGTTTGCTTCAACTATTTTTCTTTGCTTTGTTTGCAACCACAGAGGGCTATTTATTATCTACCATGGCTTATGACCGCTTTGTTGCAATATGTCACCCTCTTCTCTATGTGGTTATCATGAATAGGAGAACGAGGATAGTCCTCCTGACTGTTGTGTATTTTGGTGGACTTGTCACGGCTGGGATTCACACAAGTAGCACATTTAGTTTGACTTTTTGTGGCTCGAATGTAATCAATCACTTCTACTGTGACATTAATCCCCTGATGGCACTCTCATGTTCTGATACGTACATGAATAAGACAATCATATTTGGTATAGTTGCTACTCTGGGTCTATTTTCAGCAGCAGTTACCTTATTCTCATACGTCTACATATTTTTCACCATAATGAACATCCGCTCATTGGAGGGAAGACACAAAGCATTCTCTACATGTAGCTCCCATCTGTTATGTGTTGCCTTGTTTTATGGAACAGTTTTTTTCATGTATCTACGTCCAGCTTCCAGCTATTCTGTTACCCAAGAAAAAGTGGTATCAATCTTTTACACTATGATTATACCAATGATGAATCCAATCATCTATAGCTTGCGAAACAGAGAAGTGAAAGATGCTGTGACACGCTATATTAAAAAAATATTATAAATAAATGGATTGCATTTTGTTCCTTTATTAGCATCCCGGAAGCACAGTGTACTAATCAATTGTTATTTAAAGGATAACTGTACTTATGGAATATGTACATTTCCTTTTTGCCTACCCCTTGACCTAAAGTAACCTACTTTCTCCACCCCAAATGCATACTTTCCGGAATCTGATGGCTACGGCCCTTAAAAATTTTAAGAGCCCATGGACAAAATATTTTCTTCTGCTGCATCTGCACAGTTAAACAGAATAGAATGCTATAGTGGATAGTAACCTGACACAGTTCAGTACAACATATATACATATTAATTAACCGCATCTCTCAATAAACAATCTGACAAGCATGTCAAAACCTGGACACCCTGGCTGATTTACAGAAACTCCTCTGGTGCTGAATAATCACAGTCCTTGGGGTTGCTGCTGGGGAGAGAGGGATCCAACCCCCTCCATCCGCCCCCCTCTCATCCGATCTCCTTCCTTCTCCTTTGTTCCCATCCCTGTACCCCCTGACCGCCAACCTATCATCCCCCAACACATGTTCCCTGGCCATATTCTACTTGCCCCTCATTCCAGGGGCCAATTATTATCGGGTATGTCTAAAATTATATACTGTGTATTTCCTTACATATATTTACACATATATTTAATAACTCAGTTTTTTCCTCTCTCACTACTGTAAATCCCCCCTCTACTTATTTCTTATTCTCTGTTTCCCATTCTCATATATTTACCCTTTGGGTTAGTTTTGTGTAACTATCTAGAAAATATGACCATAGGAGGGCCTTAATAAAGCCTATGTGGAGACCTACGGACAACATTTTTTCAGATGGCTTTACTACTAGTCTGTATTTCATATGTGGTAGACATTATAATTCCATTTTGTCTATGCCTTATATATTTGTGATCCGATGCATATTATAGTCTCTGAACATGACTTTTATCACCCTATACTGTGGCCAATGTAATTTATATTAAAAAAAATAAAAAATAAAAAAAGGGTATCAGAACAGCATCCCTCATTGTTATGCCTCAAGTAAAACCTGCATTACACTGTGTAGTTACCAGGAGCACCAAGACCCAGGATGGGTGCAGGATACCATACTTTCTGCCCCCTTACACTGTTTGAAAACCTTTTGTAATGTGTTTAGAATGTGAACAGTGAAAAAAATGCATATTCTCAAACACCCTTTCCTGTACAATACCTTAAAACAAACAGGATGGGGATGCCATGTGTTTTTTTCATGCATGCTACTGAAACCCACACTATACCAGTGACTGGAACTCAGGAGGAGCCTTTATGATCTGGATCCCATAAGGACATAGCATCCCTAAAATGGTGACCAGATACTGCATTTTGGACATCTACTGACATATACATTTCACTCCCAAATAGGAAATTGTTCATAATTGTGGACGTTCTCCACTATTTTGGTAGAGTATGGGATTTTCATACTAAATTTTATACAAACTACTCAGGTGACATATAAAAAAAAGATAAGGATGCCTTTCTGTCTGGGCTCAACTTGGGTCTCCTTCAGATAAATTCTGCCCTCTTAATGCTACATCTACCTTTAATAAGTAATGACAGCTATAAATTTGACCCTACCTTCCTTGTGTAATAAATTGTATAGCAACTACTGCTTCAATAAACTGAATAGGAATAATATGATCAAATCCCACCCACGGCACCACCTGCCTGGAGTTTGCATGTTCTCCCTGTGCCTGCGTGAGTTTCCTCCAGGTACTCCGGTTTCCTTCCACACTCCAAAGACATGCTGGTAGGTTAATTGGATCCTGTCTAAATTGGCCCTAGTATGTATATTTATGAATGTAAGTTAGGGACCTTAGATTGTACACCCCTTGAAGGTTAGGGACTGATGTGAATGTGCAATATATACAGTTAGGTCCATACATATTTGGACAAAATTTTAGTTTTTTTCAGGTATTTACCAAAACGTATTCAAGCTATAGTTTTATAATGGATATGGGCTGAAAGTGCACGTTTAATTTGACGGTATGTACATCCAAATTGGAGGAAGGGTTTAGGAATTACAGCTCTTAAGAGTAGCCATCTCCCCTTGTAAAGCACTGCGTAAATTGACAGCGCTATATAAGTACCTGAAATAAATAAATATGAATCAGATTACACTGATGCATGCAGGGACCCTCAGCAATGTCTCATAAGTGCAGTGAGCATATGTTACTCTGTTAATTTAATTGTTTACTGTCATGAACACCCAAATATTTGTATGAGTCTAGATAATGATCACTTCATGTAGATGTCTCAGATGTAAATGCAGAAGGAAACAGATGTTGCTTTTGACCAGGATATTGGATCAATGGTGTGATCAGGGCCTGGATCTGCACTGGCATTGGAGCCCAGCAGCCTATATTACCTAGAGCTCTGTAGAAAGAAGTTGCTGAGCGGTCTCCAAGTTTTTTTTGTTAACCTGCGACCTGATCTGCGGATTCTGCCTTTCCATGTATCATCCGACTTCCTTCCTGACCTGCCTCCATTTCCCTCTTCATTATGATCTTGGCCTGCTTTCTGGACTCTGCTTACTGCCGCCTTCTTCTTCTGACTTTTTATTCAGCTATTGCCATTAAAGTTACTTGTTTCTTTCATCCCACTAGGCAGATTTTTTTAAGGGATTCAGTACCTTCTTTTGATGGTACCCACTCACACTTCCTTGCCTAGGCCAGGATGAAGTTGCCTCGGTTATCCTCCCCAGCTTCCCATAGCTTCTGGGGAAAACATCACATATCGCAGGATACTACAGGACACATGGCAAACTGTGGCTTGTAAACAGAAAATTGATGTTGCGCTAATCACAATAATGCCACAGACATTCCAAGACAAATAATGAGATGAGAAGACAATAGATAATACACCATAACATAATCAGTAAATGGAAGGAATATAGGAGTGAAGGGAAAGGTGAAATAATAAAGGTCCAAATTGAGGACTAAAAGGTGTAACGGACAATAAACCGTGACCGTGGGCAAAACGCACGGAAATGATCAGGGAAAAACAAAATATTAACTAAATCACAGTAATAGTGGGACACATGAGTCCGTCATAACATAAATGAAATAACGTCAATATAACTAATGAGAAAGTGGAGTAAACTGTGAAAAATACAAAATTAAGTGCTTAAATATGGACAAACCACTTATCACAGAAGAATGACAGCGCACAGTGAGGCCAAAAAATGTGACCATGAGACTAAAGAGTCATAACACAATGTGCATCAAAAAGCCATGTGACATAAAACGACTAATAACACTGTTCAACAGGTAAAAAGTTTTGGGCATAAAATTAGCTAATCTTACATAATTTTGGGGTGCTGAAAACGAAAATGACCCTAAAAAATGTTGATTGGCTCTAGTTTCCATGATATATTCACCCATCTAATGACGTAAGCCATTCAAAATTATGATGCAACTTCAGCTGCATATTGCGCAATTGATACTGGTGACCAATAGAAAATTGCATGTATACTGAGATGATGCAATATTAGCCTTTAATTGCATCACTTCACTGCATAAAAGCTGCAGTATCTGTAGCTGATTGTAGTTCGACAGCGTCTTTACATTTAGTTTTATGCTTATATAGGCTACTCAGTAATGCCTCGAACTTGTGTGAATAAAGCAGATAATTTCTGCTATATCTGCGGTGAAATAACTTTTATCTCACAAAAAAGGAGGATAACAGGAATGATTAAGAAAGCCTACAACTTGTATTTTGGCTGCAAGATAGGAGACCAGGACAAGAGCTGGGCACCACATATATGCTGCAATTCTTGTGGGACGGCACTGGAGCAATGGTTGAATGGAAAAAAGGCATCTATGCCTTTCGCTGTGCCAATGATTTGGAGAGAGCCAACAGATCATGTTAGTAATTGTTACTTTTGTATGGTGCCTCCAATTGTAAAAGGGCTAAATAAGAAGAAAAAGTTATCTGTGCACTATCCAAATATTCCATCGGCAATACGTCCAGTTCCTCATGGAGAGGGGCTACCAATTCCTAAAGCACCAGAATCCTTCGTGGTTGAGTCAAGTGAGGAATAACCTGAAGCGTGTAGTCACGTGCAGTTGTAAGAGATAGCCCTTTCCTCGAATACAAGAGAAAAGCCAAGAGAAGCAAAACCGACACAAACTGAAGACAAAACTAGTGAGAATCCTAAGTATTAAAATGATTCAACTTAGCTTATGGCTATAATTTTTCTTGGTAATCCTATGCAATATATTATGCCATTTAGGCTTTGTTATGTAGTCAATATCACTTGCTTTATATTTGTGGAAAGACATCTATCTATATAATTATTGTGCATTATGTAGTCTTTACGCCTATAGTAGAAAAACTTTCCGTTTACAGAAAAACTAGAGCCAATTGACAAATTTCATTGTTATATTTGAACTCAGAATGTGAAATTCATTAAGAAATGGATCCTTTTGTTTCCAAAACTGGCAAAAAATAAAAAAGTGACCATATAAATACCATAAATAAATGTAGCAAATTGTTTATGTAGCCACATTGGAGGGTTTTCGAGCATTTAAGCTCATGCCACAGTATCTTAATCACAGTTCATTCATGACTTAACAAGAAAGGGGGGGATTACTTTCTTGGGTTATCTTTGTGTAATATTCAAATTTGTTTAATGGTCTCAATCATTAAAAGTTGACAAATATGCAAAAAAAAAATCATCAGGTGGTAACCTCAAGCTCAAGTGTACTTGAGTTGTGCAGCAGGACAATGATCCAACACACACCAGCAAGTACACCTCTGAATAGCTCAAAAAAAAAAATTAAGGCTTTGTAGTGACCTAGACAAAGTCCAGACTTAAATCCAGTTGAGATGCTGTGGCATGAGCTTAAATGCTCGAAAACCCTCCAATGTAGCTCAATAAAAACAATTTTGCAAAGAAGAGTGGGCAAAAATTCCTGCACAGTAATGTGAAAGATTTATTGCCAGTTATCGCAAATGCTTGATTGCAGTTGTTGCTGCCAAGGTTGGCACAACCAGTTATTAGGTTTAGGCAAATTACTTTTTCACATAGGGTCATACAGGTTTTGACAGCTTTTTTCCCTTAATAGATTATATCATTTAAAAAGTGCATTTTTTATTCACTCGGGTAATATTTCTGTAATATTATAATTTGTTTGATGATCCGAATCATTTACGTTTGACAAATATACATAAAAATAAAAAATCAGGAAGGGGGAAAAAACTTTTTCACAACACTGTAATTAATAGAAAATAAATTGTCATACAAATATGTATTTGAACTCAAATCTTTATTGATTTTGAGGAAAAACCTGGTGTAGGTTCGACTAATCACAACCTTTTTCATGCCCCTCCAGCCTTTGTCTATTGTTTATATGTGCTTAGAATTACAGGTAGGTGATGCCTCAATCAATATACTTGTAATATCCCACCTCCATAGTGTTTAGATGCTTAATGGGCATGGAGGAGGAAAAAGGGAGTGGACTGTCATTTACCAGTGAGTATACTCCCACATATGTGACTCTATAGTCACATGAGCTACACAGATGAGAAAAAAAGGAAATAAACAGTTCAGAAGGGAAATGAATCTGGAGCATGCTCAGTAGTTGTGGCAACAGCTGGTTTACACAATCTCAGGTTGCAGTGGGGACACAGACAAGGAGGAAGGAACAGTGAACAGCAGGATCAACCAGTTTTTTGCAGAATACGGAAATCAAATTTCATAGAGTGAGTCACAGCATGTGCAATTTAATACAGAATGCACTGATAGTTTTTAAGGATGTGGACTTAATGACCTTTTAAAGATTGAAGAGGTAACTGTTTACACTGACACTGTACCCCTGTGACATTTCCAATCAAGAAAAGCTGATGTCAAACAGACGGCAACAGACTTCACTAGTCACAGATCACCTTTGCAAGCTGAGTAGCAAGGAAAATGTGTTTATCAGTTAAAGTGTGCACATTTATTGCCCTTGGAGCCATCCAACCAGCTGAAATTAATTTTGTAGGGCCCAATATGTAAAAATCCAATAGTATCTCACAACTGCAAAAAAGATTCCACAGTTTAAAGGGTTTGCTCGCCGTTACCAAAAAACACAATATGCTGTCCCATATGGTTATAGCAGCATAGAGTCCTGAACCTACTGTTCAGTCAAGGCAACCTTTCATTCCACAAAAAGTTAGGCTAAAATTGCATTAACCCCTTCGCACCGGTGCCTCCCGGCCCTTTAAGGGTTTCAGAAGTCGGGAGGCAGGGCGGGGTTTAGGGTCATGTGACCGCCGTGACACGCCGTCACGGTGGTCACATGATCGGGAAAGGTCCCGATCGAACGAGGAGATCGGGACCTTTCCGTGAGTACCTGACATGTGTGCTGGGAGCGTGCAGGGCGCACACTCTCAGCACATATGTCTTTTTTTAATAGAACGCAAATGTGCGGCCGCTCAGCGTCTCGGCCCAGACGCTTGCGTTCGGCCGACATGAAGAGGTTAAGGCAAGGTTTACACCTATGCAGTTTGCATTTGATCCATTTCTGCAGTGCGTTTTGCGGTTTTAAATTTTTTACATTTTTTCTTGTTGCTAGGCAGATTAAAACATAAAACGCATCAAAGATGCAGCAAAAATGCACTACATGCTTGTCTGCAGCATCTCCATTGAAGTCTATAGAACCAAAAACGCAATGTTTTGCATTTAAAAAAGTTGCTGACCCTTTCCAAAAAACGCACCGGGTGAAAATGCGGAGATGTGAACCTGTCCCATAGGTAAACATGTTAACTGCACTGTAGTGCGTTTGTGCAAAACGCAGCAGAAAACGCATTGGTGTGAACCTAGACTAAAAGAATCCTTCTTAAAATTTTCTACAGTCTGTGAAAGCTCTGTATCCACGTCCATCATGAATAACAGCACCTGCTGAGTCACCAAAAGAAGAAAAAAACTACTGATCAATGGACACTACTTCACTGCCAATGAAGTCTCTTCTGTTCCCTGCTGCTAAAAGTAAACCAAGGATCTGGGTCTCCCAGGTGACTTAATTGACATGACTATATTTGGTCATTGAAAAAAAATGATCTTTTGTTTCACTAAATTTGTTGTAAAGCTGCTTACACACTCACAATGTAAAATATGTGAATAGTTGTGTCTGTATAAACAGCAGACCACCACCCCTACTCAACAGCTACCTTCTTATTGTGAAGAGCTTTAAACTTTAACTTTGGTAGATTTGTTTTTTATATCATTAAAGTGGTTATAAGGGCTGGGTTTTTTACCTTTATCCATTCTATGCGTGAAGGTAAAAAACCTTCTGTGTACAGCTCCCCTCACAGCCCCCCATAATACTCATCTGAGTCCCCTTTCAATCCAGCAATGTGCATGAGAGCGTTGGCTGTCCTGGGACCCTATTGGCTCCCACTGTTGTCAATCACAGCCAGTGAGCCAATGAGGAGAGAGTGGAGGGGGGTGGGTCCGAGTTGCGGCTCTGTGTGTCTTATGGATGCATAAAGTGGGGCTCAGGTGTGAGCATGCACTAGTGCCCCCATAACAAGCCTATGATATCACTTCAATACCACTTTAACTATTCTGATCAGTTTCACAATAACCAAACACATTAAAATTTATTCCACATGGTCTCAGAAGTATTGGTGCCTGACATTAATGTGCTTAGGTCTGGCATTGATCCTTTTATGAACAGGTAGCTTTTTCATTTTTTCCCAATGTAACGCCCTCTAGGTTAGTTAGATAGGCAGTTTGTTTTTTTCCTTTTTAGACAGAGGCTGAGTAGCAGCCTGGGATGAGTCAGCCTGTGAGTGAGCCAGGAGTTCAGCTCAGGACATTCTGGGAGGCTCTAACAGGTCAGGGATTCTGGAGCCCTCCCACCCTTCCAGAAACTTAGAGAACTTTCTGGAAGAGGGGTGGAGGCCCAGGTCTTCATGTTTGAGGGACCTTGGCCAATCCCCCGGCAGGAGGCTGGGCATTGTGACCAAGGCAACCCTTAAAAGTGTCAGAGCCTGTGCAGCAGGGTCAGTGAGTGTCGGGTGAAAGATGGAGTGAGGAGCTGGATTTTGGAGCCTGGGGGGGGGCCTCAAGGAGGGGGCCTACCTACGGGAAATTACTGGAGAAGAGGATCTCCACTGTGCCACCATCTCCTAGGTAGGACATCTTGACAAGTAGGGGCGTAGCAAGCCCAGCAAAAGGCCTGAAGGCTGCCACCAACCTACCAAGCTGACAAGAAAGGACAGTGTGAGTACTCTTGTAACCCTTGGGCCAGATAACAGGAGAGGGCTGTCAAGTTGAAAACCTGACTAGCTTCTCATCTGGGATTCTGGGCCCTCTTGCCCAGGGAATACCCTCCAACACCTAGGAGAATAGGAGGATTAATCTGGGATCTAATGAGGTACACCAAAGAGCTTTAGATGCTCTTAGAGGAGAGACTATTTTTTATTGTCCACAATTTTGTACGCAGTTGCTCTAAGTTGTCATCAATTTTGCAGTTTCCTTGGTCATCCCATATACCCCTAGACCCTATCCAAGTGTTAACCCCTTAATAAAACAGCAAAACCAAGCACAAGAACTGTTTACTGTCTCCAGTGTGCAAAGTGTGGAAGAAAATGCGTGTTGTCTGGCTGTGCAGAGCTTTAGGGCAACCTAAAACTCAGTGACTCCTAAGGGGGTAGTGCTACACCACCACACTGGCTCAGGCTCTGGCACTGTAAAACCGTATATGACAAGCATTCAGTTTGATTGCCCTATTTGGATTTTGCTGATTTTCTGACAGAGGTTGCAGGTGGTTCAGCTTTTTCCTTTTCAGCTAAACAACTGACCTGACCCCAATGTTAATTTCTGTGATATTCTGATCCTTTTTCCGCAGTACTGGGTGGGCTTCTTGCTCAGGCTGTCATCCAGACGGTACTGACTGTGTCAGTTTGAAATGCTTTTCACACATACTGTAGGCGTTTTACTATTATTTACAGGTCTGATAATTGTTATTCTTCTTTTACCTTTCTGCTAGCTGAACAAGCAGTGTATATAAATGGTTCTGAGGACACACAGCTTGTGCTGCTGAGAAGGTGGTATTCTGAAGCCACAGTATGCATGAAGATGAATTGTATTTTCTCCCTTCATGAAGCATTGGACATAAATATTGTTTGGGAAATGGGTTGCCCAAGGAGCTTCTAATGAGTTTTGATTTGCCCTCACAACAGGTCTTCACACAAGGAGCTTTTCATTGGTATTACTAGGAGGAAGGGTGCCCCATTAATGTTATTAGTTGGAGGAATAGTGCCCCGTCATTGGTGTTAGTGGGAGGAATACTGCCCCATCATTGGTGTCAGTGAGAGGAATAGTGCCACATCATTGGTATCAGAAGAAGGAATAGTGCCCCATTCTTAGTATTAGTTGGAGGAATAGTGCCCCATCCTTGGTATTAGTGGGAGGAATAGTGCCCCATCATTGGTATTAGTTGGAGGAACAGTGCCCCATCATTGGTATTACTAGGAGGAAGAGTGCCCCATTAATGTTATTAGTTGGAGGAATAGTGCCCCATCATTGGTGTCAGTGGGAGGAATAGTGCCCCATCGTTGGTATTAGTGGGAGGAATACTGCCCCATCATTGGTGTCAGTGAGAGGAATAGTGCCACATCATTGGTATCAAAAGAAGGAATAGTGCCCCATTCTTTGTATTAGTTGGAGGAATAGTGCTCCATCCTTGGTATTAGTGGGAGGAATAGTGCCCCATCATTGGTGTCAGTGGAAGGAATAGTGCCCCATCATTAGTGTCAGGGGGAGGAATAGTGCCCCATCATTGGTGTCAGTGAGATGAATAGTGCCCCATCATTGGTATCAGAGAAAGGAATAGTGTCCCATCCTTGGTATTAGTTGGAGGAATAGTGCCCCATCGTTGGTATTAGTTGGAGGAATAGTGCCCCATCGTTGGTATTAGTTGGAGGAATAGTACCAAATTGTTTATATCAGTGGGAGGAATTGTGCCCCGTCATTGGTGTCAGTGGAAGGAAAAATGCCTCATAGTTGGTGCCAGTGGAAGAAATGGAGGTATATGTTTTGTTCATATTTCATATCAGAAGATTACAACCATTTTACATCATTGACACAATGTCAGCAATTTTGGCTTCATTGACTGCATACTTACCAGAGACAAGCAAACAATCAACAATGGTATTTATTTAGTGATGAATTTTGTGTACTGACAATGTTTATGGCTTTGACCAGGTGGGGCTGATTTGGGGAAGGGCTTGAGGGGGGTTCAGGTTTAGTTGATTGATTGAAGGGTAAACTGAAACTTCAAGTCATTATATAGAAATCAAACTGCAAACGTACCTCATCCCTCATGTATCGTATAAAGAACCACAGAAAAAAACAAATGGGACTTTATTGGTACAGAAAACGGACAACCTCATGTTATTGTATAAAAACCTGTTTATTGAAACATATCTTCCAAAAAATTACCATAAAATAGTATTATGGCTAGTCAGCCTATTAGTATATAGCATTGTATGTCACAACAACCAGAGTCCTCCAGAGGTCAATGTGTTTCGCTTATTAGCTTCCTCAGGACCTCAAAAGAGTTGGAGGCGAAGAAGTCCAATGCCCTAGCTGGAAGATATATATATATGCATATATATATACAAAACATTAATTAAATATAATAATTACACAAAATTTACCAAAAAAGACCTTCTCCACAAACTCACATGTCAACATGAGTGGTGATAAAGGGTAGCAGCATCCACATAGCGGTTAAAATGGTCATAGATGAACATCCGCACATACGGCAAAATCCCCTCATACAACCACACAATGAGGCCCTGTAAATAGACCAAATAATCATATTTCATCCTAAAACAGAAAAAGGGGGCGGGAAGGAGAAAATAAGAAGGGAAAAGGAGGGGAACAAGGAAACTCCCAAACATGACTCACAATAAGTAGCTCATTGGTAAAAGAGGCAGACAGCAAATCTATCCATGTGTCGATGTCTGACATATATGATATATCCTGTATACAGTTTCCACAAAGCAGTCTAAACACAATAATACAAAGTCAGTGGGAACATCCACAATTCTCACCATTCCATTAATCCCACTTAACCTAAAATAGACCCATACCTGGCAATATTAACATCAAAGTGGAGGTAGATAAAGTCCACCCACGAATGATAATTATTCAATATCACTACATTGCTTATCCAGCAACTTTTCGATATAGGTCACCAGGATCATTCACATATGGCTCCTATAATTGTATAAAAATGTGGCCATGTTCAATAAACCATACTGTTCCCCATTCCAACCATTCCAAACAACATGTTGACTCAAAATAGTATATATCCTACCTCCAATATACAGTATAGCGGCAACCGCTCAATGTGTACGTCCTTCCCCAATGGCGCAAAACAATCATCTAACAGGGCATTTAAATGATGTCATCACTCAGGAAAACCTCAAAATGACCCCCTTCTATGACATATGTTACATTAATGTGGAGAATATTTTGTCAAACATTATACAAAGAATCAATATAAATCAACAAAATTCACACCCCATAACAACGTTCTTACAAATAGGATTTGTGGTAATAACAAGGGTTATATAGTTATAGAACAACCCCATAGCATAATCATAGCGGAGGATCATCAAATATCTCCCAAGAAAAACACACAGAATATTAATGGCTCTGAAAATACCCATCTTATAAGAAGGGTGTATAACTTAATGCCTCATTGAGGCCAGGAGAGGAGGTTACATTTAAACTATATATCCATCTAGCATTACCGGTAAAAGATATACCATACATCGAACTATCACATGCAATACTACACATACAGTATACCTTTTACAATGTCCCTGTAATCTCCAGTATGTGGGTAGAACTACCAGACGTCTGAGGGATCGACTCAGGGAGCATTACAATAAAATAAAAAAGGGCTTTGAGCACCATTCATTATCAAAGCATTATAAAGATTGTCATGCTAAAGACCCTTCATCTCTGAAATGTACAGCTATAGATGTGATAGATCAGCATTGGAGGGGGGGGCACAAGAGGAGAGCAGTGTCCCGTCTTGAGACGAAGTGGATTGTAGAGCTCAAGTCCCTTCAACCCAGAGGCCTGAATGTAGACCTAGACATCAACTGTTATATTGACAATAGTTGATTTCTGTTTGAGGAGGTTTATAGTTTTTTCCGTTTTAAGGTTTTTTATGTTTTTAGACTTTTATCCTGTCCACAGTGCTATTTTTATTAGGGTTTTAATCTAATTTTAATATATGTGCTATTTCCGGTTTTTGCACCTTTGAATGTTAGCTTTTGTATATCGAACAATAATAATGTCAGTATCAATAATACCGTACATTTATAATCTCTTTACATGATATTACATGATTTTCAGTATCGCTTGACCGTTTGTCAGGAATATGTGACACTTATTTCTGATAATAGCACATATAAGTGATTTTAATGTGTTATGATTATAGTGTTTCATTTAAGACTCTTCATGTTATCTCTGGGGAACAATAACTAATGGATCAGTGTAAGGACTCTAATTATATGTGATCCATCAGTGTGCATTTGTATATTTAACATATGCTGTTCTTTTAAATGTTATGGTTTTAGATTCATTCCATTGGTATATGTTGTTATGACTTTGATATATTTCCCTGGTGATCTAGTTTATCTAGATCGAGTTTATATTAACAATAGCTGCTGCTCTGGTCTCCGCTTCTATGGAGTACAAGAGCAGCCGTCCAGACCCGCCCTAACCCTGCCTATGTGTGGGCAGACTTCAACATTGGGCCTCAGTTGATGATGCGCTCGCGCATGCGCAGTCGTTACGAGTTAGCGTGTGACGTCATTCGCGCATGCGCAGTATTCCGGAGCGGCGCGTGGTGCGTAATGCGCATGCGCGACCGCGGCATTTTTAAATCGGCGTCTAGGGGCAGGATTCACCCCTTTGAAAACGAGCTTTAGCTCGAAACATGTTAGGGGATCCACCCTATTGACGCCTTTGTTACTAGAGATCCACTAGCCACCAGGGAACTACCTCACCTGACCTGGATGAGTATATTTCTGTCAATACTCACCATACTCACTATACTCTATGGCTATGTATTTGTGATACCACTGACCACCAGGGTCCTATCGATTGAACTTTGATCTGTTATGCGCTGCATGTTGAGTGTACCACTGACCATCAGGGAGCTGATTGATGTGGGCCTGGATTTATAATATATCAATGTGAGTCCGGGCTGCTTGGCTTTTGTTTTATGTTCTTAAATAAACGTACTTTACTATTAGCGCTCTCTTGCCTCCCGGCTCGTTTTTAATGAACTTATGCAAGGTGGCGTTTTGGATTTGAAAGCCAGAAGGGGCCTGGATAGCGTTGTACCTGTGACCCGGATGTCCATATATGACCAGATGGTGCCCAGGATACGGTTGACCAGACCATGATGCCCGGTTGCTGTTAATTACATACAATGCTCATATTGTGTGTACTTGTGGTAAGCGCACAACCTCACTAATTTCTCTTATTGCATCGTTTGTGATCTGGAACATCATTGGATCACTTCCATCTTTTCAGGCTGGAATATATGAACTAGTATATGAACTGCTGTATTGGTACTTCATATCACAAACAGTCCCGTGTTTATTATCTGTTCTCTAGCGCTGCATACCCCATTTATAGTTTATGTTCCAAGGTATTGAGGATTACCCTGTATGTTAGCTGCTTATTTGATCCGTTTGCGCTCACTTACCCACCTTTGATATATCCATCTAGCCCAGCAATGGGCAAACTACGGCCCGCGGGCCGTATACGGCCCGGCGGACCTTTTAATCCGGCCCGCGGAGCTAGGCTCCCGCTAGGCTCCTCTCACAGTCCGCCCTGAAGACCGGTGTAGGATCTGTCCCCCTCGACGTATCTGCGCATGTGCCGGAGATCGCCGATCGGCTGCTAATGCCTGAAACTGGCACATGCGCAGATACGTCAAGGGGGACAGATCCTCATAGGAGACAGATTTTCATGCTACACCGGAACGGCGCGGGAACACGGCGAGAGGAACGCGTGGAGCAAAGGTAAGTGAATTGACACAGGGGGCACTTGGGGACTTAATATGGGGGATGAATTAATATGGGGAATGAATTACTATAGGGGGGATGAATTACTATAGGGGGGATGAATTACTATGGGGGATGAATTACTATAGGGGGGATGAATTACTATGGGGGATGAATTACTATATGGGGGATGAATTACTATGGGGGATGAATTACTATATGGGGGATGAATTACTATATGGGGGATGAATTACTATGGGGGATGAATTACTATAGGGGGGATGAATTACTATGGGGGATGAATTACTATATGGGGGATGAATTACTATGGGGGATGAATTACTATATGGGGGATGAATTACTATGGGGGATGAATTACTATATGGGGGATGAATTACTATATGGGGGATGAATTACTATAGGGGATGATTTTCTATATGGGGGATGAATTACTATGGGGGATGAATTACTATATGGGGGATGAATTACTATGGGGGATGAATTACTATGGGGGATGAATTACAATATGGGGGATTAATTACTATATGGGGGATGAATTACTATGGGGGATGAATTACTATATGAGGGATTAATTACTATGCTTACTATGGGGGAATATTACTATACTTACTATGGATGACACATACACATCATTCATCTACTCTTGGTCAGGCCCCCGGGTCCAATATATGAACCCATTGCGGCCCTCAAGTCAAAAAGTTTGCCCACCCCTGATCTAGCCTCTAATTGCAGCACCTTCCGATTAAAATTTCCACCACATGGATCCTCCAAAACCCTTTCAAGGGCTGCAAATCGTATCATATCTATATTATGACAGTGTTTCAGAGCCATATGTCTTCCAATAGGTGTGCAGAGAAAATTTCTTCTAATATAGTAGATGTGGTCATATATCCTTCGCCAAAAATTTCTAATGGGTTTACCCGCAAAAAAAACCACCATATGTACAAAACATTTTATATATCACACCTCTGGTATGGCAATCCACAAATTGTCTAATTCTGTGTGTTCTCCCATTAGGTAGAATTATAGATGTCCCCTCCAAGTAGTCACATGATCCACATTTGAAGGTACCCTTTTCTCCTTCAACATTGGGTGGTATGTCCTGGAAGTGGCTCCTAACCAGGCAATCTTTAAGTGACCTAGATCTTCTGAATGTAATTTGAGGATAGTCCCTAATATATTTATTTAAAATAGGGTCATTAGTTAATAGATGCCAATGCTTTTGTATGGCATATTTGGTTTTCTGATGTTGGTTAGAAAAAATAGTAACAATTCTAACCAGATCCTGTTGAACATTTTCCCATTGTCCAAACAGCAAAATGTGCCTAGTCTGTAGTTTATCCCTATTGTAGACCTTTTTTTAAGTATTGTCTTAGGGTAACCCCTCCTTAATAATCTCACTCTCAATGCAGCTGCCTCCCTCTCAAACAGTGGCTCTGTGGAGCAATTTCGCCTGATCCGTAAGTATTGGGAATATAGTATACTTCTAATAAGCGGCTATGGATGAGCACTCCCCACATGGAGAATGGTATACCCTGCCGTAGGTTTTCTATACAATGTAGAGCTTACGGTTCCATCCTCCTGAATAAAGATAGATATATCCAGGAATGAGATGGTGTTGAGGTCATATTGTACAGTAAATTTAAGATTATAGCTGTTCTGATCTAGTAATTTCATAAATGTCTCCAGGGAATCTATATAAGAATCCCAGATCAAAAAGATTTCATCTAAGTATCTGTACCAACAAAGAATGTTGGACAGATATGATGAATAGGCCTCATTCCCACTCCCCCAGGTACAGGTTCACGTATGATGGGGCACAACATGTCCCCATCGCCACCCCCTGTACCTGGAGGTAGTGGGAACCATCAAATGTAAACACATTTTTACTTAAAATGTGCCTAAGTAAATGCAAAATGAACCAATTAAAGGGAAAGGCTGCCACTTCCTTTTGGTTCAAAAAACACCCCACTGCAGCTATTTCCAATGAATGGGGAATACTGCAATATATGGCCTCCACATCGATGGAGACCAATAGGCAGCCCGGAGGAACCACTATGTTATCCAATTTCCGAAGCAAATCCTGGGTGTCCTGTATATAAGGAAGGGTTTGTAAATAGGGGCGCAAATAAGCATACACTAACTGACTTCCCTTTTCTGTCTTAGCTCCTATTCCAGAAATAATAGGTCTACCAGGTGGCTTCTCAATATTCTTATGTGTCTTAGGAAGAGCATAAAAGGATGGGATTCTCAGATAAGATACCAATAGCAGCTCATAAAGTTCCTTATCAATTATAGTGTTAGTATATGCATCCTTCAATATCTCATCGAACTCTTTGTTAAAAATCAAGATAGTTTCTTCAAGGATTGAGACACATCTGTTTATAGTTATTATTATCCATCACAACCACATTACCACCTTTAGCTTCCATTTTTAAAGGCAGAGTGTTATTTTGCTGTAATCCCTCAAGTGCCTGTCGTTGGGATAAGGTTAAATTATGATTGGAGGTACAAGTCAAATCAAGCTTTTCTAATTCTCTCATAGTCTGAGTAAGAAATGTCCAAATTAATGGGATTAGTTTGTAAGGAGGGAAACTTGGAGGATTTTTTCTTTAGTTTCAAAGTTCTATATTCCTTTGTACACTGTAAGGGAGGGATCCCAGGGTTGGACTCCATATGTATACAGTCAACTGCAATAATTTGAGAATCAGCTCCCTCATCCAAAACCGATGAGTAGCCCTTGTTTTCACTTAAAAGATCCATAAGATAGTTCAAAGCCAAAAAGTCCTTCACTGTATATCCCTTCCATTGTTCCTTTTCTTGCATGTCACGTTTCTTCCTTTTTCTATCCTCAGCAAATAAATATTTATATGTTAACCTCTGGGAAAACAAATTGAGGTCCTTGACACATTGAAATGTGTCTGACCTAGTCGTAGGCCAAAAACTCAAACCAAGCTCGAAGACCTCCACTTCACTCTGAGATAACCCATGCGACGAGAGATTAATGATTTTTAATTTATCAGTTTTTAATTCTCTTTTACCACATATCTGTCCAAGTTATTGGGAACTCTTTTAACCATTTCTTGTTTTTGTGAACTCTCTAAAAATCTTTACTATTGTCCCGGACGGACATCCCTTTGAGAACCGCTCCTGATTTGGAAAACTTATCATATTGTGCATTTTTATCAAATAGTGTCCGTGTAAATGCTATATCTTGGGCAGCCTGTGTTATCAGGGCCATAACCCCCAAGTAGCTATCCATAATGAAATTATCCCCATACGCTCCTGTGTCACCTATATTGGAATTGGTACCATTGTCCATATGTTGACCAGACTCTCTGTTCTTCTTTTTACCACCATCACCAGTATTAGATCGTTTTCGAGATCCACGACCCCAACCTTTTTCTTTCCTAAATGATTGTGAAATATGAGAAACCACTGATGTATTAGAAGTATCTGAATCCATGCCTTCTTGTGTGCCACTCTGTTGACCAAACCAGCTGGACGTGTTGGTCTATTTCTATGCTGAGGCCTTATAGGCATATTTACCATTAAATACCATTTTATCTCTAAAAAAATTTCACATATTTGTTATATAACAGATCCTTGTTGTATTTTTCAAGATGATCTTTTATCTCCCCATCCTTTTCCAGAAATCTAGGATGCGCACACAGGACCATATTTCGATTTCTTTGATTTCTTTAGCATTATGGTCAATCAACAAGCCCATCATTCTCCTAGTGCAGTCCTGAAGATTATATTCCCATTGTTTTTTAAAATCACTCTTGATATCCCATAGGTAAGGGAAGACCTGAATCCTCAAGCCCTGAGGACTCAATTTTTTTGTGAATTGAGTACCCCAGTATCTCCTTTCCTCCTGCAGAAGCATTAGGTATATGGATTGCCTAAAGTGACCCAGCCAGGTTCAAAGGCAAAGTAGACAAAATTCCTGGTAGGAGAAGTAATATACATCCCTCTCCAGGGCCTTGGGATTCCTACCTTCCCTCTTTTTCAGGACTACAGCCTCGTCCAGGATCTTCAGCAGTAGGAGTGTTAACGTTTAGAGGAAGAAACTACAATGTACAGTGGGGGCCATGGGCATCGGACACTCCTAGAAGTGTTGAGTGCTGAAAACACTGGTGGAAGCTGCCCCACTGGAGGCTGTCCTACTGGAGGCTGCCCCACTGGAATATATATAACTCCTCCCACTTTGTGAGACACCAATTTTTTTTGCCAAGCAATAAGGAGTGTCACCTAAAACAGACGGAGGTCCTGTATTCTGTAGAAGACTCCTAGATAAAAAATTTACAGGTAAGTTAAAATTCCCTTTATTATAATTGTATAGCACAATAAAATCAGCTACAACATGGCAAACAGGACTGCCAACAGGGCTACAAAAAACAAGGGTAAGAACCAGTAAAAAAGCACATTGCAGCCTGAGCAGCCACCTGGTAAAACCTAGAGAACGTGTGAACAGCGGGCAAGGTGGCAAGCTTGTAAATCTGAGATACAGATGCTTGATGCTGGAAGACACAAGAGACACCAAAACAATCTGGTGAAATGAGCACTGATAGGGAAATGAGGGCACAAGCCCTGGAAATAAGCTCTCTGATCCACCTTCTAAGAAATGCAGGGAAATTTATTTGGCTTATTATGAAGCAGCACAGGGCAATATCCTCATTGAGGTAAAAAAAATATTTGGGGGTAGAAAAGAAGGTCTTGGTCTCAAAACCACGTTGTCCCTGTGCAATACAAAAAACAGCTACTTTCAGGAAAGGGCTGTCAGCTCAGAAACACACCTAACGGATGTAATTGCCACTAGGAAGGAAACCTTACATGCAAGGTTTCCCAAAGGGATATCCCTAATGACCTCAAAGCGGATTCAGATCCCAGGTTCAGATCCCAAGGTGACACAGGTTATCAAACTGGGGGATTAGTATGGGCAATTCTCTGAACAAAAGCCTTGATTCAAAACTGTGAAGCAAGAGGTTTCTGGAAAAGAATTGATAAGCAAAAACCTGTTCCTAGAGGGTGCTCAGAGCCAGACACTGGTCAAGATCAGACTGAACAAGTTGAAAATATGAACAACAAAGTATTCCCTGGGGCTTTCCGTATGCGATGGTATATCAATCGAGAAGTAGAATTTCTCTCTCAGAACAGCATGAGGATCACTGAAGGAGATATACCCCTATCCTTCAGGACCTGGGTTTCAACAGTCTTGCTGTTAAAGCCAATGATCAAGAAGCATGGTGGAGGCCTTATGCCAGTAAATCTGGCCCATTTGGAAGAGGCCACGTTTTTTTCCGCAAGGAGTCTTTGTAATAAATCCTTCTGGGCCAATTAATTGCAATGCAAATTACTGTAGCTATTTCCACCTCTATCTTGTGTAGTAATTGAGAAAGAACCTTTTTTGAATGGAAGGTTTAGATCAGCTTGAATGAGGTTAAAAGAATTACCAGGACATCTACTGTGAAGGCTAAGGATCCCTTGTCCTGGCTACAAATCTGTGCAGTTTATTGTTGATTTTGGAGGCTAGTGTCAAAAAGTAATAAAGTTTACAACCATTTCAATACACTAAGGTGCTGTCAGGAGCCCATATCAAGAGTGCTTGACAATTTTTGTAATGGGTGTTTTCTTTTTAAATGGGCCTCTGCATCTTGTATTAGCCCCTGCCGATCCACAAGATTACAGTGGCAGGGCGTGGGGTGGTAGGAAAGATGAAAATGTATCTTAAACCAAGAATAATCAGCTCAAGGGACATACTAAATGTAAGCTATGTCCCTTGTGCTGATTTTATAAATCAGCAAAATTAAATAATGGTAGACCGTATACTAATGATGGGCTGAACAGCCCCCCCCCCCCCCCCCGTTCGGGTTTGCGGTGGAACATTTGAACTTACCCGACTGTGAACTTTGAACAGGGACAATTTACTGAGCGGTATCTTACTGCATCTGAATATGTGGTAAGATACTGCTTAGTTACTAAAATACCGCATGAGTTTTATTAAGTTGCGAGGTATTTTAGTAGTGATACATTCATTCATGTTTCAGCTCTCAGATCCCTGCTGACAGTTGAATGTCAAAAGAATTGTCGGCATTGCCTGACAATTAAAAAAATGTAATCTGGTCTGGTCTGGTCTGGATTTTAAGGGGAGCCCCCCAAGCCAATATAAAAAAAAATGGTGTGGTGGTCCCCCCAAAAATCCACACCAGACCCTTATGCGAGCATGCAGCCTGGCAAGTCAGGAAGGGGGGGAACGAGCGAGCACTCCCCCACTCCTGAACCATACCAGGCCATATGCCCTCAACATGGGGGGGGGGCTTTTGGGCAGGGGGGCTCCGGAGGTTGTGGGAGTCTGCGGGCATGGGGCTTATCGGAATCTGGAAGACCCCTTATCCAAGGGGGCCCCTTGTGACATAATCATGAGCTGTGATTGGCCAAAGCATTGCACCTGACCTGTGATTGGGTGCAGTGCTTTGGCCAATTACAATGAACTGTTAGGGCGCAGTGCATTGTGGGGAGTGGCGGGCGAAGAAGCCGCTGAACGCCCAAACCGTTCATGTATTCACTGAACACACAAACGGCCCATGTTTGAGTTCAACTTACATTCAACTCAAACATGCAGCCCATCATTACTATATACCATGCACCCCGTCAACACCAATAATAAGTGATTTATGTGACTTATGTTACCTGTCAGTAGAAGCTTTAACTGTGCTTTAAAATCCTTTTAAAACTAGACTATCTGTCCACAGGGTGACAAAGCTGCTGTGCAATTTCACCACAAAATGAATAGCATTGACAGCCTGTTGCATTCATTGGAAATGTAAGAGATCCTCTATCAAGGTCAACAGGCAATAAAGATTAGAATAATTACATTATACAATACTTTTTTTGCCATTGCAATAAAATATTTGAATTGAATCAGACTATTTTTGTAAGTAATATTGTTTCTAGTTAATAAAAAAACAATATAATCATAGTCTCTAAAGGAAAAAAAAACTCTAGGGTATTAATTTTCATAGTAAACAATATCTGCAAATGGACTAACAGATGAGTGATATACCCTTGTGAAAATGTCCCTGTAGGTCTGATATGAGTTATAAATCAACTTGAACATGGGGGAATTGAAGATAAGATTTTTTTTTATTTTAATGAAATACTTGAAGAGTTGCAGTTTTATCGTTATAAATTACTTGAATTTCATATACTAGTTACATGCTTCAAAATGTTTATATTAATTAAACACAGTTAAAAATACAGTGGATATAAAAAGTCTACACACCCTTGTTAAAATGTCAGGTTTCTGTGATGTTAAAAATAAGACAAAGATAAATAATTTCAGAACTTTTTCCAACTTTAATGTGACCTACAAACTACAACTCAATTGAAAAACAAACTGAAATCTTTTAGGGGGGTTAAACATAAAACACTAAAATAATGTGGTTTCATAAGTGTACACAGTCTCTTATAAGTGGGGATGTAGCTGTGTAAAGAATTAAGCAATCACATTCAAAATCATGTTAAATAGGAGTCAGTACACACCTGCCATCATTTAAAGTGCCTTTGATTAACCCCAAATAAAGTTCAGCTGTTCTAGTAGGTCTTTCCTGACATTTTCTTAGTCGCATCCTACAGCAAAAGCCATGGTCCGCAGAGAGCTTCCAAAGCATCAGAGGGATCTCATTGTTAAAAGGTGTCAGTCAGGAGAAGGGTACAAAATAATTTCCAAGGCATTAGATATACCATGGAACACAATGAAGACAGTCATCAAGTGGAGAAAATATGGCATAACAGTGACATTACAAAGAACTGGATGTCCCTCCAAAATGAAAAGACGAGAAGAAAACTGGTCTGGGAGGCTACCAAGAGGCCTACAGCAACATTAAAGGAGCTGCAGGAATATCTGGCAAGTACTGGCTGTGTGGTACATGTGACAAAAATCTCCCGTATTCTTCATATGTCTGGGGTAGAGTGGCAAGACGGAAGCCTTTTCTTACGAAGAAAAACATCCAAGCAAATTTTGCAAAAACACATCTGAAGTCTCCCAAAAGCATGTGAGAAAATGGGTTGTGGTCTGATGAAACCATAATTCGAAAAGATATGTTTGGTGCAAAAACAACACTGCACATCACCAAAAGAATACCATGCCCACATCATGCTTTGGGGCTGTTTTTCTTCAGCTGGAACTGGGGCCTCAGTCAAGGTAGAGGGAATTATGAACAGTTCCAAATACCAGTCAATATTGGCACAAAACCTTTAGACTTCTGCTAGAGGAACTTCATCTTTCAGCATGACAGCGACCCAAAGTATGCATCCAAATCAACAAAAGAAAGGCTTCACTAGAAATGGCCCAGCCAGAGCCCAGACCTGAATTTGATCGAAAATCTGTGGGGTGATCTGAAGAGGGCTGTGCACAGGAGATGCCCTAGCAATCTGACAAATTTGGAGTGTTTTTTGCAAGGAAGAGTGGCCAAATATTGCCAAGTCAAGATGTGCCATGCTGATAGACTCATACCCAAAAAGACTGAGTGCTGTAATAAAATCAAAAGGTGATTCAACAAAGTATTAGTTTAAGGGTGTGCATACTTATGCAACCATATTATTTTAGTTTTTTATTTTTACTTCCCTCCACCTAAAATATTCCAGTTTGTTGTTCAACTGAGTTGTACAGTTTATAGGTTACATTAAAGGTGGAAAAAGTTCTGAAATTATTTATCTTTGTCTCATTTTTTTTACATCACAGAAGAAACCTGACATTTTAACAGGGGTGTGTAGACTTTGTATATCCACTGTATATAACACTGTGCAAATGTTTTATAACAAGCAGTATCCACATTATGCATTAAAGCAGGGGTGTCAAGCTCAATTACATCATGGGCATTATGGTTGCCCTCAAAAGGCCGGTTGTATCTGTAAGACTATATAAATGTATCTACCCTTTATCATATTAAATAATTGCCTCTGCATTTGACTAATTTGAGTAATAACTTAAGACTTATACTGTGAAATGTAGGTGCAGACCAGCACAAATCTCACTAACACTCCTGTAGCAGATGATGCAAGTGTGAAAAGGAGGGTGGCACACCACTGGTATCATCAACAAGAAACTTTATTGTAGACAGGTGTTCTGTCTGAGCAGTCTCCAGTAACATTTCTTGTGGATGATACTAGCAGTGTGCAACCCTCCTTTTCAACTGGCATATAATTGTATTATTCTCATAATAATTATAAGCAGATGTCCAGAATACCCCTCCCCTTACGTCAGATGTCAAATGCCACCCCCCCCCCCCAACATCAGAAGTCAAGAGTCCCCCACTCTCCCTTACATCACAGTGAACCCCCTTTCTTTGTGCTGCTGCCACAGAGAAGCTGAGGCAGAGCTACAGGAGAGGTGAGAGGGCCACATGAAATGGCCTGGAGGGCCTGATTCAGCCCACGGGCCTTGTGTTTGACACATGTGCATTAAAGTATAAATAAAGGCAACACCTGACAGTTTTTATTGCCGTCTGTGCCCCCATTCGGGACATTTCTCTCTCTATTGTTCCAGTTTACTGTTGTCATTAAAAGTGAAAGTAAAATAAAATCCCAACTTTTGAGTTGTCACCACAACAGGAATAGAGGGAAAATCTTACAATAAAGATACTAGTTCAGTGACCCTGGTGACACCCCTGGTTTTTCTCACTTTGGAAGGATGTCCTCTCACTTTCTATTTTGGCTATAGGACAGGAAGTGAAGGGAAATCTCCTCAATGGGACACAGATGGCAAAAAAAAGAAACTAATGGGGTTATGACCCTCCTTTATCCAAAATTATAAAAAAAAAGATTGCTTTTATTTCTGCTTTAATATTCACTATTAAGATTTTGTAAGTTACAAAGACATAGTCAAATAGGTAATACAAATTAGAACATAAAATCAGAAATCTACTTAATGCAAATTTTCCATTTGAAAGATAACATTCAAGTATGCACAAAAGATAATAAATGGGGCCATTTGTTGTGAGATTTTGAGCAACAACCTCCTTCCCTCAGTCAGAGCATTGAAGATGGGTCGTGGCTAGGTCTTCCATCATGATAAGCACACAGCCAGGATAACCAAGGAGTGGCTCCGTAAGAAGCATATCAAGGTTCTGGAGTGACCTAACCAGTCTCCAGACCTAAATCCAATAGAACATCTTTGGAGGGAGCTGAAACTCCGTGTTGCTCAGCGACAGCCCCGAAACCTGACAGATCTAGAGGAGATCTGTGTGGAGGAGTGGGCCAAAATCCCTGTTGCAGTGTGTGCAAACCTGGTCAAGAACTACAGGAAACATTTGATCTTTGTAATTGCAAACAAAGGCTTCTGTACTAAATATTAACACTGATTTTCTCAGGTGTTCAAATACTTATGTTCAGCAGTGCAAGACAAATAAATTCTTTAAAAATCATGCAATGTGATTTCCTGATTTTTTTTTAAATTCTGTCTCTCAGAGTGGGAATGCACCTACAATGTGAATTTCAGACCTCTCCATGATTTCTAAGTGGGAGAACTTGCAAAATCGCAGGGTGTTCAAACACTTCTGTTCCTCACTGTGTATATACAGTATATATATATATATATATATATATATATATATATAGTGCAAGACTGCCTGTGCAACCTCTGTAGGGTCTAGGTATCGCCTCATGCTACCAGTAGTGACACTCACCGCAGTCAAATGCAAAACTAGTTAAAAACAGTCAGAAAAGATGAGTGGCCGCCACCTATAAAACCATTCCTGTTTTGGGGGTCATCTCATTGTTGCCCATCTAGTGCACCTGTTGTTAATTTCATTAGCACCAAAGCAGCTGAAACTGATTAACAACCCCCTCTGCTACTTAACTGACCAGATCAATATTCCAGGAGTTTAATTGACTTGATGCTATACTCTGATTAAAAATGTTTCCTTTGGAGGGGGTGCTCCTGAGCAGCACCCATGATGGTCACTCGGTAAGCGCTCTCCTCGCCCACTGAGCACATCAGCAATTTGATGGCTCTCAGGGGGGTCAGCCAGCTACCCACTGACCCTCCCCGGATTGCTGCCTCCCCAGCCGCTCTGATAGGGAAGAAAACCGGAGCCACCCACGCCTCCAGCGCTCGGGAGGCCGCTCCAGAATTTGAGGCCTACATGCCGGAGGATGCAAATGGATCCCCGACCTCGATGTCCCACGTATGAGATGGGCACTGAGCCAGGGGCACCCCTGAAATCCCCTACACCAACCCTACGAGATGCAGAGCTCCTGGATCGTTTCAAGTTGATGCTGCAGACCGAGTTGTCCTCCGCTACTTTCAAACTGGCGGAATGCCTCACACGAGAAATCAGGGAGCTGGGCAACCGGACGAACGATATTGAGGATAAAATGGACACTGCGGTCACGGTCATTGAAAGCCATGAGCAGGACCTGTGCGACCTTAAGAAAGAATTGGTGGACGTGCTGCTCCGGCTTGAAGATACCAAGAACCGCTCCCACCGTGGCAACTTACGCTTACGGGGTATTCCGGAATCCGTCACAGATCTCACCTCAACCGCTACTGCCCTGTTTCAGGAGCTGACCCCCGCCATTCCCATTGACTGTCTTGAATTTGACCATACACTGTGCATTGGGTCCCAAACAGCCGGAAGGGCATTATTATCAAATTCACCTATTACCGCACTAAGAAAACCATTCTCTTGGCAGCCAGGAACAACTTAGACCTCAGCTTCCAGGGGCATCGTTATAAGCTCTTCTCTGAACTTTCCCAGATCACGTTGCAGAAGCGCTGCCAGTTGAAGCCCTTCACCCCGCCCACTGTTGAAGCCCACTCTCTCCTAGAATCCATGCATCTTATCCTGCTGGGAGGCGCTGCGCAGAGTCTGGCGCATTCATCTGGATCTCAAGCGTGGCCGCCTCACCTCTGGGAGAAGGCATCCAACTGGAAGAGGGGGCTTCTTCGGACCCCTCTACGATGGAGTCCAACCTGTTCTTCACCGGGATGAAGTTGTATCCAGGACTTCCTTCGTCATGTTTCACCGCTGCATCCTTTTGACGGGGCCCTGAGTTTGGCCTTCTAGGCATCCCCAATACTGATGATGTTATGTGACTGAGCCCTGCCTGGCCGGCCCCATTGGAGTTCGGTCTTGCAGTCTGTGACTTTTTGCCACTGTTGAATGCCATGGGTCTCGGCAAGTGGCTGGGTTCATGTTCGTGGAACGGGCCGATGACTCCTTTGGGCTCTGGGGGGCAGTTGACTTCAGTGGGCCCTTGTTCGGTGCTAGGGTGATGGCCGTGATGGGGCCGAAGACCATCTGGGCTGTGGTATTGGGTTCTGTAGCAGCCTGTAGTCATCTCCCTGGAGGGGGCTGGACCCCTAGCTTGGCTGGGCTTCCAGGAGGGAGTCTCCTTTGGTAGGACCCACTTCCTGGGGACTCATATATTTACTAATGTGGGTACCTTGTTATGTTATGTTTGTTACCTCCTTGCCCCCTGGGGGCCTATGTTTTTGATGTATTCATTTGCAGCCATGTGTTCGGTGGTAGAGCCACCCCCAACTTTTATCCTTTGAGTGTAGGATGCATTACACCATAGGTGTGATATAGCTAAGCCATTGTACATACTCTCTGTGTTTCCTTTCTCTTTTTTTTCCCTGCCTTCTCATTTTTTCTGGCTTCTCTGTTCTTGGTTTCTGCAGAGTTTTGGGACGCCATGGACCGACCATCCTTGGGAGTGGAAATTGTTGTCCGAGGTATTATACCCCCTCTAGACTACATATCATGTTTCCAGGAACGTCGTACTTCTGTTTTAGGGATTGCGGCTTTGCTGGTACCCTTGTGCATATGTTTTGGGATTGCCCTGGTCTTTCCTTGATCTGAGGTGGCCTCTGCTTTGGTGGATTGTTGCAAATTTGCTTATTGGGTGCTTCCATTTCTGGGATCCCTGCCAACATAATGAGGCTAATTCACACTATCTGTGTCTCTACCCTATGGGCCATTGCCCTTCATTGTCACCAGTAGTGCCTTTGTCCCCTGTTTTGCAGAGAGTTGATATGGTGATGCCCATAAAACGTATTCAATATACATTGTTGGATAAGATGCACTTACTCAACAGACAATGGGATGGTTCCAAGACATTTCGGCATTTATTGTTAGATTGATGGGCTATCATAGATTTATTGACATTGTATTTTTGTTGGTTGTGTGGTTGTTCTGCATGACTTATTGCCTACCTTATTCATGTACTTGAACTTTTTTTTATCACGATTCTGTTTTATAATACCAATTTTTACTGCTGAATGGAATACGCTGGTCTCACCATGGCTTCACCCCCTCTGAAAGTATATTCACACAATATCCAAGGCTTTAATTTGCCTCAGAAGTGGCCTAAAGTTTTTCATCACCTCAAATCTCAACAAATTGATGTGGTATGCTTGCAGGAAACCAGGTTTTCCAAGTCCTCTGCCCCACGGTATCTATCCCCTCATTATCCCACATTCTGCACAGCCTCAACTTCTGAGAAATGACGGGGTGTTCTAATAGCCTTCAAATACAATCTCCTTTTTACCTGTGCTCGGAATGTAGCAGACCCTACGGACAGGTGCTTGCTCCTGCAGGGCACCATCTGGGATTAGAAGGTCACTTTTGTTTCTTATTATGCTCCCAATTTCTTTCAGCACAAATTATTCTCACATCTTTGTACCATCATTTCCCGACACTCCAAGGGCCTTCTTCTTCTTTTGGGGGATTTGAATGTTACCTTAGATTCTGCTCTAGATAGGTGCTATGCTTTTGGGCGGCCCCTTCTTACAACTTAGTGCAGGAGGAACGCATGCGCTCTCACTCGACTGAGCGCGACTTCAAGTTCTACTCGAATCCTCATAATAGTTTATGCAGAATTGACCATGTATTTACACATTTTCAACAGCTCATTTTCAACGATCGCAGTGTCAGACCCCAGCCCTTCTCACCAAACTTGTGACCGAAGAACTAGAAATCTAAAACCGCGCTGTCAAGTGCGTAACAATGCCATGCCCAGCTACACCCTGCACAAAGATTTTCCAGCTAATGGACCACAATCTGTGTACTTGCAGCCTGGGAGCGATTGTTACTGGGTGAGGTTACCCAATTAACCCTTCACACTGCCACCACCTCCTTTTTGTACAGAGAAAGAGGAAACTCGGCAATATCAGCAATAACACTATGATATTTGCATAAGCGTCGGTATACCACTGTCCCCGCAGGCAGAGATATACCGAAGTTTAAAACACACACGGTAGCGCTCTTCAGAGGCAGGGGTTCTTAGTTTGCATTAAAGAGCTTTAGAAACAGTTCAACACTTTCAGAAAGTAAGATTTATTACTAAAAGGTCAAAAGGGTGCAATAAAAATATTTACAGAAAAGATGTAGCCAATATATATATACAGTGGGGCAAAAAAGTATTTAGTCAGCCACCAATTGTGCAAGTTCTCCCACTTAAAAAGATGAGAGACGCCTGTAATTGGCATCATAGGTAGACTTCAACTATGAGAGACAAAATGAGAAAAAAAATCCAGACAATCACATTGGCTGATTTGGAAAGAATTTATTTGCAAATTATGGTGGAAATCTCAATACTTTGTTATATATCCTTTGTTGGCAATGACAGAGGTCAAACGTTTCCTGTAAGTCTTCACAAGGTTGGCACACACTGTTGCTGGTATGTTGGCCCATTCTTCCATGCAGATCTCCTCTAGAGCAGTGATGTTTTGGGGCTGTCGCTGGGCAACACAGACTTTCAACTCCCTCCAAAGGTTTTCTATGGGGTTGAAATCTGGAGACTGGCTAGGCCACTCCAGGACCTTGAAATGCTTCTTACGAAGCCACTCCTTCATTGCCCGGGCGGTATGTTTGGGATCATTGTCAAGTTGGAAGACCCAGCCACGTTTCACCTTCAATGCCCTTGCTGATGGAAGGAGGTTTGCACTCAAAATCTCACGATACATGGCCCCATTCATTCTGTCCTGTACATGGATCAGTCGTCCTGGTCCCTTTGTGGAGAAACAGCCCCAAAGCATGATGTTGCCACCCCCATGCTTCACAGTAGGTATGGTGTTCTCTGGATGCAACTCAGCATTCTCTCTCCTCCAAACATGATGAGTTTCTACCAAACAATTCTATTTTGGTTTCATCTGACCATATGACATTCTCTCAGTCCTCTTCTGGATCATCAAAATGCTCTCTAGCAAACTTCAGACGGGCCCGGACATGTACTGGCTTAAGCAGGGGGACTCGTCTTGCACTGCAGGATCTGAGTCCCTGTCGGTGTAGTGTGTTACTGATGATAGCCTTTGTTACGTTGGTCCCAGCTCTCTGCAGGTCATTCACTAGGTCCCCCCGTGTGGTCCTGGGATTTTTGCTCACCGTTCTTGTGATCATTTTGACCCCACGGGGTGAGATCTTGCGTGGAGCCCCAGATCGAGGGAGATTATCAGTGGTCTTGTATGTCTTCCATTTTCTAATTATTGATCCCACAGTTGATTTGTTCACACCAAGCTGCTTGCCTATTGCAGATTCAGTCTTCCCAGCCTGGTGCAGGTCTACAATTTTGTTTCTGGTGTCCTTCAACAGCTCTTTAGTCTTCACCATAGTGGAGTTTGGAGTGTGACTGTTTGAGGTTGTGGACAGGTGTCTTTTATACTGATAACAAGTTCAAACAGGTGCCATTGATACAGGTAATGAGTGCAGGACAGAGGAGCCTCTTAAAGAAGAAGGTACAGGTCTGTGAGAGCCAGAAATCTTGCTTGTTTGTAGGTGACCAAATACTTATTTTCCACCATAATTTGCAAATAAATTCTTTCCAAATCAGCCAATGTGATTGTCTGGATTTTTTTTCTCATTTTGTCTCTCATAGTTGAGGTCTACCTATGATGCCAATTACAGGCCTCTCTCATCTTTTTAAGTGGGAGAACCTGCACAATTGGAGGCTGACTAAATACTTTTTTGCCCCACTGTATGTGTGCCTCTGTCTAGATAATGGGCGGGGCTTGTTACACTAGACAACAGCAAATTTACTTTGTGTATTTGATTTTCTAATACTTTGTGAAGCGCACATGGGATTCATAATATATATTTGGATTGGTGCTTCATTTGGAACACAGGACTTCTTTAGTATTTTTATATATTTGTGAAGCAAACACGAGATTTATATCATATGTTATGATTGTATCATCTGAGATTTCCTTTAAAACACAGAACTTTCATGTTTGTTCTGAATTTAACACATGATTGTAACACTTTGTGTTTTTTTGGAGAATCTCAGGATATGTTTTGATTTGACATTCACGAAACATTCACTGCAGGCGAATCAACCACTGTAATTTACATATATCAACTGAAGTGTCTCAAGTGATCCACAGGGAAGAAACAAATCAGTCCACATATGTTGGACCTGTTTATCTGATGCTCTCTGATCTGTACAGCCTCCTAAAGCACACAATTTACACAGCATTTCTGAACTTCCAAAGGCAGGGGGCAGGGAGCTAATTTCACACACTGCACACTGCAGAGAGGACAGGAGGGATTAAAGGACACCCCCTACACAGTCTTAGGTTTCATGTACACGAGAAGCTCCTAAACTCAAATTTAGGAGCTTTTGACATTTTTTTGCCAAAGCTCCTAAACTCAACTCCATAAAAGCCTATGTGTTTATGTACACATAGGCTTTTAGCAGAGTTTTGGAGCTGCTGCGTTTAGGTGAGGCTAAACCTCCCTCTTCTGAACGCAGAAGAATCAAGTTCAGGATAGGAATGTTTTGACCACCAACCGTGGGAAAAATGGAAAACTCGGCAAAACCCCAACTAAACGCGGCAACCACGGTACTGTGCTTTTGCCGCGTTTTGTATTTTTCACGTGGTAGGCCGACCGTGATTCTTCTGCGTTCAGGAGAGGGAGGTTTAACCTCACCTAAACGCGGCAGCTCCTAAACTCTGAATAGGCTCGTGTACATGAAGCCTTATAGGGAAACATGGACAGCTGGGGCTGTCAATCATCTGCTGTGTGCTGGAGGGGAACATCTCCCAGGATTGCTTGGTGCTGCTATAGACGTTTAAAAGTAACTTGTTCAGATGGCAGAGAAATAAAAAAGGAGACAGATATCACACTTGGTGCTTTGAATACAGGAAAGTACATACTATAGAAAGATATGCTTTGTTCATTTTGCATTTCAGGGTTTTCCAACCACTTTAAAACACATGCACCAAGAATATTCACCTTCAGTGGATGTTGTGTGAACGCTGCATTCAATTTTTATGAATGTGTTTTGAAAGCTTGCATCTTGTTTTTTGCAATATCAAAATGTACGTAAATTCCCCGTAAAGTGGTGGTGCAAATTCTAAAGTGGGCTTAATTTAGTATAAAGCCCAATACTATAGCTTACTACTTCTTAGACGTGGTGGCTACATTTTTTTTGGCTTTCTTCCTTTTATTTCACCTGGTGATCTAGCTAGTAGAGGGATGAGACAACTAATTTAACACAGACAGGGGTTCATACAAGGATCTGATTTTATTTATGTATGTAAAACCTTTATTCCAAAAGGAAGCATTAGATGTGGTGGCTGTTTTAGTTTTCTTTTTAAGGCTTCCTGGTGATCTAGTCAGTAAGTCTTCAAAGGAACAAGCAGTCCTGCAGATGTAGCAGTTAGAGACCTGAGCAAACCATTTAACACTGACAGGGGTGCTTATAATGATCAGCTTTTATTTATGTAAAACCTTTATCCCAAAAGGAAACAAAACTGCTGTAACTTGATATAAAGTGTGAGCTGGAGCTTGTCTTCAGTTTGTTTAGTGTATCAAAATCTGCTAGTACATCTAACACTACCTTTTCCCCAGACTGACATTGCTGCTGTCCAAAGATGTCTCTGTTGCTCATTCATCCAGAGTGTCGGCACCCTAATACAGGAGATGTGTGACTGGCCAGATCACCAGGTGATAACAGAGGGAAAATACCTTTAACATAAAAAACTAATGCAGCCACAACATCTGATGATTGGTAAGCTGCAATAAATTACTTTTTTTGGTTTGGGGTTTAAAGTGTTTGTTACCCCAACATTTCATATTCCTGATATGGGTCTGTTTTACTATGTACTTGTGTTACAAAAAAATATCCTTCCTCTTTGAATTTCTTACTTTGTGTGAAATACCTGGTGATCCTGCCAGTCCCCTTGCTTTCCTATTTCAAATTGACCATGCTAAGCTAGAAGCATATCCATCTCAGTGTGGTCAGTTTTCTGGCTGTGCTGGGAGCACAGGCTACCTGTCCTCCAATGGCCAAGACTTGTGCTGACGCCCTCCTACACAGCTCTTCACTGGGAAGATCAGCATATTACTACTGGATTTCTCTGCCTCCTGCTGACACCCCCTCCGCAGTCTCTATCCCATTTTTTTATGAAGCTGAGAACATTTATGTGATCACATTCATTTTTTATCTATGAACACAAACATTTTGTCTTTCATTTCCCTTTTAAATTGAATAGGTTGTTGTACAAAGTTCACAGATATTTCATTACCAGTTTAAAAAGTTTAATTTTTAGAATGTTGAGAGGCAAAGCATACCGGTTTCTTACAAAATATTTCACAGTGTCTCCTTGACTGCTGCAGTAGCATTAGTTTCTAAGTATCTATGGAACAGAAAAGTCTTAAATGTTCCACATTGAGACCTTTGCTGTCAGTTATGGTTGGCACTATGGAAGAAAAGGAAAATAATTACAATTAGTATTGCTCATGGAAACTTACTGTTTTAGAAAAAAGGGTTAGATCTTTTAACTGACTTTGTGTAATACTTTATTTGATATTGCAAAATGATTTTTATATTGATTTAGATTCTGTTTTCTGTAACTACCATCATCAATCATCATCCTTGGGGTATGACACAGCATGGTAATATGCCCTAAAGGAATATAAACTCTTGGGTACTGATTTTGGTAAAAAAAAAATATCTGTAAATAGAATAACAGAAGGGAAATAAACCATTGAGAAAATATTCCTTTAGGCCTCATATGCGTTAAGCCGAAGGTTTTAGAAAAATGAGACAATTAAATGCTATGATTGTGGATGCACTGTGTGAAAGAATTGCAGTTTTACTCTTAGAGTTATATAAGTCAAAAAAATGTATTTATTCAGTTAATAAAAATACATACTGTATATTCTTCATATTTAAAATATTAAAAAGTCATTGTAACATATACAATATACTGCAGAACATTCACATTCAGTAAACTGATCAATAGAAATGCAGGTAAGCAGCACTCAGTTTGATCGTATGTCAGGTGCTTCTTGGCTGTTTTAGTAGTAAAATCTGTTTAGATGTTTTTAAGACCGTATTTTGACTATTTTGAACAGGTTACAAAATATAACCAAAAGATTGATAAAACCCCTAAAAACAGAGGGGACCCGGGGCCCATAGATCATAAATTCATAAATGTTGCCATCTAAGCAAATCTGACTAGGTATGAATAGGTTTGTGGTAGTCACACTCTGTCCACTAAAACTTAGTAGTGGAGGATGCATTGAAGATTCTGAGGAGTCCAACATTCATTTTTTTCTTCTCCTTTATTTTCCTTATATCCAAGTCATGAATTCCATGCGTATTACTGGATGAGCTCTCTTTTTTGTATCTCTGCTATTTACACAAAAGATGGTGCTGTACAATAACCCCACTGATGTACTAGGAACATGCTTTGTCTTTTTATGTCAGTGACATCATTTTCATATACTGCTGATACTGAAATAAGACAACTATCTTTTTCTTTCTGTTAAGATAAACTGTTGAAGAAGTTCAATATGTTCACTGAAATGAAAAGTTTGGTAATTTCGCTCATTGATATGCAAGATTCAAGTAGATATTTAGGTTGAACGTTTAATCATGAGAAATAATGGAGGGGATCACGAGTCTGATCAGTAGCAAAAAAGCGTAAGAGAAAAAATAAAAAGGTGGGGATCAGAAGATAAGGGGGTGTAGATGCAGAAAAGCATAAGACATTTATATGTTAGGGATGTAGAAATGGTCAATCAGAGACACTGGGCCTGCAGAGGGCAGATAGACCCTTGTTATTGGATATGCTGGAACAACTTGGGCCTTAACACATGTAACTTGAGAAACAATAGTAGTCTAGCTGGGTAGAAAGTAACTAGATGGTAATGTCTTTTTCTTTTTATGATTTCTTTTTATGAGTCGGTGAGTAAAACCTTGGACAGAGGGGTTGCGGTGGACGTGGTATACTTTGATTTTGCAAAAGCATTTGACACAGTTCCCCACACACAGCTAATGTGTAAGGTAAAGTCTACAGCCTTGAAAAAATCCGTGTGTAAATGGATAAAAAACTGGCTAAAAGATTGTATTCAAAGATTAGTGGTTAATGATTCATACTCTGAATGGTCTAGGGTTGTCAGTGGTGTACCCCAAGGATCAGTGTAGGGACTCTTACTTTTTAATATATTTATAAACGATATAGGTTCTGGGATTAAAAATACAATTTCAGTGTTTGCAGATGACACCAAGCTGTGCAGTAGAATAACGTCCTTACAGGATGTCTCCAACTTACAAGCTGACCTCAATGCACTGTTTAATTGGGCAACTATGTGGCAAATGAGGTTTAATGTTGATAAATGTAAGGTTATGCACTTGGGGGCTAATAATATGCATGCATCATTCATACTAGGGGGGGTACAACTGGGGGAATCAATGGTGGAGAAGGATCTGGGGGTTCTGGTACATCACAAGCTGCGGTTTCTAAAGCGAGCAAAATCCTTTCTTGTATTAAAAGAGGTATAGACTCCAGAGAGAGAGATATCATATTACAGCTGTACAAATCATTAGTAACACCTCATCTGGAATATGCAGTTCAGTTTTGGGCACTAATTCACAAAAAGAACATTGGGGAACTGGAGAAAGTACAGAGAAGGGCAACCAAACTGATAAGAGGCATGGAGGAGATCAGCTATGAGGAAAGATTAGAGGTACTGAATTTATTCTCTCTTGAGAAGAGGAGATTAAGGGGGGATATGATCAACATGTATAAATACATCAGTGGTTCATATAGTGAACTTGGTGTAGAGCTATTCACCCTGAGGTCATCGCAGAGGACAAGGGGGCACTCTTTACGTCTGGAGGAAAATAAATGTAATGTATCTAAACACGGAAAGGTTTCTTCACAGTAAGAGCTGTGAAAATGTGGAATAGACTCCCTCAAGAGTTGGTTCTGGACAGCTCAGTGGATTGCTTTAAAAAAGGACTGGATTATTTCTTAGATACACAGAATATAACTGGATACTAACATTTATAGGTAAAGTTGATCCAGGGAATATCCAATTGCCTTTTGGGGGATCAGGAAGGAATTTTTTTCCCTGCAGGAGCAAACTGGATCATGCTTTGCTGTTTTTTTTGCCTTCCTCTGGATCAACTGTAGGTATAGAATTATAACTTTTTTTTTTAATGGTTGAACTGGATTGACTTTTGTCTTTTTTCAGCCAGCCTAACTATGTACTATGTCATGTGCAACTTAATTGGTTTGAGTATGGAATTCTCTCACCCAATCTGTGGCCTCAGTCAGGTGGCTGATGGCATCTCTGTGGATGGGACCCCTGTTTCCTTGTGGTTCCTCCTTCAGAGATCATCTTGAACAGCAGCACTCCAGCCCGCCTGCTCACAGGGCGATCTGCCAGACTTGTCAGCGGTGTCAACGATTTCTCCTCTCCTTTCCACTCTCTGCAGTCTGGCCCAGCTTGGACCTCCAGTGTCCTGCATGGTCTTCCCTTTACAACTGTTTGTCAGCTCTCTCTATCCACTTCCTGTCCTGGGGTTCCCGAGCTTCTGCAGTTATTAGCCTCCGCCTATCCGCCAGCTCCTCTGAGAAATATAGTTTGTTAGCTTGCTGTCAAATAAGGAAGTCCTGCAATCAACCTACGAATATTTCAAAGCTTTTAAACAGAGTCTGAATAACTGGGCTACAGGACACTGCCATCTTGTGTCCATTTAACATCCTGCAAGCAGTATTAAGGCAGGGTGTTACACTAATGTGCAGGCAAATGGGTGGCCTCTTGCTTGTTGGCACGGCTGTTTATACATTTTTGGAGCCATCTTGTTTAATCAGCTCTACTTTTTCATGATATATTAATAACCTGCTTCTGGAAAATGTGCAGTATAAAAATATTCATGCTTAGTTTTATTTTTCCTTCCAGGGCACAGTATGGAAAAACTGCAGCATGTATACATTTAGCAGTGAGTTAATTCTCCGAGGACTCACTGACAACCTGAACCTAAATGTTCCTCTGTTCCTAGTTTTCCTGTTCATCTATATCAGTTCTATTGTCGGAAATACAGGAATCATTGTGACTATTTGGATGGACCCTGCCCTCCATACACCTATGTATTTCTTTGTAAGCCAGCTTGCAATGCTTGATCTTTTTTATACTTCTGTTATTACACCAAACACCTTAGCAGATATTAATAGAAAAATCAAATCTATATCTGTCATTGATTGTGCCATACAATTTGTATTATATGGGGGTTCAGCTACAACAGAGAGTTATTTACTGGCAGTAATGGCTTATGATCGGTTTGTAGCTATATGTCAACCCTTGCAGTATATAATGACCATGTCTAAGAGTATATGTAAATATCTGGTGGCTGCTGCCTACAGTGCTGGGTATATTAATGTATGCATTCAAGCTTGTTTTACACTTAGGTTGAACTATTTGAAAGACAACATTATTGATCATTTCTACTGTGATATTCTGCCCATTATTAAACTCACATGTTCTGATACATATCTCAATGAGGTTGTGATTTTTCTTTTTGGTGGCTTTGCATCTGTCATCTGCTTGTCAACCATTTTATTCTCCTATATCAATATTCTTGTGACTATACTAAGAATACAGTCTGCAAGGGGGAGAAGTAAAGCTTTCTCCACTTGTGCGTCTCACCTGACATGTCTGTCTATTTTCTATGGAACTGTGATGTTCACATACCTCAGACCCCCATCAGATTACATGCTGGACAATGATAAAGTCATTTCTGTGTGTTATACCATAGTAATTCCTATGCTGAACCCAATCATTTACAGTTTACGAAACAGAGACATTAAGATAGCAATCAGAAAAATGGTTAACAAATATAAAGTATTACAAATTTACAGATAGAAAGCTTGTTATTTATTCAGTTTGGTTACTAAGGGTAGATGCTCTTTTCCTTGGTGCTGTTTCTGCACCAAAAGTATCATATATGTTTGAATTTTTGGCTGTGGCTAAATTTTTAATGAGTTTGTGTCAAACTATGAAAAAAAATCTGCAGATCCAATTTGTGAGTCAGTGCTCATTTTGTACAGTTGTCATTTAATGTGGTTGTAAAAGCTCAATTTTTTTTTTACGTTCATGCATTCTGTGGATGAAGGTAAAACACCTTTTGTGAGCAGCAGGCCCCTAGCTCCACCAATACTTACCTAAGCCCAATCCCAACCCAGTGATGTGCACGAGAGCCTTGGCTCTCCAGGGAGTCTCTCTTCTCATTGCTGAGACAGCAGCTGCCATTGGCTCCTGCTGCTGTCAATCACAGCCAGTAAGACAATGAGGAGAGAAAGGGGCCGGGCCCGACCCACGGATCTGTGTGTGAATGGAAATGCAGAGTAGCTGCTAGGGAGCGAGCATGTTTGGGTGCCCCCACAGCAAGCTGTTTGCTCTGGGGAACTTGGCAGGAGGGAGGAGCCAGGAGCATCAGCGAGGGGACCCAAGAAGAAGAGGATCGGGGTTGCTCTGTTCAAAACTATTGCACAGAGCAGGTAAGTTTGTCATGTTTGTTATTTATTTATTTTTTTTTTAATTGCCTTTACTGTCACTTTAATTAATCCTCCCACCTCTGAGTATAGCCTGACCTGTAAAATAATTACCTTCCTTCCTGTTCTGGTGATGTGTGTCCCTGCTCAGTGATGTACAGCCTTTGCAATAAAAATGCCCTTGCTGGGTCCTCTTCTTGTTCCACATGCAGCTGCGGCCCCTATTCATTCCTATTGTTGAGCTGTTTTTTTAATGATATCTGAAAGCTACCATGAGTATTATTCACCCATATGAATGGGGTAAAGGCATGCATATGCAGTAAAAATGATACCTGATGGAAATTTTTTCACCGCTACCATGTAGACATGTGCGATTCATTTGATTACTAATCAAAATTCAGATTAAATTTTCATTTTTCGGAGATTCAAATGTATCCGAATCTCTGAATCACAATAATAAATTTCAATAAATCCAAAATAAAATATAATGAAAACAGCTAATACATTTGTATTCATTCAGTTTATTCAGATGACACAATGCAATAGTTTGGACCTTTTGTTAATGTTTGAAGCATCTGAAAGAATGTAACGCCAAAAAGAATGATCTGAATTAATTTAGATCCTTTTGTTTTATTCAGGTGAGATTGGCGCAGTAGTCTTTGACCCTCAGATAATATAATCAGCCAATTCTTCTTTCATTAACATTTTTCATTATGATAAAAAATACATTACATATAAAATGGAAACATTGTGTATTGTAATAAGTAAGGTATAAAAGTGAAATAAAATGATTCCTATTTATTGTGTTTGGGTTTAATGGAGGTGGATGCATCAGAATCTCCAAATCAAAACACAACTAATGAATTTGAAATTGATTTTATTCCATTCGTTACTTTTGGATGCACACAACTTAATATTGTCCAATCAACTCTTTCCATTTCTCTTTGTGGGTTAGACTGGCAGGGAAGACTGCATAAGTAATATCCTGAAATAACAAATGAACACATTAAAACAAATATAGCTAATCTTTCAAAATATCTTACGAAAATACAAATCGATTCGGAACAACAAATATACAAAATAAATCCCAATATACAAAGCAAACTCCAAAAACAAATCATTCTACCATAACGAATAAGATTAAATAAAATTATATACTTGACCAACAAATCTGAAACAAAACAAATATTTTCATTATGCACATCTCTAATGTGGGCTCTGCATTAATTTTGTTCCTTTAGGCTTTTTCCTTCTGTTTTCAAATAGTGATCCAGCCAGTAACACACCTCCTGTATTAGGGTGCATACATTCTGGATGAAGAAGCAACCATTGTTACCCTTGGGGGAGGGGAGGGTTTGATGTACTAGCAGATTTAGATACATCAACAAATGGAACCCAAACTCCAGCTCACACTTTTTAAGCAGTTACAATAACAGTTTTTTCTTTGGTAAAATATTTTAAATAAACGAGTAAAAGCTGATCCTTGTAAGCAACCCTTTCAGTGTTAAATGGTTTGACTCAACCCTCTAAATACTACATCTGCAGGACAGCTTGTTCTGTTGAAAAATAACAGATTTACCGACTGGTCCACCAAGTGAAAATAAAGGAAAGAGCCTAAAATGAAAACTAATGCAGCCATCACATTTAAGAATTAGTAAGCTGCAATATAATGAATCTTTAATTTTTGGTTTAATACTGTTTTAATTATATAGTTGCAGGGATCTACTGTTCTCTACTGCCTGAATTTGTAAATAGCTTTTGTTTGTTAATTACCATAGAGTTAATTGTGTATGTCACTTCCTGTCTCTGGGGTTGTTAGAAAAAGATCCTAGAAGGAGGAAGTGGACAGAGAGAAAACGTCTCAGCCACATGTCCTATCTATGCTACTAAACCCAGAAGGGACTACTGTATAAGTATTCTTATGATCTAATAGTTTAAATGCAGCTGCTGAGTGTATATATAAATCCTTGTAAAAGACAAAGTATATCTGCGCTGTCTATGTTATTATTTCACATACACAGTGCCAGATAGGCCTGTGCTACTGTATGTGTGTAGTGGTCGCCTTCAAGTACACTGCTCAAAAAAATTAAAGGAATACTTTTTAATCAGAGTATAGCATCAAGTCAATGAAACTCCTGGGATATTTTTTTTTTTATAAATATTTTATTATAGATTTTCAAAATACCATTTTCCATATACAAAAGCTAACAAAACCACCATACTATGATACTCATATTTATCTAACGATATATCAAAACATTGACATTACTCTTAGTATCCTTTTTCCCCCTTGCCCTTTCACTCCCTCCTACTCCATACCTCCGCAGCCTTTAAACCCTCCCCCGCAGCCCTGATTGATTTCTTTCCTACTCGTTCTATTTATCCTAAAAGAATATTACTTTCTTTTTTTTTATTTAATGTTATATTTATCCTCCATTACTTCTTTTCCCTAGTACATATATTCCAGGTATGAATTTGACCTTTTAAATGCTTCCCACTTTTCCCATCTTTTACGGAAAACCTCCATCCTATCTTCCTCCATGTGGTAGAGTTCTTCCAATTTGTAAGTCCTCTCTACCCTTTCTATCCAATCCTTTACTCTCTGTGCTTGTTGTTTCTTCCACAATTTGGGTATCAAACCCTTCGCGGCATTCAAATAGTACACTAATCTGATTTTTTTATATTTTTTTACTGATAGCTCTGAACCATAAAGAAGACAAATCTCTGGTTTCTTTGAAATATTGACCTCCGTTATTTCCTGTATTAAATGTATTATACCTCCCCAGTACTCTTGTATTTTATGACACTCCCACCACAGGTGAAACATTGTGCCTCTATTTCCACATCCCCGCCAACATAAAGGTGAATTATTTTCACTTATCCTATGTGCAACACTCGGTGTGATGTACCATCTTATCAAAAATGTATAGTTCATTTCTACCTCCTTCATATTACATTTCTGTGAATTAAACTATACATTCCTCTTGTTTTTTTCTCATCAATTATTACTCCTAAATACCGCTCTCATTATTCTATATATTCCATTCCTTACTTAAACCTGAGAGTATCTTATACAGTCAGGTCCATAAATATTGGGACATCAACACAATTCTAACATTTTTGGCTCTATACCCCACCACAATAGATTTGAAATGAAACGAACAAGATGTGCTTTAACTGCAGACTATCAGCTTTAATTTGAGGGTATTTACATCCAAATCAGGTGAACGGTGTAGGAATTACAACAGTTTGCATATGTGCCTCCCACTTTTTAAGGGACCAAAAGTAATGGGACAGAATAATAATCATAAATCAAACTTTCACTTTTTAATACTTGGTTGCAAATCCTTTGCAGTCAATTACAGCCTGAAGTCTGGAACGCATAGACATCACCAGATGCTGGGTTTCATCCCTGGTGTTGCTCTGCCAGCCTCTACTGCAACTGTCTTCAGTGCCTGCTTGTTCTTGGGGCATTTTCCCTTCAGTTTTGTCTTCAGCAAGTGAAATGCATGCTCAATGGGATTCAGGTCAGGTGATTGACTTGGCCATTGCATAACATTCCACTTCTTTCCCTTAAAAAAACTCTTTGGTTGCTTTTGCAGTATGCTTTGGGTCATTGTCCATCTGCACTGTGAAGCGTCCAATGAGTTCTGAAGCATTTGGCTGAATATGAGCAGATAATATTGCCCAAAACACTTCAGAATTCATCCTGCTGCTTTTGTCAGCAGTCACATCATCAATAAATACAAGAGAAGCAGTTCCATTGGCAGCCATACATGCCCACGCCATGACACTACCACCACCATGCTTCACTGATGAGGTGGTATGCGACGGATCATGAGCAGTTCCTTTCCTTCTCCATACTCTTCTCTTCCCATCACTCTGGTACAAGTTGATCTTGGTCTCATCTGTAAATAGGATGTTATTCCAGAACTGTGAAGGCTTTTTTAGATGTCGTTTGGCAAACTCTAATCTGGCCTTCCTGTTTTTGAGGCTCACCAATGGTTTACATCTTGTGGTGAACCCTCTGTATTCACTCTGGTGAAGTCTTCTCTTGATTGTTGACTTTGACACACATACACCTACCTCCTGGAGAATGTTCTTGATCTGGCCAACTGTTGTGAAGGGTGTTTTCTTCACCAGGGAAAGAATTCTTCGGTCATCCACCACAGTTGTTTTCCGTGGTCTTCCGGGTCTTTTGGTGTTGCTGAGCTCACCGGTGCGTTCTTTCTTTTTAAGAATGTTCCAAACAGTTGTTTTGGCCACGCCTAATGTTTTTGCTATCTCTCTGATGGGTTTGTTTTGTTTTTTCAGCCTAATGATGGCTTGCTTCACTGATAGTGACAGCTCTTTGGATCTCATCTTGAGAGTTGACAGCAACAGATTCCAAATGCAAATAGCACACTTGAAATGAACTCTGGACCTTTTATCTGCTCATTGTAATTGGGATAATGAGGGAATAACACACACCTGGCCATGGAACAGCTGAAAAGCCAATTGTCCCATTATTTTTGGTCCCTTAACAAGTGGGAGGCACATATGCAAACTGTTGTAATTCCTACACCGTTCACCTGATTTGGATGTAAATACCCTCAAATTAAAGCTGACAGTCTGCAGTTAAAGCACATCTTGTTCGTTTCATTTCAATCCATTGTGGTGGTGTATAGAGCCAAAAATGTTACAATTGTGTTGATGTCCCAATATTTATGGACCTGACTGTATATTTTTGAAGTCCCATGCTTCCCATCTCCCCGTGTTTCTAATAAGTGCTCAAAGGGGTTCCAATCCTTTTTTCTTAGTGGTTTTGGGAGATTCCCTATAAAGTGTTTCAACTGAAAGTAATGCCATATATCCATTCTCGTGAATATTTCCCTCTTTCTTTCCATTTCCCTAAGTGAACATATTTCCCCTCCCTTCATTATATCTCTTAATTGTACTTCTTTCTTCTTTATCCACTTCCCTGTGATACTTTCTTTGCCTGGGGGGAAAAACTCTGTGTTCCCAAAAGGCATTAACAGTGAATTAATCCCATCCCATTTGTTTGTGTAGAGCATCCCAAACTCTTAATACATTATGTGTAAATAAACTTGTGTTGTCTGCTAATCCACGGTACTGAGGAGGTAACCAAATATTTCTACATAGATCCGTACAACTTAGTGTGTTTTCTATTTTTATCCAGCTTTTTCCCTGAGCGTTACGTGTCCAGTCAAAAATTCTTACTGAATTATAGTATCTTTTTATGTCTGGTACACCCAAGCCGCCTTTCTCTTTATCTCTACTTAGAGTATCATAACTAATTCTAGGTTTCTTATTTCTCCAGATAAATCTTGTCAGGATTTTTTTTATCGTACTAAAGTATACCTTGGGTAGTTTAATTGGTATAATTTGAAATTTATAAAAAATTTTGGAACAATCACCATTTTTATCAAATTTATCCGTCTGATCCATGACTGAGATCCCCATCCTAACTTCTTTATTTCATCCTTAATCCCATTTAATAGTGGGATGTAATTTAATCTATATAATTTTTTACAGATACCGTCAATTTTATACCAAGATATTTTAATTCTCTTTCTCTCCAAAGAAAGGGGAATTCCCCCTGTAGCATTTTTTTATCTTTAGTTAGAAGGTTTATATTTAATTTCTCTGGTTTAGTTGGATTAATTTTTAAATTTGACATTCACCATATTCTTTTAAAGATTTCATTAAATTTGGCAAAGTTATTCTTGGGTTTCCTACATAGAACAGCATGTCATCTGCATAAACTGCCACCTTATGCTCTATCTCTCCTACCCAAATTCCTTTTATGTCTATATTATTCCTTATGGTGGCCAGGAGAGATTCCAGAGATAATACATATAACAATGGAGACAAAGAACATCCCTGCCTTGTTCCGTTCTGCATCTCCATATATTCTGACCATTCCTCATTTACCATAATTGCGGCTGAGGGTTTACTATATAATTTCCTTATCCATTCTCTCATTCTGGGATCAAATCCCAAAACTTCCAAGGTGTCTAACATATATCCCCAATTAACTCTGTCAAATGCTTTCTCAGCATCTATCGAGAGTATCAATGCAGGAGTTTTCTCCTTCCTACTTTTTTGTATGAGAAACTGAGATCTTAATCCGTTGTCTCTACTCTCCCTCCCTGGGACAAACCCAACTTGGTCCATATGTATCCACTTCGGAATTAAATCTCTCAACCTGTTTGCTAGTACCTTTGCATATAATTTAGTATCTGTAGTTAATAGGGAGATCGGTCTATAACTTGCACAGTGGGTATCATCTTTACCTTCCTTGCGTATAAGGACAACATGAGCTTGCAGGGATTCCTTCCTCATTTCCATCTCTCCTCCCAGAGCATTCATATATAGCCTCAGTTTTGGTATTAACATTTCTTTGTATTTTTTATAGTATCATCATGGCCTGGGCTCTTCCCAGCTACAGTACGTTTTAATGCTGTTTGTATTTCTTCTTGTGTGATTTCTGTTTCCAAAGATTTTAATTGTTCTTCACTTAATTTTAGTAATCATTTTGTTAAAAACTCTCCTCTTATCCTCTTCCAAGAAATTATTTATTCTTCTCTTTTAATTATTATCTTTTGCATCCCCTCTTTTGTTATTTTATTTTTATGTATCTGCTCTAAATTACAGAGTTCTCTAAAAAGTGTATTTATTTTTCCCCTTCTTTCCCTCTTCTTCTTTGCTCCTATCACTATTAGGATTCCTCTAATATAAGCCTTATAAGTAGAGATGAGCGAATCGAAGTATCCGAAGTGGAATTCGAGTCGAATATCGGAAAAATTTCGATTCGTGCCGAATCCGAAAAACAGCCTAATTCGGACGCGCGAATCGAAATTTTTCCGAAAATGGCGGCTGACATGTGCGGCGACGGAGCGGGGATGTCGGGGAAGGCGCGCAGACAAGGCGCGCTGCCCCATAATGCATTCCTCAACGACATGTGATCGCATCAGCCAATCAGCAGCCAGCCAGCCAGCACTGTGTAATGGTCGAGGTATATATAGCGGCCATTTTGGAAATCTTCATTTGCCTGCAGTCATTGAACAGAGGCAGACCGCTCTGTACTAGGGACAGGGACAGAGTTAGGGCCACAGAAACGAGAATTGGGGACAGAGAGAAGTTACTTAGGGACAGAGAACCATTACTCAGGGACACAGACTTGTTAATGAGGGCCACAGAATCGTTATTTAGGGACAAAGAAACGCTAGTTAGGGCCACAGAATTCATACTCAGGGACAGACAGAATTGTTACTCAGTGCCAGAGAATTGTTACTTAGGGCCACAGAAACGTTATTAGGGCCACAGAATTTTTACTCAGGGACAGACAGAATTGTTACTGAGTGCCAGAGAATTGTTACTCAGGGACAGACAGAATTGTTACTGAGTGCCAGAGAATTCTTACTCAGGGCCACAGAATTCATTCTCAGGGACAGACAGAATTGTTACTCAGGGACAGACAGAATTGTTACTGAGTGCCAGAGAATTGTTACTCAGGGACAGACAGAATTGTTACTGAGTGCCAGAGAATTGTTACTCAGGGACAGACAGAATTGTTACTGAGTGCCAGAGAATTGTTACTCAGGGACAGACAGAATTGTTACTGAGTGCCAGAGAATTGTTACTCAGGGACAGACAGAATTGTTACTGAGTGCCAGAGAATTGTTACTCGCACAGACACAAAATTGTTACTTGCACAGACACAGAATTGTTACTCGCACAGACACAGAATTGTTACTCAGGGCCACAGAATTCATACTCAGGGACAGACAGAATTGTTACTGAGTGCCAGAGAATTGTTACTCAGGGACAGACAGAATTGTTACTGAGTGCCAGAGAATTGTTACTCAGGGACAGACAGAATTGTTACTGAGTGCCAGAGATTTGTTACTCGCACAGACACAAAATTGTTACTTGCACAGACACAGAATTGTTACTCGCACAGACACAGAATTGTTACTCAGGGCCACAGAATTCATACTCAGGGATAGACAGAATTGTTACTGAGTGCCAGAGAATTGTTACTCAGGGACAGACAGAATTGTTACTGAGTGCCAGAGAATTGTTACTCAGGGACAGACAGAATTGTTACTGAGTGCCAGAGAATTGTTACTCGCACAGACACAAAATTGTTACTTGCACAGACACAGAATTGTTACTCGCACAGACACAGAATTGTTACTCAGGGCCACAGAATTCATACTCAGGGACAGACAGAATTGTTACTGAGTGCCAGAGAATTGTTACTCAGGGACAGACAGAATTGTTACTGAGTGCCAGAGAATTGTTACTCAGGGACAGACAGAATTGTTACTGAGTGCCAGAGAATTGTTACTCGCACAGACACAAAATTGTTACTTGCACAGACACAGAATTGTTACTCGCACAGACACAGAATTGTTACTCAGGGCCACAGAATTCATACTCAGGGATAGACAGAATTGTTACTGAGTGCCAGAGAATTGTTACTCAGGGACAGACAGAATTGTTACTGAGTGCCAGAGAATTGTTACTCAGGGACAGACAGAATTGTTACTGAGTGCCAGAGAATTGTTACTCGCACAGACACAAAATTGTTACTTGCACAGACACAGAATTGTTACTCGCACAGACACAGAATTGTTACTCAGGGCCACAGAATTCATACTCAGGGACAGACAGAATTGTTACTGAGTGCCAGAGAATTGTTACTCAGGGACAGACAGAATTGTTACTGAGTGCCAGAGAATTGTTACTCAGGGACAGACAGAATTGTTACTGAGTGCCAGAGAATTGTTACTCAGGGACAGACAGAATTGTTACTGAGTGCCAGAGAATTGTTACTCAGGGACAGACAGAATTGTTACTGAGTGCCAGAGAATTGTTACTCGCACAGACACAAAATTGTTACTTGCACAGACACAGAATTGTTACTCGCACAGACACAGAATTGTTACTCAGGGCCACAGAATTCATACTCAGGGATAGACAGAATTGTTACTGAGTGCCAGAGAATTGTTACTCAGGGACAGACAGAATTGTTACTGAGTGCCAGAGAATTGTTACTCAGGGACAGACAGAATTGTTACTGAGTGCCAGAGAATTGTTACTCGCACAGACACAAAATTGTTACTTGCACAGACACAGAATTGTTACTCGCACAGACACAGAATTGTTACTCAGGGCCACAGAATTCATACTCAGGGACAGACAGAATTGTTACTGAGTGCCAGAGAATTGTTACTCAGGGACAGACAGAATTGTTACTGAGTGCCAGAGAATTGTTACTCAGGGACAGACAGAATTGTTACTGAGTGCCAGAGATTTGTTACTCGCACAGACACAAAATTGTTACTTGCACAGACACAGAATTGTTACTCGCACAGACACAGAATTGTTACTCAGGGCCACAGAATTCATAGTCAGGGACAGACAGAATTGTTACTGAGTGCCAGAGAATTGTTACTCAGGGACAGACAGAATTGTTACTGAGTGCCAGAGAATTGTTACTCAGGGACAGACAGAATTGTTACTGAGTGCCAGAGAATTGTTACTCAGGGACAGACAGAATTGTTACTGAGTGCCAGAGAATTGTTACTCAGGGACAGACAGAATTGTTACTGAGTGCCAGAGAATTGTTACTCGCACAGACACAAAATTGTTACTTGCACAGACACAGAATTGTTACTCGCACAGACACAGAATTGTTACTCAGGGCCACAGAATTCATACTCAGGGATAGACAGAATTGTTACTGAGTGCCAGAGAATTGTTACTCAGGGACAGACAGAATTGTTACTGAGTGCCAGAGAATTGTTACTCAGGGACAGACAGAATTGTTACTGAGTGCCAGAGAATTGTTACTCGCACAGACACAAAATTGTTACTTGCACAGACACAGAATTGTTACTCGCACAGACACAGAATTGTTACTCAGGGCCACAGAATTCATACTCAGGGACAGACAGAATTGTTACTGAGTGCCAGAGAATTGTTACTCAGGGACAGACAGAATTGTTACTGAGTGCCAGAGAATTGTTACTCGCACAGACACAAAATTGTTACTTGCACAGACACAGAATTGTTACTCGCACAGACACAGAATTGTTACTCGCACAGACACATAATTGTTACTCAGGGCCACAGAATTCATACTCAGGGACAGACAGAATTGTTACTGAGTGCCAGAGAATTGTTACTCAGGGACACCTAATCGTTGAATTAAATAGTATGTCAGACAACATGCAGAGGAGTGGCAGAGGAGGCAATGTTTTAGGAGCGAGCAGACGTGGCAGCAGAGGAAGGGGTCGAGGCAGCAGTATTCGCAGCCAGAGGCCAGTGCTCCCGGTGTCATCCAGCGGTCGTGTCTCCACCGACAACCCTGCCGTCATTGATTGGTTGGCTCGGTCGTCTTCCTCTTCCCAGGTCACCTCTGACACCTACAGCCAACGGTCGGTGGGTACGTCAGACACAACCGTTAGTTGGCATGGCCCGGGAGCAAGCCCACTGAAATCACGTGTCCTCTACCTGCCCCTGTCCTTTGCTGTTCCCTCACCAAGCGAAGTATCGCATGCTGTGGGCTCAGCCCCACTGTACAGTGAGGAAGAGCTAACAGAGGGCGGTCAGGAACGGGGGGAGACATCGGCCTTTTCAGCAGCCAAGCGAACAAGTACTGGCGAGGAGATTGGCTCGGTAGCCGGTCTAGAGACAGGTCTGTCTCCTGACCCAGACGCAGCCGAGGGGGCTAGTAGTGAGGCGGAGACCCTACTTGATGATGAGGAGGTTGATCGCACTTGGCAGCCTCGTCGTCATCAGGCAATTTCTTCCGCATCATCAGGAGAAGAGGGTGGCAGCTTGGCAGCGAGCAAAACAGTCGGTGGGTTGCCCAGGAGACAGCAGCAGGGTCGCATCAGTGTCAGTGGAGCCAAACGTCCACGGAGTAGAGCACCAGCTCCACTGCAGCCTACCACCACGGCCAGTAGTGGTGCCGTTGCGCACGGAGGAAGTAGCAGTCAGCCAGTGAAGAGTAGCGGGGGCAAAGTTTCCTACTCGGTGGTGTGGCAATTTTTCCTCAAGCCGCCCGAGGAAGTAAACGTAGCCGTATGTCGACTATGTGGCCAGAAATGCAAGCGTGGCCAGGGGGCCCATGTTGGGACTACAGCGTTGCGTCAGCATATGCAGCGTCACCATTCGGTGGCCTGGGAAAACCGTGATAAACATACGGCGGTTCTGCCTGCCCCAGCCCCCGCTCCATCACCCGCTCCGTTACTTGCTCCGTCACCCGACGTCGTCAATCGCCCTCTATCAGCCAGTCAAGGCTCCAACACCTCTGCTGAGGGGAGTTGTCGCTCATTGGCATCTTCCGCTCGTTCAGATGCTCCTTCTCCTGCTACTCCTCTTCTCGGATTCCGTCAACAGTCTTTCTTGGAATCCGTATCCAAGAGACAACAGTTTGCGAGCACGCACCCGACGGTGCAAAAGCTGAACGTCCTCCTGTCCAAGTTGCTGGTGCTGCAGTCCCTCCCTTTCCAACTGGTGGACTCAGCACCTTTCCGAGAAATGATGGCTTGTGCCGCGCCGCGGTGGAGAGTGCCAAGCCGTCATTTCTTTGCCCAAAAGGCAGTGCCAGCCCTGCATTCACATGTAGAAGAGATGGTGGGCCAGTCTTTGAGCATGTCGGTCTCTGCCAAAGTGCACGGCAGCGCCGACGTGTGGAGCTGTAACTACGGTCAGGGACAGTACATGTCATTTACGGCCCACTGGGTGAACGTGGTGCCGGCACAGCCGCACCAGCAACTTGGACAGGTCACGACGCTTTTGCCTCCACGTTTGCACGTCCTTGGTCCAGCAAGCATGTCCGCCTCTACCACCTCTTTTTCCGCCGTGTCCTCAGCCGCCACCCCCGTGCCAAGTCCCATTACCCGACCGGCATATCACATGTGCAGGGCGCAACGGTGTCACGCTGTGCTGCACCTGGTATGCCTTGGCGAACGTAGTCACACAGGGGAGGAACTGCTGAGTGTAATGAACAGAGAAATCGACAGATGGCTGTCTCCGCGCAAACTAAAAATCGGAACCATGTTGACTGACAACGGAAAGAACATGGTGTCTGCTCTGCGTCAAGGAAGGTTGTGCCATGCGCCATGCATGGCTCACGTGTTCAATCTGGTTGTCAAGCGGTTCCTAAAATCCACCATCCCACTGCAAGACATCCTTAAAATGTCACGTAAACTGTGCATGCATTTCAGCCATTCCTACACCGCAAAGAACACCCTCATTGAGCTGCAGCGGCAGAACGGAATTCCACAGCATCGCCTGATCTGCGACGTTGCAACAAGGTGGAATTCAACCCTACACATGTTAGACCGCCTTTACGAGCAGCGAAAGGCCATCACCGATTTCCTGATGTTACAAGCGGATAAAGGTACTCCCCTGTGTAACTTAGATGTCAGCCATTGGCAGCTCATGCGTGACACCTGCCGCTTGCTCAGGCCCTTTGAGGAGGCCACGCTATTCGTGAGTCGGCAGGACTATGGGATGAACGACGTCATTCCTCTGTTGCACGTCCTGGAACAAATGCTGTTAACAATGGCTGGTCAGGGTGCGGTAGACGTGGCGCACAGATCTCAACGCCACATGACCCCTGTGGGGGCAGGACAGGAAGAAGAGGAGGAGGTAGAGGAGGACATTTGTGCTCAGGAATTATTGAGTGAAATGGGTGGTTTTTCCACTCAGCGGACAGGAGTGGAGGAGCAGGAGCATCTGGTAGAGGAGGAGGAGGAGGAGACAGAGGACCCAGACGCACCGTGGCAGTATGCTGTGGAGATGGAGGCAGGGAGTCCCTCGCATTCCTTGGCACAAATGGCCCATAGCATGCTCGGTTGCTTGCGTAGCGACAGCCGAATAATAACCATCAGACAGAGGGATGACTTTTGGCTGTCCACCTTGTTGGACCCTCGCTACCGGTCCAAAATGGTGGCCTTTTTCACACCTGCTGAGAGGGAGGCCAAAATTACGTACTATAAAAACCACCTATGTAGTCAGTTGGTCTCTGCCTTTGTGCGCCAACGTCCATCCTCAGACACTGTGGGCCCTGTGCGCTCGCGTTCCGCTGGCATGGCAGCAGGGGAGGGGTGGGGTGGTAGGAGCAGTGGCAGCTCCACCAGCAGTGGCTGCCTCAGTCTGCAGTCGATGATGAGTAGCTTTCTTCACCAGCGCAGTGAGGAAACTACTAACCAGCCGCAGCAGCAGCAGCAGCATCAGGTGGACCTGGAGCAGGAGCTCAAACAACAGGCTTGGGCCTACTTGGACAGCACCCTGCCAACCGAGGTAGACAATCCCCTTGACTACTGGGCAACGAAACTTGACCTTTGGCCCCAACTAGCTGAATTTGCCCTTGAAAGGCTGTCATGCCCGGCCAGTAGCGTGGCATCGGAGCGCGTGTTTAGTGCGGCAGGAGGTATTGTAACTCCGCGGAGGACACGACTGTCCACCCAAAGTGTGGAGAGACTCACGTTTGTGAAAATGAATCAGGCGTGGATTAGTCTGGATTTCAAACCACCAGTTCCTGACACAACTGACTAAATCCGCCATGAATCATGCCTCAAACATGTGCCACTTTCAGGTCTCCTCACACTGCTGGTGTGTTTAATTTTTTGACATAGGGTGCTGGCAGATTACGGGCCTCCTATAGCTGCTGCCAGGCCCCTAATCTGCCATGGGCCCCTATATACCGCCTCCTCATGCTGCTGCCAAGTCCAGAGTCTGTCATGGGTCCCTGTATGGCCTCCCATTGCTGCTGTCTCCATCGCCACACTCTGCTGCCATGTGCCACTTTCAGGTCTCTTCACACTGCTGGTGTGTTTAATTTTTTGACATAGGGTGCTGCAAGATAACGGGCCTCACATAGCTGCTGCCAGGCCCCTAATCTGCCATGGGCCCCTATATACCGCCTCCTCATGCTGCTGCCAAGTCCAGAGTCTCTCATGGGTCCCTGTACGGCCTCCCATTGCTGCTGTCTCCATCGCCACACTCTGCTGCCATGTGCCACTTTCAGGTCTCTTCACACTGCTGGTGTGTTTAATTTTTTGACATAGGGTGCAGGCAGATTACGGGCCTCACATAGCTGCTGCCAGGCCCCTAATCTGCCATGGGCCCCTATATACCGCCTCCTCATGCTGCTGCCAAGTCTAGAGTCTGTCATGGGTCCCTGTACGGCCTCCCATTGCTGCTGTCTCCATCGCCACACTCTGCTGCCATGTGCCACTTTCAGGTCTCTTCACACTGCTGGTGTGTTAAATTTTTTGACATAGGGTGCAGGCAGATTACGGGCCTCACATAGCTGCTGCCAGGCCCCTAATCTGCCATGGGCCCCTATATACCGCCTCCTCATGCTGCTGCCAAGTCTAGAGTCTCTCATGGGTCCCTGTACGGCCTCCCATTGCTGCTGTCTCCATCGCCACACTCTGCTGCCATGTGCCACTTTCAGGTCTCTTCACACTGCTGGTGTGTTAAATTTTTTGACATAGGGTGCAGGCAGATTACGGGCCTCACATAGCTGCTGCCAGGCCCCTAATCTGCCATGGGCCCCTATATACCGCCTCCTCATGCTGCTGCCAAGTCTAGAGTCTCTCATGGGTCCCTGTACGGCCTCCCATTGCTGCTGTCTCCATCGCCACACTCTGCTGCCATGTGCCACTTTCAGGTCTCTTCACACTGCTGGTGTGTTAAATTTTTTGACATAGGGTGCAGGCAGATTACGGGCCTCACATAGCTGCTGCCAGGCCCCTAATCTGCCATGGGCCCCTATATACCGCCTCCTCATGCTGCTGCCAAGTCTAGAGTCTCTCATGGGTCCCTGTACGGCCTCCCATTGCTGCTGTCTCCATCGCCACACTCTGCTGCCATGTGCCACTTTCAGGTCTCTTCACACTGCTGGTGTGTTAAATTTTTTGACATAGGGTGCAGGCAGATTACGGGCCTCACATAGCTGCTGCCAGGCCCCTAATCTGCCATGGGCCCCTATATACCGCCTCCTCATGCTGCTGCCAAGTCTAGAGTCTCTCATGGGTCCCTGTACGGCCTCCCATTGCTGCTGTCTCCATCGCCACACTCTGCTGCCATGTGCCACTTTCAGGTCTCTTCACACTGCTGGTGTGTTAAATTTTTTGACATAGGGTGCAGGCAGATTACGGGCCTCACATAGCTGCTGCCAGGCCCCTAATCTGCCATGGGCCCCTATATACCGCCTCCTCATGCTGCTGCCAAGTCCAGAGTCTGTCATGGGTCCCTGTATGGCCTCCCATTGCTGCTGTCTCCATCGCCACACTCTGCTGCCATGTGCCACTTTCAGGTCTCTTCACACTGCTGGTGTGTTTAATTTTTTGACATAGGGTGCAGGCAGATTACGGGCCTCACATAGCTGCTGCCAGGCCCCTAATCTGCCATGGGCCCCTATATACCGCCTCCTCATGCTGCTGCCAAGTCTAGAGTCTGTCATGGGTCCCTGTACGGCCTCCCATTGCTGCTGTCTCCATCGCCACACTCTGCTGCCATGTGCCACTTTCAGGTCTCTTCACACTGCTGGTGTGTTAAATTTTTTGACATAGGGTGCAGGCAGATTACGGGCCTCACATAGCTGCTGCCAGGCCCCTAATCTGCCATGGGCCCCTATATACCGCCTCCTCATGCTGCTGCCAAGTCTAGAGTCTCTCATGGGTCCCTGTACGGCCTCCCATTGCTGCTGTCTCCATCGCCACACTCTGCTGCCATGTGCCACTTTCAGGTCTCTTCACACTGCTGGTGTGTTAAATTTTTTGACATAGGGTGCAGGCAGATTACGGGCCTCACATAGCTGCTGCCAGGCCCCTAATCTGCCATGGGCCCCTATATACCGCCTCCTCATGCTGCTGCCAAGTCCAGAGTCTGTCATGGGTCCCTGTATGGCCTCCCATTGCTGCTGTCTCCATCGCCACACTCTGCTGCCATGTGCCACTTTCAGGTCTCTTCACACTGCTGGTGTGTTTAATTTTTTGACATAGGGTGCAGGCAGATTACGGGCCTCACATAGCTGCTGCCAGGCCCCTAATCTGCCATGGGCCCCTATATACCGCCTCCTCATGCTGCTGCCAAGTCTAGAGTCTGTCATGGGTCCCTGTACGGCCTCCCATTGCTGCTGTCTCCATCGCCACACTCTGCTGCCATGTGCCACTTTCAGGTCTCTTCACACTGCTGGTGTGTTAAATTTTTTGACATAGGGTGCAGGCAGATTACGGGCCTCACATAGCTGCTGCCAGGCCCCTAATCTGCCATGGGCCCCTATATACCGCCTCCTCATGCTGCTGCCAAGTCTAGAGTCTCTCATGGGTCCCTGTACGGCCTCCCATTGCTGCTGTCTCCATCGCCACACTCTGCTGCCATGTGCCACTTTCAGGTCTCTTCACACTGCTGGTGTGTTAAATTTTTTGACATAGGGTGCAGGCAGATTACGGGCCTCACATAGCTGCTGCCAGGCCCCTAATCTGCCATGGGCCCCTATATACCGCCTCCTCATGCTGCTGCCAAGTCTAGAGTCTGTCATGGGTCCCTGTACGGCCTCCCATTGCTGCTGTCTCCATCGCCACACTCTGCTGCCATGTGCCACTTTCAGGTCTCTTCACACTGCTGGTGTGTTACATTTTTTGACATAGGGTGCAGGCAGATTACGGGCCTCACATAGCTGCTGCCAGGCCCCTAATCTGCCATGGGCCCCTATATACCGCCTCCTCATGCTGCTGCCAAGTCTAGAGTCTCTCATGGGTCCCTGTACGGCCTCCCATTGCTGCTGTCTCCATCGCCACACTCTGCTGCCATGTGCCACTTTCAGGTCTCTTCACACTGCTGGTGTGTTAAATTTTTTGACATAGGGTGCAGGCAGATTACGGGCCTCACATAGCTGCTGCCAGGCCCCTAATCTGCCATGGGCCCCTATATACCGCCTCCTCATGCTGCTGCCAAGTCTAGAGTCTCTCATGGGTCCCTGTACGGCCTCCCATTGCTGCTGTCTCCATCGCCACACTCTGCTGCCATGTGCCACTTTCAGGTCTCTTCACACTGCTGGTGTGTTAAATTTTTTGACATAGGGTGCAGGCAGATTACGGGCCTCACATAGCTGCTGCCAGGCCCCTAATCTGCCATGGGCCCCTATATACCGCCTCCTCATGCTGCTGCCAAGTCTAGAGTCTCTCATGGGTCCCTGTACGGCCTCCCATTGCTGCTGTCTCCATCGCCACACTCTGCTGCCATGTGCCACTTTCAGGTCTCTTCACACTGCTGGTGTGTTAAATTTTTTGACATAGGGTGCAGGCAGATTACGGGCCTCACATAGCTGCTGCCAGGCCCCTAATCTGCCATGGGCCCCTATATACCGCCTCCTCATGCTGCTGCCAAGTCCAGAGTCTGTCATGGGTCCCTGTATGGCCTCCCATTGCTGCTGTCTCCATCGCCACACTCTGCTGCCATGTGCCACTTTCAGGTCTCTTCACACTGCTGGTGTGTTTAATTTTTTGACATAGGGTGCAGGCAGATTACGGGCCTCACATAGCTGCTGCCAGGCCCCTAATCTGCCATGGGCCCCTATATACCGCCTCCTCATGCTGCTGCCAAGTCTAGAGTCTCTCATGGGTCCCTGTACGGCCTCCCATTGCTGCTGTCTCCATCGCCACACTCTGCTGCCATGTGCCACTTTCAGGTCTCTTCACACTGCTGGTGTGTTAAATTTTTTGACATAGGGTGCAGGCAGATTACGGGCCTCACATAGCTGCTGCCAGGCCCCTAATCTGCCATGGGCCCCTATATACCGCCTCCTCATGCTGCTGCCAAGTCTAGAGTCTGTCATGGGTCCCTGTACGGCCTCCCATTGCTGCTGTCTCCATCGCCACACTCTGCTGCCATGTGCCACTTTCAGGTCTCTTCACACTGCTGGTGTGTTAAATTTTTTGACATAGGGTGCAGGCAGATTACGGGCCTCACATAGCTGCTGCCAGGCCCCTAATCTGCCATGGGCCCCTATATACCGCCTCCTCATGCTGCTGCCAAGTCTAGAGTCTCTCATGGGTCCCTGTACGGCCTCCCATTGCTGCTGTCTCCATCGCCACACTCTGCTGCCATGTGCCACTTTCAGGTCTCTTCACACTGCTGGTGTGTTAAATTTTTTGACATAGGGTGCAGGCAGATTACGGGCCTCACATAGCTGCTGCCAGGCCCCTAATCTGCCATGGGCCCCTATATACCGCCTCCTCATGCTGCTGCCAAGTCTAGAGTCTCTCATGGGTCCCTGTACGGCCTCCCATTGCTGCTGTCTCCATCGCCACACTCTGCTGCCATGTGCCACTTTCAGGTCTCTTCACACTGCTGGTGTGTTAAATTTTTTGACATAGGGTGCAGGCAGATTACGGGCCTCACATAGCTGCTGCCAGGCCCCTAATCTGCCATGGGCCCCTATATACCGCCTCCTCATGCTGCTGCCAAGTCTAGAGTCTCTCATGGGTCCCTGTACGGCCTCCCATTGCTGCTGTCTCCATCGCCACACTCTGCTGCCATGTGCCACTTTCAGGTCTCTTCACACTGCTGGTGTGTTAAATTTTTTGACATAGGGTGCAGGCAGATTACGGGCCTCACATAGCTGCTGCCAGGCCCCTAATCTGCCATGGGCCCCTATATACCGCCTCCTCATGCTGCTGCCAAGTCCAGAGTCTGTCATGGGTCCCTGTATGGCCTCCCATTGCTGCTGTCTCCATCGCCACACTCTGCTGCCATGTGCCACTTTCAGGTCTCTTCACACTGCTGGTGTGTTTAATTTTTTGACATAGGGTGCAGGCAGATTACGGGCCTCACATAGCTGCTGCCAGGCCCCTAATCTGCCATGGGCCCCTATATACCGCCTCCTCATGCTGCTGCCAAGTCTAGAGTCTGTCATGGGTCCCTGTACGGCCTCCCATTGCTGCTGTCTCCATCGCCACACTCTGCTGCCATGTGCCACTTTCAGGTCTCTTCACACTGCTGGTGTGTTAAATTTTTTGACATAGGGTGCAGGCAGATTACGGGCCTCACATAGCTGCTGCCAGGCCCCTAATCTGCCATGGGCCCCTATATACCGCCTCCTCATGCTGCTGCCAAGTCTAGAGTCTCTCATGGGTCCCTGTACGGCCTCCCATTGCTGCTGTCTCCATCGCCACACTCTGCTGCCATGTGCCACTTTCAGGTCTCTTCACACTGCTGGTGTGTTAAATTTTTTGACATAGGGTGCAGGCAGATTACGGGCCTCACATAGCTGCTGCCAGGCCCCTAATCTGCCATGGGCCCCTATATACCGCCTCCTCATGCTGCTGCCAAGTCTAGAGTCTGTCATGGGTCCCTGTACGGCCTCCCATTGCTGCTGTCTCCATCGCCACACTCTGCTGCCATGTGCCACTTTCAGGTCTCTTCACACTGCTGGTGTGTTAAATTTTTTGACATAGGGTGCAGGCAGATTACGGGCCTCACATAGCTGCTGCCAGGCCCCTAATCTGCCATGGGCCCCTATATACCGCCTCCTCATGCTGCTGCCAAGTCTAGAGTCTCTCATGGGTCCCTGTACGGCCTCCCATTGCTGCTGTCTCCATCGCCACACTCTGCTGCCATGTGCCACTTTCAGGTCTCTTCACACTGCTGGTGTGTTAAATTTTTTGACATAGGGTGCAGGCAGATTACGGGCCTCACATAGCTGCTGCCAGGCCCCTAATCTGCCATGGGCCCCTATATACCGCCTCCTCATGCTGCTGCCAAGTCTAGAGTCTCTCATGGGTCCCTGTACGGCCTCCCATTGCTGCTGTCTCCATCGCCACACTCTGCTGCCATGTGCCACTTTCAGGTCTCTTCACACTGCTGGTGTGTTAAATTTTTTGACATAGGGTGCAGGCAGATTACGGGCCTCACATAGCTGCTGCCAGGCCCCTAATCTGCCATGGGCCCCTATATACCGCCTCCTCATGCTGCTGCCAAGTCCAGAGTCTGTCATGGGTCCCTGTACGGCCTCCCATTGCTGCTGTCTCCATCGCCACACTCTGCTGCCATGTGCCACTTTCAGGTCTCTTCACACTGCTGGTGTGTTTAATTTTTTGACATAGGGTGCAGGCAGATTACGGGCCTCACATAGCTGCTGCCAGGCCCCTAATCTGCCATGGGCCCCTATATACCGCCTCCTCATGCTGCTGCCAAGTCTAGAGTCTCTCATGGGTCCCTGTACGGCCTCCCATTGCTGCTGTCTCCATCGCCACACTCTGCTGCCATGTGCCACTTTCAGGTCTCTTCACACTGCTGGTGTGTTAAATTTTTTGACATAGGGTGCAGGCAGATTACGGGCCTCACATAGCTGCTGCCAGGCCCCTAATCTGCCATGGGCCCCTATATACCGCCTCCTCATGCTGCTGCCAAGTCTAGAGTCTCTCATGGGTCCCTGTACGGCCTCCCATTGCTGCTGTCTCCATCGCCACACTCTGCTGCCATGTGCCACTTTCAGGTCTCTTCACACTGCTGGTGTGTTAAATTTTTTGACATAGGGTGCAGGCAGATTACGGGCCTCACATAGCTGCTGCCAGGCCCCTAATCTGCCATGGGCCCCTATATACCGCCTCCTCATGCTGCTGCCAAGTCTAGAGTCTCTCATGGGTCCCTGTACGGCCTCCCATTGCTGCTGTCTCCATCGCCACACTCTGCTGCCATGTGCCACTTTCAGGTCTCTTCACACTGCTGGTGTGTTAAATTTTTTGACATAGGGTGCAGGCAGATTACGGGCCTCACATAGCTGCTGCCAGGCCCCTAATCTGCCATGGGCCCCTATATACCGCCTCCTCATGCTGCTGCCAAGTCCAGAGTCTGTCATGGGTCCCTGTATGGCCTCCCATTGCTGCTGTCTCCATCGCCACACTCTGCTGCCATGTGCCACTTTCAGGTCTCTTCACACTGCTGGTGTGTTAAATTTTTTGACATAGGGTGCAGGCAGATTACGGGCCTCACATAGCTGCTGCCAGGCCCCTAATCTGCCATGGGCCCCTATATACCGCCTCCTCATGCTGCTGCCAAGTCTAGAGTCTCTCATGGGTCCCTGTACGGCCTCCCATTGCTGCTGTCTCCATCGCCACACTCTGCTGCCATGTGCCACTTTCAGGTCTCTTCACACTGCTGGTGTGTTAAATTTTTTGACATAGGGTGCAGGCAGATTACGGGCCTCACATAGCTGCTGCCAGGCCCCTAATCTGCCATGGGCCCCTATATACCGCCTCCTCATGCTGCTGCCAAGTCCAGAGTCTGTCATGGGTCCCTGTATGGCCTCCCATTGCTGCTGTCTCCATCGCCACACTCTGCTGCCATGTGCCACTTTCAGGTCTCTTCACACTGCTGGTGTGTTAAATTTTTTGACATAGGGTGCAGGCAGATTACGGGCCTCACATAGCTGCTGCCAGGCCCCTAATCTGCCATGGGCCCCTATATACCGCCTCCTCATGCTGCTGCCAAGTCTAGAGTCTCTCATGGGTCCCTGTACGGCCTCCCATTGCTGCTGTCTCCATCGCCACACTCTGCTGCCATGTGCCACTTTCAGGTCTCTTCACACTGCTGGTGTGTTAAATTTTTTGACATAGGGTGCAGGCAGATTACGGGCCTCACATAGCTGCTGCCAGACATGTAATCTGCCATGGGCCCCCGTACCGACTCCTCATGCTGTGACGTTGCAACAAGGTGTAATTCAACCCTACATATGTTAGACCGCCTTTACGAACAGCTAAAGGCCATCACAGATTTCCTGATGTTAAAAGCGGATAAAGGTACTCCCTGTGTAACTTAGATGTCAGCCATTGTCAGCTCATGTGTGACACCTGCGCTTGCTCAGGCCCTTTGAGGAGGCCACGCTATTCGTGAGTCGGCAGGACTATGGGATGAATGAGGTCAAATCGGCCATGGGCCCCCGTACCGCCTGTTCACGCTGATGCTGGTCCCACAGTGTGACCTGGGTCCCTGTACGGCCTCCCATTGCTTCCACTCTGCCATGTGCCACTTTGAAATCTCCTCACACTCCTGCGGTTGTCCATTTTGTCATAGGTTGCTGGCAGATTACAGGCCTTCCATAGGTGCCACCAAGCCCCATATCGGCCATGGGCCCCCGTACCGCCTGGTCACGCTGCTGCTGGGCCCATAGTGTGACCTGGGTCCCTGTACCGCCTCCCATTGCTCCCACTCTGCCATGTGCCACTTTCAGGTCTCCTCACGCTCCTGCTGGTTTCCATTTTGTCATAGGTTGCTGTATGGCCTCCCATTGCTGCTGCCTCCACCGCCACACTGTGGCTCCAAACACTGGTTTTGGCCCCGTGACTGGCCAAAGGAGTGAAGTGTGCAGTGATTCTAAGATCGACGGCACTCATCTGCATGTCATACTGACAGACAGTATTATTTCTCTTCCCCAGCAGACTCCAAGGGCATTTAAATTAAAGGTACAGTGTTCTGCACTAATATTAAGTCTCTCTGAAGCCTAGAAACACCCTTTTTTAAGTTAAATTCACAGCGAATTTATTCGACTCGAATCGAATATTGTCCACGAATTCGCCGAATCAGTCGAATCGAATTTTTCATTTCTTCGCTCATCTCTACTTATAAGCTTCCCACACCGTGGCTACCGACACTTCGTCAATTCTTAATTTTTAAATCCGTCTCTTGATCGTGAAGGAGTGTCTCATTTAATCTCCATGATCTCCCTGCACTCTGCTTATTTCCCCATAGTAATTTCATTGTGATAGGAGCATGATCAGAAATCGACATGGTTTCTATATTTACTTTAACTATAGACTCAATAAGTCGATGATCCAACAGTATGTGATCCAGTCTTGAGTACATCTTGTGTGCATGAGAATAAAACGTGTAGTCTTTATCCTTCACATGCTTAATTCTCCATACATCTACCAGTTGACATTGATATAGCATTTTTTTTATATTTTCAAAGACCTGCTACCCTCTCTATGTACCGGAGAGGTCACATCCATACAGAAATTGAAGTCTGCTACAATCAAACCACCTTTTTTTAAATCCATTAATTTCCTCAGTGTATTTTTCAAAAATATCTCCGATTTCTTATTCGGGCTAGTGTGCATTCTACTTCCTGTAATCTTCATTTCAAGAACAAGAATCTCCCTTCAGGACCTGCCCATCTTTCTTCCAACTTAAACCTTATGTTTTTCACAAATCCTACTGTCACTCCCTTTGCCCGTTTAACTGGAGAATCTGCATAAAACCACTCTGGGTAATGCCTAGATCAGCAATGGGCAAACTACGGTCCGCGGGCCGTATACGGCTCGGCGGACCTTTAATCCGGCCCGCGGAGCATGGCAAACATCGGCTGTCAGAATGTGTGTAGGCGGGGCAGCGTGACGAACGTGAGGGGAGCTAGGCTCCTCTCACAGTCCGCCCTGAAGACCGGAACGGCGCGGGAACACGGCGAGAGGAACACGCGGAGCAAAGGTAAGTGAATTGACACAGGGGGGACTTGGGGACTTAATATGGGGGATGAATTAATATGGGGAATGAATTACTATAGGGGGGATGAATTACTATAGGGGGGATGAATTACTATATGGGGGATGAATTACTATGGGGGATGAATTACTATATGGGGGATGAATTACTATGGGGGATGAATTACTATATGGGGGATGAATTACTATATGGGGGATGAATTACTATGGGGGATGAATTACTATATGGGGGATGAATTAATATATGGGGGATGAATTACTATGGGGGATGAATTACTATGGGGGATGAATTACTATGGGGGATGAATTACTATATGGGGGATGAATTACTATGGGGGATGAATTACTATATGGGGGATGAATTACTATGGGGGATGAATTACTATATGGGGGATGAATTACTATGGGGGATGAATTACTATGGGGGATGAATTACTATATGGGGGATGAATTACTATGGGGGATGAATTACTATATGGGGGATTAATTACTATGGGGGATGAATTACTATATGGGGGATGAATTACTATATGGGGGATGAATTACTATGGGGGATGAATTACTATATGGGGGATGAATTACTATGGGGGATGAATTACTATGGGGGGTGAATTACTATGGGGGATGAATTACTATATGGGGGATGAATTACTATGGGGGATGAATTACTATATGGGGGATAAATTACTATGGGGGATGAATTACTATATGGGGGATGAATTACTATGGGGGATGAATTACTATATGGGGGATGAATTACTATATGGGGGATGAATTACTATGGGGGATGAATTACTATATGGGGGATTAATTACTATGCTTACTATGGGGGAATATTACTATACTTACTATGGATGACACATACACAACATTCATCTACTCTTGGTCCGGCCCCCGGGTCCAATATATGAACCCATTGCGGCCCTCAAGTCAAAAAGTTTGCCCACCCCTGGCCTAGATTGTAACTTCACATTTTTTTCTTGTACTAGATGAGTCTCTTGTAAAAACACCACCGAGGAAAATCTATGTTGAAGCTCTTTAAGGATCTTAAATTTCTTCCTAGGACTATTTAAACCTCTGACATTATGGGGTTTATTTACTAAAGCTGGAGAGTGCAAAATCAGACTCACTTCTGCATAGAAACCAATCAGCTTCCAGGTTTCATTGCCAAAGCTTCATTGAACAAGCTGAGGTTAGAAGCTGATTGGTTTCTATGCAGAAGGGAGTCTGATTTTGGACTCTCCAGCTTTAGTAAATAAACCCCTATATGTCACGAAGTGAATCTCTTCTATTTTTCTCTTTTTCTCTCCTCCTTTCATCCCTCTTTGCCCTCCTCCTTTCTCTCCCTCTCTCCTTCATATCTTCCCTTCGTTCTCTGAGGTTTCTCCAGACCAGTGTACCTCCAACTATCCCACATAATCTAAGGCTGCAAAAGAGTCCCAGGCTGTCTACTACCTCCCCAGAACCTTCTCCCTCCCTCCCTCCCTCCCTCCCTCCCATCCACCCATCCCAACCCCCCACTCTCCCTCCCCCCCACCTTCCCCTCCACCCCACCTTCCCCTCTCCCCATCCGCTTTTAGGCTACTTTATTGCCTATAAATCATTTGCGGTCCTAACCCCACCTTTGATTCAACTTTAGAGTGAAGGTGTACCATGTACGTCCCTCCAGTATTCATACCTAGACCTCCTTTCTCAGAAGAAAAAAAACAAAAACAAAAAAAACCCAAAATCCAAAGAGGGAGGCAGAAATAGAGGGAGAATATGATGATAATAATAAATATAATGATGAAGGCGGGAAGAAAGAGAGAAAAAAATGTAATTCATACATTCAATTTCCCCTCTCCCCCCCTCGTCTTAGTCCTATTTACCATTTCTACTCCCTATTCCTTCTTGACACAACCTGCCACCCCTCTATTCCTTTAGCCCTTATCTTCCCTTCTTCCACTTCCCACCCAGGAATATCTACTTTCTGTAAATCAAGTCTCTCACAAAAGTCACTTAAGTCTTCCGGATGTCTCAATCTTGCTGAACGACCATTTTTCCATCCATTTAAACACACTGGGAATCCCCAGCTGTATCGAATATTCTGCTTTCTCATCTGCTCTAATAATGGTTTCAGGGATCTCCTTCTTATCAATGTTTCTTCTGCTAAATCAGCAAAAATCTGTATATTTATTTCTCCAGATTTTATCCCAGTTCTTCCTTTTATCTTCTTCCAGATTTCTTCTTTATCTCGATAATTATGAAGTTGCACAATTAGATCTCTTGTATTTTCTTTTCTACCTTTTTGTTGATATCTTCCTATTCTGTATACTCTGTCCATTTTAAGAGTCTCTAATGTAGGTCTGTCCATTATAGTATTCAGAATTTTCCTTATTATTCCCATTAGATCTTCTTTGTGAGAGATCTCTGGAAGACCTCGTATCCTTAGGTTACATCTCCTATCCCTATTCTCCTGATCTTCTATTTTATATAGCAGATTTCTTTGTTCTTTTCTTATTTCTATCATCCTTTTTTCTAACTTCTGGATAATTTGGGCATGTTTATCCACCTTTTCTTCTGTCTCCTCTACTCTGGATAATATTTGCCCCAGATCTTTGTGTATTTTCGCCATTTCTTGTTTTATGGATTTCTCCAGTCCTTTGAACATTTCTGCTATTTCTGTTTTAGTGGGCATCTGTGAGCTCTTATCTTGTTCTTCTACATTTTCCATCCCCACTCCTTCTTCCGTTTGTTGACTGCTATTAGCTATTCTTAGGGATAGTCTGGAGTTTTCTCCAACACTGATTTCCATCTCATTTCCTTCAGATATTCCCTGTTGTCTTCCTGGGGTCTGTTTCTTCTGTGAGGGTATATATTTTTTAATTGAGCCTGTTTGGGAAGCCTTAGGCCCACCCCCTTTAAGCACTTTATTTTTCATAATGTCCACACTATTTTCAAATTTTTCGGGGGTTCTGGGGGGTTATTTTTGGAACTAAATATTCAAGTTATAGTCACTTTTATACTCTCTTCCAGGAGAATATTCTCACCACTTTCTTTCTTTTGCTTTTCCTGTCCCCCCTCTCCTAATCACCTCTGCCAAGTTCCACTCCTTCTGGGTCTTTATTTGTTTGTATCTTATTCTCCTTCCAATTCTTTTCTTTTATATCCATCTCCTTCCTCTCTCTTCCTTTAGACCCCCTGGGTGAACCCCCCTTTAGTTTTACATCACATCTCTATTCCCCCATGTTTCTTTTCCATCACAGCAATCAGCCGCTCACACTCACCCTCCTGTCGCGTTCTTCACTTTCTCCTGGGTGAGGCGGCTTCAGTTACTCTCCTTTGGGGGGTTTTGAAAGTCCCTTTAGGCAGGTTGCAGAAGGGGGTTCTCCCAGCTTCAGTGGGATCCTGGAAGCCACAGTCCCTTATGTGGGAAGGGGGATATCCGGTGTCTCCTTCCCTCTGAGACTGCCAGCTGGCTTCCCCATCTCCCAATGCTTCCTTGTGGCGAGTCACGTGACCGCCCCAGCGTCCTCCAAGCTCCAGGGAGTACCCGGCTCCAAAGTGAAAATGCGGCGATCCCCCTGCAGCAGCTGCTCCTGGGAGATCCCTGGTCTGACCGACCCTCACAGCTGGCTCACGCCAATAGTCTCCTCCACCGCTCCATGGGGCCCGCACTCCTCCATCGAGATCACCCCTCTCACCGGTGAGTCTTGTTCTCCAGGTGGGACAAACGGAGGTCTTGGGAGCTGAGAGCCCTCACGTCGGACTCTCACTCCATGCCATGGTCAGGCTCCCAACTCCTGGGATATTGATCTGGTCAGTTAAGTAGCAGAGGAGGTTGTTAATCAGTTTCAGCTGCTTTGGTGTTAATGAAATTAACAACAGGTGCACTAGATGGGCAACAACGAGATGACCCCCAAAACAGGAATGGCTTTACAGATGGAGGCCACTGACATTTTTTTTTCCTACTCATCTTTTTTGACTGTTTTTCACTATTTTGCATTTGGGTAGGGTCAGTGTCACTACTGGTAGCATGAGGCAATACCTGGACCCTGCACAGGCAGTCCAACTCCTCCAGTATGGCACATCAATATGTGCCATTGCTAGAAGGTTTGCTGTGTCTTCCAGCACAGTCTCAAGAGAATGGAGGAGAGTCCAGGAGACAGGCAGTTACTCTAGGAGAGCTGGTAGAAGGTCCTTAACCTATCAGCAGGACCAGTATCTGCTCCTTTGTGCAAAGAGGAACAGGATGAGCACTGCCAGAGCCCTACAAAATGACCTCCAGCAGGCCACTGGTGTGAATGTCTCTGACCAAACAATCAGAAACAGACTTCAGAAGGGTGGCCTGAGGGCCCGACGTCCTCTAGTCGACCCTGTATTCACTGCCCAGTACCATAGAGCTCAATTGCATTTGCCATTGAACACCAAAATTGGCAGGTCCACCACTGGCACCCAGTGCTTTTCACAGATGAGAGCAGGTTCACCCTGATTACATGTGACAGACGTGAAAGGGTCTGGAGAGGCTGTGGAGAATGTTATGCTGCCTGTAACATCATTCAGCATGACCGTTTTGGTGGTGGGTCCGTGATGGTCTGGGGAGGCATATCCATGGAGGGACGCACAGACCTCTACAAGGTAGAAAATGGCACCCTGACTGCCATTAGGTATCGGGATGAAATCCTTGGACCCATTGTCAGACCCTACTCTGGTGCAGTGAGTCCTGGGTTCCTTGGGTGGCCTCATGTAGCGAGAGTATGCAGGCAGTTCCTGGAGGATTAAAGAATTGATACTATTGAAGGGCCCCCACACTCGCCTGACCTCAATCCAATAGAACACCTCTGGGATATCATGTTTCAGTCCAACCCGACGATGCCAGGTTGCACTTCAGACTGGCCAGGAGCTCAGCAACACCCTGGTCCAGATCTGGGAGGAAATACCCCAGGACACCAATGTCAGTCAAAAGATACTCTTTTCATGTTTTCAGGGTACTGCTTTGCCATTAACATTTATAAATTGTTCCTATAATGTAGCAAATCTTCACTTTTTGAGTTCATCAGTTCCACTTTAAGAGAGACTTTACATCAGTTTGTGCTGAGACCATTTACTTGCGTATGCAAATATTTTTTTTAATGAAAAACAAGCACAGTTGCGTATACAATCACATGGGAGAATGTCCCCCTATACCTAAGATCTGTACAAATTATGCCGTATTCTAGTGGTAAGATCACATTTAGAGATGATGTGGATTATTGTAACACTTCTCTATGTGGAAATTATCTGCATGAACACTTCAAATGGGAAAAGGATTTGTAGTCCTCAATAAAACCAGTACAAGTTGTCTTGCACTAAAAATCAGGCTTCACAGGTGCATAATCTTGTATAGACGTCTATGAGTGTCATAAGGCTACTAAAGGCTACTAAAACTGTTCATGGGAAATAATCATGAAATCATAAAATGTTATCTCATTCAGAAGCATAGAAGTGTTGTACGCTTATATATTTTGTGTGTGATTATAGTATTTAGGGCATTTGTACTTAAAAGATCACACATGTCAGCATGTTTTAGATGAATCAAAAGTCGTTTTCTAGAGTAGAGTAGTTCTTCATATAAAGACATTTATGCTAAATACAGTTTACCTGCAATTTCATGCTACAGGATTGAATGTTAGCGTCAGAAAATGTTTGTCTTATAAGTTCTAAATGATAAGGCATCTTCTATTCTGTTCTCTGCAAAATTCAGCAGCTAATGTATTAAGGCAGTGCAAAATGTAATAATCCTGTCAAACTGCAGTTTCCTATGGCAGCCAGTAATGTTTCAGTTCACCAAAGCCAAATAATAAAAAAAAAAGATGAACTCTGAAGTATTGAACTTTTTAGGTAAAGCAGCATATATTTTTGCTATGTATTTTTTCATGTGTATGCAAATAATCTGAAAACAATGCAAAAAAAATTAAGATGTATATGTGTGTGCCTTTTGTTGATTAAGTAACTATAGACTTTATAGAAATTATAATGTATTGACAATATTGTATTTAAATGATTGTTTTTTTAACAGTCAAATTGATTTTTGTAAAGCAGAGTCAACTTGCGGAGTACTCATGTGGTCTAATTTAGCAAACAGTCCAAAGACTACAAAGTACAAAAGTATAAAATGGATCCTGATCAGTTGCTATGGGTACTGCACTTTGAACTTAGCATTTTGCATTTTGTAAATTTTAATTGAGTCGACACATTCAAGTTAAATGCTGAGTTGGGATTTTGCTATTGAACGCAGGCTTGTGTCTTTGTATAAAATGAAATCTTCTGCTGATAAGAATGTACCCAGTGTCTGACAGTTTACTTATCCTGCTCACATTATGTACGTAAAATCAGTTTAAGACATTACGCTCACAACGCCAGTATAAAAGGATAAGGATTACAGCCACATGCCTGAAAATAAAGATGCGTGTCCGTGTGTTAAAGCTTGTGAACTGAGCCTAGTCAACAACTGAACCTATTCTATTGATCACCAGATTACTTATAAATGAAAGAAGAGTGGACTGATAGACTATACCTCAGTGCTGTCTGATTACATTCAGTTTATATGTGTCCACGGCTTGAGTTTTAATAAAATCTATCTCAAATCACTCAGAATACAGTCATAAGGCAGCCAATGCAGAACTTTCAGCAAATAGTAATTATGAAAATAAAGTGTCTTTCTAGATCTCCAACACAAAATTATTAGTAAGAATAAAGCACACCCAAATTCTTAACCTTTCCCTCTTCTGAACCCTAACACATAACCCCTTACAGTTTTCTTATACATTCTTAACCTCTCTTCAACATTAAGGGCCGGTTCACACTATAGAAACACAGTCCAGATGCGTTCCGGATGCGTTTTTGCATGCATGTTTTTAGCACATTCCGGTTGCATTTTTAATGCGCTTTTTTATGCGTTCCAGTGCATTTTTTATGCATTCCAGTTCATATTTCCCCCTCTCCTTTTCTTCAATTTGAATAAGGACATGTGCGTTCCAGTGCGTTTTGGTGCATTCCAGTGCGTTTTGGTGCATTCCAGTGCGTTTTTGATGCGTTTTACCACATTCCAGTACAGTTCTGTGCAGAAAAAATGCAGCATGTTCTACTTTTTTGACATTGACAACCATATAACCTACCTTCTGTGCATTTTGGATGCCGAAAAAAAGCAACTGAAATGCATGTGAACTGGCCCTTAAAGAACTAGAGGCATTTTTTATTTTTTTTGGATAGAGCAAGGTAGGGTTATAACCCCTGTAAGATTTTAATTTGCCACATGTGTCCTATTCCAGAGATTCCCTTTCACTTCATGTCACATAGTCAAACAGGAAGTGAGAGGAAATCCCTGCAAATTAAGGGAATTATTGGGGGACCAACCAAGTCACCAGAAGTAGTGTCCCCATTAGAAGATTTCCCCTCTATTTGTAATTTTTTTTACTTTCACTTTCAATGATAATGGTAAACAGGACATATAGAGAGGACGAATCAGGGGCGGACTGACAACTCATGGGGCCCCCGGGCAGTAGGGGATCATGGGGCCCCTGTGTCCTTGCCCAAACTCAAAAAAGCCTATGAAAAGGGTACCAGGGGCATCTCATGGGGCCCCCTACTGACCCCGGGCCCTCAGGCAGTGCCCGAGTTTCCAAATGGTCAGTCCGCCGCTGGGGCAAATCTAACTTAATGGCAGGCACAGACAGCAATACATCTGACAGGTGTTCTAATCCCTCTACACTCTATCCAAAAGTAAAAAAAAAAAACTCTTGCTGTTTGGTATACTTTAACCTCCCTGGCGGTATGATTATTTCAGATTTTTGGTGCTGAAAGCGGTACCATTTTTTTGCATGGAAATACGTATTTTTTATATTGTAGGCCTGTCATTTAGGAATAACTTCCTGAAATCTGTCCGAACAAGAGTCTAGTAAACATTCCGGATATGATAAAACTTGAAACACAAAATCATAAATTATAATTTAATAAATACTCATAAAAAATAATAATATAATAATAATAAATTTAATTCAATAATATAATCAAACCAAAAACACTGAAATTTGAAATATAGTGCCAAGTTTGCACATCGCTGAGCAAAGTCGCAAAATCGTTTTCAGTGTCTGATGACGAATTTCCCCCATGAATCATTATCACTCAATTCTGCAAGTAGTTCTGATTTACTATCGCTGTTCTCTAGCCGGTCTAAAACCGATTTTGACCTAAAGGGACTCTTTTTGGACGCCATGGACTTTTCTAAGTTTCCAGGCAGAAAGAACAGTCAAAATGCAGACAGGGCACAGGACAAAGCAGTAGGGACAAAATGTATGTGAAATGGTTTGATACAGGAATGTTTTGCTACGAAATAATAATTTTACCACAAATTTCATTTTTTTTACATTTTCAAACTTGCCGCCGTCCCGAGGTCACAGGGACCGGAACACAGAAGCCGGATGCCGGCATCGGCCGGAGGAGATGGCCGGGGACGCTGCAGGGGACGCATCGCGGGAGCGAAGGACAAGGTAAGCGCTGTAGGGAATCCCTGAGCAACGCCGCATGGTAAGCCCGAGTGTAGCTCGGGGTTACCGCTTTTGGTACTGAAACTTTACCCCAAGCTACACTCGGGAACACCGCCAGGGAGGTTAAAACCAAATCCAGCCATTACCCTTGGCTTAAAATTTTGCTTACAAGTTACCCACCAAACACCATACTTAACTGCCTAAACCCTGACATTAACCCTACCAGTTAAACTAAATCCCCTAACCCCAGCCTAATCGTACATTTACCTAGCTCATAACCTGACCTTTAAAACCAAACCAAAGAACACAACCCCAAGATGCTATCATTATAATATCATGATCTGAATATCTGCAATCTGTCCAGAAATTTTTGAACAGTTTAAAAAGGATTATGCCTAAAAAAGGTGCTCTTATGGCAGCCTTGGTCTTTGTAGTAGCTTGTGGTCTTTGTTGGATGGTATGAAGGGAGCTGTTGGAGGTGCTGGACTACCAGCACTTATAATGACAGGATATTGTCTTCTCTAACACAGAAGCAAGCATTCAAGATGAAAATGATGCCACTGCATACAGGGTGTACAAAGACGGCATTGATTTTCTTACACAGGAAGTCCCAAGGGGCAGGTGTAAATATATTTTTATGACTGCAGGCTTGGCATAACAAATACAAAAAATAAAATAAGGGACAAAATAAAGAACTAAAAAAAGAAATATAAATCAAGGCATTTAACTGCATTTATTTTGTCAACATATATTTAAAAGTAAATTATTTAAAGAATTTTTTGAATTTTAAAAATAATTAAAAATTTTTAAAAGCCTTTTAAAATAATTTTAAAATGAAAATGTAAAAATGTAAAGTTAAAAAAAAAGCGGAAATCTCAAGGATCTCATATCTAATGATTATTGCTATGAATGGTGTTTTAAGAACTTAATGGCAGCAGCAAAGAAAGAGCTACAATTATTATTATTATTATTATTATACAAGATTTATATAACGCCAACAGTTTGCACAGTGCTTTACAACATGAGGGCAGACAGTACAGTTACAATACAATTTAATACAGGAGGAATCAGAGAGCCCTGCTCTTTAGAGCTTACAACCTAAGAGGGAGGGTCAAGTGATACAAAAGATAATAGCTGATGGAGAAAATAAAAGTACAGTTGTTAGGTGGGGGGCAGCATAGGCTTCTCTTAAAGTGTTACTAAACCCACACCAGTAAAATCATTCTGTATATGCAGTAAAGCATGCTTGTTATACTCACTGTTGAACCTGAAGGGTTAATCCTCTGCATTGTGTAAAAAGGCTGTTTTATCCTGATTTCTCTGATCCTCCCCTTCTTCCAGTGTCAGCCTCTTATCACCTGATAAGACATATTGTGTGGAGTAACTCTGCACAAGCTCAGTTTGGCATGTATTACTAGAGATGTTTTCTTTTTTTTCTTGGGAGAGTGCATGTGATCAGCACAGGGCCATTTAGCACTGTCCAGACAGAGGTCAGGGGTTCTGCATCCTAGAGCAGAATAAAAACTCCTCCTACACACTTTAACATGTGCTCTGCTGGACACTGATAAAAGTCACAAGACTGCTCTAACTGTTGATGAGAAAAGGTATTTAGCAGTTTATATTTACTAAAATAATTGCACTTCCATGTTCTGTGTACTGTGGGCGATCAGATTTTTTGAATGCAGGGTTTTGGGTTTAGTAACACTTTAAGAGAAGGCTTTTCAGGAATCGTCTAAAAGCAAATAGAGTAGGATATAGTCGGATGGATTAAGGTAAGGAGTTCCATAGGCTGGGGTATCCTCGGGAAAAGTCCTGGAGGTGAGTATGGGGGGGAGGTGATGAGGGAGCTAGAGAGCAGGAGGTCTTGGGAGAAACAAAGGCAATGATTATGTTGGTATTTTGAGACTAGGTTAGTGATGTAGCTTGGAGCCAGGTTGTGGATGCCTTTGTAAGTTGTTTTTAGTATTTTTAATTTAATATACTGGGTGCGTGGAAGCCAGCAGAGGGATAAACAGAGAGGAATAGCAGACACTGAACGGCTGGTAAGGTGGATGAGCCTGGCAGCAGCATTCATGATGGACTGATAGATCCTCCCGATAGCCTGTGTAAAGGTAATCCAGTGAGAATCCCCACCAATTTGAAATTATTTTGAAATTGGTAGTGCCATAAACACACACACAAACACACACACACACACACACACAGGATGAACTGGATGAACTGGTGTCTTTAATCAACATTAATAACTACAGTATATTGCTAAACGTCTTGGGACGCCGGCCTTTACATGCACTTGGACTTGTTTTCCCAGTCTTAGTTCATAGGGTTCAATATTGAGTTGGCCCACCCTTTGCAGCTATAACAGCTTCACTCTTCTGGGAAGGCCATCCACAAGGTTTAGGAGTGTGTCTATGGGAATGTTTGACCATTCTTCCAGAAGCACATTTGTGAGGTCAGACACTGATGTCAGACGAGAAGGTCTGGCTCGCAGTCTCCACTCTAATTCATCCCAAAGGTGTTCCATCGCGTTGAGTTTAGGACTCTGTGCAGGCCAGTCAATTTCCTCCACCCCAAACTTGCTCATCCATGTCTTTATTGACCTTGCTTTGTGTACTGGTGCACAGTCATGTTGAGACAAGAAGGGGCCATGCCCAAACAGTTTCCACAAAGTTGGAAATTTTCCAAAATGTCTTGGTATGCTGACATCTTAAGAGTTCCATGCACTGGAACTAAGGGGCCAAGCCCAACCACTGAAAGACAGCCCCACACCATAATCCCCCCTCCACAAATCTTTACACTTGGCACAATGCGGTCAGGCAAGTAACATTCTCCTGGCAACTGCCTAACCCAGACACATCTAATGGATTGCCAAACAGAGAAGCGTGATTCGTCACTCCAGAGAACATGTCTAAATTGCTGAGTCCAGTGGCGGTGTGCTTTACACCACTGCATCTGACGCTTTGCATTGCACTTGGTGGTGTAAGGCTTAGATGCAGCTGCTCAGCCATGGAAACTCATTCCATGAATCTCTCTATGCACTGTTGTTGTCCTAATCTGAAGGCCACACGAAGTTTGGAGGTCTTTAGCTGTTTACTCTGCAGACAGTTGGCGACTTCTGCACACTGTGCGCTTCAGCATGCACTGACCCCGCTCTGTCATTTTACGTGGCCTACCACTTCATGGCTGTTGTTGCCAGTTGCTTCCACTTTGTTATAATATCACTAACAGTTGACCGTGGAATATTTAGTAGCAAGGAAATTTCACGTTGGACTTATTGCACAGGTGGCATCCTATCACGATACCATGCTTGAATTCACTGAGCTCCTGAGAACGACTCATTTTTTTATAAATGTTTGTAGAAGCAGTGTACATGCCTAGGTGCTTGACTTGACTTGAACTTTGAATACCTGAATCTAATTATTTGGAGGAGTGTCCCAATACTTTTGTCAATATAGTGTATGTAACTATGTAATTTGGCAATTTGTTTTTTAGAGATGTCATGAATACATTTTCAATTTTCATTTCTGAAATATTTTTACTAGTTTTCTGTTATTTATCATGCGTACAAGAACTACAAATATGAGTAGATTTTGATACATATGTCAGCACTGTATGTTCAGTTAACATGTGTTTAACATTTAGATTTCTAGATAATTAGCATTTTCCAGTACAATGGATGTAGTTTTCACACCTGCCTTGGACAACAATGTTAAAGAGGACCTAGCTGCTCCCAATCAGAGAATGCAGTATGACTACATGTGATGGAATCCAACTTCATGTGTTTCTCCCCGTTACAATTGCTCCAAAAGCCCCAGGTATTTTCTGTTTTGTGAAAGGAGGCTGTAATATTGCTGTGCTGTTTTCACTCATCTTCTCTCACCATTCCACCACCAGTCTCTGTATCTTCTATCTTCCTTAAAAATTGTGCAACTTTGAGATCTATTTTGTACCTGATGACTATCTACCTTAGATCGCAGTCAATAGTTTGCCTACCCCCAACTCAGAGGACAGATGAAAAAGTTGATGTGATAGATGAATGATGTTGCTAAGATTGTTGCTAAGAAAAGCCTAATGTTTCTGTTCACCTGCATATCACAGGAGCGAGCTCTTTCTTTTATTCAAGCTCAATCTCTTGCGCTTTCACTCCTATGATGCAGTAGCTCAGCCTTTGAGAGCTCGCTCCTGTGATGGTGAAGGTGAGCAGTAACACTAGGCTTCTCTTAACAACATCTTTAGCAATGTCCTAGAAGTATTTCAGTCAGGCTTAAGAAGCTATGTAAAGGGCCTACACCTATACCAAGGGCATTATTCAAGTTTGGTCAAATTTGTTTTTATGTACAGACATCCCTTACCAGCACAGACAGTTTTTTGGTAAAGGTGAACTTACCCTTTAAAGCATTATTGGGGCTATCATTTATTGTTTTCATGCCATATCTAGTAGTATGTTGAATGTGCTATAGAAACTAATTTTTTTTCAAATTTACTCTACCAAGGAAAATTTTTATGCCAGGTCATTCTTATGTGTTACCTATTTTCCCCACAGCTGTACCAATGAATAATTGCAGCATACACACTATAGACACAGAATTCATTTTCACAGGATTGACTGACAATCCCGACCTCAAGATTCCACTCTTTCTAGTGTTTCTGATTATTTATGTTATTGCCATTCTAGGAAATGTGAGTATTATTGCCACTATTCAACTAGAATCTGTACTCCACACTCCAATGTACTTCTTTGTCAGCCAACTGGCGTTGCTCGATCTTTTCTGTACATCCATTATAACTCCAAACACACTGGTAAACCTAACCAGAAATATAAAATCTGTAACTATTGCTGGATGTGCCACACAGTTATTGTTCTTCGGAGGTTCAGCGACCACAGAGAGTTATCTATTGGCTGCAATGGCTTATGACAGATTTGTGGCAATACGTCGACCTTTGCTGTATGTTACTATTATGTCCAGCAGATTGTGTAAGCTCCTGGTAGGTGGAGCCTATTTTGCAGGGTTTCTCAACTCGGCCATCCACATAGGTTTTACATTTGCATTAAAATACTGGAAAGGCAATGTAATTGACCATTTCTACTGTGATATCCCACCACTGTTTAAACTAACATGTTCTAATACATTTCTTAATAGGGTATTTATTTTTATTTTTGGGGGATTTACAGCTGCCATCTGCATGTCAACCATCCTGTACTCCTATATCAATATCCTGATTGCTATTTTGAGCATTCATTCAGGCAGAAGTAAAGCTTTCTCAACATGTGCCTCTCATCTGACTTGTGTATGTATATTTTATGGTTCTCTGATTTGTGCATATCTTAGGACTCCATCAGACTATCTGCATGTTAATGATAAAATCATCTCCGTGTTCTATGCAGTAGTAATACCCACTATCAATCCACTCATTTACAGTTTGAGAAATACAGAAGTAAAAGAAGCTGTGAGAAAAATTGCCAACAAATATAATTTTTTTCAGATTTTTAAAAGGAGCTACTAACGTATTTTGAACAGTTTTTTAAAATTTTTTTACTATGCCTAAAATGAAGTGTTGCTGAATAATTCTGCTGTTTTTATCACTTTTGGTTCACAGCATGGTGGCACTGGGTATAGTAATAGTGGTGTGACCCTCCTGCGCTTCAAGTGTATGTTTAAAAATGATATTAAACCAAATGAATAAATAGGTGTATGTATCCCAAAGGGAGCTGCTAGCATTAAATCATATACCAGTGATCAAGTGAATATAAAACATAAGGAATGCTGCGCTACATTCAAATCAATTTGTGAATGTGGGATCCCAAAATATTAAATCAAAAGGTGTGACAATATTACAATATTAATCTATAGGTGCTTACTAATACTATCAAAATCAATTAAATCACTTAAAAATAATATAGAAACACAAAAAACTATATCCATACGTATGTGCATAAATACAAACACATATATATATACTTAAAACACACGTGCCTGTTGTGAAGTGAAAAAGAATGACCAAAATATTGATACACGCAAACTTATATCTCAAAGTCCAAAAATAGAATATTGTAAGTGAAAAACAGTAAACGGTGCTTCCAAATTATACTGTTAGTGACCACGAGTGAAAAAAATCGTGCAGGTTTCTGGGTGTATATAGATCTATGAATCCATCTTGGTACACCTGTGCATTCAGCTGTACACCCAACAGACATATCCTCATCTGAAAGCATGAGGCTTTAATGTGGACTGGCTGCTACGTGAGTTCTTATTTACACTTGTTACATGTTCCTATGGTATAATAAATATACTACACTATGGGAGGATTCTTTTGTCTCATTCTGAGAGATTGATATTTCAACTTTTCCTGGAGAAGAGCCTGACTGGGTATAGTGTAGAGCTGGTTGTTTCACAGGGATATATGCAGACCAAGAAACATTAAGATATGCATCTGTGGCCATATCTATATCTCTACAGGAGGGACTGTATGTAGGATATTTTTAATACTTTAGACCCAATTGATTTGGGCTACTATCAATATATCTTTTTATTTGCTGGAGAAACACATATATTCTTAAGGGTCAATGTTTGCGCATGTGATTTCTGCCTTGCTGGTGACCCTGGTGTACTTTTTGGTTTGAGTGGGTTTCCTATGTGTCGATGAGCCACTTTTATCACTCGTGTACCCCACTCCTAAGGTAGCAACAAGTGAAACACATTGAGAAAGGCCTTATCCATAGTCAATACCTCTTTATATGTGTAGTGTATATTTATGCTTTGTGCACTCCATTTTGATGTTCTGGGTGGCTTTAGGACAATGTGCCCCCTGTCTGAAAGTTATATGCTATACTATGGATGGGCCAATAATGGATCCTAGAAGGGGATGTATGTAGCATGTGTTTTATATATGTGATTTTTTTAATGCTCAATTTTATGATTTTGTATCAATAAAATAATTACATTTTAAGTGGTCTGTGATTAATTTCTTTAATAAAAATACACCTAAAGAGTCCCATCACCCACCTTTTGTACTTGTGGAATAGAAACTTGTCAATAAATTGGGATGTGGTGTTATACATATTCAGGGCTTTTTTCTCAGAGAACAGGTGCAGAAACTCAACCATGCCCCCCCCAAAAATGAAATAGTAGGTGTGGTCAAATTTCACTAAGAGTGGGAGGGTCTTAAAGGGACATTAAATAGCAGGAGTGCATTACATCCTGAGTGCAGAATTCAGGTGTGTGTTACACACAGAATGCAGAGTTCAGTAGTTCAGTAGTGAGTGCTATGAACAGAGTTCAAAGGTACACTACATATAGTGTGCAGAGCTCAGGGGTGCACTTCATACAGTATGCAGACTTGAGGTGTGTACTATATACACAGTGCAGAGTTCAGGGGCGTGATACACGCAGAGTGCAGCCCTCTTCCATTGCTGCTTACCTCTGCATCCCCCATTGACATCTCACTTTTGCCCCTCTTCAGCTCTGACCTTTGCACATAATCCCCCCCCCCCACCCTTACACTGCCCTCCTCTTTTCCCCTGCTCCTTAAAAGCGCCACCATCTTCCACATATCTTACTTTTGTTGCCGTATTAGGCTGAAGCACCTCTGCTCTATAGGTCACTGTCAGGACAAGGTCAACTAGAGCCCAGGGCAAATGTGCCAAATTGCGCCCCCAGCAAGGTGTATGTCCATTATGTATCAACAAAAATCCTCTACCCTCCAAAAAAGAGAATTGAGCACCAATCTACATGCTTTCCCCGAAGCATATATTCCCCCTACTCCCAGTACAAATCCATGCCCGTGCTGAAATCCCCCCTCCCAGCACAAATCTCCCCCCCATCTCATATCTTCTCTCCCCCCATATGCCCCCATCTCAAATCCCCCCAAAAACATTTCCACTTCCTAGCACAAATTTGCTGTCCCTCACATTTCCCCTCTAAGCACAAATCCTCTCCCCCCCCACTTCAAATCCCCCATACCACCACAATTTCCTCTCCTTGGTCCTAGCACAAATTCCCTGCCCCCAAAACTTCCCCACCTAGCACAAATACTCATCCCTACAAGCACACCCCCCAAAAAATGTTCCCCTCCTAGCACAAAGCCCCTCCCCCCTCTATCATAGTACCTTTTCTAGCACACACACACCCCAAATCCCCCCTCCTAGCACAAATCCTTTTCTCCCATCCCCCTCCCAACACAAATCCCCTCAAATCACTATGCCTAGCACATCTCCCGAAATTTCACTGCCTAGAACAATTATTACCTCCTGCCACCCCCCCCCCCCAATTCACCCTCTCAACACAAATCCCCTCCCTCCAACTTCCTTGTGGTGCCCCCCAATCTCAGTGCTCAGGCAGCCACCCCTCCTACCCAACCCTTGTCCTGGCCCTGCTGTAGGTGGCTCCACCTCTATCACTTGCGGGGAGATCATCCAGTGGGGGCATCTGGGCACCAGGAAAAAAAAATAAGGAGATCGTAGTAGGTGCAGCCAACCACATGACCTCTCCAACCCATGAATGCACTGCAAAAATATCACTTGTAAATACTGAAGCCAGACTTCTATGTTTACAAGTGATAGTGATGAGCAGGGAGCAAGGGGCCTGAGCCAGAGGTGGCGGAACTAGTTTCCACCAACTTCCAGCAGAAAAAAAGCCCTGAACATTATCACCAATTCCCATGGTCACTTTATATAGTGTAGGGCTGCTAAGGAAGAGGGCATCATTTATTCCCTTTCTGATAGGTGTGTAACAATAAATGATAGCACCCCTCAAATTCCTCAGAGAAGGCTAATACACTATCAGCACTCATGATACAGAGTAGGGCCAGCTGCTACTCCCAAGTATACAGGAAGACAGTTTCCCTTGTATTTAGGATAGTCTGACATGGCAGGGAAGATGGCATGGAAGTGTGTGGGGGTGCAACACCAGTGAGTGTATTTTATAATTGGTTTCTTGGATGTTCTGCCCTTAATTTATCCACTGCTATATGTGCTCCAATATGGAGACTAGCAAAATAAAAAAGTGTTCCCTTGAAATAAGGAGCCCAAAATATCTAACAAGTCTTTTGTTAAAAAAATAAAATCCCCAAAAATGTCCTTTCCTGTAAATCCTTCATCAATCATTGTGCCCATAATTCACTGCCTTGTCAAAAAAAAAACCAAAACAGACAACTCAGCGCACATTACTGATGTTGACAGTACACACAGCTGAATAACAGCTTCCCAACCTGTCATGAGCTACATAAGGGAAGGAGCAGGGACAGTAGTGACATCATTGCCCAATTACGGCCAGATTTTTACACTACATGATATTCGCTCAAAGGGTCATCAAGTACAACATTTCAGTAAAAAATACACTAAAATTATTTTAGGCTACACAAACACAGGTACCAATTTTGACTCAATCTTGGGTCACGCTGCCTGTGTCCATAGACACAGACAGCAAGGCTCAGCCCCACCCCCTGCTCTCTCATCACAGGACTTGATTTACAGCAGCAGGAGCCCATGACTCCTGCTGCTGCCAATCTGTTCTGTGAGGAGAGAGAGAGTGGAGAGAGGTGCTGTTCTCAGGCACATCTCTGGATCTAGATTGGACTCAGATAAGTATTGAGGGGGAGCTGGGGGGAATCTGGTTCATAGAGGGTATTTGGTCTAAATCAGTGAATGCAATAAGGTAAAAAAAACCCTTAAGCTTTTAGAACCACTTTTAAATTTTGTGCACCCGTAAAATGGTGACAAAAGTCGGTACCCTACATTTTCCATAGGTGCAGCTTTTAAAGCCCCTACAGGACATCAGTTTAGAGTTAAAGTGGTTGCAAAACCAAAAAATCTAAATGAAAGTGAACACTGCATCTAACTCAGCAGTACAGCAGAACTTTACTGTCCTCAGTTTGGCCGGGAAAAGAGCATCCTGTCATCTGTAATCCTCTCCTCTCTTCTACAGTAAAAAATTCCGACACCTAAGTTAAAAAGGTATTACCAATCCCCCTCTCCTTGACAGATTTAATCAGGAGACTCATGCATGATCATGAGTGAAGGGGGAATGTCTCATGCAGCCGCAGCCTCAGCACGGAGCCGCAGCCTCAGCACTATCACTTGCTCTCCGCTCCGCTGGATCTGTAGCACTACCATCCAACAGATTTGCCAGGCATTGAAAGTGACCAGCCAATGTGCACACTGCTAAACTGCACTAGGCAGAATGCCAGGGGTGTGTACAGCTATGAGGAGAGTCTAGTGACATCATTGACTTTGCCTCCTGAGCTCCGGGCAGTGTACACGCCCACAGACCGGGAGATATTCAGCGGGCTGAAACAGGACTGAAGAACAATTGATGTGCTTATCATGTTCATTCTACAAACTGTAAGGAGATGTGAGTGTTTGATATCTGTTAGACATTGGGCTTACAGCCACTTTAATTGTAAGTAATGCATTCTACATCTAATAACAATTCTATTATTGCTCTAGTGATATTGAACACAGCAACTGACAGCTCTGATGCATCTGACTGAGCATGTGAGTCTGACCTACCTTCCTTCCACTCACATGAGGCTTCACCATCCTTGCCTTACTTGCTGCAGTGCCTCCTGCTGACCGACCAGGGTTCCTCTTCCCCGGAACAGTCTTTACATCTGGCTACAGAGGTACCCCCCAGGGGCGGACTGACCATTTGGAAACTCGGGCACTGCCCGAGGGCCCAGGGTCAGTAGGGGGCCCTAGAGATGCCCCTGGTACCTTTTTCATAGGCTTTTTTGAGTTTGGGCAAGGACACAGGGGCCCCATGATCCCCTCTTGCCCGGGGGCCCCATGAGTTGTCAGTCTGCCCCTGGTACCCCCTATAAGCATAATTTACTGTTTGAAGATGTCAGTTGTTAAGCTTACCTTTTATTAAAATTTGTCACACAGTTTACACTTTCCCATTGGAACATCCATTTATTCAACATATACATGGACTGCTACATTATGCGCCTGCTATTCTCTTTGTACTTCCTTCCTCTCATGCCTCCCTTTCTTCCTTCCACCCACCTCTCCCTTCCTTTCACCCACCCCTCCCTTCCTTCCTTCCACCCACCCCTCCCTTCCTTCCACTCACCATATCTTCCAACCCTTCCTTCCACCCACCCCTCCCTTCCTTTCACCCACCCCTTCCCTCCTTCCACCCACCCCTCCCTTCCTTCCATTCCTCCACCCCTCTTCCTTCCTTCCTTCCATCCTCCCCTTCCTTCCTACCACCCCTCCCTTTCTTCCTTCCACCTCCCCCTTCCTTCCACGCTTCCTCCCTTCCAACCTCTCCTTTCATCTCTCCCTTCATTCCTTCCACCCACCCTTCCCTTCCTTTGTTCCTTCCTTTCCATTTCTCCCTTCCTTCATTCCACCCCTGCTCCCACCCTGCTTTTATCATACTGTGGCTACTTGTCACGTACTTGATGGGAGACTGAAATGATGAGGTCGGCCTCACTTGTGTCACTAGCCCTGACCCCACTGGAGTTGGAACAGAGGGAGTCTAGGGACCAGGGGGATAAGAGCGCCAGTAGTTCTGGTTGCAGCTCTTGCAGATGATGACCTTGGAAGACAGATGATCTTCGGATTCAGGCACAGTAGTAACAGGCAGAGCAGGTTTTGTAGATCGCCAGGCGTGCACCAGAGCAAGGCAGGCAGTCAGGGTAAGAGACAGGAGCAGTGTCATAGGAATAGCCAGGGTCATCAACAGTCAGGCAGCACGGTACAGAATCAGAAGGAAAGCCAAGGTCAGGAGCAGAGCCAAAGTCAGGAACCAGTATCAATCAGGAGAGCAATCAGAGTCAGGAGAGGAATAAGCCAGGTCAGCAACAAAGGAATCACACAGGAACAAGCAGGACACGGGGGAGCTGAAGACCAGTCAGCACCTAACATAGGCAGAGGCACTCTTTAAATAGCCCGTCTGGCCCCAATCTTCGCCGTGCGTGATCGCGCATTTCCGCATGCATGCGCACAACCGTCCACTCTTCTCCGGACGTTCCTATGCGCATGCGCATTTCTATTCGCAATTCTTCTTATCGGAAATCCCTTACACTACTCCTTACCAGCTGACAGTATTCCCCATGCCCTTCCCTGACCATCCCTCTCCAGTCCCCTTGATTCCCATCTATTTTCCTCTCCTCCTCCTCCCCTCATGCTAACACAAATCCCCCCCCCCCTTTTTTATCCCGATACAGACCAGGATCTCCTAGTTTCACTCCATTTCTTCTCTACCCATGCCCCCATCTCCTACCCACACCCCCCTCTTTTCCCCCTTGCGTCTATGGTTCCTAGTCTCACCCCCCCCCCAATTTTTTGCAGGAGCTAAGGAGTTGGACATTTGCACGGTCATGCAACACTGCACCCATATGAGATTTCTATCCTTTTTTCACACATGTGGAGCTTTCTTTTGGTGGTATTTAATCACTACCATTTTATTTTTTGCTAAAAAAAAACCCCGAAAAAAACCCACATTTTTCTTTGTATCTGTTATAAAATTTTGCAAATAAATAATCTCTTCATAAATTTAGGTCAAACTGTATTCTGCTACAGAAAATAACCCCGTATATTGTTTGCTTTGTAGGAATGTTACAGTCCACAAACTATGGTATATATCTGAAAATCAATCATTGCTGATGTACTAGATTTTAAGCTCCAAGGAGCAGGGCCCTCCTATCCCTCTTGTATTGAACTGTATTGTTGCTGCATTGTCTTCTGTTATATTGTAAAGCGCTGAGCAAACTTTTGGTACTATATAAATCCTGTATAATAATAATAATACTAATAATAATGTACTGACAGCTGATCTCATTTCTTCAGGTCCGAAAACAACAAGACAGTACAAATCCCCACCAAATGCCAGGACAGTACAAATCCCCCCCCCAAATGTCAGGAAAGTACAAATAAACCCAAACGGTATGACAAGACAAATACCACCCCCCCCCAAATAACAAATAACTCCTGTCAGGACAGCACAAATACCCCCCAATGACCTCTTTTTGGAAAGTAGACAGTCTGAGGTAATTAGTAAGAGGCATAGCAAGTTTTTTGAAGTTGTAATTTTTTTTGTCACAAATATTTGGACAATTAAGAAATTTTTTTTAATTTTTTTTTTCACAATTTTTGTTTTTACATACAGTGCATCCAAAAAGTATTCACAGCGCTTAACTTGCCACATTTTGCTATGTTACAGCCTTATTTAAAAATGGATTAACCCCCCTGGCGGTATTCCCGAGTGTAGCTCGGGGTAAACTTTCAGTACCAAAAGCGGTAACCCCGAGCTACACTTGGGATTACCCTGCAGTGTTGCTCCAGGATCCTTCTTGCACTTACCTTGTCCTTTGCTCCCGCGATGTCCCCACTGCAGCATCCCCGGCCATCTCCTCCGGCCAATGCTGGCATCCGTCTTCCGTTCCCTGCGAGCATCGGGACATATGGGACGTACGGGGGACAGAACCGGCAGGAAATTAAAAAATTTTAAAAGTGACATTCACTCAATACACTAAAATCACATAGTAAAACATTACTGTATCAAACCATTTCACATACATTTTGTCCCTAGTGCTTTGTCCTGCGCCCTGCCTGCATTTTTACTGTTCTTTCTGCCTGGAAACTGAGAAAAGTCCATGGCGTCCAAAAAGCATCCCTTTATGTCAAAAGCTTTAACCAGCTAGAGAACAGCAATAGTAAATTAGAACCACTGGCAGATTTGAGCGATAGTGATTCGTGGGGAAAATCGTCATGAGACACTGAAAACGATTTTGCGACTAAGCTCGGTGATGTGCGAACTTGGCGCTCTATTCAAATTTCAGTGTTTTTGGTTTGATTACATTATTGAATTCAATTTATTATTATTATATTATTATTTTTTATGATTATTTATTAAATTATAATTTATGATTTCGTGTTTCAAATTTTATCATACCCGGGATGTTTACTAGACTCTTGTTCGGACAGATTTCAGTGAGTTATTCCTAAAAATTACAGGCCTACTATAAAAAAATGACATATTTCCATGCAAAAAAATGGACCGCTTTGAGCACAGAAATATTGACATAATCAGACTACTAGGGAGGTTAAATTCATTTTTTTCCTCAACATTCTACAAACAATAACCTAGTGCTCAGACTTGAACCCGATTGAACATCTCTGGAGAGATCTTAAAATGGCTTTGCACGAACGCTCCCCATCCAACCTGATGGAGCTTGAGAGGTATTGCAAAGAAGAATGGAGGAAATTGCCCAAAAATTGGCGTGCCAAGCTTGTAGCATCACACTCAAAACGACTTGAGACTGCAATTGGTGCTAAAGGTGATTCAACAAAGTATTGAGCAAAGGCTGTGAATTTTTTTTAACACACTGTGGCCAGAGCAATATAATGTTACCATAATGACATTGTACTACTCTGGGGAAGTGGTCAGGATTTTTTCTTTTTATACACAATTGCTTATACCAGTGAATATCACGGTTATAGGAAACCATTTTTACTGAATGAAATTGATTCATTCAATGTTTACTATTGTGGCTAGTTGTGATTGGCACTGTCTGTACCATGTGATTGCTGTTACCAATTACAGATATCGACAAGATAGTACACAATGGATGGCATTCATTCATGCCATCCATTGTGTATAATTGTCATGGGATTTGCTGTGATTGGTCACAGCGATCACATGGTATCGGCAGCGGCCGGTACACTGATCAGTCATCCACTGTGCCTGGTCATATGACGTCCACCCAAAGCGGTGAATGTCTCGCCCAGCCATCATTTGACTATAGGCCGAGCAAGAAGTGGTTAATGTTGCCTCTTCACCGCCTGTTTAACCCCTAAAAACCTGCACCACAACCACATTGTGAAACATTGTGACACATTTGACGGGTGCTATTGCCTGCCCACTGAGTGCAAAAGCATTTATAGCTGTTGCCCCCGTCAGCTGCCTTTAGAGCTCAAAGGAGAGAAGTTGGTGGGGGGAGCATTAAAAATGCAGCTCAGCTGCAAGCTGAACCCCCCAGAAAAAAAAATGTCTACTTCCCTGTCCCCGATCCCATCCCAGCTCCATCCATCCCCAATCCCATCCTGCCTCCTCTGCAGCTCCCTGCTCCATCTGGCCCATGTGTAGGGAGAGGAGCCGGCTAGAACTAGTGGGGAGGAGGAGATTGCACACAGCTCAGACTGGACACCCCACCAGTCCCATTTTGGCCCGGTCCTTGGAGAATATCAGGCAGTGTGTGGGGGATGTGAATGGTTCATTGCCACTGTCTTGGAGGGATTATTGGGCGGTATGTGGCAGGGATCCAGTACTAAATGCAGAGGAACCCAGTCCTTGGGGTGTAGGGCTGTAAGCACCGGATACCCCCTAACACAGATGTAAGTCCCTAATACACTGAACCGACCTGCACTGCGATGGATCTGCTTCCTGCACCCCATGCATAGAGACCAGGAACTGGGACATCCCAGGTCCCATTACCAGAGAAGATCCCACTTCATTACATACCGCTGATCTACTGTCCTCTTCCCGCGGACCGCATCCTCTGTGTGTATATAGAGGAATCTTCTACAGACTGATCCTTGTCTGAGAATTGTGATATCCCCATTCTACAGCCTGTGCTCTGTTTTATCAAGATCATTCTGTATATAGAGAGATCAAAAAAACCCATACAGGCGGGCATCCCTCTGGAAATGCGCCTGTGAAACACATGCCTACAGTGTCTATTTGGAAATCCGTCCTTGTGTATAACTTACCTCCAGGGGCGGACTGACAACTCATGAGGCCCCCGGGCAATAGGGGATCATGGGGCCCCTGTGTCCTTGCCCAAACTCAAAAAAGCCTATGAAAAAGGTACCAGGGGCATTTCATGGGGCCCCCTACTGACCCCCGGCTTCCAAATGGTCAGTCCGCCCCTGCTTACAGCTGACAATTGGCTTGTCAGGTTTGCAAATTTTCCTAGCTGCTATAGCAGCAACGGTGTGCAAAACCCCCTGTTGCTGCGGATGTATGGCAAGCTTTGGTGGCAGTGAAAGGGTTAAAAGATTTCTATGGGTACAGCATTTTAATACCAATACAAACAATATATAATAATAATTTTGGACAATCCAAAATAAGCTTACTTATCTCCTTTCATATTGTGAGTGCTCTCTGTCTGCTGGCCCTCTTTTTCCACAATTTCTTGGATTCCCTGAATGCTTTGCAGCTTCTCCTCTACTGTTTACTTTCAATTTATAAGGACTACATATCCCATGGTACGTTGCTGCCTATAAGCAGTGATTCCTGTACTGACTTCGCCTCCTGAAACTCCTCTTCTCAGCACCTCTGTGATTCAAAAGGCAGGCTCTGTGAAAGAAATGACACATCAGTGCCTACTCACAGGGCATAGTGAGTGTAACAGAATTCAAGGAAGTAAATTTGTAGAGATCTTCACAAAGTAAGTTTACAAACTTCAAGATTGTTCAGATTAAAAGAAGTTGGCTAGAAATAACTCATGAAGATTTTGGAAATCAATATATGATTTTACAATTTGAACAAAAATACTTCTTAAAGTAGCCAAGGCACCAAATTTAGACACAGGAGCTTTTCTTTAATGCTATGGTTGTAAACAGATTCATCAGAATATCTGGTGTGTTTAATCACTGGGGAACAATCAGTTCACATTTAATTATTTCACATGACAAATCCGAGAAGGGCCTCCCACGAGGGTCATCAGTGGATGATCTGCAATTATATAAACATGCTCTATTCTTAGACTTGTAATGAATAAGCTTTTGTAGGGAAAAAGAAACATTTCATCTGTCCACATTCATTTCCATCTACACTAACTGTATTATTCATTAAAGCACGCACATCAGGCAAGTTCATTAAGAATTTCCTTTATTGAGGATTTTTTTCTTCTTTTTGTAAATAAGTGTTTATTTCAAGAGAATCAGAAAACCTAAAGTGTATTGGGAAATCTATTACCTAAAAAAGTTAGCATCTTCTTAGAAAATGCAATTATCAATGTCAACAGAAAGGGAGAAAATATTGGAATTCTTTTTCTCTACAAATTTGTAAGGGTTGAAAATTATGCATAACCGGGAATGATAGATTTTTCTGAAACGTGTCATCATATCTGAAAAAAATTTCGGGCAGCTGTTGAAGCACAATGTCTCTAAACCCAATATTGCAGTTTTTTTTGTAGTTCCTTTCTTTTAAATTTTTCTAGAATGGAATCAGCCTAGGCGCTAGAAGCTTACTACTGCAGATTAAAGACTTAAAAAGGGAGCTACTTATATCATCTTAGTGTCATGTTTATAAACCTGGTCATATATATCAAATTGTAAGGGGAGAAAAACAGATGCACGATTTTGCCTCATAGAGACCAATCAGCTTCCCAAATTTAATGGAAACTGAAGAGTTAAATGTGGAGCCTTAATGGTTTCTGTGGGTCAAGGCACACTATTTGGGACAATTCTCTAACACTTTCATGTATAAGGCCCATTATACTATGCAACTAAGAGACAAGTTCTATAGACCTGTTAGAGGAAACCTATGCATATAGAAATACTTAGCTGTCATTATTGACTTACTCCTGGAAATGCTAGTTGCTTGGTTGACTCGCTGGCCCATTGACCCTATTATTTACAGACATTGACCTGAAACAAGTATGCAGCAAATAAAATCAGAATCATGGTCTATGAGCCATTTGTGGATCTGGAAGCCAGGTGATAAGTGAAAGAGGTGTTGATACAATCTGTGTCCCTACTGCAAAATATTTCACCCCACTTCCTGCTGTATCAGGAAGTGAGAGGAAATCTACCAAATGGAGACACAGCAGGGTTGCCACCTTTCTGGCAATAAAATACCAGCCACAGCTGGTGTGGGATATTTTTAGGGTGTAGCCACATTTTTCTCCTTGCTATGTCACCATGCGAGTAAATATATTTATATATTGTGTGTGTGTGTGTGTGTATGTAGGGCTATATCACCTGTCATCATTTAGTGCCTGCAATGCATATGATCAGTCATATGTGGTGACATATTCCAATAGACGGTGATATAATGCAGACACTTTTTAAAGTGGTTAGTATAAAAATAGGGACAATTCCTGGATCTGTGTCTATGCATTGGAAGGGCATTGAACACTATGTGCATACATTGCAGCTCCAGCTCTTGGGGCTTATCAAACACTGGTCTAGAGTTTTCTGCAGGTGTATCCAGTAAATGTTAGTGATACATGGTGTTACATAAGACTACAAAGCATGCCCACCTGAACATCAACAGATGTGTGGTTCAAGTAAATGTTGTGTAGTTCTGTGGCTCCAAACTTACTGATCAAAGGGAGGAGCAATAGTGTTGCTGAGATGGCTTCCTCAAATAGCTGGCTCAAGAGTGAGGACCCTTTTGACGGTCAACGCAGGACTATCGGGAGACTTAGGGCACCCAGTTGGCCTTGTGAGAGGTCTCTAGCCATTTGTTGGAAATGTTTTACTAAGCCTTGTAAGATTACAAGTAGTCTTACCTAAAGGGAAAGGGTGAGTACACCAAACAGGACCTTGGGCCCCACTGCTAAGGAACCACTGGCCAGTGAAGGGTTAGGTCCCCATGTACTTCCTATTTTGTTTTGTCCCTATTTCTGCCCATAACACTGATGTCTGAACTCTGCCTCCACATTCCAGATTATTAGGTATAGTCTTGTTGGTAATCTGCCATGATCCTGTTACATTACAGTTTTTTGCTTTTCTGGACATTGTTGTGCAAATGTGAGTGTTTGTAAAAGATATTTTACTTTCTGGAATGAAGTCTCAGATGGATTTTATTTCCAAGTGCAGACCTAAAAAATACAGAAAAGTATTTCTCTTTTAGTGTTGAATATATTTTATTGTCATTTTATGAAAGGTTGTACAACAGGTACAGTACAAAACAACATAAGAAAGGACTGAGAATTCAAGGTCCATAAAAAAATATTTATCTCAATAAAAAGAATGAGTGCAGAGCAATGTAAGAAACAATAACTTGAACCATGTAAACAAACCAGTATTTCCATTACCACCTAGAAATCTCGTTACTAGTGTGTTAAAGTGTACACATTATTTAGTAAATTGAGCACTCTCATAGTTGAAACAATGGAGAGAGGTAAAATGGATGGTAAAGCAATGTTAGGAGAAGGAGATATTAAAGTGATTCTAAAGTTTGTAATAAAAAAAAAATTATACTTACCTTCTGATCCTATGCAGCCCTGATCCTCTTCTTTTTGGCTCCCCCGCTGGTGATCCTGGCTTCTCCACCTTGTCGAGTGCCCCAATAGTAAGCCTCTTGCTATGGGGCACTCGAGCAGGCTTGCTCCTGAGCCATGCTCCTGTGAATGGACATTGTCCAATCACACACACTCGCCCTCCACTCTCTCATTGGCTGCTGTGTGAGCCAATGAGGAGAGAGAGATGCGGGAGAGCTGCTGCTCTCATGCACATCACTGGATTGAGATGGGGCTCAGGTAAGTATAAGGGGAACCTGGGGGGGGGAGCAGCACCCAGATGTTTTTTTACCTTAATGTATAACGATGATTTATGTGTGAGAATAAAAGATTCATTCTTCAGGTGTAACCTCACGCCCCAAATCCCTGTTCCATGCTCTTATAAAGAAAAGAGGGTGATTGGCATGTATTTGCTGTAGTATCTTGTGAATAGTGGACAGCATGTGTTTAGTCTTTTCAGAGAGAGAGCACAGTTTTTTAAAGTCTGTAAGAGGGCACTGGGTCAAGCCAGAAGATTGGTGTTGTTTACAGAAGGTGAAAATTTAGTGCTGTGAGAGCAATTCTACCAGAGTAGGAGGAGAGAATGGTGAGAGAAAAGGTAGACCCAAGGAAAGATGATAAAGATGCCCTGCTTTTGGTCACAAAGAGCTGCCAAATGAAAATAAGCCTCCCAGCAAAAGTCTATGTTGCCAAACAAAAACATAAGAGGGCTAGGTTTTGATGAAAGCAAATGTTAATGCCTTAATTTGTACCATACTTGCAAGGTTGCTGAAGTAAACAAGAGAGGCTTGAAAAAGACACAAAAGAATGAGCAAATCCCCACAACAAGGCACACAGACCTAAGGTGGACAGGTCTCATTCTAAAACAGTCCAACCCTTAGGGTTCTGGTGAGAGAACCATTGAGTCAAACGTGCCACAGTATCTCAATGTCTGGAAGGCCTGCAGCACTTGAGGTTTTAGGATTACACTAAATCTAAGTCTAGAAAATTTGTTTCGACAAATAAACTAGTTGATAAGTGAACGTAACGTACCGAACAAAACAGAAGGGAGAGCAATAAGTAAGGTTTATAAAAAATAGCATAGTTGGGGAGGACATCCATTTTTAAAGTTTTGAATCTGACAAATCAAAGGACATTTAGGGAATGCCAGGAATCCAGTTCGTAGTGTAACTTAATAAGTAAAGGATCGTAGTTGAGGGAATATAAATCAGAAAGGTGGGGCGATATAGCAGTTCCCAGATAGGTAATATATTTATGTTTCTATTAAAAAGAGAAGTTTAGGGAACATTTAGGGCTGAAAACTATTTCTCTTTTAAATCAAGCTTCTAGTACCCCTAAGCAGATATTTACTTTCCACGTCTAGATTTTTATATTTGCTTTGTGTTATTATTATTACTTGTTTATTGCACATTACATATCACCTGCTATAATAATATAATATAATTTTCAACAAATCACCCCTTAAACGAAAACAATTATGTAGATAAAAACTTCTGACTTTTCTTTAAATTTCCTGAACTGCATTCTTGTTCTAAATAAGTAAGAAATTATTAAAGACGGGGGTTAGCATAACAGTCAAGCAATTAGCAAATTCAGAGAAAGGTCAACAATATCTGTCTCCACATTTCTATCATGACAGATTTACTTTGAGATGTCTGTACGTAGGAACATATTTGATCAATAATTATAAAATATGAGATATTTAATTGCAATTCCAAAAGTTATTGCCCTGAGTGAATCAGTATGTGTATTATTCATGCAGGAATGGAAAATGGGATGCTGCAGCCACTCAGGTTCTTAGTTTAATTCTTGCAGTAATAGGTGAAAGGCCAATCAATCTAACATTTTTTTCCTTCCCATTTCCTCTTTTCAGAAATCAGCCCCTGAGCATCTGATCAGCTATGAATAGAAAGAACATTGTTACACAGTTGAAAACTTGACTAATTTATCTATGACCTTTCATCCAGCATTGTTACTTGAAACTGAAATAATTGGATCAGAAAAGCTATGATTAGGGATCTGTCTTGCTACCCAAATACTAGTAGTTTGTTTATCTTTCTTTATTGTCTGCAATAGATCCTCATAGTTCCTTATAACCTTTTCACTTTTTCTACCCCACGTTACCAATGATGGATCTCTAAATGGGGGACACTTTCCTGACAGTGCCAGTGTTTTAGTTGTTTTCAGCTACTGACCACAGGATTTGATTGAAATTTGCATATTAAAGTGCCCCAGGCTAAGTGGTTGATCAGTTTCTGACCTTTAATAACATCCAATGCCTGCACTCTCTCTACTTGGATTCCTGCCACACTGTTGACTAGAGATTGTTTAAAGAATGCTGGAGAGCTGAGAATGTGGCCATCAGAGCATCTCTTATATAAACCCAATAACTTTACATTTTGAGCTCGCCTGATGTTTGGAGCTTTACGTCAGTCATACTGTTTCACTTCATTTTTCTAGAATATATTGCCATTTGTATTAAACTTTCAGATCAATCCAGTCCATTTAAATTAAACATTTTACATAGAATATATGGTGCATATTTATATGCTATAAGAAACAGTATTATCATAAAGAAAAAAATATTTGCTAAATCTAGTTTTCTTTTAGCCCATAAGAGAAATGTTTAATTACAGTGTCCCAGCAGCCATAGCTGGGTTTATTCTCACAGGAATGACTGATAATCCAGATCTGAGAATTCCTTTGTTCCTGTTATTGCTAGTGATCTACATTGTATCTATTTTGGGAAATGCAGGGATTTTTGTAGCTATCCTCCTGGACCATGACCTTCACACTCCAATGTATTTTTTTGTCCGCCATTTGTCAATTATTGATCTGATTTATACTTCCGTAGTAACCCCAAACACCCTGGTAAATTTTAATAGAAGAATCAAATCTATAACATTTAGCGGTTGTGCTACACAGCTCTTTTTGTATGGAGGTTGCGCTACCACAGAGAGTTATCTGTTGGCGGTAATGGCATATGATAGGGTTGTGGCTATATGCAATCCTTTGCTCTATGTGACCGTTATGTCTCAAACTGTATGCAACCTACTGGTGACTATGGCCTATTTTTCAGGATTTTTAAATTCACTTATACAGACATGCTGTACTTTCAGACTGTCTTATTGTGCATCCAACATCATTGACCATTTCTACTGTGATATCCTACCACTCATTAAGTTGTCATGTTCCGATACATTTATCAATGAGGTGGTGATATTCATCTTTGCTGGAATTGCTTTTATCATTTGCCTACCAACCATTTTGTACTCCTATGTCAATATACTAGTGACCATTTTAGGAATTTCATCTGCAAGGGGCAGAAGTAAAGCATTCTCTACCTGTGCATCTCACTTGATGTGTGTCTGTATCTTTTATGGAACTGTAATGTTCACATACCTGAGGCCTACATCAGACCATTTACTAAACAATGATAAAATAATCTCTGTGTTTTATGCAGTAGTGATTCCCATGCTAAATCCTATGATTTACAGCTTGCGAAACACAGAAGTAAAATTTGCTATGAGAAAAATTTCTGTGAAATATTTATTGTTCCATATTTGCAAACAACATTTCTAAAAGCTTTTCTGTGGAAAAAAATGATTTGGCATACTATAACATGGAAGACTATTCTATCTGATCTCTGGATTTAAAGAAAAAGTCCTTGCAGGAAAACAGCAAGCAGAGTATTCTCTATGGAACTACATATAGTACTATTTTTAATTCGGACTGTTTGAAACTAATAGTTGCAATACAATTAATGGACTGAATGTGTCAGCTGCGTTCTATGCTGATGCATTTAGAAAGAGTTCCCTATACCTGTGGAAGACATGAAATATGAGACTAGATTTATTTTATATATTCTCCTAGATTGTAAGCTCGAAAGAGCAGGGCCCTTGAATCCCTCGTGTTCTGTTTTGTTACTGTATTGTCTCATGTACTGTCCCCCACTATAATGTACAGCGCTGAGCAAACTTTTTAGTGCTATATAAATACTGTATAATAATAATATTCATTTATACCTACAGTGAAAATGTTATAGTCAAAAACACACTTTGGTTTATCATATTTGGGCACAGCTGTAATAAAAATAATCAGAATGTAAGGGTATAGTTCTGTAATTAAGATCTGTATTTACTTATACCAATACTGGACTTTGAAAAGTATCTTAAAGCAGCAAACCCCCCCCAAAAATGCAGCTCTGGCTCACCTCCTCATCGGTTGTTCCCCGTGTGACAAGAGAAGCATCAGACCACTGCCACCTTCACCAAATGGCTGGTCAAACGTACACCACGGCAATGCCACACCCTGCACAAATATTTTGCAGCTTGCGGGACCACAATCCAAGTGCTAATGGACTGAGAAAGAATGTCACTGAGTTTGGTTAACCATGCTCAACTCTGCCACCAGATATTTTTATTGTAAAATATTATACATTCAAAATATTAGTAATTGCAATAATGACTTAAAAATAAAGGTCTGTATCTGGGGTAGATTTACCAAAACAGGTGCACTCAGAATATGGTGCAGCTGTGCATAGTAGCCGGTTACCTTCTAACTAAAGCTTTTTCAACTAAGCTTTGGCAATAAAATCTGGAAGCTGATTGGTTTCTGTGCAGAGCTGTACCAGATGTTGCATGCTCCACTTTTAGTAAATAACCCCCACTATCACCACAGACAGGTATATACAGAGATTTACCATATTGTAGTGCTCTTTAAAGAGACAGGGATTCTTTAAGTTCTGTGTTAGTGCATTAGAGACAATAGTACCAATTTTTAAATATAGTGTATATCATAAAGTGCAGCGCTAAATAGTCAATAATATGATCACAATGAAATCTCAATATGAATAAGTCTGTAGAAATATGGTGTGATAAGATCCTAATGAGCAAAAATCAGGATGGTAGTGCTTGGGAGAAATGGTAAAATTGCGCACTTACCAGATGCGCATAGGATATGCGCATTAATGTATCCACCTCAGGATGCTTAGGATATGAGGTATGGTAGATATGTGAAGATCCTCCTTCAAGGAATGGGCAGCACAGCGGTATGTGGGTGAAGACTGTTAATCCAGAGGTCTCCTTTAGGATGGATTGGGTCTGCAACCTGCTTACAGGGATTCCCTTCCTCTGGGTACTGTGTCAATCAGCAAATATCCACTGGCTCTGAAACTTAATGGCTCCATAGAGAAGCCATAAAAAAGGTGCCCATAGTGTAGTATTATCTTAGGTAACTTTATTCAGAATCAAAGTAAGTAGTAGTGAGTACAAGGTATACTGACCTTTTTCTAAGATGGCTGCCGGACCAACACATGGCTCCAGTGGCGTGATGTCACAGTGTGTTGAGCCTCCTGAGGTCTTTCGTGCTAAAGCACATCTTCAGAGGGGGAACAACACTGCTATGATACTGGTTGACGATTTATATAGACACAGCGCATTCGTGCCGTATCGCTGCCATTTTTCCAAAGGGCATATGTAGCGTGCATGTGCGGTCAGGTCCACACCATTTTGTTGTGGATCATAATCACAGTCACAGCTGTTATGCTGTGCTGGACGGTAATATGAGGTAAAAACCGGTGTATACAAGTCAAGCAGGTAGTGGTGCCCAATTATACAAATGCCCCTGTTTAGAGGGTAAACATATGGGGGAAAAAAACAAAACAAAACCTCAAAACACGGAAAGGAGCTTGTGAAAAGCGGGTAAGCCGTGTTCTCATCATTCTCACAGGAGTGACACTAGGGAGGTATAATCCCATGGGACAAGAGTGTCAGTCCTTTAAAATAGTATAATTAAGTCTAATAGGAGATAGACCATATAATTCCCTCTATAATATACTGATGAAAAATTGAATAGAAATAAAATCTGGGGAATTATAAATAGATGGTGTAAAAATACACAATCTATATAAAACCGGTGCATAAACTGATAAAATCTATAAAATATATAATTAAGGGTATAAAAAAGATCCATGTCAAAATGAGCGCTAAGAACCATAAAACATAATATATGCCTGAAATATTATTATTATTATTATTATACAGTCTTTATAAAGCGCCAATAGTTCACTCAGCGCTGTACATTACAAAGGGGGACAGAACATGTGACAGAACAATACCAATACAATGCAAAACATGAGGGGATCGAGGGCCCTGCTCTTTCGAGCTTACAATCTAGAAGGGATGGGATAGTGGTACAGGAGGAGATAGCTGTGGGGGATGGAGTGGTAGGAAGAGTGGAGGAGGTCAGCAAGTTAGCAGGGGGTGAGGTAGGCTTCCCTGAAGAGATGGGTTTTCAGGGTGCGCCTAAAGGAGAGGAGAGTAGGTGATAATCTGATGGGTTGGGGCAGGGAGTTCCAGAGGATGGGTGACACCCTGGAGAAGTCCTGGAGGCGGGCATGGGAGGAGGAGACCAGGGAGCTAGAGAGAAGGAGGTCTTGTGAGGAGCGGAGTGTGCGTGCTGGGCGGTACTTGGATATTAGGTCAGTGATGTAGTTCGGGTCAGTATGGTGGACAGCTTTGTACGTCAGTGTTAGGATTTTAAATTTGATCCGTTGCGCAATCGGAAGCCAGTGGAGGGATTGGCAGAGGGGGGTGGCGGAAACGGAGCGTTTGGAAAGGTGAGTGAGTCTGGCAGCCGTATTCAGGATCGACTGAAGCGGGGATAGCCAGCGGCGAGGCAGGCCAGTGAGGAGGGAGTTGCAGTAGTCGAGTCGTGATATGATGAGGGAGTGGATGAGCTGTTTAGTGGTTTCTGGGGTTAGGAACGTGCGGATTTTGGCGATGTTGCGGAGGTGGAGTCTGCACGAGTTTGTTAAAGATTGGACTTGGGGCTGGAAGGATAGGTTGGAGTCCAGAATGACACCAAGTACTCTGGCCTGCAGAGCGGGTTTGATATTGGCGTTGTTGGATGTGATGTAGAAGTCAATGGGGGGTGGGGTTCGGGCTGGGGGGAAGACAAGGAGCTCGGTTTTGGAGAGATTCAGTTTAAGGAAGTGGAGCGACATCCATTCTGATATGTCGCTCAGTAGGTGTGTGATTTGGGCAGAGACCGAGGGGGTGAGGTGGGGGGTTGAGAGATAGATTTGTGTGTCGTCGGCATAGAGGTGGTAGTGAGAGTGTATGAGTTGGCCAAGGGAGGAGGTGTAGATGGAGAAGAGAAGGGGCCCAAGGACAGAGCCTTGAGGGACCCCAACAGAGAGGGGGAGTGAGGGGGAGGTGGTAGCATTATAGGTAACGCTGAAAGAGCGTTGTGACAGGTAGGATGAGAGCCAGGAGAGAGCAGAATCTCTGAGGCCGAGGGAGTGTAGTATTTTGAGGAGGAGGGGGTGGTCAACTGTGTCGAAGGCCGCAGAGAGGTCAAGGAGTAGGAGCACTGAATAGTGGCCATTAGCTTTGGCGGTTAGAAGGTCGTTGGAGAGTTTGAGTAAGGCGGTTTCGGTGGAGTGTAGGGGGCGGAAGCCAGACTGTAGGGGATCGAGGAGGTTGTTGTCGTTGAGGTGAGAGCATAGGCGGGTGTAGACGAGGCGCTCGAGGAGTTTAGATGTAAGTGGGAGCAGGGAGATGGGTCTGAGGTTGTTCGGGTCATTGGGGTCCAGGGAGGGCTTTTTAAGTATGGGGGTGATGTGTGCATGCTTCAGTGGGGAGGGGAAAGTGCCGGAGGAGAGGGAGAGATTAAAGATGTGGGTGAGGGAGCGTAGGATGGAGGGGGAGGGAGGTCGTAGGAATTGTGAGGGGATAGGGTCGAGGGGGCAGGTGGTGAGGCGGGCATCAGAGAGGATCTTGGAGACTTCCTCGATGGTAGTAAGGTCAAAGGTGCGGAGTGTTGGGGGAGCTTCAGTATGAGGAATGTAGGGTGGGGTGGGAGAGGAGGTCAGAGCAGTGGTGAGGCCGTGGGAGAGGGGTGAAGAGGGGGTAGCTAAGTGAGGGGGAAGGGGGTTGGAGGGAGTTTGAGCAGCGACGAAGTCCCTGCGGGTAATGTCGAGGGGGAGGGGGGATGATGGGGTAGCTGTGTGAGAGGGGACGGGTTGAGAGGGCGTGTGAGTTGCGGCAATGTCCTTGCGAAATGTGTCAATACAGTAGTAATGGCGACGATACGGAGTGCATGCGCTGTGTCTATATAAATCGTCAACCAGTATCATAGCAGTGTTGATCCCCCTCTGAAGACGTGCTTTAGCACGAAAGGCCTCAGGAGGCTCAACATGCTGTGATGTCACGCAGCCTGAGCCACGTATTGGTCCGGCGGACATCTTAGAAAAGGGTCAGTGTACCTTGTACTCACTACTACTTACTTTGATTCTGAATAAAGTTACCTAAGTGTCAGGGACCGCGGCTCCATGGTCCGCGATCGCGGCTCCGTCCCTCGCGCATGCGCAGTGGCGGCAGATCGCGCCGGGACACAGGCACTAGGTCCCGGCGAGCCGCGGCTGACAGGACGCCGCGCATGCGCAGTAGGAGCCGCGGGCGCGCCTCAGGCGTCCAATGACAGCCGGGGGCGCGTCCTAGCCGGCCAATGACAGTGCAGGGCGCACTATTTAAAGATGCCCTGCACTGTCACAGATTGCCGCAAGGTCTTCCTGTGATCCTGAGTTCCTGCACCTATCTTGTGACCCTGATTGACCCTGACTATTCTGCCTGCTCCTGCGTTTGACCCGGATTGTCCTGACTACTCTGCCTGCTCCTGCGTTTGACCCGGATTGCCCTGACCATTCTACGGATTGACTTCCCTGCTGACCCTGCGTGTGACCCGACTACTCTCGCCTACCGATTCTTTACCCCGCTTACCCTCACGGGCCCACGATCCGTTACTACCCTGCTGGGGCCGCCATCCTCTTCATATCTGGCTCTCCCGGTACCTGTCCCCAAAGGTCTCCTCAGCCACTGGCGGGCCTGCTCGGAGGTCGTGACCTGGCCCGGGACTGTTTCAAGTCCATCCCCACGATCAGGGGCTCTGGTGAAAGCACAGCCCGGGCTTAGACCCCACGCTCTGAGTAGGTCTGTCAGTTGGCAGCCTGAGGCACCACCTGGCGGATCATAACAGTACCTTGCGGCCATGACAGAGCCAGGAAGTGGACCGGCGTCCCTAGAGGATATTTGTCAGCACCTGGCCACCTTGACCCAGGCTTTTCAGAACTTCCACAGTCGCTGCGCCCGACTGGAGGACCGCATGGAGTCATTAGCCCCCCTGACTCCCCCTGCTCAGAGTCCTCCACCTGCAGGACCTCCCGCTAACCCGGTATCCGGAGCGGTTGCCACATCCCTAGCTCCTGAACCCCGCGTTCCTCTGCCGGAACGATTCCGTGGTGACCGGAGCCGCTTCCGAGCCTTCCGGAACGCCTGCACCCTATACTTTGACTTACAACCCCGCACGTTCACCACTGAGACCGTCAAGGTGGGGTTTATAGTCTCCCTCCTTCAGGATGAGCCCCAGGATTGGGCTCACCGTCTGATGGAGAAGCACGACCCCCATCTTGACTCCGTGACCGAGTTCTTTCGGGCCATGGCCGTCTTGTATGACGACCCTCAGCGAGCTGCTTCCGCAGAAGCGACTCTATACTCCCTGCGGCAGGGCCGCCGGACAGCCGAAGAATACGCGTCCGATTTTAGGCGTTGCATGGGCGACACCAGATGGAACGATGCGGCCTTATGTCACCAGTTCCGCATCGGGCTGTCTGAGCCTCTCAAGGACGAACTAGCGCGAGTAGGCCTACCTGACTCCCTGGAAAAACTGATTGAGTTGGCCATTCAAATTGACCGTAGACTAAGGGAACGTCGGCTGGAAAGGAGCAGTCAGGGTCAAAGGGTGGCATGGATTCCTTCCAGAGATACAGCTCCAACCCCAGGGAACCATCCGCGAAGCACGGAAACAGGGGACAACCCGGAACCCATGCAGCTGGGATTGGCCCGTTCTCACTAGGAACGTCAAAGGAGACTATCACAGAACCTATGTCTGTACTGCGGGGAAGCTGGTCATCAGGTGCGCTCCTGTCCTGCTAAAATGAGTAAGTCCACGCCCGTTTCTTTTACTCTACCCGCAGGAAGGGATGATCAGTCGAGTTACCTGGCCATTCCTGTGTCTTTACAGCTCCCCGGAGGAACATTGTCAGTGACCGCAATCGTTGACTCAGGAGCCTGTAGTTGCTTCATCGATCTGACTTTTGCCCACCGGCAAAAAATCCCTCTCCAGACCAAAGAAAGGGGGTTCAACATCTTCTTGGCAGATGGGTCCCGTATAAAATCAGGGGTGGTGGACCAGGAGACACCACCCATTTTCACCACAATGGCAGACCATCACCAGGAGTTCCTCCGTTTGGATGCCATCGCATCCCCCCTTTTTCCAGTCATTCTGGGCCTCCCTTGGCTGAGGGCCCATAACCCCCAGATTGACTGGGAAAAGGGAACAGTTCAATTTTGCTCACCCTATTGTTTGAGTCACTGCCACGTCACAGGATCCGTGGTTCCCCGGTTCCTCCTGTGCTTGGATGGTGACACCAATCTATCCCAGGTTATTCCCCCGGCCTACCATGACTTCTTAGACGTCTTTAGTAAGCGAGGAGCTGACGTTCTCCCTCCGCACCGTTCCTACGACTGCCCCATAGACCTCCTACCCGGATCTGAAATCTCATTCGGCCGTATCTTTCCCTTGTCCGAAGCAGAATCAGGAGTACTGAGGGAATACATTGATGAGAACCTTCGGAAGGGATTTATTCGTCCATCCACATCCCCAGCCGGGGCCGGGTTATTCTTCGTAGAGAAGAAGGACAAATCGTTACGGCCCTGCATAGACTACCGTGACCTGAACAAAATAACAGTAAAGAATCGTTATCCTTTACCCCTAGTCCCCGAGCTCCTCCAGAGATTGAGATCGGCAACGATATTCACTAAATTAGACCTGCGGGGGGCCTATAACCTTGTCCGTATCAGGGAGGGGGATGAGTGGAAGACGGCGTTCCGTACGAGATTCGGTCACTACGAGTACTTGGTGATGCCGTTCGGGCTCTGTAATGCACCGGCGACCTTTCAGCATTTTATCAACGATGTTTTTCGTGACCTTCTTGATATTTTTGTGGTGGTTTATTTGGATGACATCTTAATTTTTTCCCCTTCACTGGAGGTTCATCGGGGTCACGTGATACGGGTATTAGAACGGTTGCGTCAACACGGGCTATACGCAAAGGCAGAAAAGTGCTGTTTCGAACAGCACGAAACCACATTCTTGGGACTGGTTCTCTCTTCCGCGGGGGTCGCGATGGATCCCCAGAAAGTCACGGCGATCTTAGATTTGCCAATACCCGCCGACAAAAAGGGGGTACAGCGTTTCATCGGTTTTTCCAACTTTTACAGGAAGTTTATTAGGAACTTCTCCGGTCTGGTCTCCCCGATCACGCAACTGACGAAACAAGGGGTCCGCTTTAAGTGGACTCCTGAAGCGCAGACAGCCTTCGAAAAGCTCAAAGAATTGTTCACCTCTGCTCCCATTCTCTGCCATCCAGATGCTTCTCTCCCATATGTGTTGGAAGTGGACGCCTCCGAAAATGCTGTAGGGGCGGTTTTGTCCCAAAGGAATGGTACCAAGGAACTTCTGCACCCTGTGGCGTTCTTCTCCAGGAAGTTGACTCCAGCGGAACGTAACTACGACATTGGAGATCGGGAGCTCCTGGCCATTAAAACTGCTCTTGAAGAATGGAGGTATTTACTGGAAGGAGCCACACACCCAATCCTAATATTCACAGATCACAAAAACCTTGAATATTTGAGAACGGCAAAACGACTGAGACCTCGCCAAGCGAGATGGGCGCTTTTCTTCTCTCGATTCTTATTCCATATAACGTGCCGACCCGGTACTAAGAACACTAAACCAGACGCTCTGTCCCGCATGTTTGAGGACCCCGACGACGCTGTGGTACCTGACACCATCTTACCTTCTGGGAGTTTCCTCGCTCTACAAACGGAACTTCGCTCCCGGCTTCTTGATGCTTCTGTAGGACTACCAGTTCCGTCTGAATCACCCCTCCAGAGCCACGGTGGGCTAATTTGGAAGGAAGACCGGATCATGGTCCCAGAAGAAGTGCGAACCCTGGTCCTAGGGCACTGCCACGACCATCCTATGGCGGGCCACTTCGGGGTAACGAAGACTCTGGATCTGCTACAGCGCTCGTTCTGGTGGCCAGACATGATCAAGGATTGTGAGCAGTACGTCCGAACGTGTTCCACCTGTCAAAGGAACAAGCCCTCCAGGAGCAGGGCATGGGGATTGTTACGTCCATTACCCATACCCAAGCGGGCCTGGCAAATGATAGCCATGGATTTCGTGGTCGAACTTCCACCATCCCAGGGCTACACTGCAATAATGGTGATCGTCGACCGCTTCTCAAAGATGGCACATTTCGTGCCCCTGGAGAAGACCCCATCAGCACCGGAAACGGCACGGATCTTCATCAAGGAAGTGGTTAGGCTTCATGGTGTTCCCGAAGATATAGTATCAGATCGGGGGGCCCAATTCACCTCCAGGTTCTGGAACGCCTTATGTAAATCGCTGGGAATCAAGCTGTCGCTTTCATCCGCCTACCATCCACAGACCAACGGCCAAACTGAGAGGACAAACCAGACGCTGGAACAGTACTTACGGTGCTACACATCCTACCTTCAGGACGACTGGCTGTCGTTGCTGCCTTCCGCGGAATTCGCGTATAACAACTCGAGTCACTCAGCCACGGGTCAATCCCCGTTCTTTTCCAATTATGGGTATCATCCCACATTCCTCCCTGATCTGATGCCTGAGAATCCGGTACCAGCATCTCAAGACATCTTGAACTTCTTTTCTGTCAATAACATGACGATTCAGGAAGCCATCGCTAAAGCCCAAGAGGACAGTAAAAGGGCATTCGACCGAAAGAGAAGAGGAGAATTACTGCTTCATCCAGGGGATCAGGTTTGGCTAGCAACAACCAACTTGAAAATGCTATGTCCTTCAAGGAAGCTGGGACCCAAGTTCATCGGCCCCTTTCCGGTAAAGCGAGTAGTTAACGAGGTGGCCTACGAACTCGAGCTTCCGCAGACCTTCAAGATACATCCTGTCTTCCATGTATCTCTCCTGAAGCCATCCAGACCGGATCCCTTCCCGGACCGTGAATCCAGACCTCCCGAGGCAGTCACTATAGGTGACCAGGAGGAATTTGAAGTGGAGACTATCCTCAGTTGCCGAAGGAGGGGGGGCCAGACACAGTTCCTGATAAAATGGAAGGGGTATGGCCCTGAGGAGAACTCATGGGAACCCGCCCAGAACGTCCACGCGCCCAGGCTCATCCGGGAGTTTTTTCGTGCTCACCCGCGGTGGAGAGATCAGTGGGGCTCCCGGAGGGTGCCCATTGGGGGGGGCAATGTCAGGGACCGCGGCTCCATGGTCCGCGATCGCGGCTCCGTCCCTCGCGCATGCGCAGTGGCGGCAGATCGCGCCGGGACACAGGCACTAGGTCCCGGCGAGCCGCGGCTGACAGGACGCCGCGCATGCGCAGTAGGAGCCGCGGGCGCGCCTCAGGCGTCCAATGACAGCCGGGGGTGCGTCCTAGCCGGCCAATGACAGTGCAGGGCGCACTATTTAAAGATGCCCTGCACTGTCACAGATTGCCGCAAGGTCTTCCTGTGATCCTGAGTTCCTGCACCTATCTTGTGACCCTGATTGACCCTGACTATTCTGCCTGCTCCTGCGTTTGACCCGGATTGTCCTGACTACTCTGCCTGCTCCTGCGTTTGACCCGGATTGTCCTGACTATTCTGCCTGCTCCTGCGTTTGACCCGGATTGCCCTGACCATTCTACGGATTGACTTCCCTGCTGACCCTGCGTGTGACCCGACTACTCTCGCCTACCGATTCTTTACCCCGCTTACCCTCACGGGCCCACGATCCGTTACTACCCTGCTGGGGCCGCCATCCTCTTCATATCTGGCTCTCCCGGTACCTGTCCCCAAAGGTCTCCTCAGCCACTGGCGGGCCTGCTCGGAGGTCGTGACCTGTCCCGGGACTGTTTCAAGTCCATCCCCACCATCAGGGGCTCTGGTGAAAGCACAGCCCGGGCTTAGACCCCACGCTCTGAGTAGGTCTGTCAGTTGGCAGCCTGAGGCACCACCTGGCGGATCATAACACTAAGATAATACTACACTATGGGCACCTATTTTATGGCTTCTCTATGGAGCCATTAAGTTTCAGAGCCAGTGGATATTTGCTGATTGACACAGTACCCAGAGGAAGCGAATCCCTGTAAGCAGGTTGCAGACCCAATCCATCCTAAAGGAGACCTCTGGATTAACAGTCTTCACCCACATACCGCTGTGCTGCCCATTCCTTGAAGGAGGATCTTCACATATCTACCATACCTCATATACTAAGCATCCTGAGGTGGATACAATAATGCGCATATCCTATGTGCATCTGGTAAGTGCGCAATTTTACCATTTCTCCCAAGCACTGCCATCCTGATCTTTGCTCATTTGGATCTTATCACACCATATTTCTACAAACTTATTCATATTGAGATTTCATTGTGATCATATTATTGACTATTTAGCGCTGCATTTTATGATATACATTGTGCATTTGGGTTTCATTTGGTTACCTTGATGTGCCAGCTGCTCTATTAGGAAGCGCTCACTTTGTTTTTACTATTTTATAATTTTTAAATATAATTTAATAAAAATGATTGTTAAAAAAATGGCACAAACAAAACATTTACAGGGAAAAGGATATTACAGAGGAAAAAAGGCAACAATGGAATAGAAAACAAAAAGGGTCTAAGAATGAAAAATACTTATCAAGTCCTGTTTCAGCAAAGTCCAATCAATGAGCAAGATGGGTCAGTGGCTTTCAAGCCTTTGCAGATGTTCCTTGTTTTGATGGTAAAAGGAGACTGTGGATAGTGTTCCTCTTTTCTGGTCCTTGAGGAGGGTGTTGACAAATTATTTGGTCAGTCAAGAGGTCTGAGGAGTGGCCGATGGGATGTCAGAGTGTTTATGACCATGTAGCTGCCCTCCCACAGATACAGTTTTCTATAGGTACTAAAGCGGAGTTCCAATCAGTTTTGTGTTTTATAAAAGTCAGCAGCAACAAAAACTGTAGCTACTGACTTTTAATACACACTCACCTGTCCCAGGGTACAGCGATGTGCTCACCCACGCCATCCCTTCTCTGCCTCTTCTCTCCCCGGCACCATTATCACAACTTTGTGCACCAGGCTGTGACAGCTTGCGGCTTCACAGCCGGGTGCCCACTGCGCATGCGCAAGTCGTGCTGCTCATTCTCATTGGTCCGGCAGTCTTCTGGGACCTGTGAAGGTTCTCAGGAGACTGCGGGAGGAAGGAGGGGGCTGAACTTCAGGATCACTTTGCCACGGCAAACTGAGCCAGAAGTGGGAGTGGGTACCGGTCAAAAACAGGTATCCGTTCCCCCCTCCCCCCCAAAAGCTGCCATATATGGCAGTGGAGGGGGGGAGGAGGCAAATAAGCAGATCTTCTGCTTTTGAGTGGAACTCCACTTTAATGTTTTTAAATATCTACAGGTTACCGTCTGGTAACTTGTATAATATTGCCCAGCATGTAATCACTTTTTAAATGAACCTAAACATGATGGCTATTGGATGGCTATTTCACCTAGGAGAGGAGATTTAATCTAATTCTGGTACATTCTAGCATTGTGCTATTTGGGCTTAAAATTTTGCTAATTAACTGATATACTGTAGGTAAATATGTCCTTGTTCTAGATGCAATGTTATTATCTCAGGATTTATGAAATACAGTGACATTTTGATTATTTGGCTAGTAATGGCCAGTCAGGAATGCGTATTCAGCCATTCTATCAGTTGAGCTATTTACGACTGATGATGAGTCTGAGACCAGAACAGCTGGTAAAATTATAATTACTCTAGCTCAAAAGCGTCCTGGTTTTATGGTAAACCATTAGACTGAGATGAGCACTGGGTTTGATTCTGCTAATCCAATGCCTTCCTGGGATGATGTAAAGGGGATTACTGCTGTGATATGTCTCTTATTGTTACAAAATGCCATGGCTGCTTAGGGCTGATGAACAACATGGTTGGCTAAAATATTTTTTGCTACATTTTGTTTTTCAGTTTTTTTTTGCAACAAGTCAAATTATATACTGTAGATAATAGTGGTGTAGATTACTAATTTTAAAAAACAATACTATTACTAAATAATGTAGAAAATCCTGTAGGGGCCAGTTCATACATCCCCGCTTCTGAATCCCACTACATTTAAGATCTTCAGCGGGTACCAATAAAACTTTATTGACACCCCAAACGCAGGGTTCAAATGCAGGGCGTTTGTCCGCACCACATCGCATGGTACTTTTGTACCATGCAATCCGGTTGCAGTGCGTTTTAAAAAGTTATGCATGCATTACTTTTGGTGTGGTGCGATTAAAGGCAATTCAAAATGTATGGGCTGAACTCACACTGCATAGAACCGCAAGTGAAATGCACAGCAACGCAGAGCATGCTCCTGTGCAATTTAGATGCGGGCATGGTTTGCACTGGCCCTTACCCTTTTTTTTTTCATGCTGTTGCTCTAAAGTAATCAGCAGAGTTGCTACTAGCTGGTTGTATTTATCACAATGCGTTGTGCTTGGATTGAAAGCAGTTCTCACATGATGATGTTTTGTGTGTCATCTGTGTGTAATCAGATTTTCCTGATTAATTCAGAGGGGGGACACTCTAAACCTACACTCTTCTTAGGCAGAACTGATTAAACTGCTGGATTACAACACACGACGAGCTTGTTTAAAAATGGAGACAAAAATATGTTTTTATTCCTCCATTCAATCTATTTTCTGTAAACTGCTGCCTGATTGTTTTCTTTTGCTCTAATTCATTAAATACTGAAATAGAAAAGTGTAGTCTCTAAAGAAGTCCAATGAAAATAGTGGACTCGCTGGACTGACAGTCGGTTCACATAATGGAAATGCAGTCTGCTTCTGATTATTGTATTAAGTCAATGGTGGGGCCAATGAACAGGAAGCACTGTTGTACAGACACCTTGCAATGGATGGCAAAGTGGGCCTTGGGCAGAGATCCCCAGCAGAATGCCTATTGCAAGTGCTGATACCATTCACAACTGACTTGTCTCGCATTTATTTAAAAAAAAAAAGTTGACAGAGCTTAGGTCTGCTTAACTTTTGCAAGAATGCAGTATGTTAGGCAGTACATTAGTTTTCAGTTCAGAGCATGGAACATTACTCACAAAAACATTATAATACCATAAAATGAAACCTTGAAGTTGAACTCTGGGTAGAAAATACTTCTAAAACAAAGCTCTCAACTTGTCCATTAAGACTGTCCAGTGTTTTTCCAGTGATATAATTCTCCTGTAACATTTGACTCAATCAGTCAACAATAGATCACTATAACAGTGATCTTCTGCTTCTGGCTTCTCTAGATGCTGTTTTGTATAGCTCATTTAATGTTTGTAATGAGGTTGCAGGTAAGGCTTCCTTCTGTTCACTCTTCCATGTAGAACAAGCGTACAGATGTATGCAAGCAGTGCTGCACTGTGGACGATGCAACCCCACTCCCGTGTCTACCAAACTTTATAGCAAGTCATTAAACTTATAGGACAGTTTGGCTTTGACTAGTATATAGTAGTCTTGTGTTGGAAAGTTTTTTTTTCTTTTATCTTCCAGAACTTGCCATGACTGCCATAGTTTCCTTTAAAATGCACCTGTGCCCAGTCAAGGTAAGTAATTGAGCCCCACTGCAAGGGTAACTTTGAATTTTACCAGGATTTGAGTTTGGCTTTAAAAGCAGCTAGAGTGTTTAAGAATGACTTGTTTTAAAGCTCATTTACTGCTTGTTGATATGTAAATAGTTTAATCTCCATGATCTGATATACATAAAAAGTGCACTTTAATTTGACAATGTCACCTTCATTTTCAGTTCCCCACTCAGTTGTGTAGAGGAACACATTGTTAAAGTGGACCTAACCCCTCTTTCACTAAAAATCACTGCAGCATACAGCCTTGCTTTTACTTTTACAATTACCATTTTTTCACTTCTGGTTTCTTGAGGCACTGGTAATGAAACCAGAACCTCACAAATTCTTCCTGTGAAGTGCCTGTCTGATTCATTGGACCTTGTTTCTAGTGAACCTTGAACTCCTTGCTCCTCCCATAAACTTCCTATCTATGCCATGCCTTTTGCACTTCCTGTTTGCCAGATTATTGTACTCTTGTCTCTCCTGCTACTGTCTGTATCTCCACTATCACTCATTACCAACCTTTCGCTTGTTCCTTGACTGTGCTTGATGCCAACCAGTGACCATATGTTACCAACCTTTGACTTGTGTACAGACAATCCTAAGCACCACGACCTGGTACTAAAATGGCAAAACCCATCTCCACCATTAGGAGCTCTGGTGAACCACGCTTAGTGCTTACTCACCTCAGGTTAGATTGTGTCATTCCCCAGGCTGACCTGCTTGTATACGTATCCTGCTGGTTGGTGGGAGTCTCTCTACTGCAATAGCTACTGGCTTCTGAGCCTGACCCCTGACCATTACCGGCCAAATGTTTGCTCATGACAAAATTATTATTTTTTTTGCTATGTTTTAGAGCCAATTCACACCTATGCATTTTTCCTCCCAATACATTTTCCATTGAAATGTATGAAAATGCATCAAACCAGTTTGCATTGCAATCTCTTTTGTATCGATTGCCAATGTGTGTCATAACATATGTGTTGGCGTAATCAAACTTTATTGTGCAATTGTAGTGTCAGTTGGTAGACCCAGCATATGCAAATATTGGCTTGTTTGTATAACTATGTCCCTGATAATTACACTTAACTTTCACTCCCCCGACAGCCAGTTTTGTCTGGGGAGCAACTGTGGCCATGCAATAGCTTTTCTTCTTTCCAGCACCAGAGTATGGGCTGGCCCTCTACATCATCACGTAAAATGTAGGGCCAAAGGTCATTGTGGGTTATGGTGTTGATCAGAGGAATGGTGGCAAGACCAACTGGATCCCTGAAAGATGAGAGGTTTTGGGAGATCAGTCAACACAACTGAAACTGGTGGGCAGGAAGACTGCAGGACCATTGTCTAAAGCAGAACTCCGGGCAGAGCATTTATTAGCTGGCGGTATTGGTGCTGTCTTACCTTAGTGCAATATGCTGCTTGTCTGCTAATCCAGGGTACATTATTTGAATCCTAGTTTAAATCCTTCTGACATCCATTTTGTAAGACCTGTGGCAACTGTGCTCTGTATTTCACTGGTCTTGTCTCTGCCCCGCTGTAGTTCTTTGCAGTGAGCAGAGATGTAATTACGTCCTTGCTCACTGTAGTGGGTGGACTCGGTAGTCTGAGACTCTCGGTCTGAGCCGCCTACTGTGCATAGCAAATACAGCCCTCAGCTTCAACTCTGCCTACCACCTCCCCTCCAGTTTTCTGTACACTCTGCTTCTCAGTATAGCAGATACAGCTATCAGTGCCAACTTCGCCCTCCAGTTCACTGCACATTCTGACTCATTTCCTGCATCATGGAGAATGTAGTCCACATTCCCTGCTCGGATGTGATGTAGAGCGAGATTAAAAGTCCTCCTCCCGGCGCCAGGAGCGAGCACTTTTTTCCTAAGGAAATATGACATCACCGGGGCTGAAACTCATGGATTACAAGAAGAGTAAGGCACAATCATTTAAACTATGTTAGCATTTTAAGAGAACTTAGGGAGGGGATCAGTAATCACAGCAATAGTTGTAAGCTCCAAGGAGCAGGGCCCTCGAACCCCTCGTGTATTGTATTGTATTGTCACTGTACTGTCTCGTGTACTGTCTCCCATTATAATTTACAGCGCTGTGCAAACTATTGGCGCTATATAAATACTTGTATTATAATAATAATAATAATAGCTAGATCCTGGAGTTGTGCTTTAAGATAAATAACCCTCTGTATTAGGGTTCATGTACAAAGCAGCTCTTAAACTGACATTCAGGAGCTGCTCAGCGTTTTTTTCAGCAGCCCCTGAGCTCTCCTTAATGTTTTCCTATGTGTCCATGTACACACAGTCGTTTTCAGGCAGTTGAGTTTACAGTCGTTTTTTTTAACGCACCAAATTTGCGTTCAGGAGTAGAATTTACCAGTGTTTCAAACACCAAACGCTTGTAAATGTGGTTAACCGCGTTTATAAGTGTTATCCTGATGTTCCCCTATTAGAATTGGGTGATTATAAAAATTGCTTACTCCCTAGTTTGGATAGATTGCCCTTGGGCGGTAGGGGCAGACAATTATCCTCTCTGCCTACCCCATTTGCTAATTTATTGGTGGAATTAGGCCTCTGGGATGTGTGGCGGATGAAGTATCTGACCGCAAAATGTTATTCATGTTTCTCTGCTACTCATGATGGGCTTTAGCGCATAGATTTGGGGCTTGGGAACTTGATTATCCTGCCATGTGTTTTATGCTGCGTATGAACCCAGGGCTCTGTCTAACCATGCCCCTTTCTGGGTCAAGCTACAGGTGCGTGATACCCGCTTCGTCCACTGTGGAAGGTGAACCCATTTTGATTGACGCTGTTTCCAGCGTTCGAGTTGATTCCAGGGGAGTTGTCAGACTTTCTGCAGCGGAATGAAGGCCTGTCCCCACGAGGAATGTTTTGGGATGCGATGAAGGCCTTCCTGAGGGGCTTGATTATCCAGGAGATTTCAGCGGTTAAGCGTAGATCCAGGGAGTGGGAGGAAAAGGTACAGTAAGATGTTCAACAGCAGGAGGTTCAGATGATCCAAGACCCAAGCCCCTGTAACTGCAACTCCTGGAAAGAGGCCCAGGCCCTTTATGAACCAGTGCTTACTCAAGTGGCTGATAAGAAGCGATTTTTTTTGCAACAAAAATATTTTGAGGAGGGGGAAAGTACAGGGCACCTTCTTGCTCTTATGGCGAAGTCACAACAAGGGGTGTCCACTATAGACAAGATTGAGAATACTGGTGGAGTGATTTGCACGAGTCATGCGGAAATCCTGAGAGTTTTTCATCACTTTTACGACGATCTGTATGCTTCTAAAACTGTAGCCACCCATTCTGAGCTTTTGCAGTTTCTAGATACCTGCTCTTTGCCTGTTTTATCGAAGACTGACCAGAGAGAACTGCAGATGCCAATTACTGTTGAGGAGCTATATGAAGCTTTGGCAGGCACCCCCAATAATAGATCTCCGGGTTCAGATGGATTGCCATTTGAAATTTATAATAGATACGGTGTACAACTCCTCCCGGCATTGCTCAATGCGACGAATGCCGTCATGGATGGAAATGCTTTGCCCCCTCCATGAATTAAGCTGTTATTATAGTACTATTGAAGCCTGGAAAGATCGCTTCAAACCTGATTCCTACCGACCTATTTCCCTTTTGAATACGGACGCTAAATTGTTGGACTGCGTTCTAGCTACTAGACTGGTGCGGATAATTATTGGTAATATTGTACATAAAGATCAGTCGGGGTTTATTCCTTCTAGAGCAACGGCTAATAATATTTGCAGACTTTTTTTGAATTTGCAAATTCCAGTGGACAATCCTGGGGGGAAGGCAATTTTATCTTTGGATTATCTTTGGAATATTGTCTAGATTCAGCTTTGGTTCCAAGTTCATTAATTGGTGCTTCTTCTCTATGCGGCCCCTAGTGCCCAAATCCAGGTTAACGGGGATTTGTCAGATTCCTTCAGGTTGCAGAGAGGGACAAGGCAGGGCTGCTCTCTCTTGCCCCTTTTGTTCGCTTTGGCGTTAGAACCTTTGGCGATTTTGGTGCGACAGTCTCCGTACATCATCGGTTTTACAAGGGATGTTCTTTCGGAAAAGATATCCCTTTATGCGGATGACACACTGTTATATTTGGGCGATACTTCCACATCCTTAGATGCTGTTATGTCCCTTATTGAACGTTTTAGTAGATTTTCCGGCTTTAAAATTAATTGGCATAAATCAGTGTTGATGCCCATAGATCCTGTAGATCTCCCGCTCCCTGTCTGTGCACAACACATCCAAATAGTGTCTACATTCCTAAGAAATGGTTTCTTCGCATAGAGACCCAGTTTAGGAGTCTTATTTGGAAAAAACAGGTGGCTAGGATAAAATTGTCCATGTTGCAATATGGCAAGGAGTCGATTGGGGGGGGGGGGGGGCTGGCAGTTCCTGAGCCTAGATTTTATTTTCTGTCAGCCCAATTGCAGCAACTGGATGGCCTGATAATACTGATTCCATTATAAGTTTGATTTCCCTTCCGGATCCCACCATTTTGGTTCTTTCTCATCTTGAGATGGCTCTACCGGTCCTTCCATCCATGGCTCCAACCGTGGACTTCTTGAGGTGAGTCTGGAGTATAGTAAAAGCATCCTTTCATATTACTGGCTTTCTTTCATGTACTCCCTTGTGGAACAATCCGCAATATATAGAACTGGCTAAACTGGACGGTTTTCACAATTGGAAGGATGGAGGCCTGAAATTTATATCTCAGCTGTATTTGGGGGGTAATCCTAAAATCCTTTTCACAACTGCAAATGGAATTTACATTTACACATAAGCATTTTTATTGATATCTTCAGCTACGCCTTGCGATACAGGCTCAGTCTTCGCTCTCTAATCTCACATTGACATACTCAGTTTTTCTTAAGGATGTCACTCAGGCAACCCATAAGAAGGGCATGATTTCTCGGGTATACTCCCAGCTGTTGTCCACAGTACAGGATCAAGCTAGTCTCCGAAGTAGGGTGCAGTGGTCCCGGGATATTGGAGAGTTTGCTGGAGATGTCTGGGATGCTGCCCTGGAATCTGTTCAGGTGATTTCTCTTTCTCCATCTCATAAATTATCTCAATTATGCAATAGCCCTATTGTTCAGCCTTATACACAGGCCTATGCACTAGCCCTATGCACAGCCCCATACACTAGCTCAATGCACAGTCCTTATGCACAACTTTATTGATCAGCCCTATGCACAGCCTCAGCCAACAACCCTAAGCACCAGCCCTATTACTCAGCCCTATATGCAGCTCTTTTCTCTAAACCCTAGATCACCTGCCTGGTGGTGCTTACATCTCAGGCTGCACTCCAACACTGTGCCCAGACTCTCCCTTCCAACTTTTTCCTGCTGTATTAGAGGCACCATCCAGCAGAAGTCTCAGAGTGATGGCACCCTCTGCAGAACAGAAGGACCTAAGCAGCTCTAGTAGTGTTTACACAGAGTTCCAGATAAGATCTGGAATCCTGATCCTTCTATAGCCTTCTTCAGCTATGGACACTCTGTGAATGGAGGAGGGTTGGATCTCCATATCCCCCTTATCTATGCCCTTGTCTGATAGACAGTAGTAAAAACAATTGAGTTCCACATCTGAGGTGAAGCTGTGTAGAAAAATTGTCTGGCACATTTACAGTGCTTTATCATCAAAATAGGCTAGGAGAGGGGGCAGGAGCTAGTAACGATGGCATTACCCAATATTGTTTAACCTAGCAGAAAAAATATGGATAAATGTGAAATATAAAAATGAAACCTGTCCAAATAAAACTGAATAAAATGCGAGAAATAGATGGGGAGTGGGACAAGCAGTTAACCAGCAACTACAGTTGTTAACACAAAACAATAGTCCTAAAAAAATATTTAACTCTCCATACTGCAATCCACAGTAATTTAGTGGAATAGAACAGAGTACAGCACCATATAGCAACTAATTCTTATTTCACCTTTCTAAGCCTGCTGACCTAAGTTCCAGTATCAGGCACTACATTATGATTACAAAGAATTAAGTCTTTTATTAAATTATAAGACAATGCAGTGTGAGAAAAGAAACTCAAAAACTATACTAACCAATTGTTGTGTTCAATTTGTATGAAGTTGAGGGCTTTACCTGTATGTTTTTCAGATCATATTTTCTCATAGCTTTTAGATCTGTTTTGGATGGTACTTCCATCGGTCAATTCATGCCTATTACACCTTGATAAAAAAAAAAACCTAGGTACCACAGCCAAAACTACCTTAAAAATACTTTTTTTCTAATTGAAATTAATCAGATTGGGGTGCTGTTGTATTTAAGCTAAGCTCGATATAAAAATTTAAAAATCAGTTACAAACTCAAAATATGTGATGCCAGATGCTGTCTGTGAAAATCACACTGTTCCTTATAGCTTAACATACAGTTTAAAGACAATTTTCAAACATGCAATGTAAAAGGAATGGTGTTCTTTTTCCTTTGAAGTTGCATGAAAACGTTCCTCTTCCATCTGTATTTTTTAATATTTTTTTTGGCTTTGGTAAATGTTCCCCATAGTGGCATGCAGCTCCTCTTGCTCTTTTTTGACAATAGCTTGCTCAATAGCTTTGAAAATGGCCATAAACCTCAGTGGGATTCATTTCTAGCAAATTTCAAACTGGATTCCACAAACCACCATCCCCCTCCCCCATGAATTAAACCTGGGCAGATTCACCCTTCCCTAAATACAGGAAGAATTTAGCCTTAAACTTCATATTTCAAAATTTTACTAAAACCGTTGAAACTTTGTGTTTACAGCTGTAAGAGGACAGGTGCATTAATTAATATAAAGTCTATTATGGTTTTAAAAGAAGAAAACATCTAAAATGATCTGTTTTGTTCACTGGTTTTTTTGGTAACATCTGTAGAACTTTGTTAGCTACTTTTTTTATTATATTTTATAATATCTTTGCTATATGTTTTTCTCTAATTTTCATCAATGATCTTGCAACCTCCTTGTTTCGTAAACTATAGATCAGTGGATTTAGCATAGGAATGATCATGGTGTAAAATACTGAAGCCACTCTATCCTGGCTCATAAAGTAACTAGTGGATGGTCGCATGTACATGAAGACAATGGTACTATAGAACAAACTAACTGTCATTAGGTGAGATGTACAAGTTGAAAATGCTTTCTTCCTGCCCTGATGGGATTGGATATGCATTATAGCAGAAATAATATAACTATAGGATACCACAATTGTTGTGAGCGAACTAAATTCAGCAAGCCCTCCAAAGATGAACATCAAAAGTTCATTCATAGTAGTATCTACACAGGACAGCTTTAAAAGAGGGGGGACATCACAATAAAAATGGTCTATTATGTTACTTCTGCAGAATGGCAGATGAAAAGTACAAGAAGTATGAATTGTTGCATTGAGATACCCTCCAAGGTAGGCAAATCCTATGAGCTGTCTGGTAAACATCTTGTTCATAACCATCATGTACAATAGAGGGTTACAAATAGCAATATAGCGGTCATATGCCATTATCCCTAGCAAGAAACACTCAAGACTAACAGAAGCACCAAAGAAATACATCTGCATGACACACTCCAAGAAAGTAATGGACTTGGTAACTGACAATAATGTTGCTAAAGTCTTTGGTGTAATTACAGTGGAATAACAAAGATCTAAGAAAGAAAGGTTATTTATGAAAAAGTACATGGGTGTATGTAGTCGAGAATCTGCTTTGATGGCTGCCATGATGCCAATATTAGCCAGAAGAGTCATGATATAGAGCAGTAAAAATAATGCAAACAGGAAGATCTGAAGGGTAGGGTCATTAGTTAGTCCTAACAAGACAAAGTAAGAAGGTTTTGTGTTATTCCACATATCCATTTGATGCTTCCTTTTTCATGAGAAAAATGTATTTCTCTCTTCTTTCTCTGAAATATATGTAAACCAACACTCTGTTAATTACAAGGTTGCCTATTGTTCTAAATCCATAATTTAAAGTGATACTAAAGATTCAGAATATGTAAAAATAATAAACATGTCATACTTACCTGCTCTGTGCAATAGTTTTTCACAGAGCATCGCTGATCCTCCCCTTCTCAGGTACCGCACCAACGCTGCTGCCACCCCGCACTCGTGCATGTTCGCTCCCAAACCACCTTGTTCACTCCCCAGCTCAGCAGTGCCCCTGCTCCCTCCTCACTAGTTGTGATTGACAGCAGCGGCAGCCAATGAGGAGGGAGAGACCTGGGAGAACTGTTGCTTTTATGCACATTGCTGGATCAAGATCAAGATCAGGCTCAGGTAAGTATTAGGTAGGCTGAGGGAGAGCTGCACACTGAAGGTTTTTTACCTTCATGCATAAAACACATGAAGATAAAAAACTTCAGCCTTTAGAATAGGGGTGCTCAACTTGTGGCCCCATGGGCCACATGTGGTCTTTGGATCCCTCTGATGTGGCCCTTGAGCTCAGACCAAGGAAGCACACTTCTATTATATCTTGCAGGTTTGGTGCGCTTTCACAGTGCGAGTAAACTGCAGCCTTATAAGGGCTCAAATCAGTAAGGGCTTGTTTACATTTGCGTTTTTACCACACACCTTCTCCCCCAAACCACTGGTGTAGCATGGGGTCACAATATCAACCCTGCTTCATGTTCCAGGGGCCCATGCAACCTCCCTGTCACATTCTGTTTTCCACTTGAACAGGAGGGGTGGTGGGGGTGGCATATACAGGAATCGATCCTCTCCATTTTCCTCCTGCAACTGCTGAAAGCCGTCTTCTCCTTCTATCTCCCCCACCAGCATTCAGCAGCTGCAGGAGGAAAATGTTCATTATGCTACTTAATATAAAAAAAAATTTAATTCTGAACCATTTCATTTCATTGTGGCCCAGGACTGGATACCAAATCACTTAAGTGGCCCTTGCTCTTTAAGAGGTTGGGCACCCCTGCTTTAGAACCAATTTGATCTATCTATCTATCTATCTATCTATCTATCTATCTATCTATCTATCTATCTATCTATCTATCTATCGTTTACATAGTTTGTCTTACTCAATAAATATATTTTTTTTTAAGTAAAGTAACTTCTTAGATCAGTGCAAGATAGATCCTGATTTGTTCATATGAGTTACTACAATTAAAGCATACCTAAACCATGTACGTTGTTGCACATGTTCCTGTAAAAAAGTGTAATTCTTTTTTTATGTCCTGCTTTCAATAAATAATACTAGGAAGCGGGTTTGACCTGTGAACGCTATCCCAAACTAGCTGTTTTTCTGAATGCCCCACTATGGCTTAATCCTACCTTGCCCCATTTCTTCCTGTTACCTGAGCCACACGCCTGGACTAAATTTCATATCAAAAAAATTTCACAAGTTGTCACTGGTTCTGTCCTTTCCCCTTTGTCTACGCTCTCTTTTACCTATAATGTTCCTGCATCCTATTTATTCCGATATTTACAGCTTTTCCATGCCTTCTGTGCTCAATTCCCTCCTCCTACCCTTTGACTCACTCAATCGGCCCTGGAAGAGGTTTTGTTATCTGATTGCTCGGTGAAGCCTACTTCCCATCTGTACTCACACCTGTTTACGGTTTCCCTACCCGCTCTGGGCAGCCTGCGGGAGAGGTGGTCAAGGGATGTTCCGCAATTAGATGATGATGACTGGGATGATATTTGGAACTTGCCTTTTGAAATTGAAATTGAAAAAAACCTGCTCCTCCATCTGTTCTGCTGTATAAGTGGATAATTCATGTTCATTTACCACTTTATAAGGATACTTACATGCACAGGGGATGCCCTAAGAAATATGATAGAGTGTGGTCCAAATGGCTGGCCGAACCCTCCACTGCCTCTGACATGACAATGCCCTGAGTAATATTGTATTTTATGATGTTTTTTGTATTCTATCTGGTCTTGGGGACATAATATATGCCATAATGTACACTAGGATGGGAAACTTTATATCCACACATTTATTGGTTGGTGGTGATAGCCATGTGAGTGTTTCGGAGAATCTTTGGATGCAGCCTTTTGTTTTTAATTTCTGGATGTATAATTCACCTTCACCCCTGCGAGGGTAGGACACATGTGAACCTTTGTTTGTGTTTTTTTTTTTGTTGCTGTGTGTATGTCCTTAATATGTTAAACAGTTCAATAAAAAGATTAAAATAAAATAATACTAATACTAGGAAGGTGTATACATATGCACTTCCTTTTCTAGGGTGGACATGCTTACTGAGCTCAGATGCAGCATTGTCACCCTGCCCTGCACACTCCTTAGTGGCACAACACTGCAATGCATTTGCACATCCTACTATAGTCCTCAGAATGCACACAATCACAGAATGTTCTTGCAGTCTTCAAGATGTGCAGGGAGATAAAACATTGCAAAGTAAGGGGAAAACTGAACTTTTTAAAGGATAAAAATCCAATCCTCTTGTACCTAAAATATTCTACAAAACAACGTTTTTGTGGGATCTACATTTCGAACCACTTCTTAATAAAAAATGTTTTTTGAATATTGCCAAAAGTGTTTTTTCTTTTGCTTTGAATGAAAACCATTTAAAGACATTTACTACTTTCACTTTTACTTACTTTTCATAATCAAAAGTAATAGAAAAGTAAACTAGCAGCAATACTCCAGTCCATGCTGCTCTACAACACTGTGGTTTGATTTTTTTTTTATCTGGAAGGTTTGCTTTCTTACGTGCATACATCCATAGTAACACATACAGTACCTGCATAATGATCTCTCATCATCTTCATTAAAATCATATGACTGTGCTTCTTATATATCATAAAGCAGTTCCCAGAAGATTCTGATATCCTGCAGTGATTACCTTGTATGCTATAATTACAATCCCTAAAGAATATATTTGTGAATGACAGTTGAAAATATGTATCTTTTCATATTTGTGCAAGTATTTATGCAGATGCTGAACAACTAAAGTAATGTGAGCAAATCCAATTTTCAGTTTACTATATCAGTAAAAATTCACTGTATCAGTCATTTGTTTCTTGACAAACTGATGGAAAGATTGAGGGGGAGCAACAGGGAAACAATTAAAGAGAATGGGTGATGTGAGAAATACTTAAAGGGGTCTATTTATAACTGTTTTTTCACTCAAGATTTACACAAATTTATCCAAAATTAACACATTTTAAAACATGGATTGCAATGGAAAGTGCACAAACCCTGCGTGAAAATTGGTTGTGCGAATCTTGTATGAAAACATTAATAAATAGACCAGAAATGTGTGTGTGGTGTTTTATAAGTAGACCCCAAATGTGTGTGTGTGGTGCTTTATAAGTAGACCCCAAATATGTGTGTGGTGCTTTATAAGTAGACCCCAAATGTGTGTGTGGTGCTTTATAAGTAGACCCCAAATATGTGTGTGGTGCTTTATAAGTAGACCCCAAATGTGTGTGTGGTGCTTTATAAGTAGACCCCAAATGTGTGTGTGGTGCTTTAGCATATACTGCACTTGTGTAGTGTTAGTTTGGTATACACGCACTTCTTGTCCCTGCTAGCTGGGTCAGAAACCCCTGAAGTAGGAAATGGAGAGAGGGAAGAACTGAGCCACATGATCTCACACACACAGGAGCTGCTGTATATCTTCCAAACCAGAAGCAGAGACTGTTATGTACTATAAGGCTCCATGTACACTGCAGCTGATAAACTCACGTTTAGGAGCTTTTCTGCATTTTTTTCAGCAGCCCCTGAACTCTCCCTAATGTTTTCCTATGTGTCCATGTACACATCTTCGTTTGCAGTCGTTTACAGGCAGTTGAGTTTACAGTTGTTTTTTTGAACGCACCAAACTTGCGTTCAGGAGTAGATTTTATCAGCGTTTCAAACACCAAATGCTTGTGCGTTTGGAAATTTTTTTTTAACTCTTCCATTTCCAGATGCTGTCCAGAGCCTTTTTTCATCATGAAAAATGGGGCAAGGGTAATTTTTTTTAAATTGTTGCAGAGCGAAAGTTGGGAGTCCCCTCTCTGCTTTGAGGTCCCCATACCGCAGTACTGGAGGGTCATCACTACCCCTTTGTCAATTGCCCTAGTAGCATGCCTTGGCCTTTTGCCCTGCTGCCTATTCCCCCTCCATTTCTCAGCGATTCCTTGCTGTAAAAATGACAGCCATGCATTGCTTTGTAAGTACAGAAGCTATTACAGCAGCTACTGTTAAAAAAACCAACAAAACAATCTTTTTAAACGCTAACGATTAGGCACCATCTTTGTATGAAGACTAAAGCTATGTCTGTGCAATTGAAAATAGCAAGCAACCCTAACAGCATGCTTGGGCATATATAGGGGACTCTCACATACATTTGATGCATGGGCATAAATGTCAGATGTGGAATTCAGCTAGTAAAGATTGGCTAAATTTTAAGGCACTTGAGGGTTTTTTCTTGATTTGGATTGCTGTATGGTCTCATTTTAATACATGGACATTTTCTGTTAGAGGACTGTGTATAGAGAACAATTGATTTACTGTAACTATAACTGAAGTGGATCCTGAGGAAGTGAGCTTTTTGTCAATCGCGTCAAGCCTAGATGTCAAATACCACTCATTTGTTATATACATAAGATCATTCTTTTTAACAAGTTGTCTATTGTTTTTGTAATAAAAATTGATTTTGTTTGTGTGATTTCTCTGCTGCACATATAAAATCCCATATTTGACTAAATGGTTAGCACTTCCGCCAGGCAGAACTAGAGTCATTGGTTCAAATCTCAACCACAGCAGCAGCTTCCTGGAGCTTGCATGTTCTCCCTGTGCCTGCATGGGTTTCCTCCGGGTACACTGGATTTCTCCCACACTCCAAAAAACATGCTTGTAGGTTACTTGGATCCTGTCTAAATTGGCTCTAGTATGTGTATGTATGAATGTAAGTTAGGGACCTTAGATTGTATGCCTCTTGAGGGTTAGGGACTGATGTGAATGTGCAATATATATATATGTAAAGCGCTACGTAAATTGACAAAGCTGTATAAGTACCTGAAATAAACAAAATAAATAATTCTACCTTTATGGGGAGTAAAAGGGTTCTTCAATTTTCTTTATAAACACTGTTCAGATATGAGATACAGAGATGTTCTATGCACAGCCATGCAAAGCAGTGTGAAGGAGCTGACATGGAAGAGAACTGTAATGTTTACAAACAGTTCTCCCCCCCCCCGTTGGAGATGCTCGGCAATCACCGGGCGCTGGTGACCTGGTGATTGACAGCCGAGGCTGTGAATGACGGCTGGGTAGGGCGCGTGCGTACCTCATGTGAGCCCCCTACCCAGAACTGCAAAATCACACATATATATATGTACTTCTGCTATAGGGTGGACAGGAAGCAGTTAAGCAACCTGACAAATAAAAATAAACAAAATCTACCATGTTTCACCCTAATCAGCTTTAATTAATGTCTTCCCTTTTTTTTTATTTTTCTAACCATTATTATTTAAAGTTTTTAAAAAATTTTATTGTTTCTTTCATTCATGAAAAAAAACCTTGAAAAATAAAGTCTTATTTTAATTGTACAGTACAGGACACAGGCAACAGTAATACACTATGAGTTATTGGCACGTGCATTCAAGAGATTGGACATTAGCAAGCTTTTGAGGACATCCCTCCCAGGCGCCTTCTCTATGACCTCTGTTACACTTCATGAGTCCTCAGTTTTTTTGCTAGTGTCTGATGGACCCCTTCTCTTTCCTGGAAAAATCAACTTCACCAGTTTCTTATTTTTCAATCAACACCTGTCTTCTAATGCCTACACAGAAGCAGCATGCCTGGATCAATGCAACCTATGGGGACGATCTGTAATGTTGATTTGGCACTTCATCCTACACGGGCCCTCACCTTGGTACTTGGCACGTTGAGTCAGCCACAGGGTGCTATACAGGTTCAGGGCTAAGTTCCATCCTCATGGAAGCTAGTCCCTGATTAAGTGTGAACTCAAAAGTCAGTCCATTTGAACTATGCCTACAGTGATGGGTGAAGCCTGGATTTTATATGCAGTCCATGCGTCCATTGTTTGTATGCAATCATGAAAAGCCTTGTATCTCTTACCATTACTATAAAATAGGAGCCCTTAGCTCTTCTAAACACAGAGTACCTATCCACTCTAACCAAACTTCTACTTCAAATCCAAAGTTCAGCTCTTCCTTTCGGGCACAAGGCCTGGCCCATAAAGACCACCAAGATTTCCCCAAAGTCCTCTTTATAATAAAGGGGTGCTTTCAATCTTAATATTGGGGGAATGCTTGTTTCAGTTTTCTTCTCTCTGAGCCAGATACATCCCAGACCTGTGGTTTCAAAGAGGTAAAAAATAGAGTTTAAACCTCAACTACGTCAACACTTTCTTCTTTCGAATCAGGCAAAAACTGCCCAAGGACAGTTTTTCCTTTTGCATTGTATCTTTTTCCCAATTCCATTAAAGAACTTTCTAACAAAACATTTTGTTAGCCTGGAAAAAATAGGCTCTTTACCGCAAATTATCCATGCTCCTCTCCAGCCCAGCAAGAATTTCCTTATCTTGGCTGATTAGATTCAACAAAAAGCTACTTCTGTTTGTCACCAGAACCAGGGATTCTCCAGCCCTAGCCTTGGATGCCCTAATAATCCACTGGTCTCAATTCAAACTAATTTATGCCTTCCCTCCTGTGTGAATTCAGCCTCGCCTACTCCACAAAATAAAGCAAGAGAGGAAAGAGGGAATTCTAATTGCACCAAACTGGCCCAGAAGAACCTGGTACACAGACATATTCAGACTTCTAAGAGACAGCCCCTTGCCCTTCCCAGCAGACCAAATCTGCTGTCTCATGGTCCGCTATTCCAACCTGCTTCTCAGATTTTAATGACATGGCTTTTGAAACTCCAGTCTTAAAGGATATAGTGATTTCTGTTATTCCTACCTTGCTAAAAGCAACCAAAACCACTTTCAGGAAGATCTATTATTGCAACTAGTATCCTATTTTGCCTGGTGTGAACTCAAAAGTCAGTTCAGTTCCATGGTTCACCCTGTACATTACATCCTGGCCTAAGCACATGGCTCTAAGCAGCCTTAGGGCCAGTTCACACTGCATGCGTTTCAGTGTGCTTTTTTGTCTGCATCCAAAATGCACAGAAAGTAGGTTATATGGTTGTCATAGTTCACATCAGTGCTTGCATTTCCAGTGTGTTCCAGTTGCAGAAAAAAAAGCTGCATTTTTCCTGCACAGAACTGTACTGGAACTCAAAAATGCACCAGAATGCACTGGAATGCACCAAAAATGCACTGGAATGCACATATCCCTATTTAAATTGAAGTAAAAGAGAGGGAAATTTTAACCGGAAAGCATAAAAAACGCACAGGAATGCACATATCCCTATTTCAATTGAAGAAAAAAAGAAGAGAAAAATGAACCGGAAAGCATCAAGAACGCACCGGAACATGCCAAAAACGTGTCAAAAACATGCGTGCAGGAACGAATCTGGAATGCATTTCTATGGTGTGAACCAGCTATTAAAGTGTTACTAAACCCAGGAACCTGCATTCACTATATCCGGTCTTCCACAGTACACAGAACATGGAAATGCAATTATTTTAGTAAATATAAACTGCTAAATACCTTTTCTCATCAGCAGTATATAGCAGCGTTGAGACTTATGACAAGAAAAGGCAAAGCCGCTCTAGGTGGGTAATCAGGAAAATACCTGCTGCAGACTTCTCAGGAGGGTGCTTGCACAGCTCATCTGTAGATGCAAGGCAAAGGAAAAAATCCAGAATTTTGCTGCACTACCTCAATCCTTTATTGAATCTTCTATAAAACTATCACACAGTGCAGGAACAGTAAAAGTTAACAAGAGCCCATGTGTCCGGACAGCATTGACTGGCACTGAGCCAATCACATGCACCCCCCCCCCCACAAAAAAAAAAACTCTTTAGCAATACACACCAAACAGAGCATGTGCAGACTTGCCACTGCTGCTCTGTACTGTGGCAGATGGATTGGGGACAGTAGAAGAATGGGAGGATCAGAGAAAACAGGATCAAATAGCCTTTTTGTACAATGCGGAGGATTACAAGGGGGTGCTGATTAGTATTGAGTCTTACCCAGAAAAATTGAGCTAGCAAGTTGTAAATTGCAGGGTATCTGGCCAACTTGTCTATATTCAATGGTGCAAAAATCAACTACCTATGATTTTAACTGTCTTTTTCAGGTCCAAAGTGAACATGGCAGCACCTCCAGAAAAGTTCAACGTGTAAGAGCATAGGACCATAATCAATTTCCTGTTTCTTCAAGGGAAAGGTGCGAAGCAGATCCATGTTGAAATGTCACAAACTTTGTGTGACAGTGACCCTTCATATGCAACAGTTAAACATTGCGTTGTCAATTTTAAAACTGGCCATTTCGGTGTTGAAAGAGAAAAACCCAGTGGAAGGCCTGTTTCTGTCTCTGTGCCTGCAAATGTGAAAGCTAGCCATGACATGATCATGGAGGACCTCTGAATATCAGCCAAAAGTATTGCTATATATCTGGGAATATCACATGAGAGAGTTGGTGCCAATATCCACAACAACTTGGAAATGAAAAAGCTTGCAGCAAAGTGGATCCCACAACTTTTGACAACCGAACAAAAGAGGAAACGTGTGGAGACATAGGTGGTTGTTTTGGAACATTTTGCAAGAAATGAGTCAGATTTCCTGGACAATGTGGTAGCTGGTGATGAATATGGATCTACTGTTATGATCCTGAGACAAAGTAATGGTCTAAGGCAGTGGTGGGCAACCTTTTTTTTCAACTGAGCCAAATCTTGCCAAAACCACGATTGAAATTTATTTTGAGAGCCACATTTTTAAAACTGAAAATACATAGGATGGTACACTGTTTTTAGTTTCAATAAGTTTTTATAGTAATTCATCCCCCATAGTAATTCATCCCCCATATAGTAATTCATCCCCCATATAGTAATTCATCCCCCATAGTAATTCCTCCCCCTTATAGTAATTCATTCCCCCTATAGTAATTCATCTCCCATATAGTAATTCATCCCCCATATAGTAATTCATCCCCCATATAGTAATTCATCCCCCATAGTAATTCATCCCCCATATAGTAATTCATCCCCCATATAGTAATTCATCCCCCATAGTAATTCATCCCCCATATAGTAATTCATCCCCCATATGGTAATTCATCCCCCATATAGTAATTCATCCCCCATAGTAATTCATCCCCCATATAGTAATTCATCCCCCATATAGTAATTCATCCCCCATATTAATTCATCTCTCATATAGTAGTAGTAAGTAAGTAGCAAGTAGTAAGCCAAGTCCCTCCTGTGTCAATTCACTTACCTTTGCTCCGCGCGTTCCTCTCGCCGTGTTCCCCGCGCCGTTCCGGTCTTCAGGGCGGACTGTGAGAGGAGCCTAGCTCCCCTCACGTTCGTCACGCTGCCCCGCCTACACACATCCTGACAGCCAATCACTAGCTATCAGGATGTGAGTGGCAGCGAGACTGGCCAATCATTGCTGGGCTAGCTGCAGAGTCCTCGGCCGCCCGAGAGGAGGGAGGGGAGCGGGCGCCCGGCACACAGAAGAGCCGCATTAAAATGTGTAAAGAGCCGCATGTGGCTCGCGAGCCGTGGCTTGCCGACCACTGGTCTAAGGAATGGAGGCACAGTGGTTCCTCCAGGCCAAGAACTTCTGTGTGCAAAGGTCAGTACAGAAGCAAATGGCAACAGTTTTTTGGGATAAGAAGGGAGTACTGCTGGTGGACTACCTCTAAAAGGGTTCAACCATCAATGCAACATATTACTGTGCTTTATGAAGTTCAGGCAAATCATCAAGGAAAAACATTGAGGAAAGCTCTCCAAAGGTGTCATCCTGTTGCATGACAACACCTCATCACACACTGCAGTTTAAACAATGGCAAAACTGACCTCCTTAGACTTTCAAGTGATGCCCCATCCACCACAATCGCCGGACCTGTCTCCTTCTGACTTTCATCTGTTCCCCAAGCTCAAAAAACACCTAAAGGGACAATGATTTGGGAGTGTTCTGGAGGCAACTAATGCTGCAAATGAGTGGTTACACCAGCAGTCAGAAGAATATTATTTGCTGGGACTTAAGAAGCTGCAGGACAGATGTCGCAAGTGCATTGAATTCCTGGGGGAATATGTAGAGTAGTATGGCAGATACAACTTCCTAGCTCAATTTTTTCTGGGTAAGGCTCAATATTTATCAGCACCTCCTCGAAAACCCTTAGGTTCCACAGTGAGTATAACAAGCATGCTTTACTGCATATACAAACTGATTTAGCTGTTGTAGGTTTAGTAACACTTTAAAGGTCAGGTATCAGCATTATTTGTTTGTCAAAGGTATCTGCCATCACATTTCCTTATAAAAACCTTTTTTCAAAGGACTGGATTTTCTAAAGGCAAATAATCTGTGCACTATGCAACTGCAGTTGTGCTAAATTTCCCTACAGCTTAGTTAATGTGAAGAAGGTTCACTTTGTAAAGAATACCCAATCAGTTGCAAAGAAAATAAAAACCGCATTTTTGCTTGCACAAGATTGAATTATGGGAATCAGCAGAGCTTTACCACATTCACTGAGCTCTGGGGGAAATGAGTGCAACTGTACAGTCTATTTGCCTTTGGCAAATCCACCTCAAAGTTTTTATCTTATTAGGTCCCACTTGCAACACCCTGTGCTTCCCAGGGACCTTAATTTGGTTTTCTATGACTTGCAGAAACCACCCTTTGAACCCATCAGGGATATTCCCCTGGAGCATTTTTAGTAGATATCTGTCAGGCATGTTTCTGAACTGGCAGCCTTTTCCTATAAAAATCCTTTCCTCATTCTTTACAAAGACAAGGTTTTCCTATGCCCGAGACCCTTCTTTCTTTCAATGGTGGTTTCAGCGTTCCACTTCAATGAGGACAGTTTTCTGCCATCCCTGTGCCCTTCTCCTAAGCATCCAACTTAATTATCTTGTCATTGCCTGGAAATGGTCAGAGACATTAGAGTATACCTTAAAACTACAACTTCCAACAGACAAACGGATTCCATTTTTGTTCTTTTCTTGAGACCTTGCAAAGCACACCCTGCTTCAAAAGCCACAATTGCATTGTGGATAAGGAACTTGATTTGAAGAGCTTATGCTCTTAAGCAAAACCCTCCTCCTGCACTATTGCATTACCATCCCACCAGATTTGTAGGAGGATCCTTAGCTTTTCGACACTGAGCCTCTTTAGCACAATTGTGTAAAGCCACCACCTAGTCTTCTGTTTATACTATCTCATGGATGTTTCATTTTCTGAGGATACAGCTTTTGACCACAACGTTTTTGCAGTCTGAACTTGGGTCCTTTAACCTGTTTTCTTTTTGAGCCTATTGTCACATTTCTGTTTGCCTGGTTCCACATCTTGGAGTACAAGACACTGGCCCCCCTCTCTTCCTTCCTTGGTTTACTCTGCATTGTTTACTACAAAACTGAGGACTCCCAGAGAAGCTCTACAGAAGGGGGGAGAGTCCTCAAAAGCTTTTCCAGCATCCAGTCACCTGAAGGTACACACCTATAACTCATGGTATATGAATATGTTGCATGTGTTTCCTGTACTGTGCTTTAACTCTTTTGTCAATCCGCTTGGGCGTCATATGACGTCCTCCCAGATAGCCACCTCGCACATGCCCGTGGGGCCATGCTGCGGCGAGATCTATTACCTGTCGATGACTGATCTGTATACCAGCCTGGGCCAATCACAGCCCATCTTGGTCATGTGATTAGTGGTGGCCAATCACAGCTAACCACAACAAAACAAACTGAATAAAAACTCAGTAAAATGCTTGTTTATACCAATAAAATTCATTGCTATAAGCAATCATAATGTGTAAAAAAAAATACTGTTCACTTCCCCAGAGTAGTACAATGTTACTATGGTAACATTATATTACTCTGGTCAGAGTGTGTTATACAAAAAAAAAATCATAAACAAAGAAAAAAATTAATAAAAAAATAAAAAACAAAAATTTGTACTGCCACCAGGCAGTGTCTCCGATCACCGCCATTCATTGCAATAATCAATCATGATCTGTAAAAAACAAACAAACTGATAAATTCCTCAGAATAGTACAATGTTACTATGTTAACATATTACTTGTCACAGTGATAAAAAATTTATTCATAAATTTAAAAAAATATATTGTTTTTTTGTACTGTTACCAGTCAGTGTCCCTGATTACCACTACACCAGTTATATGATGATGCTTGTACTGCACTGGTGACGGTATGTTAAAAAAGTGAAAAAAACTTTTTTAAATGTCACTTTCCACAAAATTATGACAAACAAATGACAACTTGAAAAAACTCGCCATGCCTCTTACTAAATATCAAACTGCCTACTTTCCAAAAAGGGGTTATTTGGGGGATATTTGTACTGTCTTGACATTTTTGGGCCTCAAGAAATGAAATAGGCCGTCAGTACAGCATGATTGATTGATTTTCAAATATATTCAATAGTTTGTGGACTCTGTAACTTTAGTACAGACTAAATGATAAACACTGATTTGGGTTATTTTCACCAAGAAATGTAGCAGAATACATTTTGACCAAAATTTATGAAGAACAATTATTTATTTTCAAACTTTTATAACAGAAACAAAGAAAAACTGATCAAATACGACCAAAAGAAAACTCTAAAAATTCAGTTTGGATACAGTGTTACATGACCACGCAATTGTGATTTGCTAAAGGCAAATTGACTATTTATTTTGCAAGGGAAGTTGCAGTTTGCAATTTTCCCCATGACTTCCATCATACATTCATTTGCAAACAAAAACACTGTTGTTTTTTTATTTTACTTGCATACTGTATGAATGCGTATTCTTTACAAAATGTAATTTATGTTTTTATTGACTATATGCTTAGACATATATGGTACAATGTGCTAGACATGGAACAACATGTACTGTACATCAAATTCTAACTTTCAGAACTGAAAAATCAAATCTGTGGCATTCGATAATGGGAAAATCTTATTTTATATGTGGCTGACAGTTCCTGCTTCATTTTCAGCATTCACTTTACTACAACAAAGTGGAAGGTCCTCCTTGGATAATGTTGGTCATAAATCATATGTACAAAATAAGGTAGAAAGCAGCAACAGAAGCTGATGTTTCAGCATGTGTGCGTAAACCTTTAGTATCCACTAAATTCATTTTCACTAAAGCATTCTCTAAGTCAGTGGTTCTCAACCTGTGGGTCGCGACCCCTTTGGGGGTCGAATGACCCTTTCACAGGGGTTGCCTAAGACCATCGGGAAAACACACATTTCCGATGTGTAATGAGCAGCGTAGAAAGTTTTCTACTGTGTAGAAAGCAGCTACTGTGTTGAAAGCAGCTACTGTGTAGAAAGCAGCTACTGTGTTGAAAGCAGCAGTATTGGAGGTAAAATGACACTTCATGAATTATAATTACTGGGTAAATAATTTTATGGTTCGGGGTCACCACAACATGAGGAACTGTATTAAAGGGTCGCGGCATTAGGAAGGTTGAGAACCACTGCTCTAAGTGCTTTGCTTAGATCTTCTCTTAAAGTGATTCCAAAGGATTTTCTTCAAAATAACAAACTTTATATTACCTGCTCTGTTCAATGGGTTTTCTCAGAGCATCTGGGATCCTCCTCTTCTGGAGTCCCCCACCAGTGCTCCTAGCTCCTCCCCCCTGTTGAGTGCCCCTATAGCAAGCCGATTGCTATAGGGGCACACATGCAGGCTCACTCCTGAGCCATGAACTGTTCATTGACACACAGCGCGTGCCCCCCACTCTTACCTCACTGGCTGCAATTGACAGCAGCAGAAGCCAATGGTTTCCATTGCTACCTCTCTATACAGTGAGGAGAGAGATAGCTGAGAGAGTCTCTCATATGATCTCATTTGCCTGAGATCTAATCTTTCTGGTAAGAAGTGTGTGTTTCCTGGTGACATTTTTTTCACAACACTGGCTCCTTTTATGATCGGCGTGGAATTATGATTATTTACATTTGATTTTAATGTCACTTTCAGAGACCTTATTTCACTTTGGTGGGCTTTTTTGTTTTTAGATAATTTGTATGTAGATTGCAGAGAATATAAAATTGCCTTTTCAACAAAAAAGTGCAATAAAAAGCACCATTCGTACTGAAATAAAAATATTTAAAAAATATGTTTCAGTAAGACATTTGTATGGTATAAAGGTGTCAGAGATGTCCTTCTGTCTGTCTGTCCATCAGGGATGATTAATTCCTGTGAGCATTCAGCATGTGGAACGCCTGATCCTGGATAATTAATGCATAACCTGTTGTGACACTGTTGATGAGGTGAAGCAGGCTGTCTGTACTAGGATGGTTCAGGCATACTGACAAATCTTTCTATGCCAAAGCTTTCCAGGCATTAGTTAAATGCTGGGATAAGTGTATAAGTGTAGCAGGTGAGTATGTCAAAATAAATGCAGTTTCCACTCCTTGAAATTTGTTATGTTATTATCTCCTTTCCACCCAGCATATTGCAATATGATGGCCGAGCAGGAACTGCTCTGGCACGATCTGTCACCAGCTGTGTCTACGGGACACGGCCGATGACAAATCACTACCCTGGCCCGTTGCCAGTGTCATGTGATCCTGTGACCAATCACAGCAGATCACATGACAGTTGTAAACAAGGAATGGCTTCCTTTCATGCCATTTATTGCTTACAATTGTGCTGCGAGCTGTGATTGGTCACAGTGATCACATGTACAGACTGGGTCAAATCATAGCCTATGTGTAGCATGTGATCAGCTATGGCCAATTACAGCACATCACAACAAAAACTACAGATTGAATCAGTCTCATTCAGTAAAAATGCTTGCATATGCCAATGAAATTTGTTGGTATAAGCAATCACAATGTGTAAAAAAAAAAAAAAAAAAACCTGATCACTTGCCCAGAGTAGTACAAAGTTACTATGGCAACATTGTATTGCTCTGGTCACAAGAGTAGAAAAAAATATAATTTTTTTTGTAAAAAAGTAAAAAAATGTAATTAAATTAAAAACATTATTAATATTAAAATGGTGCAGTGCTGTTGTAAATATAATCTCCAAATAGATAAATTAAATTATGGTACATCAATACACAAAATTTGCACACAGTGTTAAATAAGGTGCCACGTGCAGTAACATAAAAAGAATACTTCCAATATATCTAATATATATATCATGTGCAAAATAAAGCGTCACGTGCAATATTATACAGAATGTCCTCTACATGCATGCACTGATAACTGCATGAAAAGTGCCACGTGCAATCCTGTATAAAATTGTCCTTCAGGTGACAATCCGAACAAGAATGAAGGTGAGGAAATCCCAAAACTAACTATATCCAAAAAGGTGTTACTCCTCCGTGCAAAATCCTCCACCATATTGCACTCACCAGAAAACTTGCTGGTCTATAGCCTATAATACAGCAATCGGTCTCTCGCTCTCCTTGAACCAACTGATGGTATGCCGGGAGCCTAAGAAGAAATGCTCACCACACGGAGCTCAGTGGCCGTATATAATGTAGTATTTAATAAATTAAAATATCACTACATAGAGTAAAATACAAACATCTTCCACATGGAATAATAAAACATTGGGCGTATCCCTGAGGATGTGTGTGTGCACGTTGGATGGAGCCTATGTGCTGACGTCACGCTGTCGTGTCTGAGTTCTGGATCAGCAGCCATCTTGGTATGTCCAGCAGCATTTGTTTGTTTTAATATTCCACTGTGTACCCAAAACAAAATTTATATAATTTTTTCACACAAATATAGCTTTATTTTGGTGGTATTTGATCACTACTGGGTTATTTTTATGTTTGGCAATATGAATGAAAAGAGACCAAAAATTAAACAAAAAAAAATATTTTTTTACTTTCTGCTTCAAAACATATCCAATAAAATTAAAAAAAAAATTGAATTTCTTCATAAATTTTGGCCAAAATGTATTCTGTTGTCTTTGCTAAAAAAAAAAAAGTCCCTATAAGTGTATACTGATTGGTTTACATGAAAGTTATAGCACCTACATAATATGGCACAGTATCTCACAGAAGTGAATACACCCCTCCCATTTTTATAAATATTTTATTATATCTTTTCATGTGACAAGACTGAAGAAATTACACTTTGCTACAATGTAAAGTATTGAGTGTGCAGCTTGTATAACAGTATAAATTTGCTGTCCACTCAAAATAACTCAACACACAGCCATTAATGTCTAAACTGCTGGCAACAAAAGTGAGTACACCCCTAAGTGAAAATGTCCAAATTGAGCCCAATTAGCCATTTTCCCTTCCAGATGTCATGTGACTCGTTAGTGTTACAAGGTCTCAGGTGTGAATGGGGAGCAGGTGTGTTAAATTTGGTGTTATTGCTCTCACTCTCTTATACTGGTCACTGGAAGTACAACATGGCATCTCATGGCAAAGAACTCTGAAGATCTGAAAAAAAGAATTGTTGCTCTACATAAAGATGGCCTAGGCTATAAGAAGATTGCCAAGACCCTGAAACTGAGCTGCAGCATGGTGGCCAAGACCATACAGCGGTTTCACAGGACAGGCTCCACTCAGAACAGGCCTCGCCATGGTCGACCAAAGAGGTTGAGTGCACGTTCTCAGCGTCATATCCAGAGGTTGTCTTTGGGATATAGATGTATGAGTGCTGCCGGCATTGCTGCAAAGGCTGAAGGGGTGGGGGGTTAGCCTGTCAGTGCTCAGACCATACATCACACAATGCATCAAATTGGTCTGCATGGCTGTCGTCCCAGAAGAAAGCCTCTTCTAAAGATGATGCACAAGAAAGCCCGCAAACAGTTTGCTGAAGACAAGCATACTAAGGACATGGATTACTAGAACTATGTTCTGTGGTCTGATGAGACCAAGATAAACAAATTTGGTTCAGATGGTGTCAAGCGTGTGTGGCGGCAACCAGGTGAGGAGTAAAAACAAGTGTGTCTTGCCTACAGTCAAGCATGGCATGGTGGTGGGAGTGTCATGGTCTGGGGCTGCATGAGTGCTGCCAGCACTGGGGAGCTACAGTTCATTGAGGGAACCATGAATGCCAACATGTACTGTGACATCAATATAAAATTGGGGGCAGCGCTAAATATATATTACACACAATAAAACGTGTCAAATACAATGATTAAATGAATAAATAAAACATATCAAAATATCCAATAAAATATAAAGTGACTAGTGGTGTGCAACAAGGTGGTACTTGAATAATAAACCATAAAGTGATTAAGTGATGACGTAAACTTTGTCACTGTGAAGTGACCACTGGTGCTAGATAAAGTGCCAATAATAATGGTTGAATGTCCATAGAGGTGATAAATGGAAGATCCAGTGATGATCTTCAATTCCTGGTGATCAATAGCATCTATCCAATGGAATGGTGATGTGCCCGGTAATAAAAGGATTCCGCACTCACCAGATGTGCAATCAAATCACGCATTTAGAGATATACACTCTCAGTAGGTCAGCTGGAGGTCCCTTTAAGACGGGGTCCTCAAACTTTTTAAACAGGGGGCCAGTTCACTGTCCCTCAGACCGTTGGAGGGCCGGACTATAGTTTAAAAAAAAAAAAAACTATGAACAAATGCGGACACAGTAGAGGAGATGACCAGAGACTGTGGACACAGTACAGGAGATGAGTATATCAATGTAACAAGAAACAGTGCAGCGCTCAAGAATTAATAAATAAATGAATGAAAACCAAGTATATATATATATATAAAAGTCTGTGCAATATCCGTGGTATCGTCTGGTAAGGTGAATACACATCCGGAGTATATACTGCCTCGAAATAATAGCAATGCGCACTCACCAGAAACGCATGGATTATGCGCATGTAGGGTAAATCATCCCAGATATCAGATCCAACGAAGACCGAGTGGTGGGCGTCCTACTCACGGTGGGTCATCAGATATTCAGCCACAGACCTTAACAAGAATTGGGGGATTTTGTTGATTTTATGAGAGTTCTATATAATGTAGAGCACCCACCTTGCTGTGGTCCGTGTACTGTAACTATATACCACTCACTATGGGGCCATTGAGAATGCCCACAATATATAATTAGGTACCTCACAGCTATATATTTTTAGATCTTTATTTAAAATGGAGCACTGTCACTTTATTGGACAGGAGTATACTGCTCCATCGATCTCCTGGGGTCTGTGGCTGAATATTCTGCAGCTACTCGGATGGATAAGCGGAGGAATCTCCCATCCCTCTTCTTCATATGACTTATACTGCGGATCCACGGCAAAATGGCGGTTCCGTTTGCGTGCATGCGCACTCCACGGGAAGATGGCTGCGGGTAACCGCGCATGCGCCGTCTTCCCCTATATATTATACTGACGTCGGTCACGCCTCTGTACAGCCTCCCCTCTGATGATGTGCCTGTAGCACGAAAGGCCTAAGGAGGAGCTGTGCAGAGCGTGACATCACTTCCTACCGCCGGAGCCACGAGGAGGCCCGGCAGCCATCTTTATTGGGGTCAGTAAATGCTGTCTTTCACCTCTACACTTATGTTGTGATATGCATACTGCCCTATTGCGATGTTTGACCAATAAAATCATTTAAGAGCATACTACACTATCTCTGGCACCTGTTTTTGGGGCTCCTTTGTGGAGCTGTTACTCCCACAGAAAGGGTGCCTTTACCAGCAAGAAGAGGGATCAACACCATCAGTGTGGATTATCTGAGTAACCTTAAGGGGACCTCTGGATCAGTCTTGGTGTATCTGATGACCCACCGTGAGTAGGACGCCCACCACTCGGTCTTCGTTGGATCTGATATCTGGGATGATTTACCCTACATGCGCATAATCCATGCGTTTCTGGTGAGTGCGCATTGCTATTATTTCGAGGCAGTATATACTCCGGATGTGTATTCACCTTACCAGACGATACCACGGATATTGCACAGACTTTTATATATATATATATATATATACTTGGTTTTCATTCATTTATTTATTAATTCTTGAGCGCTGCACTGTTTCTTGTTACATTGATATACTTATATTCTAAAGGTACTGTGGTTGCCTGAAGTGTTCCAGCTGCTATATATATCTAAGAGCGCTCACTACACATTTCTTTATTACTAGTACAGGAGATGACCAGAGACTGCGGACACAGTACAGGAGATGACCAGAGACTGCGGACCTACAATGGCGGCGGGAATACTGGGCCGGCCGCTCCATAAGACGCACAGACATTTCCCCCCAAGTGTGTCTTATGGAGCGAAATAGTGCCCCATCATTGGTGTCAGTGGGAGGAATAGTACCCCATATTTTGAGTCAGTGGGAAGAAATGTGCCCCATCATTGGTGTCAGTGGGAAGAAACGTGCCCCATCATTGGTGTCAGTGGGAGGAATAGTGCCCCATCATTGATGTCAGTGGGAAGAATCGTGCCCCATCATTGGTGTCAGTGGGAGGAATAGTGCCCCATCATTGATGTCAGTGGGAGGAATAGTGCCCCATCATTGGTGTCAGTGGGAGGAATAGTGCCCCATCATTGGAGTCAGTGGGAGGAATAGTGCCCCATCATTGATGTCAGTGGGAAGAATCGTGCCCCATCATTGGTGTCAGTGGGAGGAATAGTGCCCCATCATTAGTGTCAGTGGGGGGAGGAATAGTGCCCCATCGTTGGTGTCGGGGGGGGGGGGGGGGAATAGTGCCCCATTATTGGTGTCAGTGTGGGTGAGGGGGGAATAGTGCCCCATCATTGGTGTCAGTCGGGGAAGGGGATAGTGTCCCAACATTGGTGTCAGTGGGAGGAATAGTGTCCCATCATTGGTGTCAGTGGGAGGAATAGTGTCCCATCATTGGTGTCAGTGGGGGGAGGAATAGTGCCCCATCATTGTTGTCAGTGGGAGGAATAATGCCCCCAGTTAGTATCAGTGACCCCAATGATGGGGCACTATTCCGCCCACTGACACCAATGACACTTAACTTGCTGACCCCTGTTCCAGCATGGTGCTGCTGCAGCCAGCATACCTAGTTGCAGCAGCACCATCACCATCAGCATGGCACACTTACCTATCAGCTGTTCTTCTTCACTGCAGCCACTCCCTCACTCGATGTTCGTGGTGCCGCTTGGCTCCGCCTCCTCGCAGGTGATTGGCTGCCTGTGTGCCTTTCCTGAGCTACAGTTCTGGAGCCCAATCACCGGTGAGGAGGTGGAGCCGAGCAGCAGGAGTGAGGGAGTGGCCGGAGTGAATGAAGGAGCTGCGCTTCCTGGACTGGATCGTCGTGGGACTGGGACCGGAGCCAGGTAAGGTACAGCAGCCAAAAAAGAAGGGTTTGTGAAAAGGAATTCACAGAAAAGTGGCTACATTATGAACAGAATGTGATACTCAGAAAAATTTCCAAAAATTATGCTTTATTACATATAAATATTTGACATATGGGCAATCGCCCTGGTTTACCTTCACCTCAGTATGAGACAATACACATAGACCTAAAACCATATAAAATAACACCAAGACCGGTCTGGATAGATGTGCTGCAAAGACAATGACCACTAAAGTCTAAAGTCTTTGTAGCACTGGCACATAGGTTAACACTTCCCAAAGGAGGTGTACACAAAAATTATACCATAGGTATATAGTGTCACATGTAATAAATATAAAGACATGTGTCATGACCATATAGGTTCTATCCCATAGAGGGGAATTCCCAAAAATTATACCAAAGGTATGCAATATCACATGTATACAATGCAGCGAGCACAGTGTGCGTCAAAAGAGAGGCATAACCATAAGCCTATGTTAGGCAGCAAAAGGATATCACAAATGAAATGCAGTACAGTCCCATGCCGGCACATGTGGTTGGGGCCCATTCATCTGTAATATAAGTGACTGATTCTTAGGACTTTTAGATATAAATAACGCCCCAGTTGTTGCCTGGATGGAGAAACAGATGCAAGTAGCAGAACACTGCTTCAAGTGATTTCTTCACCACAGCATGTGGACTACACACCACTTTTTGTTGAAAACAAGATAAGGCCCAGCGGCTCCTCCGCCCGTTGAAATATATGTGGCATGCCTTGTTTCCTATATAAAGCACCATAATGTCCCCATCCTGTAGTAAGACAAACAATATGAGGGAAGTCACTGTAAGAGCTTTCACTCGATAATAGACGTTTATGCCATATAGGTCACAAGGGACCTTAAATCTAATGTCCTGTAACAGTCCACTCACCACCTGTGCAATGGGTATTAGGAAAGAAAAGGATATCCTTCATAAGTACTGCCCTTCAAAAGGTACTGCTGTATGGAACCAAGGAACCACCGCTAACATCAGCCGACATACCGCGGGTTCCGACCTCTCCATGGCGCCTGTGCCGCCTAAGTATGCCTCATGGCATGTGAAGATGGCTACCTCCTTGTAGGTCAGCGTGCGTTCCACCTAGTGCGCATGACCGGAAGTGACGTATCTGACGTATGACGTCAACGCGTTTCGCCGATGGGCGTATCTCACTCAGCTTCGTCAGGACCAATGGGATTCCTGCGTTTCAACCTTCTATTTATAGTGGATTAAGACCCACCCACATATGCAAAAAATTACATTGCAGTTATCCCCAATGGAAGAAAAGGGGCTAAATACTTAGCACAACCGCTGGTCATAGTTAAATTAAAAAGACAGGCGACTGGAAATATCAAAGGGAGGAAAGACTTGACAATTACAGCAATGCACACAAAAGTAAAAAACAAAAATTATATTCAATTGAAAATTACCACACTTTCACCAGGAGATGGCAGCGTTATTGAAAGGATCTCCAAACCTATTTATTAGGTCAAAAATACACAAGGACACAGTAAAAATTACCGCAAAACCACCACAAGATGGCGATGTTAATTAACAAATCCCTCTATAGGTTATTTTGCCCAGGGTTCCTAAACTTCAAATTATTCACTTATAAGTGTACATTTATTCTCAAAGGAGAGGAAAATAGTTCAAAGATTAGTCCCTTCTACACTTCTAGACCTATATTTCAATGTGTACCATCAGGTTATTAGATATCTCCCCAAAGAAGGTTAATCTTAATTAATTAACATATTGTCCTTAATAATTCAATTAACGCATTAACCAGCCATTGACAGGAGTGAGGAATTACCACAGATTGACCAACATATGGCAATATAAGAACATATATCCATACAGATCTATTTATCCAAAAATACTTGGAGATCACATTCCACATTTAACCCCTTTGGGTACAATGTATCAAGTTTATATATCCAATATTTCTCCTTTTTTAGCAGTTCTCTATCAAAATCACCTCTCCTTTGAGGGAAATGCAATGCATAGAAACCTTTCACTTTTGTACCATCCAATTTACCTCCATGATATTTAGCATAGTGTTGGGCAAGATTACTTTCAGGGTCATTAGATCTAATATCTCTGAAATGTTCACCTATTCGTACCTTAAGTTGTCTTTTGGTCTTACCAATATACATCTTTTTACAGGGACAAGTCAAAATGTATAATACTCTCACTGTAGAACAATTTATAAGGCTTTGAATTTTATAATGAGTGCTATTCCTTGAGTCAAAAAAAGAGTCTGTACGATCCACATATTTACAGATTTGGCATTTTCCACATTTAAACATCCCTTTAGTACGTGATTTTAACCATGTTGTCTGTTTTAACGGTTGATAGTCAGAATGAATAAGGAGGTCACCAAGATTTGGTGCTCTTCTTGCTACCATTTGGGGGCGCTCACCTACAATTTTATTCAATTTGGGACATTGAGTTAAAATCTTCCAATGTTTTTCTAATATTTGTTTTACAGCTTGCCATTGGGCTCCAAATTGAGTTATCATTCTAACAGGTTGCTCACTTAATTTGACCTTCTTCTCCTTTTTAGGAGATAATAAATCCTTACGGTCAGTTTGATATGCCCGTCTCCGAGCTTTTCTGATTTGAGAGTGAGAGTATCCCCGTTCCCTAAATCTTCTATAAAGATCCTGTGCTTCCATCCTAAAGTCATGAATATTCAAACAATTTCTCCGACATCTCAGAAATTGTCCCACTGGAATTCCTGAAATCAGTGAACGTGGGTGATAGCTTCTGGCCTCTAGTAGAGTATTGGCAGCAGTAGGTTTCCTATATGTTTTTGTGAGGAGTCTTCCGTTCTCAAGTCTAATTTCCAAGTCCAGGAAGGAAATACACCTTTCATCAAAAACATACGTGAGTCCAATGTTAAAGGGATTTTGATTTAACTCCTCCATAAAAAGTTTTAATTCCTCTGATGTTCCTCTCCATACAAGGAACACATCATCTATATATCTTAACCAAATCTGGACATTAACAAGGAACCTTGTTGATCTGAAGACAACCTGCTCCTCCCAGAAACCTAGATGCAAACATGCATAGGCCGGAGCCCACGGTGCTCCCATACTGGTACCTCTGATCTGTTGATAAAAGGTATTATTAAATTGGAAAAAGTTATGTCGTAACGCAAAGTCCAGCAACTCACTAATAAATTCATTCTGTCCTCCCAAAGTGGGGTATGTTTTATCAAGGAAGTAAAAAGCCGATCTCAAGCCACATTCATGTGGGATCGATGTGTAAAGTGATTCCACATCTATTCCCACTAGAATGGAATTTTCATTGATGATTAAATTTTCAATTTTAGCCAACACATCTTTAGTGTCTCTTACATAGGAGGGAAGATTAGGAACCATGTCTTTAAGAAACAGGTCAATATATTTCCCTGTTTTGTCTAGGGGGCCATTGATGGCAGAAACAATGGGTCTACCTGGGGGATTTTCCTGATTTTTATGTATTTTAGGGATAATATATAAGGTAGGGTGATTAAATTCTTCAGTTCTCAGATATTCATACTCTTTTTTTAGTTAGGAGGCCCACCTCTTTTCCCAATGTTAAGATGGAGTTTAGTTTTCTTGCCACCACATGAAACGGATTAGTGGCTACTTTCCTATATGTAGATGAATCTCCCAATAGGCGCTTCACCTCTTTAACATAGTTTTGTTCATTTAAAATAACTACATTGCCCCCCTTATCACTTCTCTTAATTACAATATTCTTGGTCTCTTTTAATTCTTTGAGGGCTTTTCTTTCCTTCTTTGTAAGATTGTCACCAATTGGCATTTTCCACTCAAGATTTTTAAGATCATCAGCAACAAAATCTAGAAATGTCGATATCCTCATGTTGGAACGTATTTTCGGCATTTTAGTCGACCTAATATTTAGATCAACTTTTCTAATCACCTCATTGTGATTATCCAGATCTAATTCATTCTCATCACCATCCTCACTTTCCTCCATGAGAGATATCAACACATCAAGCATCTTGCGGTCCTCCATGGAGGAGTCAGAAGCCATATCCTCCAACATAGTGGGATTACCATGTATCATTCTTAAAAAAACTTTTCTCAAAAATAAATTAACATCTTTAAATACTTCGAACTCATCCATGGGGGTCACTGGTGAAAAGGACATACCCTTATTAAGTAAAGAGATATGTTCCCTTCTGAGTGGAAAATTAGCCAAATTGATTACCTTCCTATCATGGGTAATTTCATCTACTGCCTCCTCTGACTTCTTGTTCTGCCCTTGTCCTCCTGATGTTTGCTTTTTGAGGATTCCTCTGTTTTCTTTTTGGATCCTCTTCCCATCTGTAGTTGATTGATTTGGGGAGATTCCCCATCTTGTTGGTCTAAAAAAGATACAGATTTCCCGAGATTCTCAGAGTCGCTTTCACTAGACACAGTTTCCCCCATTGATCTAGAATGTGAACGAAATATTCTTCGTTTAGATCGACTTCTACTTCTTTTTATAGTGAGATCAAAAATCTCTCCTGTTTCCCAGTCTTTAAGGTCACGCCTAAATTTAGTTTGCTTAGTGGTTCTAAGGGTTTTTTGAACTTTTTCAACTTCCTTTTTAAGTTGTTCATTGTATTTTTCAAAGTTCTCCTGATTTTTAAAGGGATCTAATCCTGATACACTCTTACTAATGGCCACATCTAATTCTTCAAGTTGCAATTTTTCTTCCTCAACTATGAGTTTCATACCATTAATCCCATGTTCTATGCATAGCATTTTCCATTTCTCTAGAAACCTTTCATTATGTAGATGTTCAGCCGGGACTACCTTACTTCTCAAACCGCGTGGGATAATACTCTGTTTGATGTAGGCTTCCAAGAAGCATACATCCCACTTCCGGTTGAGACGTTTAATAACTAACTAACGGCCTATGCATGTTTGCATCTAGGTTTCTGGGAGGAGCAGGTTGTCTTCAGATCAACAAGGTTCCTTGTTAATGTCCAGATTTGGTTAAGATATATAGATGATGTGTTCCTTGTATGGAGAGGAACATCAGAGGAATTAAAACTTTTTATGGAGGAGTTAAATCAAAATCTTTTTAACATTGGACTCACGTATGTTTTTGATGAAAGGTGTATTTCCTTCCTGGACTTGGAAATTAGACTTGAGAACGGAAGACTCCTCACAAAAACATATAGGAAACCTACTGCTGCCAATACTCTACTAGAGGCCAGAAGCTATCACCCACGTTCACTGATTTCAGGAATTCCAGTGGGACAATTTCTGAGATGTCGGAGAAATTGTTTGAATATTCATGACTTTAGGATGGAAGCACAGGATCTTTATAGAAGATTTAGGGAACGGGGATACTCTCACTCTCAAATCAGAAAAGCTCGGAGACGGGCATATCAAACTGACCGTAAGGATTTATTATCTCCTAAAAAGGAGGAGAAGGTCAAATTAAGTGAGCAACCTGTTAGAATGATAACTCAATTTGGAGCCCAATGGCAAGCTGTAAAACAAATATTAGAAAAACATTGGAAGATTTTAACTCAATGTCCCAAATTGAATAAAATTGTAGGTGAGCGCCCCCAAATGGTAGCAAGAAGAGCACCAAATCTTGGTGACCTCCTTATTCATTCTGACTATCAACCGTTAAAACAGACAACATGGTTAAAATCACGTACTAAAGGGATGTTTAAATGTGGAAAATGCCAAATCTGTAAATATGTGGATCGTACAGACTCTTTTTTTGACTCAAGGAATAGCACTCATTATAAAATTCAAAGCCTTATAAATTGTTCTACAGTGAGAGTATTATACATTTTGACTTGTCCCTGTAAAAAGATGTATATTGGTAAGACCAAAAGACAACTTAAGGTACGAATAGGTGAACATTTCAGAGATATTATATCTAATGACCCTGAAAGTAATCTTGCCCAACACTATGCTAAATATCATGGAGGTAAATTGGATGGTACAAAAGTGAAAGGTTTCTATGCATTGCATTTCCCTCAAAGGAGAGGTGATTTTGATAGAGAACTGCTAAAAAAGGAGAAATATTGGATATATAAACTTGATACATTGTACCCAAAGGGGTTAAATGTGGAATGTGATCTCCAAGTATTTTAGGATAAATAGATCTGTATGGATATATGTTCTTATATTGCCATATGTTGGTCAATCTGTGGTAATTCCTCACTCCTGTCAATGGCTGGTTAATGCGTTAATTGAATTATTAAGGACAATATGTTAATTAAATAATTAAGATTAACCTTCTTTGGGGAGATATCTAATAACCTGATGGTACACATTGAAATATAGGTCTAGAAGTGTAGAAGGGACTAATCTTTGAACTATTTTCCTCTCCTTTGAGAATAAATGTACACTTATAAGTGAATAATTTGAAGTTTAGGAACCCTGGGCAAAATAACCTATAGAGGGATTTGTTAATTAACATCGCCATCTTGTGGTGGTTTTGCGGTAATTTTTACTGTGTCCTTGTGTATTTTTGACCTAATAAATAGGTTTGGAGATCCTTTCATTAACACTGCCATCTCCTGGTGAAAGTTTGGTAATTTTCAATTGAATATAATTTTTGTTTTTTACTTTTGTGTGCATTGCTGTAATTGTCAAGTCTTTCCTCCCTTTGATATTTCCAGTCGCCTGTCTTTTTAATTTAACTATGACCAGCGGTTGTGCTAAGTATTTAGCCCCTTTTCTTCCATTGGGGATAACTGCAATGTAATTTTTTGCATATGTGGGTGGGTCTTAATCCACTATAAATAGAAGGTTGAAACGCAGGAATCCCATTGGTCCTGACGAAGCTGAGTGAGATACGCCCATCGGCGAAACGCGTTGACGTCATACGTCAGATACGTCACTTCCGGTCATGCGCACTAGGTGGAACGCACGCTGACCTACAAGGAGGTAGCCATCTTCACATGCCATGAGGCATACTTAGGCGGCACAGGCGCCATGGAGAGGTCGGAACCCGCGGTATGTCGGCTGATGTTAGCGGTGGTTCCTTGGTTCCATACAGCAGTACCTTTTGAAGGGCAGTACTTATGAAGGATATCCTTTTCTTTCCTAATACCCATTGCACAGGTGGTGAGTGGACTGTTACAGGACATTAGATTTAAGGTCCCTTGTGACCTATATGGCATAAACGTCTATTATCGGGTGAAAGCTCTTACAGTGACTTCCCTCATATTGTTTGTCTTACTACAGGATGGGGACATTATGGTGCTTTATATAGGAAACAAGGCATGCCACATATATTTCAACGGGCGGAGGAGCCGCTGGGCCTTATCTTGTTTTCAACAAAAAGTGGTGTGTAGTCCACATGCTGTGGTGAAGAAATCACTTGAAGCAGTGTTCTGCTACTTGCATCTGTTTCTCCATCCAGGCAACAACTGGGGCGTTATTTATATCTAAAAGTCCTAAGAATCAGTCACTTATATTACAGATGAATGGGCCCCAACCACATGTGCCGGCATGGGACTGTACTGCATTTCATTTGTGATATCCTTTTGCTGCCTAACATAGGCTTATGGTTATGCCTCTCTTTTGACGCACACTGTGCTCGCTGCATTGTATACATGTGATATTGCATACCTTTGGTATAATTTTTGGGAATTCCCCTCTATGGGATAGAACCTATATGGTCATGACACATGTCTTTATATTTATTACATGTGACACTATATACCTATGGTATAATTTTTGTGTACACCTCCTTTGGGAAGTGTTAACCTATGTGCCAGTGCTACAAAGACTTTAGACTTTAGTGGTCATTGTCTTTGCAGCACATCTATCCAGACCGGTCTTGGTGTTATTTTATATGGTTTTAGGTCTATGTGTATTGTCTCATACTGAGGTGAAGGTAAACCAGGGCGATTGCCCATATGTCAAATATTTATATGTAATAAAGCATAATTTTTGGAAATTTTTCTGAGTATCACATTTTGTTCATAATGTAGCCGCTTTTCTGTGAATTCCTTTTCACAAACCCTTCTTTTTTGTATGCCTCTTTGGGCTACTGAATGGAAGCCATATATTGGGTGATACAGTAATTTATTTTGTAACCTCCAAAAAAACTATCTTTAGTCAAGGTACAGCAGCCCCCTGCCCACCCCTGTACTTAGTGTCCCTTCATCACGGAAAATACGCCCCTGCCGGCAGGCCGGATAAATGGCCTCTGCGGGCCGCATGTGGCCCGCAGGCCATAGTTTGAGGAACCCTGCTTTAAGGATATGTGTGGTCTGGTCTGGAATTCCCTCACTGCTTCCTCTGCTGTCAGCAATATCTCTGCCGTCCTTCTAATGCAGCTCTGTGGGTTGTTCAAGCTCACAAAGAGCCCAAAAAAAGGAGGCCAATACTGTACTGTGACATACTGAATCAGAGCATGATCCCCTCCCTTCTGAGACTGGGCTGCAGGGCAGTATTCCAACATGATAATGACCCCAAACACACCTCCAAGATGACCACTGCCTTGCTAAAGAAGCTGAGGGTAAAGTTGATGGATTGGTCAAGTATGTCTCCAGACCTAAACCCTATTGAGCATGTGTGGGGCATCCTCAAATGGAAGGTGGAGGAGTGCAAGATCTCTAACATCCACCAGCTCCGTGATGTCATCATGAAGGAGTTGAAGAGGACTCCAGTGGCAATCTGTGAAGCTTTGGTGAACTCCATGCCCAAGAGGGTTAAGGCAGTGCTGGAAAATAATGGTGGCCACACAAAATATTGACACTTTGGGCCCAATTTGGACATTTTCACTTTTGTTGCCAGCTGTTTAGACATTAGTGGCTGTGTTTTGAGTTGTTTTGAGGAGACAGCAAATTTACTCTGTTATACAAGCTGTACACTCACTACTTTACATTGTATCAAAGTGTAATTTCTTCAGTGTTGTCACATGAAAAGATAAAATAAAATGTTTATAAAAATGTGAGGGGTGTACTCACTTCTGTGAGATACTGTATATATACTGGAATTTTTATATTGCTAATGGTGGTGATCAGCGACTTATAATGGGACTGCGATAGCGCGGCTGGCAATCTGACACAAACCGACGCTGGGAGGTACTGATTAACTGCCACTGACATCAACAGTGACATTAATAGAGGGATCAGTGATATTATACACTGTCACTGTACTAATGACACTGACTGGGAAGGGGTTAGCATCTAGAGCGATCAAGGGGTTAAATGTGAACCAGGGGCGGACTGACAACTCATGGGGCCCCCGGGCAATAGGGGATCACGGGGCCCCTGTGTCCTTGCCCAAACTCAAAAAAGCCTGTGAAAAAGGTACCAGGGGCATCTCATGGGGCCCCCTACTGACCCCGGGCCCTCGGGCAGTGCCCGAGTTTCCAAATGGTCAGTCCGCCCCTGATGTGAACTTAGCTATGTGTAATGTGTGTAAAGTGTGCTGCTTTTACTACTAGATCTCTAAATTTCTCACAGGGATAAAAAACAGAGAGACTGTTCTCTCTGTACAGAGCTCTGTTTTGATTGTAAACACAAAGCTCTGGGCTGTGATTGTACACAGCCGATCAGCAGGTCCCAACTGTGAATCATTGGCTGAGATTTGCTGACAGGCTCCAGCTGTGTACAATCAGTGTATGCCAACCAGGGGGGCGCATAAGGGTATGTCACTTTGCCTGCAGTGGCTGCGCATCCACAGTATATTATTATTATTATTATAATGTAGAATTTATTTAGCGCCAACAGTGTGTACAGCACTTTACAATATAAAGGGAGACAGTACAATTACAATACATTTCAGTACAGAAGGAATAGGAGGGCCCTGCTTGTGGAGTTTACAATCTAAAGGAAGGGGGAGGTGATACAAAAGGTGGTAGCTGCAAAGAATGATCTAATAGAGGTGGCTCAAGTACAGTTCTTAGGTGGCGGTGGGGTAGGCTTCCCTGAATAAGTGAGTTTTACTTTGCAGGAAGGGGTTGAAGCAGAACTGAATCCTCCTACTCTTTACAACAAAGGAAGCTTCCATCTTAGCCTGCGTTTGATATACAGTTGCCATGCCACAGCAGACGTGAACAACTATGAGCTACGTCCTGATGAAGTTTCGGAGTGGGAGGGATGAAACGTTTTGACATCATGGGGCATGCCCCCACCATGCTCTTGCTCCCTCTTGTAATTGGCTGGAATGCATGCCAGCCCGGACCGGCTTAATCCCCTGTCTTCACTACCTACCCGATGCCTGCGAGCCTACCGATTCCGCTGTCTGCATACACCACCATCAAGGAGACATGGATACATGCCATGGTGATGAGAAGATGGTGAGATTCCAACACACTATACAGCTTCTCGGCAGCTTACTGTACACATCTCTTTTGCATGCAGGGAACTCTGCTATATACAGCTTAGGGCAGCGGTTCTCAATCTGTGGGTTGCGACCCCTTTGGGGGTCGAAAGACCCTTTCACAGGGGTCGCCTAAGACCATTGGAAAACGCATATTTCCTATGGTCTTAGGAACTGAGACAACGCTCCTCTATCCGTCTCCAGGTGGGTCCGGCCACATACGAGAAAGAGAACAGTAAGCAGTGATGACACCTGACCCATCTGGCCCAGCCTATCATCTCCCACAATATCCGCCCCGCCCATTGTCTGCACTGCTCCTCCAATCATCACTGAGCGGTGACATCATCCCCAGCTCTAAATGCGGAGTGGGGCTTATCGGGATTAAACTAGAACTTGACCAACCAGACTCCTCCTCCTCTGTGTAGCTGGGGGTTTCTAGTGCTAGTCCAGTCCCAGGGAAGGTCTCAGTGGGTGTGTTGGGAATACCTGTCCTATATGTACGAAGGCCTCATTTATAGGGGGGTTAGTGTACCCCTGTGTGAGGGCCATGGATTGTGTAGAGAAGAACGTTAAGAAAAGAAAATATAGTGAGGACTTTTTACAGTATGGTTTTACCTCTAATTACAGCAGGAATGGAGAAACCGCATATCAGATATTTACATTACGATTCATAATAGTAGCAAAATTACAGTTATGAAGTAGCACTGAAAATAGTTTTATGGTTGGGGGTCACCACAACATGAGGAACTGTATTAAAGGGTCGCGGCATTAAGAAGGTTGAGAACCACTGGCTTAGGTTCATATCAGCTGCATTTTCATTCACATGAATTGGAAACACAAGCCGCATGCTGTCACAGCTGGGTGCCCACAGTTAAGTTGCTGGCACCAGGGACAGAAAATCTGGTTAAAATGGCTGGGCATACTGCTGGATCTTGGGACAGGCAAGTGGTTGTTTATTAAAAGTCAGCAGCTACAGTTTTTGTAGCCGCTGACTTTGCATTTTTTCACAGGAGACTAGAACTCTGTTTTAAAGATGGGATTGGACTTTTTTTATGCATGTTTCATGAAGTAGTTTTTGGACGACCTCTGCCACGTCAGATATGCATGCATTCCACAGGCACACATCAGATCCACCATATAGTGGATATACAGTATTTGCTTAGAGATCAACTGGCTTTCAAGGGCTTGACTGATAATAAATATTTCTCTCTGATAGTTGGGGAGTTAACTAGATGGTATTTTTCTATACCAGTTCCTTTTGTTTGATTTTACAGACTTTCTGCCAGAGTACTTGGCCTACCTATGTGGAAGGTCCTTTTTGGTTGGGTTCCTACCAGGATGGGTCTGAGTGCAGACAACCTGCGTACATGCCAGTTTGGAGTGCTGCATACTCTGTTGATAAGTTGCCAGTCCCACCCACCATAAGTGATGTATTGGCAGTTCCCATGAAACGTAAATTACCGGTAATGGAAATGAGATAAGGGTACAGAGTCCCTAGCTGGCTGTGGCATGGCATGTGGCTGATGGTTTGGCTGCTGGAGGGGATATTTTTCTGCCACTTTCCAGCACCTTACCTCCTTGGAAGGAATTTCAGTCCTCATTTTCATGAATGCCTCTGGTGTTCTAACCTTTGGGTTTTTATATTTATGTTGGACTTTGCAGGGGGCCCTAAAAAAAAAAGAGAAAAAAAAAAAAACCTTAAATGCAGATGTACTTTTAATTAAAGTGATTGTAAAGGGTTTTTTAAATAACAAACCTTTTCTACTTACCTGCTCTGTGCAATGCAATTGCACAGGACAGCAACGATCCTCCTTTTCTGCATTCCCCCTGCCGGGGTTCTCGGCTCCCCCCCCCCTCCAATCACCCCTAGCAAGCCACTTGCTATGAGGGTACTCATGTGGGCTCACTCCCAAGCTGCACTCTATGTATCCATTGACATAGAGCATGGCTTGGCCCCGTCCCCTCCTCACTGATTGTAATTCACAGCAGCAGGGGCCAATGGAGAGGGAGAGCGCAGAGAGAGACTCTGCTCTCCTGCACAGCGCTGGATCAAGTTCAAGAATGCTGTGCAGGTCTTTCTCATCAACTGATGACATCATTCTTTTTTTATGTTGGCGGCGGCTAGAAAATTGTAATGATGCACAATGAAAACCTGTGGCTTTGTGTAAATAAAAGGCAGGCTTGATCCAGCTGCTGACTTGTATACAGTTTTTGGGCAATTTTTAGGCATTTTTCCAATGCACCCCTGAAGAAACCTTAAGGCACTCCAGGGTGCCTGGGCACCCTTGCTGAAAAAGACTAGTCTAACTTGATACGCAGTACACATCATCACTACCTTATTCAATAGGCCTCCCAACCCAGCCTTATTCAATAACATCCCAACCCAGCACACAAAAGAGAGGCATACCGTACATGCCAAGCCTTTAGGGAGTTACACAGTTCTGGTGGCAGAGAGCTTAAATAAGCCATTTAAAGCACTTGCCGCATTTTGTGGAACCAGCTTCTGCTAAGAGACAGAATTCTTCCAGTTTGGAATAAGTCAGTTACAAAACAGAGTTTTCATTTTCTCTCTGCTGTCCATGAATACAACTTTTGTTTCAATTCCCCTCACATACACACATGCTTTTTATCATGTGCTCCAACTTTTCTCCTCCAAATCGAGTAATGCTATAATATAAAGCAGCAAATGCAATGAAATTATAGCATATTTCCAGTTGGTACTTACTGTAAAGTTTACCTGAAATCATTTATCATGATTTTCAAATTTTACTTTAGAAGAATAGAACGTTTTTTTTCTTTTTAATCCCCAGTATAAAGTATTAATTTACAAATAAACATCTATTATGGGGGTACATCCAGAATACTCAGCAAAATTTACCACTTTATTAGAAAACCCAGAATGTCCTTGCAAGCTCATTGTCAGCCCCAACTCTGCTAGGAAATGAGTGTGTCCCTCCTCTGAATCATTCAGCATCAAATGTAATTTGATTCATGCTACTATACCAAGTTGTTTAACACAGCAACTGTTGAAAGAGGTATGTTTGCAAACAGTAAATAAGATAAGAGATATTTAAATTTGTAAGAGATATTTAAAAATTATCAAACTGAAAAGTAAAAAAAAAAAGTGTACATTTTATTTCTGGCTATGCAATTTTATATAAAGTATATATGTTTTATTTTTCCCCTTTTACACCATTACTACATGGTAATAAGAACACGTGTTTCCTATCTGATATCTTACTTTGCACTAAAAGATCTTTCAAATTTGGCAGTTGAAAGATAACCATTTCCCTTTGCAGGCTTATGAAAGACTCCATGAAACACAAATCCAAACAGGATAACATACAAGAGCACCTTCAGGTCCGCTAATTCTATTCACCCAGCCACTGGATCACCAACCACAGGCCATGAGTTTGTAACATGCTCACTGAAACCTTTTGTGGAAGTGCAATATTTACATTTTTTCCCCTATATCTACAGGAAAAAAATGTGCAGTCACTATTAGGAGCCTGTAAAGCATTTCACCTGCAATTAGCAAGTTGTGGGTGCAGTGTCAGGCTGTTGCAGACTGTCAGTGTAGCAGTCTGTCCGTACCTTATATGGGCAGGCAGTTACTGAATTGCAGGAAGAATCAATGAACTACTACAGTGCTCACCAGCACCCTCCTTGTTCATCGAGAATTACAAGCCGTCAGCCGCAGTAGTTGACTGTAGTTGTAAGCAATTCATTCACAGACCTCCATGAATAAAGGATGCGACCAGGTGGGTGGAACCCCACACAGCCATGCTCTTTTAAAATTGTGACAGCTGGTTCAGGGAGAAGATCTCCCACCTGCTGTCACAACAGGGGCTCAAGAGATGCAGGAGCAGCTGATTTAGTAACCTGTTACATATTACACCTTGAATATGGGTGTAACATGCAACATGTTATGAAAGGTCCTTTAACATTTTTAATACGTATGTACTGTATGAGCTTATCCTGTGTTTTAAAGGCCTACGCAAGGAAAACCTTTTCACTTTTAATACAATGGATAAGAGTTAGAACTTATTTCAAGTTTCCATATCTGTTCATGTCCCCAGCTGGGAGATTTTTCTGTCACTTTCTATGCCTGTGAAACCTGTAGAACAAATGGGGTTTGCAGTTGTTACTGGCAGCGTAAGGCACAGACAAAAACATTGTTAGTTTTAACCTATTCTCCTGTGTTTTTTTCCTTATTGGAGCATATTTCCATTACTACCTGCTTTGATAGAAAGTGAGGAGAAATCTTCTCAATGCAGACACAGAAAGCAGAAAAAAAAAAAATTACAGAGGTTCTGACCCCTCACTACTCTATCTAAAACTAAATTAAAATGTCAGTAACAACTGATATCATGTTGACACTCATGCTTTAATACTTTGATTCACTGATCAAGAGTCAGTATGCAAATCAGAAAAGGTGGAGAAAAGTATACTTTATCAGAAACATAAAATATCAATGGCAGAGGGCCAGCTTGACAGCCAGAAAACCAGCATTTTTCAAACGTTGTAGGTAATGCCATTGAAAAGTTTACTTTAACCTCCCTGACGGTATTCCCGAGTGTAGCTCGGGGTAAGGTTTCAGTGCCAAAAGCGGTAACTCCAAGCTACACTCGGGCTTACCATGCGGCGCTGCTCCAGCATCTGTTCTTCACTTATCTTGTCATGCGCTCCCGCGATGTCCCTCCTGCAGTGTCCCCTGTAATGTACTCCGGCGGATGCCGGCATCTGTCATCTGGGTTCCGTCCCCTGCGAGCGGCGGGACGTACGGGGGACGGAACTGGTGGGAAATTTGAAAATGACAAAAAGTGACATTCACTAAATACAATAAAATCACATAGTAAAACATTACTGTATCAAACCATTTCACATACATTTTGTCCCTAGTGCTTTGTCCTGTGCCCTGCCTGCATTTGTACTGTTCTTATTGCCTGGAAACTGAGAAACGTCCATGGCGTCCAAAAGGTGTCCCTTCAGGTCAAAAGCGGTTTTAGACCAGCTAGAGAACAGCGATAGTAAATTAGAACCACTTGCAGAATTGAGTGATAATGATTTGTGGGGAAATTCGTCATCAGACACTGAAAACGATTTTGTGACATTTCTCAGTGATGTGCGAACTTGGCGCTATATTTCAAATTTCAGTGTTTTTGGTTTGATTATATTATTGAATTAAATTTATTATTATTATAATATTGTTATTTTTTATGATTATTAGTATGATTTCGTGTTTCAAATTTTATCATACCCAGGATGTTTACTAGACTCTTGTTTGGACAGATTTCAGTGAGTTATTCCTAAAAATTACAGTCCTACAATAAAAAAAATACATATTTCCATGCAAAAAAATGTACCGCTTTCAGCACAGAAATATGGACATAATCAGACCGCTAGGGAGGTTAAGGAAGCAAATATCTAAATGCATAGATTCACATAAGATTTTAGACTATTTAAATTTGCAGCATGACAGTAACCCGTTACTGATAGATGCATTGTTTACCAAAACATGCAGGACCCCCCCCCCCACCTCTTATACTTACCTGAGCCCGATTCAATCAAGCGATGTGCTTGAGAGCAGCAGCTCTCCGCTGTCCCCACTCCTCTCTGGGCAGATTGATAGCAACCGAAGCTATTGCTCCCACTGCTGTCAACCTAATACTGTGCCAAGGGAGAAGGGCAGGGCTGAGCCTTCCACTCTCTGTCAATAGATGCAGACAGGGTGGCTTGGGAGCGAGCCCACGTGGCTGCCCCCATGGAAAGCAGCTTTTCATGGGGGCACTCACAGAAGAGGCCAGGAGCGCCAGCAGGGGAATCCAGAAGAGGATTGGGGCTGCTCTGTGCAAAACCTTTGCACAGAGCAGGTAAGTTAATAAAAAAAATGAAGCTTTAATGTTTCTTTTAGTGGACAAACTAAGCCATCAGTGGACATGGCATGTATATTACACATTGGTTCCAAACGAATGATCGCTATCACTAAACATGTCCTTGTTATAATATGAATCTTTGGTCAGTCTTAGGATCTCAACTGTGAAAGCTGTGCCCAGAAAAGACAAGTAAAGGGAAAGGGCTGGTCAACAGTATTGCCTGCAGGCTCCCTGCAGCTTATTTTGTTATGACTTACCATGCCATTTACACTTTGTTTGAGTGTATAAGCAGCTTTCTAAGTAAAAAAACAGGGATTGACTTGCTTGTGTCAGAGCTGTCCACCTGATAACTAGTAACCTAATGACTGAAGAGGTACTATTTACGAAGCAGTAGAGATGCAGAAAGCACAGATCCAAAGAATGTATAAAGCAGACGCAGGGAAATGCTTGCCTGCAGGTCCTCAGGTACAGCTTCCTCTTCAGCAAGGAGAATTGTTAGTATCAAATCTGGCTTAAATTGTAGTGAGTCTAGTAATCACAGGAACATTGCCTTAGGTGGTCTCACACTCCTGCACCTCTCTTATATTTAGTAGGCCACCCAGCACTTTCATGGCTGAGAAGTGAACTATGGAATGTGGATGAAGCTCAACTTTCTATCTAAAATTTTAAGGACTTCTGGGACAGTCAAGTGGCTCTCTAGAGATTCGTACAGGCATATTGCTCATTGGCTTGAAAAAAGACTGTAAATTATATTTGTGGTTGTAATTTAATCCTCGGGGTAATATTGCAATTAGGCTTGAAGTTTAACATACAATGATAACATCATCCATGCAAACTCAAGGGATTCCTCACTGCCAGAAAGCCTGAGAACATATATATATGTATATATAAATTAATTCCAGCACCATTCATAAATTGTCATATATGAAGATTCTCATATATTTAGGGCTGGTAAGAGATGCATAATAGAGAAATAAATATATCATACAGTATAACTGGATCTCACTATCAAACCCTTATAAATAATAACATGGGGTTGATTTACTAACGGCAAATATATGGTATATATACGGTATATGATCCAGGGTTTAGTAAATGAGGTGAAGCTTCACTTTGCAAAGATTACCCAATCACATGCAAGTAAAAAAAAAACAAAACAGCATTTTTGCTTGGAAATGATTGGATGATAAAAATCAGCAGGAGCTTCCCCTCATTTCAGAGCTACCCCTCAGACCTAAAGCAACAGCACTTGCAGTGCACAGACTATTTGCCTTTACTAAATCAACCCCAATAATTTCTTTGGCACTAACCGACTTCAGGGTGAAGACTACTAATCTGCTTACTTGTTATGTGACTCAGAAAATATTGAAGCCAGAGAATGGGCTTAAAGACCGACAACCAATAGGTAGGTAAACAATGGCACCCTGCAATTTGTTAACAGGTATTTTTGAGGACTTCCATTTTTTGTAAACTCAAAACAAAGCTAAAAAAAAATGCTGGATGAAAAACGCTGATAAGAGAGTTTTTGTGCTGGCTTGTAGTAGCATTGTAGTAGAACTAAGCGTTGAGGAGCATTAGTGTTTTATTAGCATGGTGGATTATATGCTTTCCAGTTCTAGAACAAAAAGTAGAACATGCTGCATTTTTTCTGCTCCTAAATCCTGAGCCTGGGTTCACACAGATGAGGTGCGGAATTTGCAGCAGTTTCTGTGAGAACTCTGCACCGCATCACAATCGCACCCCATTCATGCGAACCGCTGCCAGTGTGTATGTTAAGTTAACAATACCCCAAAATCAGTTCACAAAATGCGGTGCAATGCGCAGAATCGGATCACATAGGTGTGAATACCCATGCGATCCGATTCTAGTACAGACCCAAAAAAAGGGTCCTGCACCTTTTTGGTGCGGATGCACTGCAATTTGAGCCATACAAAATGTATGGCTCAAATCTCACCGCACAGAATTCGCATGTGATTTACACAGGAATGTGGTGCATTTCCAGTGTGAACCACATGCGATATGCCGCATCGCACAACTGTGAACCCAGGCTTAAGCTTGAAAAGATCTTCTAGCATAAAACAGTGTTGCATGGACACATAGGGGGAGATTTACTAAAGCTGGTTCACTCAGAATCTGGTGGAGCTGTGTATGGTAGCCAATCAGCTTCTAACCTCAGCTTGTTCAGTTAAGCTATGACAATAAAATCTGGAAGCTGATTGGTTTCTTTGCAGAAGTGCACCTGAAATTGTACTCTCCAGCTTTAGTAAATAAATCCCATAGGGTAACACTACTAGCTTCTAGGAGCAGAAAAAAAATGCTCATAATAGCTTGGAGGAGCTTAAAAAAACCACTAGTGTACACGGAGCCTGAAAGAGGACTATAAAATAGAACATAAACTAAGGGGATGATTTACAGGATATGCATCTAACCGCCTAGTACATGTTAGATCATTACCTACATCTCTTCAATGTTTTTTTAGCTGTTATTGTTTTAGATAGAAAATTAAACTGAGTTTAGTACTTTTTATTGATTGTATGAGTATCAACTGTTTATGAACTAATATGTTTAGTTTGGCTTTTATTACAATGCTGATAGATGTATACTGCCGAACTTTTAAAATGTACAGTATATGTCCTTTGAATCAAGAATGCCCCTCTGAGTTTACTGTTTGCTGTTAACATTTATCTATTTACTTATTTGATGGTGCAGAGTCACATTGATTTCATTAGTGCAAAGTCCAAATGATAATGCTACATGACCTTCCTTTAAAAGGAGTACCCTGTTAAGGCTCTGTTCACAGCAATGCGTTTTTAAGAAAAAACACACTACAGTCCATTTAACATGGCTTCCTATGGCACATGTTCACATGTGTGCTTTTTTGAGCTGCTACATTTTTGGAAAGGGTCAGGGACTTTTTTTTAAAAGCAGCGTTTTTGCTACAATAGAGTTCAGTGGAGAAGCTGCTGAAATGTATGTGCATGGTAGTGCGTTTTTGCCATGCTTTGCATTTTTATTCCGCCCAGCAATGAAAAAATTTCACTTAAAAAAAAAAAAAAGAACAAAAAAACACAGTGAAAACATGTGAAAAACACATCAAAAACATGTAGAAAAATGCAAAGCAAACTGCGAAAAGCACTGCAAAATGAATAAAAAGCAAACTGCATAGGTGTGAACGGATCCTTAGGCTGGCCATACACTATACAATTTTCTGTCCAATTTCCTTTAGATTTACCTTCAACTATGTAGCCCAAGGGCCTGTCTAATTGGATACAACTGAAAGTGTTGTTTAGGTTTGACCTCATATTATATGGTATAATGTTCATGCCCATCCAGCACCCATTGCAGGAATCACCGGATGGACATACAGGAGCTTGACCTTATGTATTGTGAGGTTAAATATTCAAAATGATGAACTCCTGAATCTTATTCACAGATTGTGGATATTTCACTGTCACACCTCCCAACCTTTTGAGATGAGAACGAGGGACGCCTATTAGTAAAAGCATGTAGGCATAGGACACCAAGTGCCACATGCCCTTAATGGACACACGCACGTGCTTTTTTTTACCACTACTATTCCTTTATACAGGTTTCTGAAATGTACAAATGCAGCAATTTAGAAATTGGATGAAAGATTGAGCACTGGGAAACACTTTTTGAAAGATAAATAGTGCATTTTATATACAGGTATGTACCGCAGACCAAAATGAGGGACAAGGGAGAAGCAAAGACGGACAGAGACTTTGTTCCAAATCAGGGACAGTCAAGAGCTTTGCACTGTTGGACGTGAGAGTTGGGGAAGGTCAAAACTCTGCACAACTGTCCCACCCCCTGTGCAGTGGTGTATTTTGGTTTTGTGCTTTCCTAGGCAAGACTAAAATCAGGCACCCCCTGCATCTAAATTTGTCCCACCCTTTCATCTGCAAACTCCACCCCTTCCTCTTTAGGCTCCACCTCTTCCTATTAGAGCTCCACCCACTGACAACGATGGGACGCTATTCTACTTACACCAATGAAGGGGCACGATTCCTCCCACTGACACTAATGATGGGGCACTATTCATCCCACTGACACCAATGATGGGGCACTATTCCTCACACTGACACCAATGATGGGGCACTATTCCTTCCACTGGCACCAAAGATGGTGCCCCATCATTAGTGTCAGTGTGTGAGGAATAGTGCCCATCATTGGTATCAGTGGGAGGAATAGTGTCCCATCATTGGTGTCAGTGGGAGGAATAGTGTCCCATCATTGGTATCAGAGGGAGGAATAGTACTCCATCATTAGTGTCAGTTGGAAGAGTCATGCCCCATCATTGTTGTCAGTGGGAGGAATCGTGCCCCATCGTTGGTGTCAGTGGGAGGAATCGTGCCCCATCATTGGTGTCAGGGGAAGGAATAGTGCCCCATCATTCATATCAGTGGGAGGAATCGTGCCCCATCATTGGTGTCAGGGGGGGGAATAGTGCCCCATCATTGGTGTCAGTGGGAGGAATAGTGTCCCATCATTGGTATCAGTGGGAGGAATAGTACTCCATCATTAGTGTCAGTTGGAAGAGTCATGCCCCATCATTGTTGTCAGTGGGAGGAATCGTGCCCCATCGTTGGTGTCAGTGGGAGGAATCGTGCCCCATCATTGGTGTCAGGGGAAGGAATAGTGCCCCATCATTGATATCAGTGGGAGGAATCGTGCCCCATCATTGGTGTCAGGGGGGGAATAGTGCCCCATCATTGGTGTCAGTGGGATTAATAGTGCCCCATCATTTGTGTCAGGGGGAGGAATCGTGCCCCATCGTTGGTGTCAGGGGGGGGAATAGTGCCCCATCATTGGTATCAGTGGGAGGAAGTGCTCCATCATTAGTGTCAGGGGGAGGAATAGTGCCCCATCATTGGTGTCAGTGGGAGGAATAGTACCCCATCATTAGTATCAGTGGGAGGAAGTGCCCCATCATTAGTGTCAGTAGGAGGAATAGTGTCCCATCTTTGGTGTCAGTGGGAGGAAGTGCCCCATCATTGGTATCAGTGGGAGGAATAGTGCCCCATCATTGGTGTCAGTAGGAGGAATAGTGTCCCATCATTGGTGTCAGTGGGAGGAATAGTGCCCCATCATTAGTGTCAGTAGGAGAAATAGTGCCCCATCTTTGGTGTCAGTGGGAGGAAGTGCCCCATCATTGGTATCAGTGGGAGGAATAGTGTCCCATCATTGGTGAATCGGGGCAGCGGGACAGGAGGAGCACAAAGGGACAGGTGAGGGGCAGTGGGACCGGAGGAGCACAGAGCAACAGGTGAGGGGCAGTGGGACAGGAGGAGCGCAGAGGGACAGGTGAGGGGAAGTGGGACAGGAGAAGCGTAAAGGGACAGGTGGGGGGCAGCGTGGAGGGGATTCATGGGACAGGATCGGGGCAACGGAACAGGAGTAGCGCAGTGGGACAGGAGGAGCGCAGTGGGGCAGGTGAGGGGCAGTGGGACAGGAGAAGGAGCACAGAGGGACAGAAGGAACGCAGAATGATAGGTGAGGGGCAGTGGGACAGGAGGAGCGCAGAGGGATAGGTGAGGGGCAGCGGGACAGGAGGAGCACAGAGGGACAGGTAGGGGGCAGCATGATGGGGGGGCATGGGACAGGATCAGGACAACGGGATAGGAGAAGCGCAGTGGGACAGGAGAAGCGCAGAAGGATAGATGAGGGGCAGTGGGACAGGAGGAGCGCAGAGGGACAGGTGGAGGGCAGCGTGACAGGGGGAATGGGACAGGATCGGGCAGCGGGACAGGAGATGCGCAGTGGGACAGGAGAAACGCAGAAGGATAGGTGAGGGGCAGTGGGACAGGAGGAGCGCAGAGGGACAGGTGGGGGCAGCATGACAGGGGGCATGGGACAGGATTGGGGCAGTGGGACAGGAGGAGCGCAAAGGGACAGGATCGGGGTAGTGGGACAGGAGGAGCACAAAGGGACAGGTGAGGGGCAGTGGGACAGGAGGAGCACAGAGGGACAGGTGAGGGGCAGTGGGACAAGAGGAGCACAGAGGGAAAGGTGGAGGGGCAGTGGGACAAGAGGAGCATAGAGGGACAGATGGGGGGCAGCGTGATGGGGGGCATGGGACAGGATCGGTGCAGCGGGACCGGAGAAGCGCAGTGGGACAGGTGAGGGACAGTGGGACAGGAGGAGCGCAGTGGGACAGGAGGAGCGCAGTGGGACAGGTGAGGGGCAGTGGGACAGGAGGAGTGCAGTGGGACAGGTGGAGCGCAGAGGGATAGGTGGGGGGCAGTGTGACAGGGGGCATGGGACAGGATCGGAGTAGCTGGACAGGTGGAGTTCAGAGGGACAGGTAAGGGGCAGTGGGGACAGATGGGGGGTAGTGGGACAATGTGGGGGGACAGGAGGGGGGAAGTGGAACAGATGGGGGCAGTGTATCGGGACAGTGAGAAAGGAGTGGGGAAGCACCAGTCCTCCAAGCACTTACCTGTCCAGCAGCGGCTTCTTCAGATGGTGTCAGCACCACTCCAGGACGGCTGCCTGTGTCCCTTCTCCCCCAGGATCTTCGGCGGCAAAGGAGCGGGTGGGCACCTCCACCCTGACCTTGTCCTCTTCTGCTTCCTCCTTCGCTGGCACCTTCATGCACATCCCGGCACACTGACAGCGGGCCCCGCCCCTCACACGCTTCAAGCGCTCACCGGTGATCCGCCCACCACTCTGCTCTCCTCTGCAGGCGGTCCCTTGGCCCGGGTGACCCTCCTTGCTGTACCCTCAGCCATGGCGGCCCTGCCCCTGTCCCTTTCCCCCTGAAAAGTGCCGCCCTAGGCAAATGCCTTGTTTGCCTCGTGGCAAATATGCCCCTGCCCCTGTGCAAGTCTCAGCTATCTGGAAACTGAATGGGTTGGATTCAGTACATCCTTGTTTTTAGACAGCTACCTTACAACTAAGCTATGGATAGATTAATCCACAAGGAAGGAAACATCTACAGAGATTTTATGATTTTAAATTATACATAGTTTTTTTAAATTTAAACCCCATGGAAATTGTGCAGAATCTTAGGGCTGTTTCACACCACATGCAGTCTGGTACATTTGTTTTCTGCAACAAAAAAGCATGGACAGTGGGTTATATGGTAGATTATATGCTTTCCAGTTGTAGAACAAAAAGTAGAACATGCTGCATTTTTTCTGCACTGAACTGTACTGGAATGTGGTAAAACTTATTTAGGTTGAAATAAATAAGGGGGAAAAGATGCACCAGAAAACATTAAAAAAACCTCTCTGGAAGAAGTAAAAAATGCCCATGCAAAAACACATCCAGAAGCATCCAAACTGCATTTGTATGCTGTGAACCGGGCCTTACTTTTAAGGGTTCTTTCACATGGGTGGACCCGTTTAGTGTATCTGCTTGCTTAGGCTGGCCATACATTATACAATTTTCTTGAGATTTTTGGTTTAGATTGACCAAAAACCATATAATAGGAGGTCAATCCTAACAACTCTTTCAATTGTATCCAATTAGGCAGGCTCTTGCACTACATAGTTGAAGGTAAATCTAAAGGAAATTGGGCAGAAAATTGGCCATACACTATACAATTTTCTGTCCAATTTCTTACCAATTTCCTGTAGATTTACCTTCAACTATGTAGTGCAAGAGCCTGCCTAATTGGATACAACTGAAAGTGTTGTTTAGTTTTGACCCAATATTATATGGTATTTGGTAAATCTAAAGCAAAAATCTCAGGAAAATTGTATAATGTATGGCCAGCCTTAGCGACGGATCTCTCCACTGATTCTCATTGAGCAAGGGGGACTGGTCTGTGTCCGCTCCACTGCTGCAGAGCGGACGAAGAGCAGTTCGCTCTCCTCAATGGGCGGTCAGATGAAAATGGACAGCCTGTCCATTTCCATCCAACCCAAAGGACAGAAGGGGAATTGGATCCCCATTCATCTCTTTTTTGCAGGTCGGATCGGATTTGATGTCGGCGGGTGTAAACGGATACATGTCCATTTACACCCGCCGCTCCATATAGGAGAATGGAGGTTTCCGATCGGGTCAGCCTGAAAAATGGGCAGGTGGACCAAATCGGAACATCCATGTGAAAGAGGCCTTAAGGATAAGTTCATCTTCAGGAACATGTTACATCTGTTTTTAGGGTGAAACATATAACATGTTCACAGTGCTGACCCCCCCCCCCCATGACAGAAGTATGGGGAGAAATTCCCTGTACTAGCTGTCACTGTTGTCACTCCACTCATACGGCCGCACCATTCATTCACAGTGTTCTGTGAATGAATGAATGGCTTAATGGCTGTTGGCTTGTAGTTCTCATTGGACTACCACTACACTGTGTAGCACCATGGTAGTTCACTGAATCTTCCTGGCAGTATATCTGCTTGCCAGTACATCCTGTATGGGTAAGCAGATATACTGACAGGTCTGCAGGAGACCTGCATTACACCAGCGATCTGCTGATCACTGATGCAATGTTTTACAGGATCCTGCAACCAAAAAAATATATGCATTCTTACCTGAAAAAAAAGAGTGCATTTATCATTTTTGGTCAAAAGGTGAACTTATCATTTAAGGGTCAATAATACTGTCTTGCATTTTAATCTAACCAGATTTTTCTCGTTTTTTTTCTCACTGCTTCCATTTCTTATCTGTACTCTTTCAAGATATTTAGTTCCAGTTCACACTGCTGCAAATTCTAAGTGGATCAGATGCATTCAGAAAAGCATAGATTTGCATGTAATATCAAAAAGCATTATTTCCAATGAGGCCTGTTCACATATATGCGGTGCGAATTTAATGTGTCAGATGGGATGGTCTGAGTATTTCAAAAACTGCTGATCTTCTGGGATTTTCATGGACAAGCATCTTTAGGGTTTACAGAGAATTGTCCAAAAAAAAAGAGAAAATATCCAGTGAGTGGAAGTTCTGTAGAGGAAAATGCCTTGTTGATGTCAGAGATCAGAGGAGAATGGGCAGACTGGTTCAGTTCCGACATTCAGATGGTAGGGTCATTTGGCATAAACAACATGAAAGCATGGATCCATCCTGCCTTGTACAGGGGCGGACTGACCATTCGAGCACTCGGGCACTGCCCGAGGGCCCGGGGTCAGTAGGGGGCCCCATGAAATGCCCCTGGTACCTTTTTATAGGCTTTTTTGAGTGTGGGCAAGGACACAGGAGCCCCATGATCCCCTATTGCCCGGGGGCCCCATGAGTTGTCAGTCCGCCCCTGGCCTTGTACCAACGGTTCAGGCTGGTGGTGGTGGTGTAATGGTGTGGGGGATATTTTCTTGCCACTAGCAAGGTGTACCTAATAAAGTGGCCGGTTGTCATAAAAAGAATTAAAAAAAAAATCTTTAAAAGAATATTGATATATGTACATGATGGTTTGGAAGACTCTGTAACATTTTCCTGTAGATTTAATGTGTGTACTTGCATCCTTTAAAAAGAAAAAAAGAAAAAACAAAGAATAAAATAAAAATAAATAACGAACTGTAACGTGTCATATGAATATAGTGATATATAATGCAGCACAATCCTATAAAAATAACAAAAAATACCACTTAAGATACCACCAACAAATAACAACATAATTAAAATTTAAACATAGTGTGTTAGTGAATGGTGGTGACACCCACTGCTGAGCAGGGTGTATCTAAACACCTCTCAATTCAATATAGCAACAAAGAGTTTTATGATTCTAGGAACAACCTATTTTAAATAGTCAGTGCAATCTTACAATGACAACAGTATATGAACAGTGGTGACACCCCCCAATAATGACACCCTATGCTGTGTATGTCTGAATACCACTAAATAAATAATCTATTAAAAAATGTTATGCCTCTAGAAACACCTATTATAAATACTCAGTGCAATATTACAATGGCAACAGTATATGATCATGCCTTTAGATTGCAGGGCCCTCCTATTCCTTCTGTACTGAAATGTATTGTAATTGTATTGTCTCCCTTATATTGTAAAGCGCTGCGCATACTGTTGGCGCTATATAAATCCTGTATAATAATAATAATAATGTTGACACCACCTAATGAAATTAAGTCTGGTAAATGACACATATACAGTTGCAAGAAAAAGTATGTGAACCCCTTGGGATTACGTGGAGTTTTACATGAATTGGGCATAAAATGTGCTCTGAACGTCATCTAAGTCACAACAATAGAAGAACACAGTCTGCTGAACATAATACTACACAAACATTAGACGTTGCCATGGTTTAATTGCACATAACATGTAAACATTCACAGCGCAGGGAGGAAAAAGTATGTAAACCTTTGGACTTAATAACTGGTTGACCCTCCTTTGGCAGCAATAACCTCAACCAAACGTTTCCTGTAGTTGCAGATCAGACCTGCACAACGATCTGGAGTAATTTTGGACCACTCCTCTTCACAAAACTGTTTCAGTGTAGCAATATTCTTGGGATGTCTGGTGTGAATCGCTCTCTTAAGGTCATGCCACAGCATTTCAATCGGGTTGAGGTCAGGACTCTGACTGGGCCACTCCAGAAGGCGTATTCTGTGCTGTTGCAGCCATTGTTTTGTTGAATTACTTGTATGCTTTGGGTCATTGTCCTGTTGCATCACCCATCCTCTGCAGAGCTTCAGTTGGCGGACAGATGGTCGTACGTTTTCCTGCAAAATGTCTTGATAAACTCTGGAATTCATTTTCCCATCAATGACAACAATCCGTCCAGACCCTGAGGCAGCAAAGCAGCCCCAAACCATGATGCTCCCTCCGCCATGTTTTACAGTGGGGATGAGGTTTTGATGCTGCTGTGCTGTGCCTTTTTTTCTCCACACATAGTGTTGTGTGTTCTTCCCAAACAACTCAATCTTGGTTTCATCTGTCCACAGTATATTTTGCCAGTAGTGCTGTGGAACATCCAGGTGCTCTTTTGCAAACTTCAAACGTGCTGCAATATTCTTTTTGGACAGCAATGGCTTCCTCCGTGGTGTCCTCCCATGTACTCCATTCTTGTTTAATGTTTTCCTTATTGTAGATGTGTCAACAAAAATGTTTACATGTGCCAGAGATTTCTGTAGGTCTTTAGCTGACATTCTGGGATTCTTCTTTACCTCATGCAGCATTCTGCGCTGTGCTCTTGCAGTCATTTTTACAGGATGACCACACCTAGGGAGAGTAGCAACAGTGCTAAACTTTCTCCATTTGTAGACAGTCTGTCTTACCGTGGACACATGAACATCAAGGCTTTTGGAGAAACTTTTGTAACCCTTTCCAGCTTCATGCAAGTCAACAATTCTTGATCGTAGGTCTTCTGAGAGCTCTTTTCTGCGAGGCATGGTTCACATCAGACAGTGCTTCTTGAAACCAGTAAACCCAAAACAGGTGTGTGTTTTTTAAGGGCAGGAGAGCTGTCAGCAACACATCCAATATCATCACATTGGAGTCAAGGTTGGCTCACTCCTGGCTCCAATTAGCTCTGGGAGAAGTCATTCAGCTAGGGCCTCACATACTTTTTCCTCCCTGCACTGTGAATGTTTACATGTTATGTGCATTTAAACCACGGCAACATCTAATGTTTGTGTAGTATGTTCAGCAGACTGTGTTCTTCTATTGTTGTGACTTAGATGACGTTCAGAGCACATTTTATGCCCAATTCATGCAAAACTCCACGTAATCCCAAGGGGTTCACATACTTTTTCTTGCAACTATATATGAAAATAAGTAAATATAACATTCAGTCTACACTTCAAGCTTGCTAAATATTGAAAAAAAAAGTCCACCAAGATGTTCTTCCACAATAAGCCATGCTGTGACTTTTAAATAATTAATGTTGCTTGAGGTGATAGTACTGCTTGGACCTTGAAGAAAGGGACATTCCCCGAAAGCTTGTCCTCAAAATTGTATGTTAGTGCAAATAAAAAAAGTATCACGGACAGTACTCAATTGTTTCTGTTGTAAATAATTCATGTGCAATTCTACACCAGCTGTACCACCTGCTCACCTTATTATATGATCTACATCTAGTCTAGATCAATAAACGCTTTCTGCAATTTCACTCCACAATTTATTCCAGGTGTATCAAGGTAAGTACAGTTTATGGCAATCTTCCAGATTCTCCAAGAAATATGCTTTCCAATTAGGGTTGCCACCTCAACCCTTGAAAAGTGACCATTAATTACACAGGTAGGTCTGAGGCTTATTTAATGCAGATAAGGCACTAAGCCCCCGGTCACATCAGGTGCGATTTGGCATGTGATTTGCATGCCAGGCGACTTTCAAACGTATGCCAAGTCACACCCTATTGTCTGCTATCAGAGCAGTCATATTGGTGCGGTTCTGACTTGGTCGGAGCTGCACTAATTTCAAAAGTAGTGCATACAGTACTTTTGTTCAGATTTACATACACTGTGTCAGATGTCTTGCAAATCGCAAGGAAATCGGCAGGTCACCCGATTTTGAAATTGTGCAACTTCACTGTAATTTCAAAATCGGGTTTGATGTGACCGGGGTGTAAGTGAGGTTAATTACCACCATAATCAGCCACAGAACCTGTGTAATTAATATGTGCTCAGTTTTAAAGGGATGAGGTGGCAACCCTATTTTCAGTATGATCTAAACTCAGTATAGATCAATCCGCACTTCTATTGCAGATCATTTTTCTCCAGGTAAGGTTTTAGGCTTGGTTCACACTGGATGCGATTTAAAGTCGCGCGTTTCATTTGCAATTTCACCACGTTTTCTGAAGATTTCCCAATGATTTCTTGCATTTTCCAGGGCAATTTCTATTGTAGTCTATATGTGAAATCGCACCAAACTGCAGAAAAAGTAATACAAGAACGACTTTTGAAATCGTGCTGCAGCAAATGGCTTATGTTAAGACACTCACATTTCCATTCATTAAATCTGATTTCAGGTATGATTTCAATTCCCAAATCGCACCTGAAATCACGGCAGTGTGAACCAGCCCTTACACCAGATGCATCAAAGAAGATGTACGACCTCATTCAAGTGATTTGAAACCACAGTAAATTTTTTAAAATCTGATTAATACTGTATGCACTCACATGCATTTCTGCACTGCAAGCTAGTGCACATCAGAACGTAGCACATAGAAAAGCCATGCGTTGCCCCCTTAAGGAGTTGGAACATCAATCTCACATTATCAGGCCTCTGTTGGCATCACTTCCAGTTGTGTGCAGATTTCACTGGCCATGTCCTGACTTGTTTTGTCATTACACCATGACTTCTTCAAAGAAAAACGCATAAAGCGTTTATCGATCTATACTAGATGTAGATTATATAATTAAGGTGAGCAGGTGGTGCACCTGGTGCAGGAATGCATATGGTGAACAATTTAAAGGCACAGCATGGCTTATTGTGGAAGAACATTTTGGTGGACTTTTTTTCAATATTTATCCCATGCTGAAGTGTAGACGGAATGTTAAATTTCTTATTTTCATATACATTGTCACTTACCAGACATAATTTCATTAGGGGGTGTCTCCATTGTTCATATACTGTTGCTATTGTAATATTGCACTATTGCAGAGTATTTATAATAGGTGTTTCTTGAGGCATAACATTCTTTGCTGCATTATTGATTTAGTGGTGTTCAGACATACCCTGCATAGCAGAGGGTGTCATTATTGGGGGTGTAATCATTGTTCATATTGTTATATTGTCGTCACTCAACATGTGCAAATCGTTATGTTACAAAATTTGGACAAAATTTTTATTATTCGGAATTGTGGATGTATCCAAATTTACAAATCACAAGAGTAAAGAATTTCAACGAATCTGAAATAAAGTTAAATAAATTATAACAAAACAAATTATTCACATTTGAAAATGAATTCCAAAAATTTTAATTAGAAATGGAAACATATTGCAATAAATATTGCAAGGTATACAAGTAAAATAAGATGATGATTCTTACTTAGGCATCTTTATAGAACAGAACAGAATAGAATAAAGAGAATAGAATATAAAGGAATAGAAAATAAAGGAATATAACAGAATAGAAAAGAGTAGGATAGAAAATAAAGGCATAGAATAGAAAAGAATAGACTAGAATAAAAAAAATAGAATAGATTAGAATAGAATAAAATAGAACGAACATAGCCATCTTCTGAAATTCGAATAGATTAGAAAAAATGAATATACAAAACATTCTGAATATACAAAACAAATTCTGAAAATGAATCATTCTAACCTAAGGAATATAATGAAACAAAATGATAAACTTAATGAACGAATCTGAAACAAAACACATTTTTCCATTATACATATCTCTAGTTGTCATTGTAAGATTGCAATAAGTATTTAAAATAGATGTTCCTGGAGGCATAACACTCTTTGTTGCAATATTGGATTGAGAGGTGCTGCTCAGCAGAGGGTGCCAACACCATTCATATACACTAATTTGTTTTATTTGCATTGTAATTGTTTTTTTGTTTTCGGTACCCTAAGTGGTATTACCAGGGCTGCTGGTAGAAAGCACAGGGCCCCTCAAAAAAACAAAACAAAAAACACACAGTTTACTATGCTTCAGTTATGAGTGAATACAATGAGTGATCGGTACTGAAATTATTGCGTTCCTTCAAGAAGGGGCTGGTAATGTGACATATTTACCGGACCTTTCTCCCACTTTCCATCCTGAAGGATCCTATTGCGTGACTTCAGTTGCCGGGTGGAAAGGAGAGGAGGGAAGGCAGCAGCACTGCAGCAGTGGGGGCACATGGGGGGCTTGGGCAGCAGAGGGAAACATATGGTGCACAGGGAGAGTGATGGGTGCAGCAGGGAGGGAAATTAGTGGAACCGATCCCCTGTATGGCTCTCTCTGCAGCACATGAAAGCCAGCAGGATGGAGAGAAGAAGCTAGCTTTCAGCTGCTGCAGAGAGCCATACAGGGGATTGGTTCCAGTAATTTCCCCCCATCGTGCTGAACTCCCTCTCTGCCCACAAATCTGATTCACCCACTTGCCTGGGCCCCCCTGCTGGCCTGGACCCCATACAGGAGGACTGGTGGTACCCTTGTATCCAAGGCCCTGGGTACATGATTCCAATGCTTTTTTAAATAATTTTTTAAAGAGGATTGTGCTGCCTTTTCTTTCACTATATTCATTTACATAGGAGTAGGAACACATGTCAATGCTAGCAGCAATAAATTAGGTAATCCATTTACTCACTGAGGTATTCTACATTATCCATTGCGCCGTTCTTTTTTTTTAGATTATTTTGTAACATGTCATATCCTTCAAATCCTTGCAGACAGCCATGATATCTCTTGAGGTTCATGCTATAGTTTGCTTGTCTTATCAGATGTCATCTTTTCAAATACATTTTTATGTATACTTTTAAATCAACATTTAACATGAGCATGCAATTACCGTCACAAACAAGACATGAATTTTCTAAAAAATCTAACTTTATGGGACAAATTTGACCTGTTGGGTTTAACTAATGATCACAATATCCAGGCTTTTCTGTTTTTGCTGTTCTTACTTATATACACTCTTGCTATTGTGGGAAATGCTAGCATTATAATATTGTTTAAGTCTGTTCCTAGTCTTCATATACCAATGTATTTTTTTCTTAGTCATTTATCCTTTTCAGACCTCTGTTACTCATCCATCATTACCCCCAAACTACTGGACATCTTGCTTGTTGGGGACACCACTATATTATACGGTGAATGTATGCTTCAGCTTATTTTATTTAGTATATTTGGCAGTCTAGAGTGTTTGATCTTGGGACTAATGTCATGTGACCGCTGTGTTGCAATAAGCAGACCATTAAAATATCATTGTATTATGGCAGAATCAACTTGCAGACAGCTGATAGCAGTCTGTTACACTATGGCCATTGGGACTTCTTTGCTAAATGCACTCTATGCTTTGCAACTGACATTTTGTGGTGTAGTCATTCATCATTTTTACTGTGATTATCCCCCCTTGTTAAAGATTGCCTGTTCAGACACATCTGTTAACGAGCATGTGCTCATAGCTTCAGTCTCCTGCATCAGTGGCATATCAGTTGTCACCATTATGGTTTCCTATGGCTATATAATATACATTGTACTTGGAATTCGCTCTACAGAGGGAAGACGTAAAATCTTTTATACCTGTTCCTCTCACCTGACTGTTGTCTTAATGTTTTACGGCACAATATTGTTTATGTATCTGCGTCCTGGCGCACAGTATTTCACAGATCAAGATCCAGTTGTAGCAGTTTTTTATACTGTGGTAATTCCAGCACTGAACCCTGTAATCTACAGCATGAGAAATAAAGAACTCAAATCTGCAGTCAGTAAACTGACAAGAAGAATAAAGATAGGATAGTGAACTTTTTCTGGTTATTGTTGGTGTTTTTTTTCTGGACTAAATTTAGGCTATTTAATCCAGCTATTGTAAAATTGCATGGAGATACTGTATATTTTGTCTGAAGTAATGTGGATTAAGTTACAAATATACATCAGCAGATTATGTATAACACTAAAACATTATTCAGCTATTCATAATAAAATGGATAACATCTGATATTATAGGTCAATATTACCAAAAGAATCTTAAAAGACATTTAATGATGGTTTTGCACCCTTGTAGATGGGCTACCAAGTGATAGAATTTAGTTTTTGTCTGGGTGGTAGTTCTGATTTGTATAGTTGTGCACTTGGTTTCACTCTAAACTCAGTGGGGTTGTGATCTCCCAGTGTTCCCGGTAGGTGTCACTGGCACCACTATCTATAGTATGGGGTTTTTCTGCCATAGATTTCTATTACATTCTGCGAGTTTGGTGAACTTTCTGAAAGCACATCAAAACTCCTAAATGCAGGAGGTTTGGTACGTTTTCACAAAGTGCACCAGACCCACAAGATGTAATAGAAGTCTATGGCAAAGCGCAGATAACCCACAGGAAAGTCACAGGTGTACTGCGCTGCATCTGCGGTGAGGATAAACCGCTGTGCATCAATGTAAAGGCAGACTTATAGGGGGCTCAGCACAGTAAAGGCTCATTGACATTTGTGGTTTGCGGGAAGGTAAGACCCTATAGTCGAGATGTGTTTTTACAGCTCACCCTCAACCACTGGTATAACGTAAAGGGTCACAATGACAAAGAGAAAAGGGAAAAAACAACGGAAGTGTAATCCATTAAACTCACATTTCCTTGATGTACACAAGCCTGTCACAAAGGGCTGGTTGTCTGTGTTCCTCTTATCCATCAATCCTGAGCTGGGGAAAGTCCATCAGAATAATGATTTTTTAAGCCAATGGGCAACTCTCAGCAGTCAGACACTCCCCACAGCACATGGACCAGAAAACATGATAGGGCACAGGAAATGTGAATTTAATGGATTACTTTAAGTTTTGTCCTTAAAGGATAGGTTCACCTTTAAACAAAAAAATAATAAATACACATTTTTTTTGCAGGTAAAAAAATGTGCATTTATTTTTTTTTGGAGCCTCTAAAGCACAGGTGGCAAACACAAAGCCCTTGGGCCGAATCCGGCCCTCTAGGCCCTTTTATGTTGCCCTTGCACCTCTCCTGCAGGTACCTCCTTGTCACCGCCCCCACCTTGTCTCAGCAGTCAGCAGCAGAGAGAATGGAACTCCTCTGCCAAATCCTGCACATCTCAGTGGAGCTGCAGCACCCCCTCATCTCTGCCTCCCCTGGTCTCAATATTCAGCAGACTCTGGTAACTGACTCCACTCTTCCTCTGGTCCTCCTCCAGAACCTGTACTTTCTGCTTTCTAGCTCTGCCCCAAAGAGGGCACATGGTGATGTTAGGGAGTTTGTGGGATTCTTGACATCTGATGTAATGGGGGGTGCTCTGGACATCTAGACTTACATATACAACTGGCCCTTTGAGGGCAACCATAATGCGGATACGGCCCGCCATGAAATGGAGTTTGACTCCTCTGCTCTAAAGCATTGCACCAGAGATCAGCAGATTGCTGGTGCCATGCAGGTCTCCGTCTGACCTGTCAGTATATCTGCTTGCTCGTACATCCCGTACAGGCAAGCAGATATACTTGCTGACAGGAAGGCAAAACTTACTGACAGGAAGGCTCAATTAACTACCATGGCGCTCCATAGCGCTGTGGTAGTTCATTGAGATTTACAAGCCGACAGCTGCAAAGACTGTTGGCACTTGTAGTGTTCTCATTCACAGAACAGTTAAGCAGAGCCCCGCATGGGTGCAGTTTTTTTTAAATTGTGACAGGTAGCAGGGAGGAGAAGATAGCTGTCACAACAGGGATCGGCGAGGTGAGGGGGCCGGTCTGTTCGCAACATGTTACACCCTGATTATGGGTGTAACATATCACAAAAGGTGAACTTATCCTTTGATAAGGCTTTACACTAGGGGAGCGCTTCCCTTGTTTTTTCTCTTTGCCTTAGAAACACATTGCTCTGCAGACCGTGTTGGCAATTTAGGGTAAAGCAGCTGCACCTGGTAGATCATGTCCTAACCAGTGGATGGATGGGATATCCCACTAAAACAGGAGTGGATTACTTTCTCTGTGTCACAATGACGATTCAGCGCCATGCTACAGGGGGCCTGTACAGCCTCCCTATCACATTCTCTTTTACACTTGGACAGGAAGGGCAGCATATACAGGAACTGATCCGTTCCATTTTCCTCCTGCAACCGTTGAAAGCCAACTTCACATCTTCTCTTTCCTGCTAGCAGTCAGTGGCTGTAGGAGGAAAATGTTCATTATGCTATTCAAAATAAAAAATTCAACATTCTGAGCCATTTCATTTCACTGTGACCCATGACCGATTACCAAATCAGGTAAAAGGCCCTCACTCTTCAAAAGGTTGAGCAGTCCTGCTGTACAGTGTCCCTTATTTGGCCATTCCTTCTAATCTCAGGGATCAAGAAGTGCTATTTACAGAACAGTGAAGTTAGTGTCTTCTTTGGAACTTGCACTTACCGGAGTATCCCATGCTCTATACTGCTCCCCAGTTATAAGTTTCATCAGCATTAAAACCTAAAACGACATCACCTAGACGGGTTACTGGGTCAGTGTGCGTGGAGTCACTATTGTGTGTGTGTGTGTGTGTGTGTGTGCTGTTAGCCTCTGCACCATCAGAAAAGGAACTTTGGTGAACATCATCATCTATTTTGCAGTTATCAGGAGAGGTGCAGTGACTACGCTGTTATTAGGTTTGATCATCCTCAATCAGTGGCCCTGTTGGGGATACCGCAACAGTTTTTAAATGCAAAAAATGAACGTTTAGCTCTGCTGACCAAGAACCACTAACCACAATATTCAATTGTGCTGTATTGTAGCAAACAGGCCATTTGAAAAGGCCTTTTTTCATGTGGTATGTTTCAGGAGTCGAGGAAGTCATTCAAAAGTAAATCAGCATGGCAATTTGCTACTGGTGGGCCAAAATGTTGCTCATTCCACTCTGCAAATTGGTAAATCAGTACAAAAAATTATTATGGCATTTTAAGGGGTTTATGAGAGGGCAAAAAAGGCCAAGGTTCCTTTTCAGTCTCCGAAAATGTTGCACCCTTTATACTAGTGAAAAGGGTGAAGAATGAAGATTCTGAAAATGGGAGGCAGAAGTAACATTTATGGTAAAGATATGTGGCATGGGATTGGCTAGTTAAGAAAGTAGCCACGGGTGGTGGCAGTTCTGAAAAATGCTCAAAGTATTTAACATGAAAACCCCAAATTTGTTGTCATTCTCACCAGTCCGAGGTTTTAGTATGTTGTGTCCACATGAACAAAATATTTGTCAGCGCTCATGTCAGGACTTGGATCACCTGCTGGTTGCACTGTTGTTCCCAGAGCAGTTCTGGTTGCCCCCAGAGAGTGTCTCCAGCAGCCAGCCTATCCTAGTAATTAGGCTCCACTTGATACTGGTTACTGGGAAGGTATATAATCCTTCACTTAAAGGATATACTGTATGTGCCTCAATGTTTTGCCTGTTAGCCATATCCCTGCCTGATCCTGTATCCTGTGCTTTGTATCCTGTGACCTGCTTCCAGTACCCTGTACCCTACTCTGCTCCCCTTGTTTGCAGTCCCAGCCCTGATATTGCTCTGTTCATGTGAGCTCCCTCCATTTTTGTACACAGCGTTTGTTAGTTGGGCATTGTTATGGGTTTGCTGCACTGTCACATTTATTTCTCACTTTTACGTTATTTATGGTTTGTTGATGGGTGTTATTTATATTAATAAACTTTATTTAATCATACTTGGTCTGGTTCCTGTGCTGGTCATTCCTGCTGGATACCGGAATTTGGTATCCTTTACAATATTGTACTCATGAGAGTTTACAACTCCATTGGGAAAGATGTTGGATTAATGTAATCTCAATTTTCTAAAAAAAAATGGACGTTTCCAGGTGGGAAAGGGATCTTAAAAGCACCAGGGATAGGAGTTGCTGGTCACAAATTTGGACTACACCGACTTCCTAAGCTATTAAAGTTCTTTATTGAAACGGCTTTTAAAACTGTCACGTAATGGTACCTGGTCCCATCCTGCTTGGCACACCTGCATCCCTCTGCTCCTGGTACCTGTTTCAGGGGATGCTCTAATCCAGGAGATGTACTCCATGTATGGTGGACATGCCCTATGTTTGCCTGGTTCTGGACAAACGTTCTTAAACTTCTACAACCATTATTAACCTGTCCCTGTCCAAAAGACCCATGGCATGTCCGGTTACATCTGAAACCACTGGGCCTCACTAAATACCAATTTAAACTGGCTATGTATGTACTATTGGCGGCAAAACAAACCATAGCAAAAGCTTGGAAGCAACAGTTTACACCCTTTACAGAAGTTAGCCACTGTTTGGATTTCTTTTTCATTAATGAAATGCTTTCCAGGATTCTTTTAGATACACAAGAAATTTCCTAAATTATGGACCCCATGGATTAAACATACCCATTTTACTATGTCAATAGCCAGTTACACAATGCTATAAACACTGAGACCCAGGGCCCAGGTTTGAGTACGCTTGATGTTCCCTCCAACTTCTCTTTCTCTCCCATCTTTCCCCTTTTCTGTTATTTTCTAGGCTCTCCCATAGGGACGATTTGTTCTTATGCATTTTTCATTCTGTTTCTTGAATAGTGCATTTTACACATTGATGTCTACTTTACCAACGCCTGATTCCTCAATCAGAGCCTATGGCTCCTGTGTTGGTACTTATGCTGTTCTTTCTGTGATGGAACATGATCAATGAACCATTTTGATACACCATAAGCTTTGTTATTTTTTTGTTACAGTTTTGTATATGATATACAACCACTTTAGCTTGTATGTTATTGATCTCATGTACCTGTTTGTAAACATGACAGTGGTTAAAATGTATACCTGGAAAATTATTTCAAGAAACATTTACTGATAGGAAAGTAGAAGCCTTGAAAAATTAAATAGTGGCTGTTGCAATTTTTTATGTCAAATTACTGTATATTTGTGTAGCCATTTACCAATCACAAATCTTCAGGAAAAAATACAAAAAAATTATTTTAGTGCACCCAAACACAAAACAACCATTTTTTTGTAAAATATAAAAAATGAGGTTGAGTAAATACAGTAGATACTAAACATGTCAAGACTCAAATTGTGTACATCCAAAATAATGGTGACAAGCTACAGTACTTAAAAATTTTCATAGGCGTCGTTTTAAAGCTTTACAGGTTATCAGTGTAGAATTGTCACTGAGGCAGCACAGTGGCCAAATGGTTAACACTTCTGCCTGGCAGTACTAGGTCATTGGTTCGAATCCCAGCTACGGCACCACCTGCCTGGAGTTTGCATGTTCTCCCTGTGCCTGTGTGAGTTTCCTCCAGGTACTCCAACTTCCCCCCACACTCCAAAAGATGCTGGTAGGTTAATTGGATCCTGTCTAAATTGGTTTTAGTATGTGTATGTATGAATGTAAGTTAGGGACCTTAGATTGCACGCCCCTTGAGGGTTAGGGACTGATGTGAATGTACAATATATATTGGGCTGCGTAATTGATGGCGTTATAGAAGTACCTGAAATAAATAAATAAATGATGACCCTAGAATTATTGTTCTCACTTTGACATTTGTGGTGATACCTCACGTGTTGTGGTACAATCGCTGTTTACAAACGTGCATTTGTGTGTATGTGCAGGGCGCAGGAGCGCTTTATTTCATTATTTTTTTTTTCACTATTTTATTCAAATTTTTTTTTACACTTTAAATTTTTTACATTTAATGTGACTATTATAACAAGGGGGCTAACAAGCTTTGGACAGTGACAGGTACTCTTTATGTAAACATCTGGTTTTAGTCATAGAAGACAGCTCTGAAAATGAAAGTGACAAAATCATTGTCACTTCCAACTTCAGTCACAGCGGAGATCAGGGAACGTATATATTCCTTATCTCCTATTTGTAATGAGATTCTGGCCCTTTACCATAGTGCCTGGCTTTCTGGAGATATGGGAGAGCCCAGGAACCACCACCGGGGGGAAGACGTCCCTTCTTGGTACCATAAAAGTGGTCTCTTTTACAAGACAGACAATTGCCCGCTGTAAATAATGGTACCAACATCATGGCTTTGGCTGCAGCTATGATTTTGTAATAACCGTTTGCTGACTGGACATTTTTATGCCGCACATGGTTAAAGCAGGTTTAGATGCATGTAGTCAGTTTACACACATTTACATCCATTCAGTTACATTCATCTGCATAAAACAAAAACTAAACAAAACATGCATGGAAATTTTTCTGATTTGGTAAGTGCGTCAAGGTGATGAGCTTGTAAATGCTTCTGAAGGTCTAGCTTACAAATACACAGAAGACCATTGGATAAATTCATATTCATTTAGGAATGTGTGCTTTGTGGACCTGAACGGTCTGTATTCGATGTTAGTATGCATAAGGCATTAGCAATTACACATCCTGGGATAAAGAGAACTTTACAATGTACAAATCAACAGTGGTATACAGTAATCCATCTACCCTTTAAGATATGGGTTTCAACAGCCATGCTATTAAAACCAAAGACTGAGAAGGAGGATAGAATAGAGGACCTTGAGATAGCGGATTTGGCTTCCTAGGAAGAGGACAGGGGTTGTCTGCTAGAATTCTGAGTATGTCTGTGTACCAGGTTCCTCTGGGAAAGTTTGATGCAATTAGAAACACCATTTTCTCTCTCTCTATTTTTGGAGCAGACGAGACAAAATTTGCACAGGCAGCAAAGCATAAAGTATCCTTAACTGTTTGACAACAAACAGCAACAGACAGAGGTAGCTTGCTGTTGAATCTGGAGGTTAAGATGTTCACATCCGGAGTCCCCCATCTCTGGCATATCAGATTGAACACATAAGGATGTATAACTATTCCCTTTGTCGAAGTGGTGGTGGCTGAGATAATTCACCTGCCAATTGTCCACTTCTGGGATGTGGACTGCAGAAATCACTGAACAGTGAGTTTCTGTCCATGAGAGAATCTGGTTTGCTCCCTTCAATGCAGTTAGGCTCCTCATGCCCCCAGATGGTTGGCAAATGCCCCTATGGTGGCATTGTCTGACCAGGTATTGCTTTGGAAGGGGCGTTCAGTGCTACAGGAACAACCTGATTGCTCTGAGTTGCAGGATGTTGATGGGGAGCTTGGTTTCCGCTCTTAACAATGTCCCTTGAACTGTGAAGGATTGGAACACTCCTCCTCAGCCTGATAGACTTGCTTCTGTAAGGACTTTCCAGTGGTACAGGAGAGAGTACTTCCCCACTGTTAGGGCTGGGGTGGAGATCCACCAAGATAAAGAAGTTCTTGTGTGGCTGGATAGGAGCACGGGTAGGTTGGGGGAAAAGCCTGCTTTTCCCATGCCAAGAAAATGTTTCGTTTTTCTGGAATAAAAACTTATACTTGGAATGTGTCCAAGACCAGACCCAAGTATACCCTGTGACTTAAATGCCCTGGGTTTCTGGTCAGAGTCAGAAGAGGTGCTAAGACCTTTGTGAGCACTCTTGGAGCAAGAGGATAGGCCAAAGGGCAGTGCAATAAATTGGAAGTGATGAGATGACTAGATGGGTGGGTAAATGGGAACATGCAGATAGGCATCTTATACATCCACTGATGCCAGGTATTCCCCTTGTCTCAGTAAGGCAGTTACTGACCTTGCAGATTCCATGCAGAATTTTGGCGTTTGAAAGGATCTGTTGAGGGCTTTAGGTGAAAAATGGGGCAACTATCCCATCTGGGCTAGTTCAAATCTTCTATTGAACCCACCAGTTTGGGGCATCTGTAACTCAGACAGAGGCAAACCTAAACAGATTTCCCCACACTCTTAAAAGTGAAGGCACAAACTTTGTGAAGAGGCTTTTTGGAAAGGCTGGGTAGAGCATACAGGTGCTTTGCATTTTGATGAGCTAGGGTCTTCTGAGGAGGAGGTTTTTTGGAATCTTGGCATGGCGAGATGGAGTAGAGCCAATTTGCAGACTGTAGACTGCCCTTTAACGAATCCTCATAGTGAAAGGGTGGGAGGAAGAGCCTGAGTACCTTGTAAGGGCTGTAGGTGGAAGTGGCGATAAAGTGTAATGCAACACCTGGTCATGCACATGAGACTGAGCTCTGGGTGGATTAAAGTGATACTAAGGGTTACATTTTTTTGTTTTTAAATAACAGACATGTTACACTTATCTCCTCAGTGCAGTTTCTTTGCACAGAGAAACCCCGAATCCTCCTTTTCGGGTAAACAGCCAGCGCTCCTGGGTCCTCCTTCCTGTAGGGTGCAAGCAGGTTGCTATAGGGGCACCCAAGCAGGTGCGCTCCCGAGCCGCTGCTTTGTGTGTCCATGGCCCTGCCCCCTCTGCCTCCCTGTCCCACTGCTGTCTCAGCCATTGAGGAGGCAGAGACCCAGGACAGCTGAGGTTCTGATGCACACAGCTGGATCGCGATGGGGCTCTGGTAATTATTAGGGAGGTTGGGGGGGGGGGGAGCTGCAAAAAGAAGGGTTTTTTTTTTTACCGTCATGCATAGAATGCATGACGGTAAAAAAATTTTCGCCTTTACAACCATTTTAAAAACTTAAAGTAGTTACATTTGATACATAGCTCCATTTTTACAGTTAGTGTCAAAAATAAAGGGTGACCTTGTCTTACCTGTCCACAATGCTGGACTGTATATAAAGAGGTTTTCAGGGACTAGGTACCACAGCAATGGACCATAGCACCCTGCAGCTGACTCAGCATATTGCATCAAGTGCCAAGGTCCATGCAGGATTCAGTGCTCGAAGCAACATTACAGGTCATCCCCACAGCATGGGATCTAGGTATAGCTCACAAGGTTTTACTGTGGTTGCATCGATCCGGTTACTCTGCTTCTCTGTAGGTAATAGAAGACAGTACAGTATTGATTCAAAAATTTGAAGAAAAAAAAAATGAGAAAATAGCAAACTAGTGCAGCTGATCTCTCTGCAAAGGAGAAGTCCATCACTTTCAGACACCAGAAGAAAACTGTGGAATAGAATCATAGGGGTGGCATCCCAGGGGCACATGTCATGAAAAGCTTGCCAGTGTCCAGTCACCTGAAGGTACATGCCTATAACCCATTGTGTATGAATGTGTTGCCTGTGTCCTATACTGTACAATTAATATAACTCAAATATGTCATAAAAAAACATTACACAGGTGAAAGCTGTTCTTAATGTATAAAAAGAAACATGTTTTACATATACACTTTGGTTATTAAATTTATATATATATATATATATATATACACATATATACATACACACACACACACACACATATATATATATATATATACACACACACATATACAGTCAGGTCCATAAATATTGGGACATGGACACAATTCTAACATTTTTGGCTCTATACACCACCACAATGGATTTGAAATAAAACAAACAAGATGTGATTTAACTGCAGACTGTCAGCTTTAATTTGAGGGTATTTACATCCAAATCAGGTGAACGGTGTAGGAATTACAACAGTTTGCATATGTGCCTCCCACTTGTTAAGGGACGAAAAGTAATGGGGCAAATGGCTTCTCAGCTGTTCCATGGCCAGGTGTGTGTTATTCCCTCATTATCCCAATTACAATGAGCAGATAAAAGGCCCAGAGTTCATTTCAAGTGTGCTATTTGCATTTGGAATCTGTTGCTGTCAACTCTCAAGATGAGATCCAAAGAGCTGTCACTATCAGTGAAGCAAGCCATCATTAGGCTGAAAAAACAAAACAAACCCATCAGAGAGATAGCAAAAACATTAGGCGTGGCCAAAACAACTGTTTGGAACATTCTTAAAAAGAAGGAATGCACCTTTGAGCTCAGCAACACCAAAAGACCCGGACGACCATGGAAAACAACTGTGGTGGATGACCGAAGAATTCTTTCCCTGGTGAAGAAAACACCCTTCACAACAGTTGGCCAGATCAAGAACACTCTCCAGGAGGTAGGTGTATGTGTGTCAAAGTCAACAATCAAGAGAAGACTTCAGCAGAGTGAATACAGAGGGTTCACCACAAGATGTAAACCATTGGTGAGCCTCAAAAACAGGAAGGCCAGATTAAAGTTTGCCAAACGACATCTAGAAAAGCTTTTACAGTTCTGGAACAACATCCTATGGGCAGATGAGACCAAGATCAACTTGTACCAGAGTGATGGGAACAGAAGAGTATGGAGAAGGAAAGGAACTGCTCATGATCCTAAGCATACCACCTCATCAGTGAAGCATGGTGGTGGTAGTGTCATGGCGTGGGCATGTATGGCTGCCAATGGAACTGGTTCTCTTGTATTTATTGATGATGTGACTGCTGACAAAAGCAGCAGGATGAATTCTGAAGTGTTTCGGGCAATATTATCTGCTCATATTCAGCCAAATGCTTCAGAACTCATTGGACGCCGCTGCACAGTGCAGATGGACAATGACCCAAAGCATACTGCAAAAGCAACCAAAGAGTTTTTTAAGGGAAAGAAGTGGAATGTTATATAATGGCCAAGTCAATCACCTGACCTGAATCTGATTGAGCATGCATTTCACTTGCTGAAGACAAAACTGAAGGGAAAATGCCCCAAGAACAAGCAGGAACTGAAGACAGTTGCAGTAGAGGCCTGGCAGAGCATCACCAGGGATGAAACCCAGCGTCTGGTGATGTCTATGCGTTCCAGACTTCCGGCTGTAATTGACTGCAAAGGATTTGCAACCAAATATTAAAAAGTGAAAGTTTGATTTAGGATTATTATTCTGTCCCATTACTTTTGGTCCCTTAACAAGTGGGAGGCACATATGCAAACTGTTGTAATTCCTACACTGTTCACCTAATTTGGATGTAAATACCCTCAAATTAAAGCTGACAGTCTGCAGTTAAAGCACATCTTGTTTGTTTCATTTCAAATCCATTGTGGTGGTGTATAGAGCCAAAAATTTTAGAATTGTGTTGATGTCCCAATATTTATGGACCTGACTGAACATACATACATACATACATACACACACACACACACACACACACACACACACACACATACATACATACATACACACACACACATATACACAAAAGACACCCAAATAAAAAAATACATATTTATTGAATAATTTATAAATTCTAAAAAGCCTTTAAGACACAGGAAATACAAAGTTAATAACATTGTATTATAACACACTGTGCTGTACATACTGTACTTTAAGCTATGACAGTGACATATTTTTATTAGTTGTGATGACATTATTTACAACAATATTTTGCTTTAATTTTCATTAAAGCCTGAGCTACTTCTTTATTCCTCAAACTATAGATAAGTGGGTTTACCATGGGAATAATGATGCTATAAAAAACAGAAGCAACTCTGTCCTGGCTCATGCTGTATATAGAGGCAGGCCTTAAGTACATAAAAAGGATGGTGCTATAAAATATGGTAACTGCCAATAAGTGGGAGGCACAAGTTGAAAATGCCTTTTTCCTTCCTTCCTTGGTGCGGATTCTAAGTATAGTTGATATAATATAGCTGTAAGAGACAATAATGGTAATGAGTGAGCTTGACTCAGCAAAGCCTCCAAATATAAACATCAGGATTTCATTCATGGTGGTCTTGGTGCAGGATAGTTTTAGGAGAGGAGGAACATCACAAAAGAAGTGGTCAATCTTGTTGGTCTTACAAAATGGCAATTGAAAAGTACAAATTGTATGCAGTGTTGCATTGAGGTAGCCCAAAGTGTAAGCTCCAGCTACAAGCTGAATGCATATTCTCTTTGCCATTATAGTGGAATACAGGAGTGGATTACATATTGCTACATAGCGATCATAAGCCATGACACCCAATAAGAAGCATTCAGTGGTGACAGATGCAGCAAAAAAATACATCTGCACAGCACACTCATTATAACCAATGGCTTTTGATTTTGACAGAAAGTTGACCAATGTTTTAGGGGTTATAATTGTGGCATAGCAAAGGTCTAGGAATGATAAATTATTGAGAAAAAAATACATGGGGCTGTGGAGTCGAGAATCGATCCTGACTGCTACAATAAGGCCAACATTACCAAGAAGAGTGACAATGTAGAAAATGAAAAAAAGAATAAAGAGAATAATCTCAAGTTTGGGATTGTCTGTCAGTCCCAGTAGAATAAATTCCTTAAATTCAGTGTTATTCCACTTTGCCATGTAAAGTATTCCTAAAATGAACAAATGTTTTGTCATTCCACTTTAGATTTACTGAATAAAAGACATATGAAAGCAAAATGTGATGCTAATCGCAAGCACACATAATTAGTTCTATAATAAAGAATATGTAAACTCAACATTTTACATTCCTGACATGGGCCTGTTGTACCATGTACTTGCAAGAAAAAGTATCCTGTTCTCTTTGTATTGCTTCCTTTGCATGAAATCTCTGGTGTTCCTGCCAGGCCCCCTGCTTTTCTATTAAAGACTAACCACACTAGGCAGAACACAGCGTGGTTAGTGTTCTAGCTGAGCTGTGAACTCAGCTTGCTCTGTCCCAATGATCGGATTTCTGCTCACGTGCCAGCCCCCATCCCCGCTCATCCTTTCACTAGGAAGATCATTGCACTCTCTTTTTTCCCAGCTCTCTAAGCTCCTTATGCAGCTAAGAACAGAGGGTATGTGATTACTTATATAAAATGGGGAAAATAGGTATTTAGAATGTTTTTAATATCTATACACAAAAGTTTTGCTTTCATTTCTATTTTAAACTGAATGGGTTATCTTAAAGGGTTGACATATACTTTAAGAGAAGTCTTACCAGTGCATATCAAACAGCAAGACAATGAGGTGTTATTACTTTGTGAGTAATGCTGGATCTATTACAAGTTTGTTTTTCTCTCAACAACTATTCAACAGTAAATGTACCTATGTAGGGGAGATGTGCTGGTTTTGAAAGGTTTAGATACATTGTTCCTTAAAAAGGAACAGTTGTTTGACATGAACATACAGTATTCACTGCATGTTGACAAGTTCCACATGACAGCAGTGCAGACAGCATAGCTTCAATTTATCAAAGCTGAATTAGCAGAAATCAAAGCGAAAAAGGTAAAAGTTTTCCCCATTTGATAGATCCTGTGTTATAATGCTGCAGAACTTGGTCCAGCAGAATCATGTGATTTTGCAGGTTTTGTAATGACTGTAGGGAAAAATAGGTCTAACGGACATAAAATGAGATGTACCAGGATCAAAATACCTGTCTATCACAAAAAACAGAATAAAATAGGCAGCAAACCTGTATTAGATAGAAAGCTGAACCCTGCAGGAAAAAAAATTTGCATTTTAATAAAGAAATAAATGTTTGCATGAAATAAAAATACTTTTGGGGATCTTCGGTGTACATTAGCAGCCTACTTAGCCTGAACTTTGTCTGACGTTAACAGACACTTCTAAAATAGAAGCCCCTTTCTGGGTCTCTCTGATTGCAATATTCTGACACTGAATATTTTTCAGTCTAATCTATTATCAAAGTGATAATAAACCCTTCGTTTTTAAGCACTTTCAGCAGCTGATTTTATTATTATACAGGATTTATATAGCGCAACGTTTGCACAGCGCATTACAGGGCAGACAGTACAGTTACAATGCAATTCAATAGAGGAGGAATCAAAAGGCCCTGCTCGTAAGAGCTTACAATCTAAAAGGGAGAGTCAAGTGATACAAAAGGTAATAACTGTGGAGGATGAGCTGGTGGAAAATGGAAATACAGTTGTTAAGAAGAGGCGGGTTAGGCTTCTCTGAGGAGAAGAGTTTTCAGGTGGACAGAGAAGGAGATAGACAGATTGCAGGAGGGAGTTCCATATGATGGGAGAAGTCCTGAAGTCTAGCATGGGAGGAGGTGACTTAGGTTGGTATTTTAGGAGTAGGATAGAGATGTAGCTGGGTGCAGAGTTGTTTGTATTTAGAATTTGTTCAGTGAGTGGCAGCCAATGTAGGGATTGGCAGAGAAGGGTAGCAAACTCTGAATGGTTGGTAAGGTGGATGAGTTTGGCAGCAGCATTTATGATGGACTGAAGGGGGGATAATCAGTCACTTAGTATAAGATGTGTATCCCTACTCTGTGTGCATCACTAAAAACACACTGCTCTGTATCAAAGTAACAATGACACTGTATAGTAAGCACAGGGGCCACATCCTACTGAGGCAGCCAAAAGACAAACTTCTACGTATGGGACACACATCCCCTTTACCTCCTTAACCACTTGCCATCCGGCCATATATAAACGTATATAAAACGGCCGGATGGTGGCAGTCCAGGGGCGGGTTGCCGTTCATAAACGGCGCCCGCCATTTTGGATGGTGTGCGCTCCTTGGGAGCACGCGGCACCACGATCCAGTGCTCGCTGTATCCTCCGGCCACAGAGGAACACCGATTGCTGTACGGGACCTCTGTGTGAGGTCCTGATCATGTGATCACTGATTGGCCAATCAGTGATCACATGAATAGGTGTAAGCAAGATGTCACTTCTGACATCATTGCTTACTACGTGTAAAATCTGTGAATGATCACAGAGATCACATGGTACAAGGCTATTCACAACAGCCGTGTACCATGTGACAAGCTGTGACCAATCACAGCTCACACAGTATTTCTCAATGGCTGCAAGAATGCAGCCAGAGAGAAGGATAAATGATTGCTTTTACAGCCTATATGGGTGTAAAAGCAATCAGTGTAAAAAAAAAAAATCTTCGTCACCCCCCTCAAGTAGTACAGTGTCACTATGGTGACACTGTACTGTTAGGGTGACAGTATGTTAAAAAATAAATATAAAAAAATAAGTTAAAAAAAAAAGTGTAAAAAAAGTATAAATTTTTGGTTATAAACTAATTTGGGTTATTTTTTTTACTAAAAAGATAACTGAATACCTTTTGTCCAAGATTTATGAAAGAGTATTTATTTGCAAAATTTTATAAGAAAAACACTTTTCAAAATTTTTGGACTTTTTCATTTATATAGCAAAAAAAAAAAAAAAATCCCAGTGGTGAATAAATACCACCAAAATAAAGTTTTATCTGTCTCAAAAAAATGCAAAAAAATTCATATGGGTACAGTGTTGCATGACCGCTCAATTGTCATTCAAAATGCGACAACACTGAAAGCTAAAAATTGGCCTGGACAGGAAGGGGGTAAAAGTGTCCGCACATGAAGTGGTTAACGATGTATTAATAATATGTGGAGGTCTGTGTTTGCTCAAGAAATTTCTACTTTCTTAAAATATACATTAAATTATTATTAACAACAAATGCAAAAATTATTACAAATATTAAATATGTAGTTCCAGTGTTAATCGCTTGCCACCCACCATCTGCATATAAAAACTTTCCACAGTATGATGTCCAATGCTGTAATAATATGCTGCATAATAATGTGAGCTGTTAAAGTGACAAATGAATTTTTTTTTTTCACATTTGTGACCATTTTTCACCATATTAAAAAATCTGAGCAGGGGATTTTACCTAAGCAATATACCAAATAAAAAAGACGTATGTCCTTTAACAATAAAAATAAATGGAAAACGTTTTTTAATGCGGTCTGTGTCCCTGTTGAGATTCCCTCTCTCTAATTGCACTGATCACCAAAGTCCAAAATTTTGATTTGCCACAGAACAGAAATGGAGGGAAAAATCTTTCAATAGGAAAATCTGTTCTCATGACAATTGTCTACAAAGAAAGATACCCTGTTACTCTGTGCTGAATATGCATCTCCTTTATCAGAAGCAAAAAGAAAAAAAAAAAAAAAACCCCAACACGGTTTTAACCCTTCCTTACTCTATCTGAAATGAAAAACGTTTGGGCTTTAGATACTGCATATTAAAAAAAAACAAAAATATTGGGGATTCTATTTATTCCAAGAAGTTGCCATTCTTGAAATGTCAGAAATAGATCACAAACCTAAATCAATGAATAATGTGCTTTAACATACTGAATATATAATTTTTGGAGGGAAAGCAAAGGTTTTTCCTCATAATGAATAATAATAAAAGAAAGACAAAAGTAACAAAGCTTTATGACATGACCAATAGAAAGGCATTGTAGTAGTGTAAACATACTCAATGTCTGGGTGGAAAAGAGGTTTAATTTACAAAGCCAACGCACCAGGATACGAATATTTATTTTCACAAAAGTGGCAGTTGAGTTTTAAAAAGATTTGAAAATTTCAGTCACATGGCTAGATAAACTAGAGAGCTTTATTCTTGTTTTAAAGCTTTATGAATTGAGCTTATAGTGCAAATAGAAAATAATCAATCTTATCAGCTGTATTCTGTTTTCCCAGTTTTTTATGGGGAATGCACCTAAAAGGATGTAAAAGTTAAGAAATTACAGTTAATCTGTAAAGTTTGCAACCAAACAATAAAACACAGCTGATGCACATATATATTTTCATCAGCTGTGTTTTATTTGAATACATATATACAGATTTGTACAACGTTCAAAATACTGTTAAATGTTTAAATCAGTAAATAACATTTATGTGCAATGTCCTATCCTGGTTATTTAGCTTAGCAATAGTGACCATGAAGTACATATGTGAAATGCTGAAACTGCACATACCTGATCAGATATTTTCATGTAATGATAAATTGGCATTCAGATCTGGGGCAGATATATTCTAGTTTAAGTCCTTTGTGGTCCTCTTCCCTTGGGTCTCTACATCCCAGCTGGCACATGTTTTGCTCGCTCTATGGGTTTTTTCCATACACAGATGCATTGTTAAAAATACAACAGATTGCAGGTGGCTGAAAGAACAATACATGTTTGCATATGTTGGGCTGTATATTGGTACAAAAAGTTATATTTGAGGAGGAAGGGGAAAATGAAAGAGTGGGGTACCGAACATCAGAGTAAACAATGGGGAAGTCACCTTATGTTTAAAAGGATAATAATGAGGCTGGGTAATGAATGGGTGGTGAGTACGTTACCCAAAATTGCCAAAGCTTTAAAAATATTTCATAAGTGTTGTTAGAAACTTGCATTCATTTCTGATTATTCATTTTATTCATCTTTTAACATCTTCAAAACTTAGGTTTGAGGTCTCCTATTCTTTCCTGATGGTCAGCTTGGTAGTAGTAAAGATGTGTCTGACGTGTATTTTCCCTACTCGGAGAATGCCAACAATGGGTTTGTTAAAGAGTATCCACGGTCTACCCACAAGGGGACAGGACCATTACTGTATCAGAATGGGGGCAGCCCTAAAACAACTGTGGATAGGTGGGAATATACAGTATTTAGCTAAGTGAGCCTGAGAATATTGCCATCTATAGAGAACTTCATAAAAGTTTTCTATGGCCAAAACATTTCTGGATCTTTTGGCAGTTGTTGAAATCTATTGCCATTTTTCTGTACTTTTTTTTTTTTTTTTTAAATAAGAAGCTTTTTCTTAACCGCTTTTAGCTCCACCCTATAGCAGAATTACTACTACAGGGTGGGCTCCCTGCACAAAATCATGTGTATAGACATGGGATTCACGCTCGGACTGCAATCGCAAGTGCATGCGCGCCCGCCGACCCAGTGCCAGATTGATCACTCGGTAGAATCAGCAGATCCGGGCCGAACATCACTGGCCTGATTGATCCCTGCCCTATCACAGACATTCCTGTACCTGTGTTTACATTTACACAGGTACAGGAAATTATGACATCTTCTCTCCCTGGGCACATTCCGTTCCAGAGAGAGAAGAAAGCAGATAGATGTGAGTAAAAGCCACACACACACACAGAACACACACTGCCCTGTCACCAGTCTCATTAGTACAGTGTACAGATTTTTTTTTATACTGATCACTGTATGTATGTGTGTTACTGGTGACTTTAGATAGTGTTAGCGTCCATCCCAGATAGTGCCAGATTGGCCGCAACTACATCAGTCATCACATTTAACCCTTTGATTGCTAGGAACATGCTCACATACACAATAAACCTCCATTGCTAGGATAGTGTCTGAACAGATCAATATCTTTGATCAGATCAGAACTATACCAGCATTCACAGTAGTATAGTGTACCCAAAAACGCAGCATTAGCAGGATCAGCCCCAGCAACTGACAGCACCTGCGTTTAGCCCTTACGCTTACCCCCCCTCCCACCCCCTTTTTCTTCCCCAGCAAGTGCAGTGTCAGTAGATCACAGTCACTTGATACATTGCACACAAATCCGCAGTGTTAGGAGAATCAGGCCATGAGTCACACAAGGTACCTATAAATTTAGTGGCCAAAATGTTCAACAAAAAGGTACTCTAGTGAAGAAGCCTAAAGGATTCTGACCATGTCAGGCGACAGCAAAGGGGAAACCTCACTGACAGAATCTGCCTCAGAATATGAACCTGTAGACAGCAACGGCACCCTGACAAATAGCTCAGACGATGGAGTAGAGGTCCTTGCTAAAGGTCAGGTGTACCCGACCCCGTTCCCAGGTTGCTGAGGTGGTACAATTGCATGATGATTCTCATATGCAGCAGAGTGCCAGTACTAGTGCTGCTCAACCGTTTGGTGAACTGGCGATCACCAGCGGCCTAGAACATCCTGGTCTTTTACATACCAGCACTGCAGTATCATTTGGTGACGTGTCGAGTCCCATAAGTGTAGTACAAGCTGGTGAGGTGGCTGGCACAAGTAGTTTCCCGCAGCCACCAAGAATTCGAATACGAGCCCATAGTGTCCTTCCTGATTGGTAGCCCACAAATTCTGCAGCACCTGTACTTCCCCCATTCACTGCCCAACCCGGAATTCAGGTGGACACACGAAATTTAAACTACCGTATTTGCTGGCGTATAAGACGACTTTTCAACACCTGAAAACCTTCTGAAAAGTCGGGGGTCGTCTTATACGCCGGTATACGGCGAGCCGGTGTGTCAGGGCGGCACTTTTTCCAGGGGCGGTGTCCTCCAACGGACACTAAGTACAGGGGTGGGCAGAGGGGCTGCTGTACCTTACCTGGCTCCGGTCCCACGATGATCCGGTCCAGGAAGCGCGGCTGCTCCTTCTTTCAGTTCGGTCGCGCCTCCTTACCGGTGATTGGGCACCAGCGCACACAGGCGACCAATCACCGGCGAGGAGGCGGAGCTGAACGGCCCCGCGAAAATCAAGCTGCCGAACTGAATGAAGGAGCAGCCGCTCCTCTCCCCCACTGACACTAACGATGGGGCACTATACCTCCTCCACACTGACACCAATGATGGGGCACTATTCCTCCTCCCCACTGACACCAATGATGGGGCACTATACCTCCTCCACACTGACACCAATGATGGGGCACTATTCCTCCTCCCCACTGACACCAATGATGGGGCACTATACCTCCTCCACACTGACACCAATGATGGGGCACTATTCCTCCTCCCCACTGACACCAATGATGGGGCACTATACCTCCTCCACACTGACACCAATGATGGGGCACTATTCCTCCTCCCCACTGACACCAATGATAGGGCACGATTCTCCCCACTGACACCAATGATGGGGCACTATTCCTCCCCCCACTGACACCAATGATGGGGCACTATTCCTCCCCCACTGACACCAATGATGGGGCACTGTTCCTCCCCCACTGACACCAATGATGGGGCACTATTCCTCCCCCACTGACACCAATGATAGGGCACTATTCTCCCCACTGACACCAACGATGGGGCACTATTCCTCCCCCACTGACACCAACGATGGGGCACTATTCCTCCCCCACTGACACCAACGATGGGGCACTATTCCTCCCCCACTGACACCAACAATGGGGCACTATTCCTCCCCCACTGACACCAACGATGGGGCACTATTCCTCCCCCACTGACATCAACGATGGGGCACTATTCCTCCCCCACTGACACCAATGATGGGGCACTTTTCTCCCCACTGATACCAATGATGGGGCACTATTCTCCCCACTGACACCAATGATGGGGCACTATTCCTCCCCCACTGACACCAACCATGGGGCACTATTCCTCCTCCCCACTGACACCAACGATGGGGCACTATTCCTCCTCCCCACTGACACCAACGATGGGGCACTATTCCTCCTCCCCATTGACACCAACGATGGGGCACTATTCCTCCCACTGACTAATGATGGGGCACTATTCCTCCCACTGATACCAATGATGGGGTGCTATTCCTCCCACTGACACCAATGATGGGGCATGATTCCTCCCACGGATACAAATGATGAGGCACTATTCCTCCCACTGACACTAATGATGGGGCACTATTTCATCCACTGACACCAATGATGGGGCACTATTCCTCCCACTGACACTAATGATGGGACACTATTCCTCACACACTGACACTGCTGATGGGGCACCATTAGTGTCAGTGGGAGGAGTAGTGCCTCATCATTGGTATCAGTGGGAGGAATCATGCCCCATCATTGGTGTCAGTGGGAGGAATAGCACCCCATCATTGGAATACCATACTGAAATACCATACCATATTGAAATCAAATCTGATGTTTTTTCATTTTTATTTGGTGTGCGTTGGAAGAGGGGTAGTCTTATATGGCGAGTATAGCTCAAACCCTATATTTTAACAGGAAAAGTAGGGGGTTGTCTTATACGCCCAGTCGTCTTATACGCCGGCAAATACGGTACTCCCCTTGATTTTTGGAGCTGTTTTTCACGGAAGATTTGTATGCATTGATTGTGGATCAAAGCAATCTATATACACACACAACAATTTATCGCCGCCAACCCAGATTCAAATCTTGCCAGACCATATGCATGGAAGCCTATTACGTTTTTCAAATTTAAAGTTTTTTTGGGCCTAACCCTTAACATGGGCATTACTAGAAAAAAATTAAATTGCATTTGTGTTAGTCCACAGTCCCAATTCCTCATATGCCCGGGTTCTCTGCTGCCATGGCCAGGCATAGATATGAGAATATAATGCAATTTATGCATCTCAACGACAATACACTGTCGTCCTTGGGGTGACCCTGAATTTCTCTCCACAAAATCTGGTCCCTTGTAAATCATCTTAACAACAAATTTGCAGATGTGTATACTCCCCAGAAACACATCTGTGTTGATGAGTCCCACATTCGTTTTTCTGGCCACCTTGCATTTAAACAATTTCTCCCAGGCAAGCGTGCCACATATGGGGTCAAAATGTATAAGACCTGTGAGAGGGCAACAGGCTATACATATAATTTTTGGATTTGCGAGGGAAAAGATGCCCAGACTATATAGGGAGCAGTGGCAAGATAGTTTGGGACTTGGTGTCACCGTTTTTCCATATGGGATACCACTTATATGTGGACAATTTTTATTCAAGCGTGCCACTATAGAGACATTTATACAAGCCAGGAATTGGGGCATGTGGCACGGTAAGACCTAATCACCGGGGCTTCCCCCAGCGGTTTGTAAATACCCATCTTAGAAAGGGGGACAAAGCCTACTTGAAAAATGATGAATTGCGCTCAGTGAAGTGAAAGGACAAAACGGATGTTTTCCTCCGGTCTTCCATTCACGCAGACATGACCATCCAAAATTTCCACAGCGGCTGGTGTTGTTGAGAAGCCCCTCTGTGTCCACGACTATAACCTGAGAAGGGTGGATTTCAATGTCCAGATGATGAAACTGTACTTAGTTTCCCAAAAAGCCAGACACTGGTGCACAAAAAGGGTCTGTTTATTTATTTCAATTGGCTCTATATAACACTTTTGTGCTGTACAAAGCAACTGGATGAAGTGGATCCTTCCTAAAATTCCAGGAAGAGATCATCATGGCCCTTTTGTATCCAGAAGGTGCCGTGGCCCAAACCCCCAACACAGATGCAGTGAACGAGCTGCATGAGAAGCATGTTCCCGATGCCATTCCTGGTACCCCAACCCAAAAGGCACCCCAAAAAAGATGTCTATAGCAGACGTCCTGGTCAACCTGGTCTCTGCATCAAGGACTGCTTCCGTCAATACCGTAAACTAGCGGACAATTAGTATAGGGTACGGCACCGCACAGTCTAGAGTACATATATGCACAGGGTCTCAAAAGATGTTAGTCAGGAAACGAAAAAAGTAAAAAAAACAAAAAAACAAATAGTTGTTGTTCAGTTACTGTATTACTGTTGCGGTTTTATTGGTAACCATTGCTGTTTTTTTTTTGCAGGAATACCATTCAGCTGCAGCACCGATCTGTTTATTCTGACAGCAACAGGGTCTCTCTCTCAGAATATACATAAGTGTGTGCAGCACTGTTGGATGAGCTTTTTCATTTCAGAGCATATATGGCCAAGCATGGGGGTCTGGGGCGGCCAGTGGGTGGATGGGCCCTATGCCCACTTTTTGGAAAGTAGACACCCCAAACTATTTGTTGAGAGGTAAATTGAGTCAATAGAAAAATTTTATTTTTTTACCACAAGTTTTTGGAAAATGACAAAAAAAAAAATATTTATTTAAACACAAAGTTGTCAATTAAATTATATCATGCTCACACATGCCATGGGTATATGTGGAATTATTCCTCAAAATACATTCTGCTACTTCTCCCGAGTATTAGGATACCACATGTGAGAGACTTTTTGGCAGTCTAGCTGTGTACAGGACCCCAAAATCCAATAAGCACCTTCAGGCTTTTAAAGGGCTTTACTTCCGCATTACACTTCCCGACTACCTATCACAGTTTCGGATGCCCTGAAATACCAGAATAGTACAAACCCCCTCCCCCCCCCACCAAATGGTTTATTATTTTAAATTTTGATTGACCTGGGTTGCGGGAAGGGGGGGGGGGGGTAATGAACTCCGCTACAGTGCTATCAGAGCAGAAAAATACCACCTCCTCATTCTACATACAAGGATGATAAAGCAGAAAAGACTAGCATATAAAATTCCTTTTAAACTGGAGATAGTAAAGTATGCTATGGAACATGGAAACAGAGGAGTGGAGAGACATTTAGGGCCACCTACAGACTGAAAAAATTATAAAAGAGTGGAGGAAACAGGAGGATCAGCTGCAAAAAAACAGATAAAAGTAAGCACACTTTTGGTGGGCATGCTGCAAAGTGGCCACAGTTAGACGTGGACATGAAAGAATGGATCACACGTCACCAGAATAATGGCTTCTCAGTCTCTACAAAAATGATAATAGATGAAGCCAAACGTATTGCTGTAGAGAATGGTATTCAGGATTTTACTGGATCACCATCGTGGTGCTACATATTTGTGAGGCACTGTGACCTTGTTATGCGCACCAAAACTAGAATTGCGCAAAAAATGCCAAAAGAATATGAATCTAAGATTCTGTCTTTTCATAAATTTGTAATTGATGCTAGGAAGAAAATTGGTTTTGAAATTGGCCAGATTGGGAATATGGATGAAGTCCCACTAACCTTTGATGTGCCATCTAATAGGACTGTTGATCTGAAACCATAACCATAGCCAAAACCATAGCCATGAAAACCTCAGGACATGAGAAAACCCATTACACGGTTGTGTTGTCCTGCTGACGACACCAAATTGCCGCCCATGTTAAATTTTCAAAATGAAAACGTTTCCAAAAGAAGTGATTCCACAAGGACTTGTTGTACATTTTCATGAAAAAGGATGGATGGCCGAAAATGGAATAAGAGTGTGGGTTGAAAAAGTTTAGTCTAAACATCCTGGAGGGCTTCTGAAAAAAACCTGCCTTATTAGTGCTTGACCAGTTTAGAACACATATTAGCGAAATTACAAAAAAGTGCTTTAAAGAATTGAAGACTCATCTAGCCGTAATTCCTGGGGGGTCTTACCAGCCAGTTGCAACCTCTCGCCGTTTCCATCAACAAACCATTTAAAGTCTTTATGCGAGAAGAGTGGAACAAATGGATGGCTGCTAGTAATCATGATCTGACACCTACTGGAAGAATGAAGAGGACCACTATCACTCAAGTTTGTGAATGGGTGAAAACATCATGGCACTCAGTGAAGGAGAAAATCGTTGTACAGTCATTCAAAAAATGTGGCATTAGCAATGCCTTAGTTGGAACTGAAGATAGGGTTGTTTATGAAGATAGTGAAGAAAGTGATGTCAGTGATTGTGAGCAACTGAGCTTCATAAATTCTGACACTAGCAATAATGAGTTCCTGAGGTTCCCAGAAAACTAGAAGAGTACTCGAACCTTAAAGTCTCTCCTCATTTGTTAATGACCGTGATGATGGTTCTTAATGCCATTGTTGACTGCTGTTCACTCTACATGGTTGAAATATTATTCTGTTATATTTTATTAAATATTTTAGTACACCATTTGGTTCAGAATAATTTTTTCTCGTTTTCCTCCTCTAAAACCTAGGTGCGTCCTATGGAGCGAAAAATACGGCAAGTGTTTTCTGGTAGTGTTCCTGTTCTACAAGGAGAAGAAAGTTTCAAAGTGGTTATGTCCAGAAGAAGGCAAGTCACACCGTGCCATTGAAAGTTTGTGGTCCCACACTGTGGAATTAATCTGCCTGTATTAAGACACTCCCAATGGAGTAAGTGCCACAGACTGCATACAGGTACTGTGATCAGTTTGAGCCAGACTATGATAACAATCAGTTGGTTGCTGACTACTATATGTCTCTAAAAAAAATAGGAACCCGTTTCCACTTGTATTAATTGATTACAGTCACTCTTGTCACATTTAGTGTATCACACTGCTAGAAGTCCCTCTGCAGTGGACTCTGAGGACCAGTCAGTAAGTAAGAGGCTTGCTACCTCATCATCCTGTTACACAGCTTCTTAAAATTAGGTTATCTGACAAAATTTCCTCTCTCCATGAAGTTTGTGAAGAAACAAGAGGCTGGCATTTACCTTTGTTCTCCTAAGAAGGTGAAAAGTGTCCCAAAAAGGATCACCGTTTCAACTCTACCTGTAGAGACCATTCTGAGTCTTACGACCCAATTCTTCAGTTGCTCAACCAGCTGCTTCACAGAGGGGGAGGGATTCTTGAAAGTGTTTCAGATGTGGTCACAGTGGCCATTATGCAAAACAATGTCATGAGGATTATGAGGAAATTGTGCTAAATGTGGCATTCCCTGTACAGAATCAAAGTTGCAGATGTGGGCATTCCAGGCCAAAGCCAAAAGAATCCCTCATAGCCTCTAAGTTGAAGTTACTGTCAATAGGCAAACAACACTAGCTCTATTTTACACAGATTTCCAAATTACACCTATTTATTGTTCATTCTACCAGAAGTACACCTCTCACCTGAGCTTCCTGATACTCATGAGAGTGATTGGAATGTAGTTCTTGAGGCCTCTAGCTCAACAGTACATTATCTTCCAATACAGCCACTGGAATCTGAATCTCCAGACTTTGTGCCTCAATTAGTGAGCACATCTAGTCAGGGACCCAGTCTTTCCAAGTGTTTGAAAACACAGGATTACCTCAAGAGTAAGTGCAGAGATGACAGAGTGTCAGACATCCTCCACCCGTTTTGATCTATGATAATTTTGGGGACACCAGGTTTATCACTTGTATCATCCTTGGGTAGTAGCAGTACCCAAGTTAATCAACATGTTCCCAGTTTTGCCTCAGATGGCATGTGTTGATACCATCTTGTAGTTTTTCCTCAGCAAGACATTGTAATGGGGAGAGGATAATGCGGTTTTGTGAAATTTATCTTTACTATGCATGTTGTGTTGCCTATGAAGGAACCTAAAGATTTACCAGGGGTAGTGTCTAGGGATCTGCTGCTCTCTACTGTCTGTATTTGTAAATGTCTGTGATTAATAATTACAGCATAATTACACCAATTGGAGGACTGTGATGTTTATAATAGGAGTTTCCAGGAAGTCGAGACGGAGCTGAGCCACATGACCTTATACACACACAGAGGCTGCTGTATTTCACCCAAGCCAGAAGCAGAGACTATTAGGAAAGTATTCATATGTTCTAATAGTTTAACTGCAGCTGTCCATAGCTTCTTGATTGTGTATCCAAATCCTTGTGGCAGACATATATCTGCCCTATTGTTGTTATCTCACATACACAGTGAGAGATAGATAGGTCTGTGCAACTGTGTGTGTAATGGTCATCTTCTAGTATATTGGTAGGTGAACCTGCAGACTTTATATGCAGCTCCTGTTATTTTAGTTAACCCTGTCACTTCTGCTCTGGGATTCTATAGTTAATTTTAACATTGGCTAGAGCCAGGTTAGGCATCCAACTGCCACTTGATAGTTAGAGGTCCAGTTGAATGACAAAATTAAAAGCTACTAGGGACTAGTAGAATGGATAAGTTTACTCTGAGTTCCATTGCTACATAATTCTTGCTGGTAAGACTCTGAATTCCAGGCTGGTTGAATCAGTGGTCCCCATCACCACTGATCTTCCCTACGGGTCTCTGACACCAGGACGGATGCCGCATTGCAATCATTCTCAGGGGCCCCTACAACTTTTATCTAGAGGCATCTTTAAAAATAACTATATAAAAGATAGGTATATGTGCATAATTCCACCAGGGATCTTGTTATGCCCTTTCCTGACAATACCTTGTTGTACAATGAGGTTTAAATCATTATTGACACAGATATTAGCTTTATTTTAGGATATCTGATAACCACTGTTTTTTACGCTATAAAGAAAAGAAAAAAAAAAAAAGTGTCCCTTAATTTTTGTTATGAAACATATCAATTAAAATGTCATGGCTGCACAAACATTCCCAATTTACCCTTCTTTGGAAAGTGGACACCCAACTTGCCTGCCCACTGGCCTTGCACAGGGGAGAGAACCCAGTGCTAAAGCATGGAGTAGGTGAGTAACAGTGGTACGGATGTACTGTATATTTGAATAATAAATCTATTTTAATTCACAATGTATTTTCTTCAAAATTGCATACAATACAATTATTGAAATCTAATTGTACTGTGAAAAATTTCAGTGCTAGTTATTGTGTATTAAAGTCATTAGCCTTTAATGATTTCTTTCTTTGATCATACACGTGACTCACTGTATTGCTAGATTAAAATATAATTTGGGGGGGGGGGGGGAAATAGCTCAAATGTAGTCCTTTCAAGAACACAGTATGCTCACCAAAATTTTTTTTAACCACTTGCCGTCCACATTATAGCAGATTTACTTCTACAGGGCGGACTGTGGAAAATCACGTATATAAAAACATGGATTTTGCACTTCAGCTGTAGAGGGGTGCAAGTGCGTCGCCAGAGCGCCACTTCTGTAGTCTTTATTATAAGCTTACCTGTTGGTAAAAATAAACATCTGGAATTTCCTACCACTTTAAATTGAAGAAATAAAGCTCATATATGTGTTTTTCCTCCTTCTCCTGTAAAGAAGAGAGTATACATAAAATGGTGCTGAAATACAGAAGTTAAGATTTGACAGGTTAGAGCAGCAGTGTCCAACCTACGGCCCAGGATGGCTATGAATGCTGCCCAATACAAAACTGTAAACTTACTTAATGTTGATTTTTTTGGGGGGAATTTTTGTAAAAATGCATTTACACTGAGCAAACACATGCGACCGTAGAAAAATGTGAGTGTCTCTTTACTGGACTTAGATCTTCCCAAAGCAAAATATCCCACTCTTCACAATCATGCCTCATTCATGTCATTAGTTTTTGGCAGCACCTACAGGTGAAACTTGAAAAATTAGAATATCGTGCAAAAGTTCATTTATTTCAGTAATGCAACTTAAAAGGTAAAACTAAAATCCGAGATAGACTCATTACATGCAAAGCAAGATAGTTCAAGCTGTGATTTGTCATAATTGTGATGATTATGGCTTGCAGCTCATGAAAACCTCAAATCCAAAATCTCAGAAAATGAGAATATTGTGAAAAGGTGCAATATTCTAGGCTCAAAGTGTCCCACTCTAATCAGCTAATTAAGCCATAACACCTGCAAAGGGTTCCCGAGCCTTTAAATGGTCTCTCAGTCTGGTTCAGTAGGAATCACAATCATGGGAAAGACTGCTAACCTGACAGTTGTGCAGAAAACCATCATTGACACCCTCCATAAGGAGGGAAAGCCTCAAAAGGTAATTGCAAAAGAAGTTGGATGTTCCCAAAGTGCTGTATCAAAGCACATTAATAGAAAGTTATGTGGAAGGGAAACGTGTGGAAGAAAAAAGGTGCACAAGCAGCAGGGATGACCGCAACCTGGAGAGGATTGTCAGGAAAAGGCCATTCAAAAGTGTTGGGGACTTTCACAGGGAGTGGACTGAGGCTGGAGTCAGTGCATCAAGAGCCACCACACATAGACGGATCCTGGACATGGGCTTCAAATGTTGAATTCCTCTTGTCAAGCTGCTCCTGAACAACAAACAACGTCAGAAGCGTCTTACCTGGGCTAAAAAAAAACAGACCTGGTCTGTTGCTCAGTGGTCCAAAGTCCTCTTTTCTGATGAGAGCAACTTTTGCATCTCATTTGGAAACCAAGGACCCGGAGTATGGAGGAAGAATGGAGAGGCACACACTGCAAGATGCTTGAAGTCCAGTGTGAAGTTTCCACAGTCTGTGTTGATTTGGGGAGCCATGTCATCTGCTGGTGTTGGTCCACTTTATTTCATTAAGTCCAGAATCAACACAGCCATCTACCAGGAGATTTTGGAGCACTTCATGCTTCCTTCCTCAGACGAGCTTTATGGGGATGCTGACTTCATTTTCCAGCAGGACTTGGCACCTGCCCGCACTGCCAAAAGCACCAAAACCTGGTTCAATGACCGTGGGATTACTGTGCTTGATTGGCCAGCAAACTCGCCTGACCTGAACTCCATAAAGAATCTATGGGGCATTGCCAAGACAAAGATGAGAGACATGAGACCGAACAATGCAGAAGAGCTGAAGGCCGCTATTGAAGCATCCTGGTCTTCCATAACACTTCCGCAGTGCCACAGGCTGATAGCTTCCATGCCACGTCGCATTGAGGCAGTAATTGCTGCAGAAGTGGCCCAAACCAAGTACTGAGTACATATGCATGCTTATACTTTTCAGAGGTCTGATATTGTTCTATGTACAATCCTTGTTTTATTGATTGCATGTAATATTCTAATTTTCTGAGATTGTGGATTTGGGGTTTTCAAGAGCTGTAAGCCATAATCACAATTATGACAAATCTCGGCTTGAACTATCTTGCTTTGCATGTAATGAGTCTCATATATTAGTTTCACCTTTTAAAGTTGCATTACTGAAATAAATGAACTTTTGCACGATATTCTAATTTTTCGAGTTTCACCTGTATATTTGTGAGCAACTATTTTCAAGGATGAAGCACAAATAAAACCAATAGTATCTAATAAGCACCTTCAGAATTCATTGAGAATTGCTACTACATAAATTGAACCAGATATTGATGCATTCGTTTATCAAAAACTTTTATGATGCCCTTTTTTACTTTTAGAATAAAAAAAAAAAAAAACTTACAAAAAAATTATGTTTTATTACTCAGATATGTACAGTCAGGTCCATAAATATTGGGACATCGACACAATTCTAACATTTGTGGCTCTATACACCACCACAATGGATTTGAAATGAAACAAACAAGATGTGCTTTAACTGCAGACTGTCAGCTTTAATTTGAAGGTATTTACATCCAAATCTTGTGAACGGTGTAGGAATTACAACAGTTTGCATATGTACCTCCCACTTGTTAAGGGACCAAAAGTAATGGGACAGAATAATAATCATAAATCAAACTTTCACTTTTCAATACTTGGTTGCAAATTCTTTGCAGTCAATTACAGCCTGAAGTCTGGAACGCATAGACATCACCAGATGCTGGGTTTCATCCCTGGTGATGCTCTGCCAGGCCTCTACTGCAACTGTCTTCAGTTCCTGCTTGTTCTTGAGGCATTTTCCCTTCAGTTTTGTCTTCAGCAAGTGAAATGCATGCTCAATCGGATTCAGGCCAGGTGATTGACTTGGCCATTGCATAACATTCCACTTCTTTCCCTTAAAAAACTCTTTGGTTGCTTTTGCAGTATGCTTTGGGTCATTGTCCATCTGCACTGTGAAGCGGCGTCCAATGAGTTCCGAAGCATCTGGCTGAATAGGAGCAGATAATATTGCCCGAAACACTTCAGAATTCATCCTGCTGCTTTTGTCAGCAGTCACATCATCAATAAATACAAGAGAACCAGTTCCATTGGCAGCCATACATGCCCACGCCATGACACTACCACCACCATGCTTCACTGATGAGGTGGTATGCTTAGGATCATGAGCAGTTCCTTTCCTTCTCCATACTCTTCTCTTCCCATCACTCTGGAACAAGTTGATCTTGGTCTCATCTGTCCATAGGATGTTGTTCCAGAACTGTGAAGGCTTTTTTAGATGTCGTTTGGCAAACTCTAATTTGGCCTTCCTGTTTTTGAGGTTTACCAATGGTTTACATCTTGTGGTGAACCCTCTGTATTCACTCTGGTGAAGTCTTCTCTTGATTGTTGACTTTGACACACACACACCTACCTCCTGGAGAATGTTCTTGATCTGGCCATCTGTTGTGAAGGGTGTTTTCTTCACTAGGGAAAGAATTATTCGGTCATCCACCACAGTTGTTTTCCGTGGTCTTCTGGGTCTTTTGGTGTTGTTGAGCTCACCGGTGCGTTCCTTCTTTTTAAGGATGTTCCAAACAGTTGTTTTGGCCACGCCTAATGTTTTTCCTATCTCTCTGATGGGTTTGTTTTGTTTTTTCAGCCGAATGATGGCTTGCTTCACTGATAGTGACAGCTCTTTGGATCTTATCTTGAGAGTTGACAGCAACAGATTCCAAATGCAAATAGCACACTTGAAATGAACTCTGGACCTTTTATCTGCTCATTGTAATTGGGATAATGAGGGAATAACACACACCTGGCCACGGAACAGCTGAGAAGCCAATTGTCCCATTACTTTTGGTCCCTTAACAAGTGGGAGGCACATAGGCAAACTGTTGTAATTCCTACACCGTTCACCTGATTTGGATGTAAATACCCTCAAATTAAAGCTGACAGTCTGCAGTTAAAGCACATCTTGTTTGTTTCATTTCAAATCCATTGTGGTGGTGTATAGCGCGAAAAATGTTAGAATTGTGTCAATGTCCCAATATTTATGGACCTGACTGTATATTATCTACATCAGTGATCAATAACTTGTGATATGCCTGACCGTTTCTGCTCATCAGCTATCCTTATTGTTAGTGTATTTTATATGTGGCCCAAGATAATTACTCTTCTTCCAATGTGGCCCAGGAAACTCAAAAGGTTGGACACCCCTGTGCTAGAGAGAGGATGCAGAAGACATGAAGATATGATAAACAGAGCACTTAAAAGTCCTACTGAAAAAAATGGAGCACTTGCTGACAGCATCCTAGCATTATACACACCAGTCTGAGGGGGCAGCTGTTTACAACTGCATATCACAATATTTTGTGAAGCAATGACACTTAAATACTGCTTAGTTTTCTCACAAGTGCTTGCTAGGGTGTACTCCTATTCCCGATTATGACTTCTTGACTTTGATTCTCTTTCTGGTTGGATTAACAGGGAAGGCTGGATCATTTTGTGGATCAGGAAATGTGAACCAGAGCCTATTAAGAAGAATGTTCCTCTGGAAGCACATTTAAAAAAATATAGGTACATTAGCAAAAAAACAAAACATGCATACATTTAATTTCATTACATTGTATGTTAAACTGAAAATAAATAATTTACTCTCTCCTCCCTTGTCAAGGTGCGTTGACTGGAAGCAGAAACTGTGGTAACGTCTTCTGTATACTCCTCTGTTCCTTGGATCCAGTCCTATAAAACAAAAAATTTCAAAATAAAACCCACATGCAAAAGAAGACTGACAGTATGTTAACAGTAGTGTAATATTCAAAATCCTATACTTTGCTATAGCTTAACTGCAACCACCACACTTTGACAATTACATTTGAAGAAGAGCACTGACATGTCAGGATAAAAAATCCATTACATTTATAAATAGAGGTTTATGGACTTATGACTGGGACACCTACCAACAAGGACAAAATCGGAGGACACACCTCAAAATAATTTCAGGAGTTTACAAAAAATTGTACTTGTAAAACTATTGAATAAACTATTAAGACATTTTACATGAACACTTCCAACTTTGTGGCAAACTACTGGGGAAGGCACTTGTGACAATCGCGGCGTCAGACCCCTGACCTTCTCACCAAACTCGTGACCGAAGGACTAGCCAATCTAAAACCGCAATGTCACGTGCGTAACAATGCCACGCCCAGCTGCACCCTGCACAACAATTTTCCAGCTAATTGGACCACAATCTATGTGCCAGCAACCTGGGAGCGATTGTTACTGGGTCAGGTTAATTACACAATTAACCCTTCACAAAGCTACCACCTCCTTTTTGTACAGAGAAAGAGGAAACTCAGCGATATTGGCTATAACACTGTAATGGTTGAGATAATAGTCTGTATAACACGATCACCGCAGGCCGGTTATACAGAGGGTTAAACAAACACAGTAGCACTTTTTTAGAGGCAGGAATTCGTAAATTGCAATAAAGAGCTATAGAAACAGTCCAAACACTTTCAGAAGGAGAGATTTATTACTAAAAGGTCAAAAAGGTGCAATAAAAATATTTACAGAAAAAAGATGTAACCAATATATATATAAATATACAGAGAGCAACAGCACAGCAAAGAGATAACAGAGAGAAGTTAGAGGGTTACTTGCCAAAGTCCTGGGTTAGCAGATCAAGTTTCAGAGCGAAAGAGTAGGGGTCTCCCAAGTTGGTTCTGATGTTAAACGGGAGAATTCTTCAACTCAACTCTTAGGCCTGACAGCCCATTTTGTAGTTCCCTATCAGGGGGTGTCTCTGAAGTCAAGGACCAATGCCCCGTTTACGGAGGGGTCATCTGGGCGTAGGCCTAAACTAGAGCCAAAATCTCTTATAGTTCATATTTTGGCTCATAACTTGTCATCTGCACAAGTGACATTCCACCCGCGGGTAGATTATTATGCAGACACATCTGATGATTGATTAGATATGAAATTTTACACTGAATGGTTCACGAGATCTACTTTGCCGCTTTCCTATGTATTCCAGCCAAGGAGAGTGACCTATCAAACTGTTTGTCTCCTCGTGGCCAATTTGAAGATATGCCTGGTTTTTATGCAAGTCCCTCATATTCCAAGATATGAGACATAGGGGAAAAATGGATTTTAAAAGTGTTACATGGTTCATGCTTCATTGGAATGCCTTGAATTCCTGGGAAGGCTTGCATTTTCTTTTACGAGGTGTTATATTGCACAGCTCTCTTAGACAACCAGGCACTCCAGGGCTCCCTGCTGTGCTCTGGCCTGCCTGCGCCACTTCCAACACCCACACCAACCAGATGTCACTGTGGCTCTCAGAGAGGGAGGGGGAGAATGAGGGACAACATGGAGATTTCATAACAAAATGGAGGATTGGAGCAAAATGGTTGAACCGCGTCCATTTTTGTGTGTACGCTTGTTACAGCACTTTTCTGTTCCAGCCTGAGTGTGCCCCTGTGCATAAAGCCAGGTCCATAATAACATGGTTTGACCACTTTGATGATGGGTGGAAAGGAATGATCTTCACAAAGCCCCAAGTAAAAACTAAGGTCTCCTTGAGTGGGGTGGATTGGAGAGACAAACAATATTTGGATTGCTTTTCCAGTGTTCTTTTCTTTTCTGGGCTTCTGCTTGGAGGGGATGTCAGTGTAGAGTGTTCTTTCTTTTAGGCATTGTCTCAAGGAGATGTGCTAGAGGTCCAAGTTTTAGCTGCCCTGCTGGTGGGGGTTTTTTCCATAGGGAGTTGAGGAAGAAGATGGCTGCCTAGAGAGAATCTGTAAGGAATCTTTTTTGCTGCGTGTGTCGCAGAGGAGCTGAGAGGAATACTGTTGGACTATGCAAGAAGGATTAAAGCGGTATTAAACCCAAAACCATAAATATAATATATTGCAGCTTTCCAATCATCAGATGTGGTGGCAGCATTAGTTTTCTTTATTTAGGCATTTTTCCCCTCTGTTTTCATCCGATGTGTCTGGCCAGCCAGACACACCTCGTCTTGGGGTGTCCACACTCTGGATGAAGGAGTAACAGAGATACATTTGGACAGCAGCATTGTCAGTCTGGGGGATGGGAGCGTTGGATGTACTAGGAGATTTAAATACACTAACAAATTGAAACCAAACTCCAGCTAACACTTTTTAAGCAGTTACTTTAGCCCTTTTTACATAAATAAATAAAAGCTGATCAAGCGCCACTGTCAGTGTGAAATGGTTTGTCTCAGCCCTCTAACTGCTACATCTGCAGGACAGCTTGTTCCTTTGAAAAAACAACAGACTTACTGGCTAGATCACCAGGTAAAAATAAAGGCAAGGAAGCCTTAAAAAGTAATCTAAAGCAGTCACCACATCCAAGTATTGGTAAGCTGCAAAAGTACAAATATTTGCTTTTGAGTTTAATACCACTTTAAAATTGCCTATTAATCAAGGTACCTGTAACTTCAAGCAAAGTGTCAAGGCCACAAGTGACTGGTGATGCATTTATTTTTCCCCCAACATACACCAAGAACACAACCCTGAGATGGAAATGTTAGCCTGCAACACCACATCACACCAAAAGGAAGAGTGCTACATAAGGTATATAGTTAAATAAAAGTTGAGTTTTAAAGCGGTTGTAAAAGACTCAAGGTTTTTTACCTTCATGCATTCTATTCCGTGTGCAGCAGCCCAGTCCTCCAAACCTACTTGAGCCCCATCTTGATCCAGTCATTGTGCACGAGAGCCTAGGCTCTCCAGGATCTCTCCCTTCTCATTGTCTGAGACAGCATTAGTAGCCATTGGCTCTTACTACTGTCATTCATAGCCAGTGAACCAATGAGGAGAGAGCGGGGTGGGACCGAGTCATGCTGTCATGTGTGAATGGGCACAGAGCAGCGGCTCAGAAGCAAGCCTTCTCGGGTGCCCCCATAGTAAGCTACTTGTTATGGAGGCACTAGGCAGGAGGGAGGGGCCAGGAATGCAAGAGGGAGACACGAGAAGAGGAGGATCTGAGCTGTTCTGTGCAAAGTCACTGCACAGAGCAGGTAACAATAACATGTTATTTTTAAACAAAAACAAATCTGCCTTTAAAAAAAGGAGAAATACAGCCAAAGCTCTTTTGGCTGTACTGCTCCTATGGATCACAGGAATGCAGTTCGTTTTGCACTCCCGTGACCGGTTTTCAGGCCGAAGCCTGCTGACGTCAATCAGCTGGTCCAGGCTGAAGAAAGATCCTGCCTTTAACCACTTGCCTACGGGGCACTTTTACCCCCTTCCTGCCCAGGCCAATTTTCAGCTTTCAGCGCTGTCACACTTTGAATGACAATTGCGCGGATATGCAACACTGCACCCAAACAACATTTTTTTAAGACATATAGAGCTTTCTTTTGGTGGTATTCAATCACCACTGGGTTTCTTATTGTTTGCTAAACAAACTAAAAATAACTGAAAATTTTGAAAAAAAAAAAAAAAAAAAGAAGAAGAAGGTTTCTGTTATAAAATTTAGCCAATACGTAATTTTTCTCCTTCACTGATGTGCGCTAATGAGGCTGCAGTGATGGGCACCGATGGGCATTGACAGGTATCACTCCTATATGGCACTGATAGGTGGCATTGACTGGAACGGTTAGGCAGCACTGACTGGCAATGATAGGAGGCACTGAAAGGCAGCTCTGATGGGCACTAATGTGCACTGGTAGGCACTGATATGTGGCATTGATGGGCACTGACAGGTGGCTACACTGATTTCTCTTTTGAGGAATGCCACTTACTATTTCTTCTCACGCGTTGTCAGCGTGAGGAGAGGACTGCTGATAACTGGCAATTCCGGTTTACATGCGATCAGCTGTGATTGGACAGAGTCTGTGTCATTGGCTCTTTACTGTGATCAGTGATCCACTGTGTCCCAGGGACACAGCGCACCACCAATCACGTGCATGTGCAGTTAGAGAGCGAACAGAACAAGAGAGCCACTGGCCGCCCATCATATCCTTATACGGCAGGTGGTTAAAGTAGGGATCTACCCCAAAATCTGTAGCAGCACCTGGCTCGTCCTCTCAGCGATCCGCTGAGAACCTGAGCTAGTAGCTCCCTCCATATTCCAGAGCTGTGGAGGGCACAGAGCAGACAGCGCTGACTGACAGTCACCGCTCTCTGATCAGAGTGGCTGTGAGAACTCAGCAACCAGTGGTCATGTGATTGCCGAGTTCTCACACTAAGAGCTAGCGAGGGACCGATGCTGCATCCACCTAGGTAAGTATGATTTGCGAAAAAAAATTAAATCCCATACTTATCTTTTGATATCACTTTAAATTCTGGTTGATTATACATAATCTTTTTGTGTTTCTCTATATTCATGCCATTGCATCTGGCATGTGCTAAATATCATATGGAGATTCAGATGGAAATATAAAAGTAAACGTTTTACACAAGTTAGTATTAACATATAGTAAGTAGAGATGCTTTCTATATAAAGAACATATGACATTCACATTAATTCTACATTAACTAAAAAACTTTAAACACCTGTATTATTGCTAAATAATTTGTGGAACTGGATTAAATCCCAATGTACACAATGCTGCAACAAGGGAACTAATTTAATACCAACAGAGATGTGATGTTACTCATGTTCAAGCATAGTTAAAATTATTCCCTGTGCTTCAAAGAATAACAGCCAGATATTCTCTGAAGATATAATTAAGATATACAACACGCATTAGCAATTGAATGCAACACATTTCATTAAATTAGCATAAAACATAAGAACTTAAACAAAGGCATGAGGGAAAACAGAAAACAAAATAATCATCCACCTGTATTCTACTGTAAATAATCAAAAGACAAGCCAAAAAAATGTTATGATCATCAGTGTGGCCATGTCAAAAACACCTTGAATGGCTAAAGTTGCAGAACACATTGTATTGTGAAATTTACAGTTGTGAGAAGATGCTAGTAAATTCTTATACATGTTAAAAATGTCTGCATGAATAGCAGCTTGAGGCTGTAATTAGAGGGGATGCACGTTATGTCTCACACACAGAGCAGGCATATTTATGTTTACACTCCAAAACACATTCTGCTATTCCTCCAGAGTATGATCAAACCACATGTGACACTTTTTCACAGCCACAGAGGGGCCCAAAATCCAAGGAGCACCTTTGGGCTTTCAAGGATCATAAATTATGCATTTAATTTCTTAACTACCCATCACATTTTTGGAGACCCAGGAGCACCCCGGACAGCTGAAAAACCCACAAAACGACCCAGTTTTGGAAAGCAAACACTCCAAAGGTACTTTTTGCTGCAAGTTTTTAGAAAATGCAGGAAATTAAATAGTTTTGTTTTTTACACACATCACTGGCATACTTAGAACCACACCCCAAAAACACATTCTGCTACGCCTCCCGAGTATGTAGATACCATGTGTGAGACTTTTTCACAGCCTAGCCACACACAGAGGGGGCCAAAATCCTAGGAGCACCTTCAGGCTCTCTAGGGGCATAAATTACGCACTGATTTCCAGACTATCCATCACAGTTTTGGAGGCCCTGGAGCAGCAGGACTGTAAAAACACCCACAAAATGATCACATTTTGGAAAGCAAACATCCCAAGGTATTTTCTAAGAGGCATGGTGAGTGTTTTGAAGACTTCATTTTTGCCACAACTTTTTGGAAAATGTGGAATGAAAAAGCAAGCGTAGCCTACTGATACATGGCTGCCTCCAGGAATGCCATGTTCACCAGGAAGTTGGCCATTAAGTACAGGAGGCTAAAGAAAGGAAGAACAAAAGTGTTCCTGTGTGCAGTTATCCACAGGGCATGACTGAGACTGGCGTCTCACAGGAATGAAGTCAGAGGGATGTGCAGATGGGTCAGTTCAGGCACAGGCAGAGACATGGTCAGCAAACAGGCAAAAGATCGGCCCAGGCAACAGGAAGAAATTGAGTCAATAGACAGGCCAGCTTTAGTACAGGTGGCAAGCAGAGGAAACCCTGCACTGGAGTGGCAATTATAAGGAATACTGTTGCTGGCATACACTGGTCTGGTGAAACTGGAACTGGTGTGTCGGTCGTCAGGAAAACCGTTGCTTGCAGAATTGGTCTGGTGTCAGGGTAATCAGGAACGCTGAATCCAGCTACATTGCTCTAGCAACACTGTTGTGGTGGTGATAGATTTGTGACTGCACCATTAGGGCTTGCTCACACGTGAGGTTGAGCCATGGCTTTACCACCCAACTGCTATCCCCTTTCGCTGCAGAGGCAGTGGGTTTACACATGCTGTGGCTGCAATGCTTTTCTTCGTAGCTGTGGCAGGAATTATACCCCCTGTACTCCCGCCGATTGTGATCTATTCAAGTGAATGGGGTTGCTTGTGTGGGGTCCAAGAGGTTAAAACAGGTGGTAAGAAGATGATGATACAATGCCTACTCACTGCCCATCAAATACTCTCTGATGAGCGATCCAAACATGGATGGCTCGTCACAGAGCATTGCACATGTGAACCTTATGGTGACACTGTGACTGCTGCATCGGTGATCAGGGACATGGTGTCTGCTACAACAGTTATCAGGAACACTGGAACTGGTGTGGTTGTGATCAGGTACACTGTAGGCAACGTTACAGGCCAGTCTTGTGTCTTCATGTTGCAGGGTCTGGGTATTCAACTTCTTGTTCAGAAGCTGCAGGAGGTAGCTGTATTTGCAGCAGAATTGAGAAAGGGTTCAATTCAGCACAAAGATCAGCAAGGAATCTTCTTAGTCTTCCAGGCACAATTAGGAAACATAAACCAGAACCTGGTGGTTCTGTCATCTAGCAAAACCAGATTGCTGAGATTGGGAGGGTTTATATGGATAGTCTTAGGGCCTTTTTACACCTAACGCAGTGGGATGTAGTTGGCTGTAGTTGGATGTATTTTGGACTGCACTTTCCGGGAATCAATGGTGGAGAAGGATATGGGTGTTCTGGTAGATCCTAAGCTTAATAAAAGCATGCAATGCCAAGCTGTGGTTTACAAAGCAACTAAATGTATGCTCTTTTGAGAAGAGGAGATTAAAGTGGTTGTAAAGGCATTCTATGCATGAAGGTAAAAAAAAAAGAAAAAAAAACAACCTGCAGTGTGCAGCTCCCCCAAAGAGCCCCCCTAATACCCTGCTAAGCCTCCTCTCAATCCAGCAATGTGCACGGAAGCCTCAGGCATCCCAGGTCTCTCTCTCCTCATTGGCTGAGACACAGCAGCAGGAGTCATTGGCTCACACTGCTGTCAATCCCAGCCAGTGAGCCAATGAGCAGAGAGCGCTGGCAGGGCTAAGTTACGGCTCTGTGTCTTATGGATGTACAGATTGGGGTTTGGGAGCAAGCATGCACCAGTGCCCCCATAACAAGCTGCTTGCTATGGAGGCACTCGGCAGGAAGGAGGGGACATGGGCACCGGCAGGGGACCCCAGAAGAGGATCAGGGCTGCTCTGTGCAAAACCATTGCAAAAGAGCAGGTAAGTATCTTAATTTTTAAACAAAACTTTAATATCACTTTAAAATGGGGGATATGATCAACATTTATAAATACGTAGGTGGTCCATATAGTGAACTTGGTGTAGAGTTATTCACTTTAAAGTGGAACTTTACCCAGAACAACCTGATAAAAAATAGTGTTGTTATTTAGCAAGGAACATGCATTCCACATGAATAATTATGCTACCAAAATTATTGTGTACTGTAAATTGTCTCCAGCATTTTTCCGGTTTCTTCTTGCCATTTTGCTGAAGCCCAAGGTCCTGAGCAACAGTAAATCTTTAGGCTGGCAGCAGATCGGCCTGTAGAAATTTGTCACAATGCCTTAAAATAGTGAGCAACTGAGCATATCCAGAACAGGGTAAGACATTTTTAATATTTTACATAGCTATACAATACCTGCAAAAGGGGTCCCGCTGAAGTGATCTAATAGGACTTAATTTTCTGACTAAAAAGAGATTTAACCTCCAAATACGGAGTGTCTTCACAGTAGGAGCTGTGAAAATGTGTAATAAACTGCCTCAAGAGCTGGTTCCGCCCAGCTCAGCAGATAATATTTTTTTTAAAAGGCCTGGATTCTTTCCTAAATGGACAAAATACAACTAGATACTAATAGTTATAGCTAAAATAGATCCATGGAATAGCAATTGCTTTGTGGGGGATCAGGAAGGAATTTTTTTCCCCCATTTGAGCAAACTGGATCATGCTTTGTTTTGGTCTCTCTCTGGATTAACTGTGGTTATAGGATTTTAAATTTGTGTGTCTGTGCTTTTTTTTCCTCTGTGGGTAAAAACTACACTGCTCAAAAAAAATTAAAGGAACACTTTTTAATCTGAGTATAGCATCAAGTCAATGAAACTCCTGGGATATTGATCTGGTCAGTTAAGTAGACGAGGGGGTTGGTAATTAGTTTCAGCTGCTTTGGTGTTAATGAAATTAACAACAAGTGCACTAGATGGGCAACAATGAGGCGACCCCCAAAACTTTTACAGGTGGAGGCCACTGACATTTTTTTCCCTACTCATCTTTCCTGACTGTTTTTGCACTAGTTTTGCATTTGGCTAGGGGCAGTGTCACTACTGGTAGCCTGAGGCGATACCTGGACACTACAGAGGTTGCACAGGCAGTCCAACTACTCCAGGATGGCCCATCGATACGTGCCATTGCCAGAAGGTTTGCTATGTCTCACAGAACAGTCTCAAGAGTATAGAGGAGATTCCAGGAGACCAGAAGTTATTCTAGGAGAGCTGAACAGGGCCGTAGAATGTCTTTAACCCATCAGCAGGACCGGTATCTGCTCCTTTGTGCAAGGAGGAACAGGATGAGCACTGTCAGAACCCTACAAAATGACCTCCAGCAGGCCACTGGGTGTGAATGTCTCTAATCAGACTTCATGAGGGTGGCCTGAGGGCCCCGACCTCCTCTAGTGAGCCCTGTGCTCACTGCCCAAAACCATAGAGCTCGATTGGCATTTGCCATTTAACACTAGAATTGGCAGATCTGCCACTGTCAACCTGTGCATTTCACAGATGAGAGTAGGTTTACGCTGAGCACATGTGACAGACATGAAAGGGTCTGGAGAAGCTGTGGAGAACGTTATGCTGCCTGCAACAGCCTTCTGCATGACCATTTTGGTGGTGGGTCAGTGATGGTCTGGGGAGGCATATCCATGGAGAGATGCAGACCTGTATAGGCTAGACAATGGCACCCTGACTGCCATTAGGTATCAGGATGAAATCCTTGAACCCATTGTCAGACCCTACGCTGGTGCAGTGGGTCCTGAGTTCTTCCTGGTGCATGATTCGGCCTGGCCTCATGTGGCAAGAGTATGCAGGCAGTTCCTGGAGGATGAAGGAATTGATACCATTGAATGGGCCCCATGCTCACCTGATGTAAATCCAATAGAACACCTATTGGATATTATGTTTCAGTCCATCTGACGCCACCAGGTTGCACCTCAGACTGCCCAGGAGCTCAGTGAAGATCAGTGATCCAGATCTGGGAGGAAATGCCCCTGGACACCATCCATCATCTCATTAGGAGCATGCCCCAACATTGTCAGGCATGCATACAAGCACGTGGGGGCCCATACAAACTACTGAGTAGCATTCTGAGTTGCTGCTATGAAATTTCAGCAAAATGGACTAGCCTACTGCATCATTTTTTCACTTTGATTTTTGGGGTGTCTTTGAATTCAGTCCTCTGTAAGTTGATAATTTTCATTTCCATCAAATAAATGGGGCATGCTTACATTCCTAACACATTACTCTGTCCATATCTGTATAGATATCCAGCATGATAATTTGTGCCATTGATATCTGATGTGTTTCCAAAGTGTATTTTTTTGAGAAGTGTCAATTGGTCTACCTACCCCATTCACCATATGCCACTGTATTCCTCCATTATGACCAGGACATGCTATACATGGATTATGAGATTCCTCCATCTTAAATTACAATTCCATGTGCCCTTCCCAAAATAACACTATACAACAAGCTTTACAAAATAAGGCCACGTATCTTTTTTTTTTCCCCCCAAACATGTTCACAGATTTATACTCCCAACGAACATATCTGCATTGATGAGTCCCTCAACCATTTTACAGGCAGGCTGGGCATCAAACATTATATCAATAGTAAAAAAATTCAGATATAGGGAGAAGTTATATAAACTTTGTCAGAGGGCACACCTATGACTTCTAGGTTTCCAAAAAGGGAAAACACTGCCACCTCTGTCCCCCCGGATGCCCAACTTCTATAGGTAACACCAGAAAAATTCCATAGGTCTTTAGTCACCCATGCCCCATCAAGGATACAACCCCTATGTGGACAATTTTTATACCAGCTTGACATTTTTCCACCATATTTATCTGCTGCCAACTGTAGCTTGTGGTACAGTACAAACAAATTGCATCCCACTGGTGACCATGAAGCTGAAAAGGGGGGAGTCAGTAAGTTTGCAGAATGAAGACATTTTTGCCCATAAACAGGATAAATGTGTACGTTCTAACACCCACCAAGACGCCTCAGTAAGTTTGAATAAAAAGAAAGGATTCTGTGGACAGGTGTCTTTTATATACATAAGGAGTTGTCCTTAGGAGCACCTTCTTAAATTGACAAGACTAATCTATGTACCACATGAGCACATAGCCAGTCTGTGGGAGCCAGAGTTTTTGGTGATTGGTAGGGGATCAAACATTTATTTTACTCACTGAATTGCAACTCAATTTATAAATTTTTATCCTATTTTTTTCTGGACGTTTGGTTGATATTTTGTCTCTATCGTTTAAAATATACCTATGATAAAAATGATAGACTCTTAATTTCTTTGTAGGTGGGCAAACTTAGAAAATCTGCAGGGGAACAAAATAAATAAATTTTCCCCACTGTATGTGCACCTCAAAGAATGCATGCACAGGCTACTCTGCATGAGGAAGCAGAGCAGATACAGCCAAACCTGCCATGGCGAGGAACTGCATGCACTCTATGAGTCTAGATGGGGCTACAAGGGACTATAGGTATCCAACGTGCAGAGAAAAATATTTTTCAGGCGGGTAAAGGAAAAAAAAAAAAAAAAAAGGAATCCTAACATAGTCTTAGGTCTCAACTCCTGAACATTAGGTAAACAAAATGTGACTATATAGCAAATTGAGGCTCAGCAGGGGACAACCTAGCATTTGGCCTAGAGTCCTACTCCTGCTGGTATAACCAAGTGGTCAAGATCTATCGACCTTTGCTGTGTCCTTCAATAAATGAAAGAGAAAGATACATTCAAAACCTGTAACCAACTTGAAAAATTGTAGGTAAATGCACAGATAAAAGCAAGTATTTAAAATGCTTACTTACAGTGTCTTTCCTTTCCATGAACGATCTGGGAGTGGCGAATAATAGTGTGCTGACCCAGTATCTCTGCCCTTCCTCTCACTACATGAAGTTTTACTTGGCAACTAAGGGACGAGTGAATGGTAATACTATAGAGTGTCACTTGCATGACAGTTTCGAGTATTCAGGGGATGCGGCCATCACATCCAAAAAAAAAAAAAAGTAATCTCTGGGCTGCTTTAGTCACTTTCAGCAGGAGCCCTGAATGTCCCCAATGTGGTCTGTCTCCTACTACCGATATCCATATGTGGAAGCGTGGCCTTGCCTAGAGAGATAATGGAATTTATAGGGATACTGGAAACAAATCATAACCTACCTACATGATTTAACCCTTTCGCTGTCACATAAGGCACTTCAGCTAGCTAGGTCAGTATGCTTTACGGCAGCTGCATTCCCCCTTCTGCTATAAGGTTACGTACAGACAACCAGGGAGTCACGTTGCAAACCTGAGTCACAGACATTTGATGTCAGAATGTTCATGAGGCACGAATCTCCCTTGCAGAGTGTGCCATACGGGGAAGGGGGAAACAACTCTCCGGCAGAAGCCTGAACCACTGTCCGCCTGATCCATTGAGCAAACAATGGCAGAGGAGGCCAAGAGGACTATAAGTGGAGCATTTATATTGATGAAAAGAGAATTTGAACTTCGGAAAGAAGCCATAGCAGACAGGCAGTGCAATTCCCCTATGAAGCATAGGATGTGGACACAGAGAAGGCAGGACAATGTCCAAAATCAAAAGGAAAATCAAATCATATACCACCATTGGAAGGAAGGACAAAAACACAGGTGGAGAACCACCCTATCCCTTTGTAAGGTCATGCAGAGACTTACAGGACAAGGCTGCTAACACAGACACGTGGCACATGGAAGTGATCGTGAACAAAAAGGCAACCTTTTGAGATAGCATAAGCAAGGGAGTTTCTCCAAGGTTCTTAAAAAGAGGCTTTTGAAGACCGGAGGAAAACCAGGGTCGGGACCCATGGCAACATAAAATTCATAAGGGATGCCATATGACAAGCCCCTTGGACAAAAGAACAAGCAAGGAGCCTGTGGCCAAGGGATGGTGAAAAAACCCAGAAGGGTAAAAACAGGATCCTTAAAGCAGAGCTCCAGCCAAAAGGGATAAGTTTTGCTTTAAGGCCTCGTCCCCTGCTCACCGTTAAGGATTGGCACCTTTGGGGAGTGGGAACCAGATTTTGACAGGTAGCCTAGGCGATCGGAAGCAGAAGTTGTCCTCCCTCGCCATAGTCTTCTGGGACACGGAACAGGTCCCAGAAGACTACATGACCATTCACAAGGTGCAGTGCTACTCTGTATGCGCAGTGGGCACCCAGCTGTGAAAGTTGCAAGCTGTCACAGCTGGGTGCCCCATCACATAGGATGCCAGCATCAGGGAGAGAGGATGGCCAGTGTACCCAGCTGCTGTGAACACGCTGCTGGATCAAGGGACAGGTAAGGGTCTGTTTTTTTAATAGGCAGCAGCTACAGGTTTTTTTTGTTTTTTTTAAGAAATTTTGACTGGAGCTCCAAGCCATCAAGATAAACACATGGAGGGACCAAATCTTTCAGCATATAAATGTCCTGACCACCTGTAAATGTGATTATTTTCTTCCTTAATATCCTTCCTCCAAAAATGTGAGAATTCGTCTTATTCCAATTAGACCTCAAAAGAAAAAATTATATTCGCACACAGTGCATTATTTACAATATGTGATATGATTCACAAAAACACACTTCCAAACTAGTGACAAATCGTGCAAAACTTCACAGTGTATCCACTTCTAAAACAAGGGTCATCCTTACTCTTACCCTTTGTGAACTTGAATAATGGGTAAATCAATTCCACTTTCAAATCATTCCATGACTCCACTTCCCAAAATCTGTCCTCCTCTACGTAGGATATGCATCTCTGAAGAAATCACATATAGTGTAATATCCTTAAACCAGCATCCACTCTCTTGTGCTCCCCTCACATCTCCACAAATCACCAGTGTATGTGAACACACTAACCGCAACCTCATATATCATGCACCTTACCAGGCGGTAAAAATCCACCAACATTGAATAGGCATAGGTTCCTCTCATTCCAGAGTATATATGTTCTCCAATGGCATCATAACAAATCAATATAGTGTAGTAGGCGATAGTAGCAATTGGACCATTTATTTAGTTATAATTGCGCTTACAAATATAATTCTTGTGTTTTAGCATGTATTCATTCATAAAAAAAAGCATGGTGTGTAAAAACCTTCTCCAAAATGGCGGCTCCACAACTTCCGGTTTAAGGTTGACGCTACGGCTGACGCGTTTCTTCACTTCCGACTTAAAGGGCTTGACTACTGATTGGTAGTCAAGCTTACTCTGATGTCCAGCACTCTAGAGCCAACCTAGGCCTCAGGGCTCCTCCCCAGCCAGACAGGCTGGCATCCTTAGTGACTACTGGCAAGTGCAGCAGAGGAAGAAACTTCCAGGCCAAAAGGCGAGAGAGACCAGAGTCACCAGAACAGAAATGTCCCCTGGGCCAGCTGAATTTAAAATGTCATGAAACACTTCTCCCACTTGGAGAAGATTTCCTTCTGCAAACCCCTTGTGTAGAAATTAGGCAACTGTGGGCTTCTCCTAGGCAAACCTGCCATTAATTTATCCACTGCTATATATGCTCCAACTTGCAGGAGACTCAAAAATATAGTTAGGACCACAGTACAGAGGAGCCAGTACATAGGTTTTTTTTAACATGAATTGCTAGACAGGGTGATTTTTTTTCTTTGTAGGCCAGCTGGTAAATTTTGTATTCTGCTCCAAAGAGATTATTGTCCAGCTAGTCTATCACGGCCATCCCCCAATGTCTCAGCACACCAGAATCGGAGCCAACACCTTGGTAAAAACTCAACAAGCAAAACTTAAACTGAAAATGCGCCTTCTCTACTGCAAGTGTAAGAAGCCTGGGTACAAATCCTTGATGTCTATGAACCCCAGGAAATCACACTAATGAAGGGAGGCCACCCCCAAATGAGGGGATTCCAGATTGAACTTCCGCACCTAGCAATTCAGGGTCTGTATGTGCAGGATTAAATGAGGGGCAAGGGGGCATGGGATGAGTGGTTGAGGGATGGGATAGACAGGATTGGAAGCTAATGTGACTGCTGGCAGGGGAGGAGAAGGTTGGGAAGTTGCTAGGTGGCAGAAGGGGAACTCTAAACTGTACAGTGGGGCAACAAAGGAACAAGAAAAGGGACTAAACTAGGAGGAGGATAGATGGTAGCGATAACAGAGGAGAGTGGGACAATGACAGGTTGGTCAGTGGAATAAACTAAACTAAATAAACTACATGGGCAAGGAGTGGCGATAGTAAAATGAGAACAGGGCAGCCATCAGAAATTTTGAGGCCCTTATACACAGCTTTAGGTCTGGGCTCCCCCGGGCCTTACCACCAACATTCCCCAGGGCCCATCCACTAGCTGTCCCATCGAATTCACCCACTGGCCATCCCACCAAGTCCTCCTCTTCCATCCCATCTCATTCATACCATGTCCTCTTCCTCCTCCAGTCCAATCTCATACATCCCACGTCTTCCTCCATACCATGTCCTCCACTTCACGTCTATGGCCCCTGGGGGGCCCATAAGCTGCCTAAACCATAACATAAAACAGCCTATCCCTGTGTGGCCTCCAGGTCTCCTCCTCACGCAATCCAGCACACCCGCAAGTCAGTCTCACCTGGACAAACTGTATGGTGAGAGCAGACTTCCCAACCCAAGCTGGTACTTCTCCTTCATGGCACCCTCCCTCCTCCTGGACATCCCGCCATCCACACCGGAGCCTCTCCGACTGAGCAGGATTATTCTGGTGGCAGGGCCACGCTAAGGGCTGGAGAACAGGGGAGGGCAGGAACTACAGTGGTTAAAATTAAATGCTTAAAATAACAATGTGCTGTGCTCTAATAAAATATAAAGAAAATGGTGATTAAACAAATAATAGTCCCAATGTGGAAAGAAATATCCAAAATGAAGACAAGTGTCCAAAATCTCAGAAGAAAATAGACCACATCGGAGGGTGAGCTGACCGTATTCTGAGAAGATAATTATAGACCTGTTAGTTTAACTTCTATAATTGGGGAGATACTGGAGAGTTTAATAAAAGACCACATAGATGAGTTCTTGCTGGAAAAAAATATTTTAAGGAACAGACAGCATGGATTCATGAAAGACAGTGGCAGTGGACGTGGTATACTTGGATTTTACAAAAGCGTTTGACACATTTCCCCATGCACAGCTAATGTGCAAGGTAAACTCTACAGGCTTAGAAAAATCCGTATGTAAATGGTTGGATAACTGGCTAAAAGATCTCATTCAAAGAGTAGTGGTTAATGAGTCATATTCTGAATGGTCTGGGGTCATCAGTGGTGTACCCCAGGATTCAGTGTTGGGACCCTTACTTTTTAATATATTTATAAAGAATATGGGGTCTGAGATCGAAAATCCCATTTCAGTCATTGCAGATGACACCAAACTGTGCAGTGGAATAACGTCCTTACAGGATGTCTTTAACTTACAAGCCAACCTCAATGCACTGTTTAATTGGGCAACTATGTGGCAAATGAGGTTTACTGTTGATAAATGTAAGGTTATGCACTTGGGGGCTAAGAATACCCATGCATCATACATACTAGGGGTAGTACAACTGGGGGAATCAATGGTGGAGAAGGATCTGGGAGTTCTGGTAGATCACAAGCTTAATGGCATGCAATGCCAAGCTGCGGTTTCTAAATCAAGCAAAATCCTCTTGTATTAAAAGAGGTATAGACACCAGAGAGACAGCTATCATACTACCCCTGTACAAATCATTAGTAATACCTCATCTGGAATATGCAGTTCACTTTTGGGCACCAATTCACAAAAAGAACATTGGGGAACTGGAGAAAGTACAGAGAAGGGCAACTAAACTGATACGAGGTATGGAGGAGATCAGCTATGAGGAAAGATTAGAAGAACTGAATTTGAGAAGAGGAGATTAAGGGGGGATATGATCAACATGTATAAATACATAAGTGGTTCATATAGTGAACTCAGTGTAGAGCTATTCACCCTGAGGTTATCACAGAGGGCAAGGGGGCACTCTTTACGTCTGGAGGAAAAGAAATTTAATCTCCAAAACACAAAGGTTTCTTCACAGTGAGAGCTGTGAACATGTGGAATAGACTCCCTCAAGAGTTGGTGTTGGCCAGCTCAGTGGATTGCTTTAAAAAAGGCCTGGATTGTTTCTTAGTTATACAGAATATAAGTGGATACTAACATTTATAGGTAAAGTTGATCCAGGGAATATCTGATTGCCTCTCGGGGGGGGGGAAATCAGGAAGGAATTTTTTTCCCAGCAGGAGAAAATTGGATCGTGCTTTGCTGGGGGTTTTTTTTTTGCCTTCCTCTGGATCAACTGTGGGTATATGGGAGAGATGCAGCCTCTAGGGTCTCAAAGCAATCCATAAAAAGGGGTAGGCAAGCAAATATGCAGCTGTGCCGACCAGGTACCAGCAGACCTCCACTGACCTAGGCCAGGGTCTACCTGGGGGTATGGATGAACCACCATTGAGGAAGACAGCACAGAGCTGCACTCTGAAGTAGTTCAGAGCCTGGGGAGATTGGGGGAACAGAGTACACCAATAGTAGTAGTGTAGTACCTTACACAAATTTGCTCTTGAGGAGACAGGGGAAGAAGTAGGGTAACAGAAACAACAGGCCTGGAGGGGAACCCCACAGAGCTGACAACCCCAGGGAGTACATGTGCCCCATGCATGCCCCGGAAGGGAGGGGGGCATCTACTTACCCATTCACAGGGTTGCAGGTAACACTTCAGAGATAGAACCTCCTCCCTGGCGATGTATGGTGGGGAAGGCTGTTGGCCAGGGTAACACTGACACAGACTGCAGGCACCCAGATATGTGTCCCTGCAAGATATTTTAACTCGCTGGCAGCCGCCATGGTCCGGGATAAGGCTGGTCACATCTGACCCAGAGCGGAGCTAAAGGTCTACGTGTGTTCGCTGGCCAGATTGTGGTAATCACTGGATCTAGGATTATCCAGCCTGGCTGTTGACTGAAGGTCTATGCAGGGGAAAAAAAAAAAAAAAAAAGGAAAAAATGCCTACAGAAATACAGGTCCCAACAGGGAACTAGGTCCATGCTCTTGAAACACTAGGCAGAAATAGCTAGCTTGCCTATAGCAAAGAGGGGGTTTAAAACAGATATGACTGCCTATAGGTGGTGCGGTTTTTTCTGCCTAGTGTTATGATAAGCTGTGTCCGTCGATGAATATATGAGAAATTGCAGTTATTTACCTGTTAACTGTATTTCCAGGAATCTTCCAGGACAGCTTCACGTGATAGGCTCCTCCCAGGAAACACCCGATCCACCTTCTTTTCCCATAAGTAGCCTCTCTCATTAGGGACCCTCAGTACAGGAATATGACCGAAGGCCTAGAATAAAGCATAAAGATGACAGTAGGAACAATATATCACCAGTCCACTGAATGACGGAACACCAGCATATAAGTACACAGTAATCGGGAGGTAGTTACGCTGTCCTGGAAGATTCCTGGAAATACAGTTAACAGGTAAATAACTGCGGTTTCCCTAGATATCTTCCAGGACAGCTTCACATGAAAGGATTGAATAGGAATACGTACGTTAGGGCAGGGCTGTAGCTTGCAGGACCTTTTTGCCAAACGCCTGGTCTTTGTTGCCAATCAGGTCCAACTGGTGTCTGGTGAAGGTGCTGAAGCTGGACCATGTTGCGGCCTTGCAGATCTGTCCAGGGGAGGCGCCAGCCTTTTCTGCCCAGGTAGCTGCTGTGGCCCTGATCGAATGCGCCTTTAAGCTAGGTGGAGGTGCCAGTGACGCAGTTTTGTATCCCTCTGAGATGGCTTCTCTTATCCATTTTGCGATGTTGCCTTTGGGAGGCATTGTATCCCTTTCTCGGGCCCTGGAATAAGACGAAGAGACTAGATAAGTGTCTCCATGTTTTCATGCGCGCGATGTACACAATTAGGGATCTCCTTACATCAATTTTGTTGTAGTCACCCTCTTTGGCGCGGCTTGGGTTTTTATCAAAAAGGATGGTATTTCCTGTGATCTGTGGAAATGTGACGAAACCTTTGCTAGGAATGCCGGATCCGTATGGAGGATGATTCTGTCTAACAGGATTGTGCAGTAAGGTTCTATTACTGACAGAGCTTGCAGTTCGCTGACTCTGCGAGCGGAGACCAGGGCTATGAGGAGAGTGGTTTTGAGGGTCAAGTGTCTGAGAGAGCATTTCTCCAAAGGGTTTAAAAGGTTCCTGCTGAAAACCTTTTAGAACTGTGCCTAGGTCCCATAGAGGGTACTTTGGCATGGACGGGACTCTGCATCTGGAGATGGCCCTCAGGAATCTGATTACTAAGGGATCCTCTGCTAATCTCAGCTCCAGGAAATTAGAGTGGCTACTTGCACTTTGAATGTATTGGCGGACAGGTTTTTGTCTGACCCGGCTTGAAGGAATTTGAGTACTGTATTTAGGATAGGGGCTCCTGACGACTCGTTCCCGATTCTCCAGAAGGAAACTTTTCTCCAGATTTTGTCATATGGCATTTGTCGACTTTTTCCGCCTATACAAGATGGTGGCTACTACTCTTTCTGATAAACTTTTTCCAGCTAGCCTGTTCCGCTCAGAAGCCAAGCTGTCAGGGATAGCTTTTCCAGGTGTAGATGTACCACTGCCCCCTGCACAATTAAGTTGTGCGTGAGCAGTATCATCCACGGGTCCGTAAGGCTCAGTTTCTTCAGGAAGGAGAACCATGATCTTTTGGACCAGAACGGAGCAATTAGGATGACCCTGGCTTGGGATGACTATCTTCTGTATCACCCTTCGTAGCAGTCTGAACGGTGGGAAAGCATAAAGGAGGTCTCCTTCCCATTGTTGGGCTAGTGCATCTGTCCCTGCGCTCCTGGGGTCCTTTTGCAGACAGAAGTATTTCTCTAGTTTTGCATTCTTTTTGCTCGCGAAGAGATCTATGGAGGGAGTACCCCATCTGGTGCAAATTTGGTCGAACGTTGTATGGCTGAGGCACCATTCTGACTGGTTGACTTCCTCTTGGCTCAACTGGTCCACTAGCTGATTTAGATCTCCTTTTAGGTGTAACGCTGTAATGGAATTTAGGTTCCTTTATGCTCAGCTCAGGAGGGTTTCCGCTAGTTCCATCAGTTTTGGGGACCTTGTGCCTCCTTGCCTATTCAAGTATGCGACCACTGTCGTGTTGCCGAACAGGATCTGAACCTCCCCCTTCTATTTTCTCCTGAAAAGCCATGAGGGCTCTGAAAATTGCCAATCTCCCTGAGATTTCCGGGTCCCACTTGCCCTGGGTCAGGCAATCCTCCATGTGTGTGCCCCACCCCCACATATTTGCGTCTGTGGTGAATCTTATTGGGTTGGCTTGCTTCCACCTTCTTCCCGCTTTTAGTGTGTGGATGTTCCCCCACCACTCCAGTGATTCTCTCACTTTGTGTGTGAGGCGGATGCTGGAATCTAGAAACGCTTGTCTGCCATCACAGTGGGAGAGTACGTGGTTCTGTATCATTTTGAGTGTAGTTGTGCCTATTGTAACCCCGGAATGGCTGCTGTCATGTGCCCGACGAGCTTCATAGAATTTCTGACTGTGCAAGTTGCCATCCCCCAGAGGGTTTTCATGTCTTGTTGTAGTTTGAGTGCTTTTTCTGCGGTCGGGTATAAGCAAGTATTTGTGGAATCTAGAACGTATCCCAAATACATGATCTTCCTGGAAGGGACTGATTTCTCAATGCTCATTAACCACCCTGGGTTTTCCAGGAAGGATATTGTGTGCTCCACGTGGCATTTCAGGGCTCTGTGTCCGCAAATAAGAGCGGATCGTCCAGATAGGGGGATGAGGTTTATCTGTTCTAGCCTCAGGGCTTGCTGAAGTTCCGCTAGGATCTGTGTGAATATTCTTGGAGCTGAAGATAGACTGAAAGGGAGTGCATTGAATAGGAATAAGATCGTCCTCTCTTTGCTTTTTATTGCGAACCTTTGAAATTTCCTCAATTCTTCCCTTATTGGGACGTGAAGGTATGCGTCCTTAAGGTCTATTGATGCCATAAACGCACCAGGTGGAAGGAGTTCTTTCGTCGTGTATATAGTTTCCATGCGGAATTTTTGGGGTTTTATGAATTCGTTCACCTTCTTCAGGTTGAGTATCATTCTGTAACTTCTGGATGCCTTTCTTAGTAAAAAAGAAAAAAAAAAAAAAAAAAGGAAGAAGAGTAGAATCCTCTTTCCCCTTTCTTCCTCCTCTAGCTGACAGACCATGTTCTGTTGGAGCATCTCTTCCAGGAGGTTCACAAGCGCATCCGCCTTTTCCTCGTCCCTTGGTAAGGGGGTCGCGAAAAACCTCCGAGGGGGGGAGTCGTGAAAACTCTATCCTGTAGCCGTTGTGAACTGTGCCTAGGATGAATGCATTCTGGGTAGTCATTAGCCATTGTGTGTGGAGGTGTCCCAGTCTTCCTCCCACCTGGCTTCGCCAGTCACTTGGGCCGAGTCTTGGATTTGACCTGGTTGGGGTTGAAGAGAAAGCCTCCCTTCCTCTTTGAGGTTCAGCCCTTTTTCTGACCTGGAAATTTTGCCTCCCTTGTTGCCTGCTGCCTGTTGGGGTGAAAAAATTTCTGTCCCGCTTGCCTGCTGGGGGTAGGTAATCCTTTTCTTCTATCGGCCGATCTCGAGGACCGAGGTCAATTCTGGCCCAAAGAGTAGTTTCCCTTCAAAGGGTAGGCCGCAGAGCCTGGATTTGGAGGTGACATCTCCTTGCCAGGATTTTAACCAAATGGCTCTTCAGGCTGAGTTTATGAGTGCAGTTGATCTTGCTGTATACTTTATTGTTTCAGCCGATGCGTCTACGATGAAGGCTACTGCTTTCTCCAAGACCGGTAATGATTTGAGCATTTCCTCCGCTGGCGTATCTTGTTCCAGGTGAGAGTGAAGCTGGCCCAGTCATACATCCAGGGTTCCGGAAACGCAGGTAGTTGCTATTGCTGGTTTAAAGTTCACCGCAGACGATTCCCATGCCCTTTTAAGAAATGTGTCGGCCTTGCGGTCCATTGGGTCCTTTAAAGAACCTCCATCTTCAAACGATAGATCTGTGGATTTAGAGATCTTAAAAAGTGGGGCGTCTGATTTCGGGCAGGACTCCCACATGGACGCATCTTTGTCCTTAAACGGGAAAAGCCTTTTCAGATTCTTAGGGAAAAAAGCCTTCCTTTCCGGCTTTTCCCATTCCCTCCTTATGGTAGACTATAGGGTGGAATGGACTGGGAATGTGCGTTCGCTTTTCTTCTTTAGGCCCGCATAAAGTTGGTCATGCAGAGAGAGATCTGGTTGTTCCTTTAAGTCTTTGAGTGTATTGGAGGCCAGGCTTTTGTCTGCCCCGGCTTGAAGGAATTTGAGTGCTGTATTAAGGATGGGAGGGGGGGGGGAGCGGTGGCAGCCCACAGGCTCCTCCCCCAGCTCTGACAGATCTGCCTCCATTCTGCTGCTTTCCCGCTCTAGGCGCGGCTGTGTTTGAAGGGTAGTAGGGCTCCGCCCCCTCCCTTGGGTCCTGGTACACTGGCTTCCCCTCACAGCTGTGGTGGCTGAAGCAGCTGTGGCGTGGGGCAAAACTTGCAGCCTTCCACCCATATTCAAGATGGCGGTGGGCCTCTTCCTGTTTAAGCGTCGAAAGTGACCCTCGCGGGTTCCGGCGACCGGAAAGGACGATCCCGGTCGTGACGTCATCCTCCTGCGCCTCGATGTCAGCTTGCAGCGGAGGAAGGTAGGCTGTTTTTGCCCCACAGGGTAGCAGTCCCTCCCAGTAAGCCAGCGGAGCGGACTGTCACCCCTGGAGAGCCCCACAGAACCATAAAGAGGAGGGTGCTGTCACCCCCAACCCCTGGAGAAAAGGTGGGTTTTGTAGGGAACACTGGAGAGGCCACCCCACAAGGCCCCTGCCTTGCTAGAAAATAGGAGGAGGGGTAGCCCCATCCAGGAGGCCTCTGTACCCTGCCAGATGACCATCTAAAAAGAAAAAAAAAAAAAAAAAAACACCATGGGAGCAGTTCCTAATCCTTGTCCGGAGGAAACACGAATACTGAGGGTCCACTAGGGAGGGAGGCTAGAGGCTACTTATGGGAAAAGAAAGTGGATCAGGTGTTTCCTGGGAGGAGCCTCTCGTGTGAAGCTGTCCTGGAAGATGACTAGGGAAATATAGTTTCTCAAACAATTAGGTTCTGCTGCACTGAAGGTTTCCAAGAGCACAGTGGCTTCCATGATTGGAAGAAAATTTTGCACAATTAGAACTCTTCCAAGAGCTGGTCGCCTGGTCAAACTGAGCAATCAAGGGAGAAGGGCCTTAGTAAGGTGTGACCAAGAACTCCATGGTCACTGACGGAGCTTCAGAGAATCTGTGTGGAGATGGGACAAAGTTCCAGAAGGACAACCATCACTACAGCTCTTCACCAATCTGGGCTTTATGGCAGAGTGGTTAGACAGAAGCCACAAGACACATGACAGCCTGCCTTGAGTTTGAAAAAAAAAAAAAAGCACCTGAAGGACTCTCAGCGGGCTGAGGAGAAAAAAAAACTAATTTTTGATGAAAAGAACAAACCACTCAGAATACAGGATTCATTATAGTTTATTTTATGATAAAAAGTATGAAACATACAATTATATGGAGGATGTCTTGAAGTCACATTTATGTTTATTTTGGTTAGAACTGTTAGAATGATTCCGATATTCAATAAATATGATTCTGCATCTGCAAATATGCAATAGAATATATTGCTGTGAAAAATCCCACTGCCTACGGGAACAAAAAAAAAAACACTGTCTAAAGTCAAAAGCAAAATCTGCGCCTATAGCTGTATAATAAAAAAAAAAAAAACAACATTTAAAAAAGTCAGGCGTATAAAGTTTTCTGCACATATGTATGATCATTTTTAAAGTGTGTAGGTTGCTGAACCCAATACTTCATTCTGGATATGCTCATTTTAATTGTTTGGAGAAAATAGGAGTTCTATTTTATTTACAAGGTTTGCTTATAATTTCTTAAAGCTGGAGTTTAAAAAGTTACTAAACCCACAACAGTAAAAATCAGTCTGTATATGCAGTAAAGCATGCTTGTTATACTGTGGAACCTATGGGGTTAATCCTCTGCATTGTGTAAAAAGGCAGTTTGATTCTGACTTCTCTGCGCCTCCTCTTGTTCAAATGTCCACATCTTATATCCTGATAAGACAGACTGAACCATAGCCATTCTGCACATGCTTAGTTTAGTGTGCATTGCTAGAGGTTTTCTTCTTCTTGGGAGGGTACATGTGATCAGCACTGTCCAGACAGAAGTCAGAGGTTTTGCTTCCTCCTAGAGCAGAAAGAAAACTCCTCCTACAAGCTTTAACCAGTGCTCTGCTGAATTCTGCTAGAAGTCACAAGACTGCTCTAACTGCTGAAGGGAAAAAGGTATTTAGCAGCCTATATTTACTAAAATAATTGCATTCCATATTCTGTGTACTGTGGAAGACCAGATATAGTGAATGCAGGGGACCTGGTTTTAGTAATACTAAGGCTGGCCATACACTATACAATTTTCTGTCCAATTTCCTTTAGAAGTTGATGAATTCTGTGGAAATCTGTTCAAGGATGCACCTTGCCCTGATTTCATTTGAATTCAATTGAACTGACATTTCTTGCAAGGAACCCCACAAAAGAAAAAGCTAATATTTGTCTGTTAAAATGTATTGTAAACATTGCAACAATTTCCGCAGGGAGAACTTTCATACCTTTATATATACACACACACACACACAACTGATAAACAGTGATAAAAGTCATAAAAACAAAATTCACACGTATATTTAAGGAGTAAAAGGTTTTTAATGCTTAGGAAGGGGAAAAAAAAAATTGTGAATGAGCTAAAATGGTAGAATTCACCAAATTGTCTTGACATTTTATACATTTAGGACATGTATTCCCAGAAAGTAGAGCTTAGTTTTGCACCTATAAAAAGTCATATGCATAAAAGGTAACCTCTATTCCTTGTTTAACTGTAATCCCCAGTTTTCCCCGTTAGCAATTTCCACCTAAACAGACAAAAATAGTTCCCATCTCTTATGTACTTGGAGAAAGGAAACTGTTTTTTTTTTTTTTTTAATTCAAATCACGAATATTGCTCAACAGCAGTCATTACAAGGTGGTTGCAGTCAAGTCCATTAGGAACTCCTTCCAAGTGCTATGGATGGCCCTAACATAAACTGTTCAGAATAAATGTTGCCTTGACTTCAGCTTCATCTCTAAGCTAAGACCTTGCATGCTCTAAAATTCAAAGAATGGGGTGTTATTGTGTGTCAAGGCATTGGTTTGAGGAACAATGGGAAAATTGGCCATAGCTCAAAACTGGACCTGACATCAAGGACAGAGTTAAAGTGTGTTCCCACGATCAGACGATCTTGAATATTGTGTTACACACCACAGAAACCACACCAAATTCATTTTAAGGGCCCACGTGCATTGTGCTATGTTCGGCTGCATAGCTCAACACACACCCAACATAATAAAAAGCTGAAATCCATTGTTTATATCAATGTGGCATGTTTTTGTGCATTTTGTAAAAATGGAATGTGCGGTTGTTAATTGCAGCACAATACCTGTATGTGTTTTTGGCATCTTGTTGTGAAAAAATAAACATGCACTTCAATGCTATGTGTTAAAAAAAAATACTCATTAGTGCAACGCAAAGCATTAAAAACATGTCAGCTAAAGTGCATTTAGTGCCTATTCATACTTGTCTGTCTTCAATCAGCAAAGACAAAATTAGCTTTCGCTGTTACTTTTAATAGATTGTATTTTACTGTGAAAATGCATTTCAAGTGGAAATACCATTCATTTCCTAGAGGCTTTCACATCTATGCACTGCTGTTCAGTGGGAAAGGGTCTATTCACACGTATATATATATATATATGCATTACCTGCCATCAATGCAAGCTAAATCAGATGGACAAGGTGTGAATCCAACCTTAAAACCAAATCCAGTAAAATTAAGTTAAAACATAACTGCATCAAAGAGCAAAATGCTTAATTTATACACTTACAGTAGACGTTTCAGGGTACTAAAAAACAAAATGCCTTACTATAAACTACCCAGGCATTAGAAAGCAATCCATCTCCAATAATCCTATGCACAGTACTGGCACATCAGCAGGGAAAGCTCCCGTGATGCTGTGTAGGAGCTTATTATGATAAGCACTGAACAACACCCCCTGCTCTACTGAGCATTTAAAAAGGATCCCACCACTCTACTTTGTACAGACTGCCCTGAATCCCTTTGAGTGGTTGCAGATCACAGAATCATGATTAGTCAATTATGGTAAGGGAAAGTTTGTGCATCGGTACAAAAATCCCCTTTTTCTCTCACACACAGTCGCTTCATCTTAGGAGAAAAGATCTGATGGGCAGAGTCAGCATAAGACTGTAAATAAAACCTACATTACTAGAAAAAAAACAAAACAAAACAAAAAAAAAAAACCCACACACACCTTGCTCCTCAAGCTTAGGCAAGGTTGAGGATAATATAAACAAGTTCTCCTTCGGAACAAGTTACATGTTCCGCCCGTTTTTAGGGGGGGGAACGTGTAACATGTTCCCACAGCCGTGCCTGATGCGCCCCCCCCCCCCGATAGTATGGGCAGACTTCTCCCCGTACCATCTGTCAGATTTGAAAACAGCATGGTCATGCGGGGCTCCGCCCACACGGCCGAATCACTCACAGAGTTCTGTGAAGCCTTAGCAGCTGTCAGCTTGTTGTTTTCACTGAACTACCGCGGTGCTGTGCAGCGCCATGGTAGTTTATTCAAGCTTCCTGTCAGAATATGTGCTTGCTCGTATATCCCGTACGGCTAGCAGATATTCTAACAGGTCTGCAGGAGACCTGCATGGCATCAGCTATCTACTGATCACTGGTGCAATACTTTACAGGCTCCTTTGGAGCAAAATATAATAAAATGCACATTTTTATTTTACCTGCAGGAAAAAAAAAAATGTGCATTTATTATTTTTTCACAAAAATGTGAACTTATCCTTCAAAGAGGCATCATGAATAGGAGTGGAGTGCAGAAGGCATAACAGTGGCCAGTACATGCAGGAGAGCAGAGCACAGGGTATCATACTGAGAAATACACAGGTGCATCTCATTAAATTAGAACAAAAAAAAAAGTAAATTTCAGTAATTCAATTCAAAAAGTGAAACTCATACTATATAGATTCATTACACAAAGAGCTATATATTTCAAGCATTTTTAAATTTTGATGATTATGGCTTACAGCTAATGAAAACCCAAAATTAAGTATCTCAGAAAATTAGAATATTGTGAAAAAGTTCAATATCGTGGACTCATGGGGGTTTATTTACTAAACCTGGTTGACTCAGAATCTTGTCCACTTCTGCATAAAAACCAATCAGCTTCCAGGTTTTATTGCTGAAGCTTAACTGAACATGCTGAGGTTAGAAGCCCATTGGCTACCATGCACAGGTGCCCAAGATTCTGAGTCAACCAGGATTAGTAAATAAACCCCACGGCGTCACACTCTAATCAGCAAATCAACTCAAAAAACCTGTAAAAGGTTTCCTGAGCCTTTAATTGGTCTCTCAGTCTGGTGCAGTAGGTTACCCAATCATGGGGAAGACTGCCGACTTGACAGTTGTCCAGAAGACAGTCACTGACACCCTCCACAAGGAGGGCAAGTCACAGAAGGTCATTGATAAAGAAGCTGGCTGTTTAGAGTGCTGTATTCAAGCCTATTAATGGAAAAGTTGAGTGGAAGGAAAAAGTGTGGTAGAAGAAAGGTGCAGAAACTGCAGATTCAAAAGTTACCTGGCAGTTTAAATGTCAGCATGCTTGTCTGTACATGAGCAAACTCAGGCCACTTGAGGGATCGCTCAAACCAGCCATGACAAAAATCACAGTCAGACCTGCTGAGCAAGCTGAAGGCACAGAGCATCCTGGACTTTGGCAGAGCAGTGGAAGGAGGAAAGGATGGCAAAGCACTAAGCACAGGCATGACTAGCAACTGCAGCTTCCCAGGCTCAGAGAGAGTACAAAAAAGCCGATACAGAGATCAATTGAGGATTAGACAGCTAACAAGAAAGTATTGGAAAGTGCAGATGGTGGGAGGGATGAAGCGATGATTGGAGACTGCTGCCAGGGACGAGGAAAGACTGCACAATGCTCTTGATGAAAGCATACGTTGGTGGCTTTAGGGGTTTTTACACACACTCCCGGTGACAGCAGCCACCAGGAGTGTATGTAAAACTGACAACTGCATGGAAGCAATCTGGCAGCTACACAGCGATCAATTTGCTTTCATATACCCCTGGTAATTTTTTTAAGTTTTACCAAAAAGTACCCTAATTGATTTCCATTCAAATTTAAAGTTGGAATCAGCGAGATTCACTGCAAGGATACTGTTGCTTCAGAGAATGTGACAGTGTATTTTTACCAAAATTAACCTCACACAGTAAAAAGAAAGAAGAATACACACGTACAGTAATTATTACATCCTCTGAAAGAAAAAAAAACAAACACCAAAACACCATACAAATACATACAGCAAGAAAATATACAGGCAGTTCTTATTTTGTTACTACACTATAAAATGGCAGTAAAACAAAGTAAAATTGGATAAAACAAAAATTGCACATTTACAGGGACCAGAATACTTTTAAACTTCATACTGGCTAAAGCCAAACGTTTTCCAAACCCCCCCCCCCCCCCCCCAAAAAAAAATAAATCTGTACAAGGGACACTACTTACCTCCAGTGAGGAGTCCCTTGTGCTGCTGTATACGTAAAATCTTCCTCCTCCTCCAGTATACCCACCCTTTTCATCCACCTCCTCCATTCATATTATAGGCGTACTACAGCACCATAAATGGAGGGGCAGACCTATCAATCATTCGCCTGTCCTCCAATCATAGATCTGTTTTATTGATAGAAACTGTAGTATGGCTTCTACGAATGGATGAGCTGGGCAGAAAGGGCGGGCATAGTAGAGTACTTTTGATGGGTACCTTTCACTGCCCCTTAGTTCGATTAATGCTCATTACAACGAAAGATTACAGCGGTGGTGGAATGGGGGTTTATCAGAGGAGGAAGATTTCTGAAAAAGGAGGATACAGCAGCACAAGGGGCACATCTCACTGAAGGCACGTTATTTTTAAAAAGGTAAAAATGCAAGTTTTAAAAAAAAATGTACAATACAGCAATACTTCACTCCATGTACAGATTACAAAAAAAAAATATACATTTAAAATACTGATACAAAAAAAAACAAACAAAAAAAAAAAACAACAACTTAGAATTCTTTAACTAGTATATTTTACAAAAGTTATTTTTTTGCATAAAGACCATTGCCACATAAAAGTGGAATAATATGAAAAGACACAGCATCTTTGGCATATTGGCACCTACAGCAAGGAGTTTTTTTTTTTAAATTTAGAAATCTAGTCATCGTCAAGTCTCAACTGTGTTCCCACAGCCCCCACGCAAAAAAATGGGGATATTTTATCATGAACCTGGAGAGACTTGAATGTGAAAAGATGTTCAAAGTTGGCAGCATTGTAAAAAGAAACACTACCTTCATCACAATTTAGGTAGACCCCTATCCTTTCAGGGTGTTCCCGAGGATTTAAGAGGGTGTCAGGATTGGTGAAGGCATAGTATCGATCCATATACAGGCCAAGTAGACCTATTGCCCATATTCCACCATTGGGCTCAATTCTAAATGGTCCTTTGCGGCATACAGACGATTTAGCAACCCCAATAGTCCAATATATGCCACCTCCCACTTCCACGTTCCAGTAATACCTCCCTGATTTGAATCCAGCATTAGCCAATACACAAGGCTTCGAGTCAAATCTTTCGGGGCATGGAAATCGACTTATAGGATCTTCTACATATCTGACACACTTTCGTTTGCAGGAAACCAGAAGGTTTTGATTGATTGTTTTAAGGTCAAAGGATAGTAGAACTAGAAAGGGAACAGGAAAATAAAGTTATTTCTATTACTTCTATAAAAGTAGAGTTTGTACTACATGCAGCAGCCTCACCAGGTTTGGCTTTGCGAAAGTCTGGCAGCAAATCGCTCCTCTGAGGCTGGATGCATGTTCTGGGATCTCTGGACTGAAGATGTGCAAATTCGAAATTGGATCTAAAAAGCAAGTAAACTCAAAAAGTTATGCACTTCTGCAGCAATTCAGAACTTATTTCTAAAGTGATGGTGTAGTGCACACTATTAAATAAAAGTGTTATACTTCTAGAGTTTTGAAGCAAAACAAAAATTAAAATCAGAACAGCATTTTTGGACTTATAGTTGCTACGGAGGGAGGTCCTAATTTCACTTTTTTCAGGTCGGTGTTCTGCATTTAGTGCAACTTTGTTTCTCTTTTAGCTATGGCCGTGAACTTCAGGCTTCAGCCGCTTCCTGTCATCTTAAAAGGTCTCCTGTATTTCTCAGCACTACAGGGGTGACGTAATGCTGTAGCCAACATAGCAAGTGTGCTTTACTATGAGCCCAAACAGCACAGTGAATATGCCCCCGGCAGCTCAAATCACACAGACTGCTGGGACATACAGCCCCTGTGCAAGTGCTGCACTCACTTCAAGACAACAGAAAGTACAAGAAGAATATATGAATGTAGCAGTCACCACAACAATCCAGAAAAAAAAAAAAAGGATTTTTGTACTTACTGTAAAATCCATTTTCTGGGGTTCATTGGGGAACAGGAAAAAAAACAGACCACGCACGCACGCACGCACGCACGCACACACGCACACACACACGCACACACACACGCACACACACACAAAAACCCATCCTTCTCCCAGAAGGCTATGATCATAAAACAGAGGGGTGTTTCACTCAGTGGGCTACAACATACAAACTGCTTACAGGCCCACAAAAACAACAGAAATGGTGACTACCTGCATCTCAAAGAAAAGTCACCTTAAGGACTTCTGTATGAAATGGCATGAATATCCACTAGCTTAAACACTTGCCTTGCAGAGGTGATGGCAACAAGAAACCTTGTGTGTGAGTGGAGTGGGGAAAATCACTGATCAGTTCAAATGACAGTTTTTGAAGTACCAGAAAAATAACCAAATTTAGATCAATGAGTTACAAGGGAGCACACAGTTGGAGCCACATGGGAGATACCCTGCACAAAAGTCTTGATCAAAAGAAAGGAAAGCCAGTGATATCAGGAACAAGACTGCAAATAGAGAACTGATCCTTGATGGTGCTAAGGGTCAAATGCCAATTCAGTCACATTTTTTTTTTTTTTAAAAAAAAGAAGAAGGACAGGATTCATCCCACAAAGATTCCTGGATAAAAAAAATCTGGTCTTGCACCACATGGAGTAAGCTTCCAAGTGCAGTTGACAGACTTTGCGGGATGTAGACTTCTTAGCCTTAAGCACTGTGGAGCTCACCAATTTAAAGATTACTCTGTCCCATTTAGCAGAGGTAAATTGCATTTGAGCCAGCAGAGCTGGACAATTTGAAATAGCACATGGAGAGTCTTGCCAGGAGTCATTAGGTCAAGGTACTACATCCACCTGGGATTATAAGGATCACCACAATGCCCTGCATCCTGATCCTGTGAGGCAGACCAGAAAGGAGATTCAAGAGAAGAAAGACATAGATCTTGGTGTACTGATCCCATGAAGCCACCAGAGCATCCACTGCTTCCGCTACAGCATATCTGAAGACAAACCTGTCCAGTTTGCTATGAACCAGAAGTCCACATCCAGCATCTCCCATCAGTGACGCGGAACACCTTCGATGTAAGGACTTTCCTCCTGAATCCAGGCACTGCCAGCTTAAAAAGTATGATTACCAGCTGTCTATGCCTTGAATGTAAATAACTGACAAAGCTAGAATGTGAAGTACTGCACAGGACAGGATTTGTTTTCTCTTCCACCTTGATGATTTTTTGCCTTAATACAAAGAATGCATTAATATGCACTGCATACTAGCACATTATGACACACTTAACTGAAAACAAAGCCTTCTAGTGGCATGCCGTCACGGGAACCAGCGCTTCTATCTTCACACAGTCTTCCTTCCTTCGCAGGCTTCGGTTCAATTTTAGTCTGATCACAACACCCTTTTCCACGTGGCCTCAGAATGTTAAAGGTGCATTTTAGCAAAGCTCAGTTGTGACTGCATGTGGCCTTTCTTGAGGAGTGGATTTTTTTTCTTGCAACCCTCCCATACAAGTCACATTTGTGGAGAATTGTGATATTGTTGTCAAATGCACACATTGACCACTCTGTCAAAAATTCCTGCAACTGCTTCAGAGTTGCTGTAGGCCTCTTGGTAGCCTCTGACTGATTTCCAGCAGGCCATTTCATCCAGTTTGGAGCGACATGCTAATTCATGGCCAGGGAGGGTCTGTATTGTACCAAATACCTTCAACTTCTTAATAATAGACTTGACTGTGCTTCTAGGCACCTCCTAGCCACCCCTAGTTCACCATTTACTTCAGTTGCAGGGACGGAAATGCTCCAGTAAAGCCCTTTTCATGCGGAGCTAATCACAATGAGCACAGTTGAAAGTCAAATGGCTTTGTGTGCCATTGAGAAGGTGAATAGCTACACCTGACTGAGTTTACAAGTCATTTTTTAGGAGGCGGTGATCCTTTTTCCAACTCAGGAAAAAGAAACAAAAAACAAACCCCAGAATCACTGACATGTTGGTGTTATAGCTTTCACCTGGATGTTCTAACTTGCACTGAGCAATAACAGCTGGATAAAAAAAAAACAAAAAAAAAAAAAAAACACACAACACAGTGTCTTTATTTCAGGCTGCAAAGCAACAAAATTATTATTTTTAGGGGGGTTGATTCTTTTATATACCCACTGTATTTACTGTACCTATAGGTAAGCCTATAATAAGGCTTGTGTATAGGTAAAAAAAAAAATATACAATGTGACTACAACCACTTTAAGGCCGAAAATGGCATCAGCAGAGGCCTGAACATTATCTGGTAAAACTTAAACGTGTGAACAGAAGACCAGATGGCAGCCTTTTAAATATGAGAAATAGAGGATTGGTGCTGAAAAACTCAAGAAGTATTGACTGAATGAGTCAAGTGAGCCTTAAAAAAAGAGAAAGGAGGAATCTTATCCTTACGGGTGTGATACTTAGTGATATACTGCCATATCTACCTAAAAATGGTTGAATGAGATCTAGGACTTATTTTGCAAGAGCCCACAGACAGAACAAATAGATATCCATATGTGGATGGAAGCAGTGGCTGATAAATAAAACTTACACTGTGCATATTACATCTAAAAACAGTGTTGAGAGATCTCTTTGGGATGCTTAGGAGCAGGAAAAAGAAGGCAGTACAGTATCCTGATTAAGGCGGATGGGAGAGACCATCTTAAGTAGAAAAGAACTCTGAGGCCTGAAAACTGTCTTGTCTTTATAAAGAACAAGGAAGGATGCTTTACAAGATAAAGCTGCCAGTTCGGAGACCCATGCTATTGATGTGATAGCCCTTGAAAAACTACCTTATAAGTTGGCCAGGGAAATATCCTGAAAAGGCTCAAGGGGAGGCTTTGTACAGCAGCCAGGACCAAAATTACACTGTGTGCACAATTATTTTGACCAAATCATCATTTTTATGCATATTGTCCAACTGCACGCTGTATAACCTTGAATGCTTATTGGATTGAAGAATATCAGGTGGTGTGTATTTGTGTAATGGAGGGTGTGGCCTAAGGAGATCAACACTAATATATATATATATATATATATACACACATATACATATACACACACACACACACACACACACACACACACACACGTGCATAATTATTAGGCAGCTTCTTTTCCTCTTGCAAAATGGGGAGAAAAAAGAAATTTAATTGATTTGTCTTTCAGAGTGGGGGGGAAAAAAAAAAAAAAAAAGGGGGAAGATGCAAAAGATTTAAGAAGAATCAAAACGTAAAGTTTCCAGGAAACCATTACCCTTCAGTGCTGTCATATTCCAGAACTGCAACCTACCTGGAGTGCACAGGAGTACACATGGCCAAGGTATGGAGGGCTGAAACCTGACCACCACTGAACAAGGCACATAAGTTGAATTGTGGAGACTGGGCCAAGAAATACAGAAATATCCGAAGACAGATTTTTCAAAGGTTTTATGGACTGATGAGATGAGAGTGGCTCTTGACAGGCCAGATAGATGAGCCCGTGGCAAGATCAGTAACGGGCACATAGCTCCACTTCGACTCAAATGCCAGGAAGGTGGAGGTGGGGGACTGGTATTTTTAAAGATGAGCTAGTTGGACCTTTTCCAGTTGAAGATGGACTCAAAATCAACTCTCAAACCTACTGCAAGTTTTTAGAAGACACTATATTCAAGCAGTAGTACAGGAAAAAGTCTGTATCGTTCAAGAAGACCATATTTATTCAGGACAATGGTTCATCACATGCATCGAACTACTCCACTGCTTGGCTAGCCAGTGAAGGCCTTAAAAGATGAAAGAATGACATGGCCCGCTTCCTCACTTGACTTAAACCCCATTGAGAACTACTTGTGGGCCCTTCTTCGGGAGATTTACAGTAAAGGGAACAAAAAAAAAAAAAACAAAAAACACACAGTACAAAAATCACTGAACAGTGCCTGGGAGGCTGTGGTTGCTGCTGCACAAAAAGTTGCTAGTCAAATGATCCAGAAACTGACAGACTCCATTAATGGAAAGCTTATGACTGTTATTGAAAAGTAGGATGGTTATAATAGTCACGGTCTTATTTTTAAATTCTGGAAATTTTGGAAATGTTTGTTTGTTTCTAAATTTTGAGTTATTATTCTCACTTTAACAGATAAAAACAAAGTGAGATGGGAAAATTTTCCTTTCATTTAGTTGCATAATAATTCTGCACACTGTTTGCCCAATAATGCTGCACACAATATTCTTAAATATTCAGGTTTCTTAAACATTTGTATTGACAGAGCACTGTAGTTGTTCAATAATGGAACTGATCCTCAAAAATATAACTTGACTAATAATTATGCACACAATGTAGTATCTCAAAAGCATGAAAGGTGCATAAATGGGAGAAGCAATGTGAGTCACCCCTGAACAGAGGCCGTTACCTCTAAGCCTGCGGTCTGTGAAAGAGAATGGCAAAAAGGAAGAAACCTGACCCTTGAGTGTGCTCAAGGCTTACTTTTCCTCCAGATTGGAGAAAGGGAAGGATACTTTCCATGGAATATCTTCTACGGTGAAACTTCCGTGCCTTAGAAGTAAACCTTCCAAGTGCAATGACAGACCTTCCCAAAAGTTTAGTTTTAAGCAGCGTAGAAATAAAAGTCAGACTCTCAGGACTTCAACAGTCAAGCTGTTAAAACATGCAACCATGAAGCAGGATGGTAGACCCGTCCTTGACGCAGCAGGATAGGATGGCCTGGAATTACCTATGAAGTTTTTTTTATTTAAATAAAAATTTCTTCACAAATTTAGGCCAAAATGTATTCTACATGTCTTTGCTAAAAAAAAAAAAAAAAAAAATCCCAATACGTGTAAATTAATTTGTTTACGTGAAAGTTATAATTTCTACAAAACGTGGTGTATATATACTGGAATTATTTTATACTAGTAATGGCGGCGATCAGCAACTTATAGCAGGACTGCGGTGGGCATTCTGATACTGGGTGGGAACTGACTAACTGCCGCTGACATCCCCAGTGACACTAATACAGTAATAAAAAGCACTGACACTATACTAATGACACTGGCCAGGAAGGAGTTAACATCTGGGGCGATCAAAGGATTAAACTGTGTGCTGTGCTCTACTAGGGAGGCATGCTGTTTTGTATCGCTCTGCTGTGCAGCAAAATACAAAACAGCATGTCCATGCTGACAGGAGACCTGTGTTTACACTGTCTCCTGTCAGCTTTCCCCGACGATTGCCGAGTGCCAGCCGGGACCCGGTGATTGACATCTCTAGCCGCCAATAACAGCATGGGTAGGGCGGCACGTGCGTCCCCTTACCTGGAAATGCAAATCATGTATATGTACGTGATTTTGTGCAGCCCTGCAACAGTACTTCTGATATAGGGCAGAGGGCAAGCGGTTAATTAATGATATAAGCAGCAGCTGTGGCACTGCCCGACTGAGCCATCGGTCGTCCGTGAAACTGGTCGATCCATCACAACATAGATAGGTTGCACCCAAAGCTCTAAAGCGTTTTGTATGTTTCACATGGACCCGTAGGGCGTGGGCAGAGTGCACCTTCAAGAGGAGACTGGGAATCCACATATTTCTGGACAGACTATGCAGCAACATGGAGGGTCTGAGCAAGCAGCTTGTTTAAGGGCTCATTCACACCTGACTGTTTTACCAACTCTTGCCAAACGCCCCTATAGTGTTTGGAAAGCGTTGGTCCGGTGTTTGCGGAGCATTTTTTTAACGTTCGGCAAACGCGGTTCAGCAGCGGTTGCTAGGCGTTTTCCGAGCGTTAAAAACGCCCCACAAACGCCTATAACGCTTCTCAAACGCCTTTCTGCCATCTGCACACAACGCTAGTGTGAACGTAGCCTAAGATTCAGAGGGCCTTGGACAAGAATGGAAGAGCTACAAACTGGAAGTGCTGCTTGCCTAAAGCAAACTGCAGGAACAGCTGATACAGGAGAAAAAATAAAAAATAATCACTCTTAAAAAGAGTGAAAGTGGTTATAAAGGCTGAAGGTTTTTTACCTTCATGCATTCTATGCATGGTAAAAAAAAAACCAAAAAACAAACAAACATTCTGTTTGCAGCCGCACCCCCCCCAGCCTTCCCCACATACTTACCTGAGCCCCACCCAGATCTAGCAATGTCTCCCTGGTTACCCCCTCACTGGCTGAGACAGCAGCGGTAGTCATTGGCACCCAATACTATCAATCACAGCCAGTAAGTCAATGAGGAGAGAGTGAGAGCAGGGCCGAACCATGATCAGTATATGAATGGAAACACGGCGCAGTGGCTCGGGAGCGAGCCTGCTAGAATGGCTAAGCAGAAGAGAGGGGCCTGAGCGCTGACAGGGGACCCGAGAAGAGGAGGATCGGTGCTGCTCTGCACAAAAAATTATTGCGCAGAGCAGGTATGTGTTATTTAAAAAACAGAAAAAAAAAAAACAAAAAAACAAAAAACACAACACTACACAATACAAGTCTTTAATATCAATTGAAGTTGTGGCAAGGCAGTCTGAAGGGCCCACATTCTCATCAGGGAAAATGGAGTGAAATGTTCTGAACTCAAAATGCATCCCCAATTGGCAAAAATTGGGCACCCCTACATTGAGATGGGCACTTGGTGCCAGACTTGGATGTCCAGAACCTTTGATGAAACTAAGTGGAGGCCAGGGAGAGGCAAAATTACATCTCCATGTGAAGAACCAAGCATAGTCTTCTTAATCTTCCAGCTAAAAATGGGAATTCTAAGCCAGAAACCGGAGTTATCCTACTGGACAAGGTGGCGATTGTGATGTAAGTGCCCCACCTCATTCATTCAGAGAACAGTGAATGGCGTCCATGCCAAGTAAGCAACACCCTGTGGTTACTATGTAGAAGCGATCACTGTGGTAGCGACGACCAAAGTAGTGATTCTCTGTTTCCACAGCAGTGTTACAGGTATGGCAAACATACTTATATTTGTCTAAGCTGAACCAATGTACAATAAAATTCATACCTGGAATCCAACTTTATGTTGTTTTGCAATACAAAACTATTTTCTTTCCAAATGTAAATAAAATTAAGTTAAAGAATGATAAATATTTAAAGAGGAGGTTTACCTGGCTGAAGAAGTTTTCAATTCCTAGAAGACATTAAGAGAAGAAAACGGTCAGACTACAAATCAAGGAGGTGCATACCACTATCCAAAACTAAATTTAGAGGCTTTAGATACACTTTTAAACAAAAACAAACAATCTAGAACACAAATGCAGGCAAGACACTAGATCTTTGAACCTCCAGTTAGGCAAGGTTTTTGCAGCTCACATATTGAAAGTAGCCCTTTCCCTTCTGCAATTGATGCCTGCAAAAGGTCAAGAGAAATCTAGAAACAATTCAAAAACAAAATGCATATAGAAAAAAAAAAAAAACCCCACCCAACATAACTCATCATATAACAATGAAGACAGGACTATACACACTTGAATGATGGTTTAAAAACTGAATAAAAAAAAAAAAAAAAAAAATATTACTATTATAATAATAATAATAGTTATAGCAGCTTAAAAACAGCACGTAGGTTTTTAAGAAGATAAAATATTTATGTAGTTGTAGTCACTCACTATTGTGGCTTTCAATTTGCTAAACATGGCAAAGGTGCAGCCCTTGATAGCACCAAATTGCCTCCGTTTTTAGGAATTCTGTCATAAGAGAAACATTAAGGCTGCAATTCTTGACCTTTCCTTGTGAAATATTGGGCTCATAAATTTAGCAATTCTACCATATTGATATTGTTCCCACAAAAAGAAAGACATCACTTAGCACTAATACGGTGTGACTGAACTAGAACATCTCATACTTTAGCTGATGCACAGAGTTAAAGTTTGCTTTCCTATCAATTTTCCAAGAATGGCAGTTTTGCTAAATCTGAAAAAACATCCCCCTTACACATTGTCTGGTCACCAGGGGTTATCAAAATGCTGCTCTAGTCCAATAGTACATCTGAGCACCAGATGTACGATCAGAAAATAATGGATTAAAAACACATCAGAATACACAGAATTCACCTCACTCACCTGGCAAAAAGCACCAGACTTTTCTTCAAGGTCATTAATTGTTTTCTGGGTGGATGACAGCTGTCCATTTAGCATGGAAATTCTGTCTTTATGTTTCTGCATAATAGTTTTCTGCATGTTTTCCAAGCGATGGGTAATCTGTTTTTCTTGATCAGCCAACAGCTGTCGTAATGCTTCAAATTCTGAAGCCACCATTTTACTTTTCTGCAGAATTTCATCCTAAAAGGAAGAATAAAAGCTACAAATTTAAAGTAACACTCCCATAGTTTTCCTAAATGTGTGCCTATCTAAGCCATACAGCTAATACTTAAAAGGATAAGTTCCCCTTTCATAACATGTTACACCCATATTCAAGGTGTAACATGTTACGATCAGACTGGCCCCCGCTGCCCCCCAATCCCCCTCACTAGCAGTCTCAAAAAACAAAAAAAAAAAAAAAACACAACCCCACACACGTGGCAGTATGGAGCTCCGGCCACGTCACTCATTCACAGTCATCTGTGAATGAGAGATTACAAGTCCCTACAGCCTTAGCGGCTGTCAGCTTGTAGTCCTCAATGAAGAAGCCTCGTGACAGCGATTGATTCTTCCTGTCAGTATATCTGCTTGCTCTTACATTCCGTACAAGCAAGCAGATATACTGACAGATGTGCATCTGCTGATCGCTGGTGCAATGGTTTACAGGTCCCTGAAACAAAAATAATAAAAAACACAATTTTTTTTTTTTCTAAAAAAAAAAGGTGAACTTATCCTTTGAGACAGACAAAATTATTTCAAACCAGATTTTTAATTTGATCAATATTTAGGATACTAAACATAAAATAATAAAAATTTTCCGAGCTCATATGCTCCCTGTAATATTCCACAACACAATTAGTCTAGGACAATATAATTAAATGAGCTGAAATAACCATTTAGCTTCACACTTATGAAATTAATGGTATAGTTTTTTCTATTAATGCAAAAGAGCAATAGTGGCCAACCTATAAAAATCTGGACAAAAAAAAAATATTTTTTTTGTTTGTTTGAGCAAAGTACTATTACTATAAAACCATTACAGACCTGAAGTTTAAAAGCAGTTTCCTCTTCCTCATCTTTGATTCTTTTTATATCTGCAACTTTACTCCTTAGTGCTTTCAGATGGTCCTGAATGTCAGTCTGTATTGAAAAATAGGATTAAAAACCAATAAAAGTATATTAAAAAGACAGAAGATTCTACAGTCCTGCTGAAAGAAAAAAAAAATCCCGTTAAACTGACATTTCATGTGTGGTTGCTGGAATGTTCAACTGCATGTTTTTTTTATTTTTTTTTAAATATATCTTTTGGGGACCTCAGAGATATTTACACCAGTAATCCCAGCTGTCTGAATGCTGCAGAGATTATGAAAAAGGTAAAAAAATATGATACAACAATCCCCTGATGGCATATCTATAATGTAGACTCAACAAATAACTGTCCTACAAAATATGCTACAACTTCAATATGGACTTGAAGGATGCAGCAGCAAAACAAACCACTGTACAGAGAAGCTAAGAAGCCCCGGGGGCACTCATCTATTGGCATCAAAACTTTTATTGCAGCTTTGGAATAGCTTCCCTTTAGAAAATTCAACTACCATTCAAGCAAAATGAGTTTTTTGCAGCAGACCAATTACAATAAAACAGATGAAAAAAAAAGTTCAGCTACACTAATCAAAACGAAGTTTACACAGTTTAATGTATGTATGTATGTATGTATGTACAGTTGCAAGAAAAAGTATGTGAACCCCTTGGGATTACGTGGAGGTTTGCATGAATTGGGCATAAAATGTGCTCTGAACGTCATCTAAGTCACAACAATAGAAGAACACAGTCTGCTGAACATAATACTACACAAACATTAGATGTTGCCATGGTTTAATTGCACATAACATGTAAACATTCACAGTGCAGGGAGGAAAAAGTATGTGAGGCCCTAGCTTAATGACTTCTCCCAGAGCTAATTGGAGCCAGGAGTGAGCCAATCTTGACTCCAATCAGTGAGATGATACTGGATGTGCTGCTGACAGCTGTCCTGCCCTTAAAAAACACACACCTGTTTTGGATTTACTGGTTTCAAGAAGCACTGTCTGATGTGAACCATGCCTCGCAGAAAAGAGCTCTCAGAAGACCTACGATCAAGAATTGTTGACTTGCATGAAGCTGGAAAGGGTTACAAAAGTATCTCCAAAAGCCTTGATGTTCATGTGTCCACGGTAAGACAGACTGACTACAAATGGAGAAAGTTTAGCACTGTTGTTACTCTCCCTAGGCATGGTCGTCCTGTAAAAATGACTGCAAGAGCACAGCGCAGAATGCTGCATGAGGTAAAGAAGAATCCCAGAGTGTCAGCTAAAGACCTACAGAAATCTCTGGCACATGCTAACATTTTTGTTGACACATCTACAATAAGGAAAACATTAAACAAGAATGGAGTACATGGGAGGACACCACGGAGGAAGCCATTGCTGTCCAAAAAGAATATTGCAGCATGTTTTAGGTTTGCAAAAGAGCACCTGGATGTTCCACAGCACTACTGGCAAAATATACTGTGGACAGATGAAACCAAGATTGAGCTGTTTGGGAAGAACACACACTATGTGTGGAGAAAAAAAAGGCACAGCACACCAACATCAAAACCTCATCCCCACTGTAAACATGGCGGAGGGAGCATCATGGTTTGGGGCTGCTTTGCTGCCTCAGGGCCTGGACAGATTGTTTTCATTGATGGGAAAATGAATTCCAGAGTTTATCAAGACATTTTGCAGGAAAACGTACGACCATCTGTCCGCCAACTGAAGCTCCGCAGAGGATGGGTGATGCAACAGGACAATGACCCAAAGCATACAAGTAATTCAACAAAACAATGGCTGCAACAGCATAGAATATGCCTTCTGGAGTGGCCCAGTCAGAGTCCTGACCTCAACCCGATTGAAATGCTGTGGCATGACCTTAAGAGAGCGATTCACACCAGACATCCCAAGAATATTGCTACACTGAAACAGTTTTGTGAAGAGGAGTGGTCCAAAATTACTCCAGATCATTGTGCAGGTCTGATCTGCAACTACAGGAAACGTTTGGTTGAGGTTATTGCTGCCAAAGGAGGCTCAACCAGTTATTAAGTCCAAAGGTTCACATACTTTTTCCTCCCTGCACTGTGAATGTTTACATGTTATGTGCAATTAAACCATGGCAACATCTAATGTTTGTGTAGTATTATGTTCAGCAGACTGTGTTCTTCTATTGTTGTGACTTAGATGACGTTTAGAGCACATTTTATGCCCAATTCATACAAAACTCCACGTAATCCCAAGGGGTTCACATACTTTTTCTTGCAACTGTATGTATGATACCATCCGCTTTAGTTAGCTGTGGAGTAACAGGAAACGGAGACTCAGGCACCACAATCAGACGTGTGCTCTAGATTATAGCTGCAGTGGACAATAGGGAGGTCAGAATAAAGTCATCTGAGTGCACTGATTTTTGCATAGTTGTGTTTAAATAATAGTACAAACAGCTTGGATCACTTGTTCCCTGTATGGCCACCCAATTCAGTGATAGGCGAATAGTGAGGATGACAAACGAACTAGCTGAAAATTTGCATAGCAGAATTACCCAGGATTCAGGCGTGTTGGTGTGCTAAAAAAGGGCAACAAAAATGTAATTCACACAAATTGAAAAACTGCAGTCAGGCTGGTGACACCCTTGCTTCCTTGTCCTGATATTCAGATTCCTAGGTCACCTTTCTGCCTTTAACTGGATTACAGGAGCATGTATAACCAACATCCAAAAAGTGGGTGATCAGTAGCAATAGTAAAGCTGTACCAAAAGTGCTAGAGTTAAGTGTCTGTCTGTGCATGGTCAGAAGGACAAGTAACTCACAAGAACAGAATTACAAATCCTTAGCAGTTGAACCAATAGACACACATATTCTTACTATTTTAGGGTTATTATTAGTTTAAGCTTTGCCACAATGTTCTGTCCTTACACTGTGCAGCAATATGGCAGATAAAGAAAGTTGACATAATAAAAGTTCTGCTTCAGCTTACTTTACAGAGATACTCTGCTAATGGTTCTGTTAAAGTTACATGATGATGTTTGATAACCCAGCCTTCACTTAAATCATAACCAGTGATTTTCACAATAGCCTGTTCTGGAGGACAGTGTAAAAAAAAAAACAAAAAAAAAAAAAACAATCAGACCTTCAGTTTTTCACAGCACATGCCAGCCATGTTAAAAATATTTCTTACATCTCTGCAAGGCATGCACATTTCCCCAATGTTTTATCCCTTTAAAACACTGCACGTACATAAAAAGAACTGCCGACGTGTCAGAAATATAGTGTGAACTTACCTTCATTGACATGACAACCTTGAATGCCAAAAAGCTTTAAAGTGGCTGTGTGACGAACATGAAATATGAACAAAGCATATCCTTCTATAGCAGGGGTGCCCAACCTTTTGAAAAGCAAGGGCCCAGGGATGTTTGATTGCTATCGCCCGACGCCCAGGACATGTAGTTCCGGGCAGGTAGTTTTTCTCTTCCTTGCCCTGCTGTGGGGAAACAGCGGGCTCACCTGTCAGCCGCCACAGATTGCGTCACACAGTGCCAGCCTCTCCACGTCCCAGGCGTGAGGTTCCCCGGGCTCCACTTGCCCATCTGCAGGCTCGACTTGCTGTCGGCTAGAGAGGAGGGAGAAGAGCGGACAAGTCTGCTCCCCTCCCCTTGTGATGACCCAGAAGTGACATTACGATGTCACTTCCAGGTCCCCATTGAGAGATTATAACACAATCCCTGGGAATGAATGCAATATGGTGCAGATGTACACCACATTACATTCAGTGGAGCAGAGGAGAGACATGCAGGGTCTTTTAGACCTTGGATGTCTCAAAGAGACCCTGTCACCAAGAAGCATCTAAAAAAATTTAAAAAAAATGACAGTTATACCCAAGCACATGCCACCCACGCTCCCCCTCAAAAAAAAAAAAAAAAAAAAAAAAAAAAAAATATTGGAGGCCTCCCATCTCCACACGCATGTACAAACGTAAAGCACATGCTGGGGCGCCTAAGTATGAAACAGTCGATTGCAATACACGTCACATAACCCGCGCACGCCAGAATGAGAGCAATAATTCTAGCACCAGACCTCCTCCGTAACACTAAACTGGTGACCTATAAAAGGAGCTTTAAAAGTCGACCTATAGAAAATACAGAGTGCTGAAGTTCGCCATTTCACGAGCACGTACAAATTTAAGGTTTAACAAGTTGGATATCTATTTACTCGTTGCAACCGCGTCTTATATTTTACACAAAAATAGGGCAATTTATTGATTTTTTTTGTGCCCTAAAATTAACTTACTTGTATTTCTTACAAAAATTTTGCTGTAAAATCATGTGACATAAAAAATTGGAACTACCACCATTTTATGCTCTAGGGTCTCCAATTTCAGAAAATATATCATGTTTGGGGGTTTTGTGTAATCTTCAGGCTTAAACTGATTTTTTTAAACACAAAAACGGCTCTGGCAGCGAAAGGGATAAAGTATAAGCCCTGACTACCCTTTCCTGATGAGCAGCCAATTGTTGTTCATCACACTGCAAGATCTCTCCCCTCCCTGCTAGTCCCTGGGTGCGGTGCTGGAGAAAGGCAAGAAGGGGAGGAAGAGATAAACAGCACAATGGTAAAAATATTACACATTTAAGTCGCCATAAAGCCTCTTTTGTTTTTAAAAGCCCCATACAGTCCTAAAATCACCTACGTTTTAAATACAGTTTTGGTTAAAAAAGAAAAAAAAAAAAATTATCAGGACAAGTAGATGGTCATGAGGGACAAGTAGATTGGGGCCCCGATTTAGTCCCTGGACAAGTGGTTTGAAAAAAAATTGCACACCTCTGAAGGGCTACGTAAGCGATATGGTAACTGGTCGCGGGCCAATAAGAGCAGAGCAGGCAGACACGTCCATGTCCACTCTGCATAGGCAGAACGGACACAGACACAGCCCGCTCTACTCTATGGGACCTCCAAATCACCCAGATGGAAGGGGATGGAACCCCTTGTTTTTTTTTTTTCCTAGCAGATTTATCTGTTTGGAGGCAGGCCAGTGTAAACAGTCACAAGTTCACCATAAAGGTGAATGGAGGGTCCGATTGGGTCCGCCTGAAAAAGGACAGGCGGACCAATCATGTAAAGGGGCCTAAGGCTGCTTTCACACATATGCACTGTGGTTTATCCGCATCACAGGTGCAGCGCAGTGCGCTTGTGGCTTTCCTTGGGGTTAGCTACACTTTGCACCCCACTTGCAGGATTGAATATTCTATGGCACTTTTTGCATTCAGGAGTTTTGGTGCGCTTTTAGAAAGTGAAAGACTCGCAGGTAATAAGTCTGTGGCTCAGTGCAGGCAACCTGCAGGTCCACCAGGCCGCACCTGCGGATCAGTTTGAAAAGCAGCCCAGAGTAACCAGTGCAGAACTCAAACAGATATGCCTGTTGCTATGTGATTTTAATAAAAAAAAAAAAAGAAAAAAAAAAAAGACCTTTAAAAACCACAGTCTTCACTTTAGGAATCACCCTGTAGGTATCACCAACTGTTGCTGTCCCAGGTGGAGTGCATTTAGTATCACTGAGCCTGTGACAGGAACCAGCATCAGAGGAAGCACCAGCTATACACTCTACTGCAGCCGCATGATTCCTTTACTACTGGCTCCATGCTCAACACTGATGCTCTGGGATGCTGGGTCGGGAACCTGTGATCTACGCTTGCCAACCAGTCATCACAGTGCAGGAGGTCACGAGCCACAGAGGTCCAGCGGTTGGGCACCCCTGCTCTATAGCGTGCACTTGTGTCAATCCAGAGGATTAAGTGTCATTTCTCTCTGCTGCCTCGTTCCTCTGCTATTTTTAGGAGCCACTTTTATCAAGTTTTTCGGACACCAAGAGATAAAAAGGTGAAAGAAGAGGGAGCTACAGCACACTGCCTGTCACTGACAGTCTCAGCTCTGTTCCTGTGTGCTGTCTGTGTGAAGGGGTTGTGTCCCTTCCCTCCAGTTACCCTTCACTAAGATCAGCAGAGTGTAACCTTCAGCTCCCAACCCCCTGCTTTCTGAAGCTCAGAAAATCTGTACAAATTCTGTACAGATTTTAAATGGCTGTAGAGAGGAGAGTGCTACAGATAAACCGGTACAACTTATATAGGAAGATATGATTAATCTCAAATCACCTAAAGCTAGTTATCAAACACCCTGGTGGGTATGTTACAGCGGTGACATCACACCTGCCAGAGTGTTCAATGTGGTAGTTTGACATGCGTTTTGAATGTACATCAATGGGAGTAGATGACCATTTTAATAAATTCATTCTGATTGCTACACTAGGAGCGAAGCTCCCTTCCTGTTTTATAAGCTGTCTTTTTTCCGGCTGAGCTGTGGATTGCCTGTTTAATCTGCTGGGAAAAACGACTTTTAGTGGCAGGCTGAGTGAGTGGAGATACATGTATACCCATCCTTTCATCTGAGTAGCAGGCTGTGGGGGTGGAGGCTCTGATCCATTGGTCAGGACAGCATACTGTAAATGTAGAGGCTGACTTTCATTGATTTATCCACTGAGGCGAGTGGAGGCTTGCTTTCATTCATCCATCTAACAAGTGGTGTGATCGGAGGATGGTGATCCTATCTATCCATTCATTAGTGGGATTTGTCCCCCAAAAGTGCAGTTAGACCTCTTAAGCTTTGGGGGTCTAACCTTCTGGCAAGCAGAATTTGTGTCACATGCTTGGACACATGCTGTGGTGATTTGGAAGAGGATTCTAATTTATGAATTTTGGGACACAGATTTTGTTTGGATGCACCTCTCACCGAAAAAATCTTTTTGATATAAATTTCAGTTGCACAGGACTCTTTTTGCTTCCAGTAGCGATATAATTTTTTGATTTGGACTGGTTTAGGACTTTTTAGCACACTTGTATTGATGATACTGCAACACATATATGGTTTTATATCGGTTACTTTATTTGATGTGTGGATAACAGTGAGTACAGCTGTCAACATTTGATTTAAAAATGATATTGTAGCACTATTTAGCACAGGATTTGGATTTTCCTAGGGCTCTATTAGACCCTCAATGTCTCCACTGCCCTCAAATACAGCTAATCCAGTGCCTATGGAGCCCTGTAAAAATGATCTGGCAGCTCCAGAGCCGCCCGGATGACTAAAGTAAAACTACAGGCAAACTTTTTCTTCTAAATTTTGGATAGAGCAAGGGAGGGTTATAACCCTTCAGATTCTTTTTTTTTTTTTGCCGTGTCCCATTGTGGAGATTTATGTTCACTTCCTGTCCAATAGCCCAACAGGAAGTGAGAGGAAATCCCTGCAATTTAAAGGATTTCCTTGGGGATCCCTATTCTCATTGGAAAATATACCCCCTTACTTTTCTGGGGACAAACCAATAGTTTGGATTTTCTTTTACATTCACTTTCAATGACAACTGCAAACAGGGCAAAGGAGGGTGAATCTCCTTATAGGGGGCACAGACTAAAATAAAAACTGACGGGTTCTAATCCCTCTCCACTCTATTCAAAACTTAAAAAAAAAAAAAAAAAAAAAACTAAAGGCCATTAGTTATACCTTAAAGCTGAAAGTTGGCTGTAAAAATCAATACCAAGCACACAGCTGCAGAACTTTTATAAATGTACCTTGGTGGACAAGGGGTTAAATATACATACTAATCTTTTTATTAGAACACTGAGCTGTATCAGTGCTGCATAAACTTATGCTGAATGTTTAACTGATGAAAAGTCCACTTTAAAATTCTACACATCTTATAGCATTTGTTTTTGGTTATAATGTATCTCACCTTAAATTCTGTGGTTGTTTCCTCTACTGGCAATACAACATGGCTCCTGTGGTCCACAGACTCCCTGCAGACCACACAAATTTCTTCTTCATCAATTTGGCAATAAAACTTTAGCGGCTCCTGGTGTTTTTTACACTGCTTTATACATTCTTCTTGCTCTTTAGTAAAAAGCAGACGGTTAGAAATTTCCACAACATTCTCCAGAGGGCGATTGGGTCTCAAAAATTTCCACTTGGATGTCTTTCGACACTGAGGGCAAGGAAAATTGGTCCGAAGTCCTCTCCATGTCTGGACAATGCAGGCTCTACAAAAGCAGTGACCACATTCTATTGAAACTGGGTCTTTGTAATGATCCAGGCATATAGCACAGGTGACTTCATCCTGCAAGTCCTTAACAGGGTTGCTATTTGCAAGAGCCATTCCTGTTGGTAAAAAAAAAAAAAAAACTACTATTAAATGTGTCAAGATGTATTAATGTAATTCCAGTTTACAATCACATGACTTTGAAGTCATAACTTGCTTTGCACACGTAAGGCAAAGCAGTAACAGGCTATCCTATATCTTGTACCCAGCCCAACATACTGACCTTTACTCCCTCACAGCTCCATTCAGCTTCTAGATGCAGAATACTCATTCACAAAAATCAAAAAGTGTAGTGTGAAAAAAGACAGGACATGGTCTTTGACAAGTCCTTTATTAAACGAAAAGAATGTCCCCCACAGTAGATCCAACGTCAATCACGATGCCCACCGCTGCCCTGAAAAAGAAAAAAAAAAAAAAAAAAAAAAGGGCTCTGCTGCCAACGATGGCTCCCGCCACCTGCCTGCTCTGGTGGTTTGACAGTTCTTAAATAGCTAAGGGGTGGGGCCATCTGGGGACATCACGCATATGACCCCACCCCATGTAACATCAATGTCACGTGGGGCGGGGTCATTCAGCTGAAGTCCCCTTTCTGATTTCAATAAGCCCCCTGCCCGCAAGCACCCCCTATGTTGAGGGCATGTGGCCTGGTATGGTTCAGGAGGGGGGGGGGCACTAGCTTGTCACCCCCCCTTTCCTGACCTGCTGGTCTGCATGCTCGGATAACGTTCTGGTATGAATTTTTATTTTTTTTTATTTTGGCATGGGAGTTCCCCTCAAAAGCCATATCAGACCCTAAGGGTCTGGTATTTTATTAATTATGGTGACAGTCTTTAAATGTAATTACCGCTTCTTTTTTCCTTCACTATAGCTCAGAGATTCAGCTGTCACTTTCCCCCCAGCTAAAATAAAGAAAGGTTTTCTTTCAGTTTATTTTCCCCGAGTTAAGAGAAACGTTTCCTTTTAGTTTCTTAAAAAGAAAAACAAAGTTTCTGTTAACTCCAGGGAAAGAGACAGCTAATTCTGTGAGCTATAGTGAAGAAAAAAAAAAAAAGACAGCAACTGCATTTAAAAATCGGCACCTACATACACTTTGAATTGTAAAAAAAACTTTGTAAAAAAATAAATAAAATATATATATATTTGTAAACCGAGGCATTATTTTCATTCGTAAACCCAAAATTACGTTATCCGATGCCTTTGTAAACCAAGGTACCTCTGTACATGTTTTTGTGCAACGTTTCTATTAAAACGTCTATAGAACCCAAAACCGCTACTTTTTACGTTGAAAAAAGTCCCTGACCCTTTCCAAAAAAAAAAAATGCACCAGGTGAAAACGCGAAGATGTTCCATAGGAAATCATGTTAAATGGACAGTACTGTGTTTCCGCTAACTGCTGCAGAAAACACTGAAGAGTGAACCTAGGGTAATGACAAGTTCACTTTAAAGCTGGCTAACCACTTCAAAGCGACCTCTTGGCTGGTCAGTCTCCCATAAAACAATGACACCCGGAGAAATACACAATTACAGATAGTAATCCATCTCCTAAACTGTAATAAATCAACGTCAGAGGGACAGTAAATGGACTCACAGCACCAGCAGCGGCCGCACGGAACGATCGCCAGGTATCAAAACAAAACTCACCCGGAAGCTAAAAGCTGCACACTGCATTTCCACCAATCAGCGTCCTGTTCACATGCAGCTGATGAGCATAACGAACCTCACCCGGAAGTTAAAAGAGCCACATACGGCCAATGGCGATGCCCCTTCCTAAATCTCATGTTTAACCGTTTATTTGCCTACATTTTCTGATTTTTCACACACCCCAATGTGTCACATATTGTGATAAACCGAGAAATACAAAAACAAAGTATGACTAAAAGCAAAACTTTTTTTTTGTTTTAGCATGTGGAGAGGAGTTCAAACCCCTGTCAGTTTTGTATTGCTATTTGTGCCAGCGTTAGTCAGATTGACCCTCTCTTTGTCATGTTTACATTATCAAAAATGAAAGTGTAAAAATCCTACATTTTGGGTAGACTCCAGAACAGGAGTGGAGGGGGACTCTCCCAACGAGGACACTAGTTCTGGTGCACCTGATAACACTAGGGTTGCCACCTCATCCCTTTAATGACACAGGTTCAGTGGCTGGTTAAGGTGGAAATGAAACTCACTTTGTGCCTTATCTGCATTAACCCCTTTAAGAAGTTGCTGATCGGCCCTTTGCTGATCACACGCACACTTTCAAAGAAAAAAAAACTTTAGCAATACACACTAAACTGAGCATGTGCAGAGTTCTTCCAAGGGCTCTGTACTATCAGCAGATGGATTGGGGAGAGTAGAAGAAGGGGAGTATCAGAGAAGACATGATCAAGCAGCCATTTTACACAATGCAGAGGATTAACCCCTGAGGTGCCACAGTGAGTATAACAAACATGTTTTACTGCATAAACAGACAAATTTTACTGCTGTGGCTTTAGAAACACTTTAAGGTGGAGGAGGTGTTAATTTTTAAACATTTTTTATATATTATACTTTCATTTTTTTAAAAACTTTATTTATTGCTATTTCAAGGTGTTTACAAGTCCTCGGGCAGCTGACAGATACTATTTATAGAGGTATTTATCTACATCCCTAATGTCTCTCCTGCACTCTGTCCAATTAGATTAAAAACAGAAACAGTTCCAGACCTTCTGTTTACAGTGCTACAGTGGTCATGGGTTTTTTTTGGTCTGATCCCAAAACTGGTCAGATTAGCGATCTCCTCCCACTCATCAATCTATGTTTGTTGTGTTCTAGGTGACAAGATTAGCAGTGAGCCCTGAAAGGGGGTTTCCAGCTGTCCAGATCCCTTTTTAATAAAACGCCCGGAGCGTGAATTTAAAGGGCGAAACAAGCTCATGGCTGCTTGTGGCAGGGTGCTATAGGGAAGAACGAGTGCGGCACTATTCACCACAGCCCGACTCCCTGAGGTGCACCACGAGTGACACTGGGCAGGACTGTGTCTCAGCAATCATTCGGTGTTAAGCTGGCCATACACTAGTAGACGTTTTTGTTCAGTGTGCATATACGCTATACAGCACGAATGGATGAATCCCCCACTGAGTATTGTATTCTGACAGCTGCCACTGGCACTGGCTGTCAGAATATGTTGAATGCTGCTAAACACTGACTGCAGGTGACTGGCTGCAGTTACTGTTTAGCTCCTTCGATTTTCAGATCGAAAGATGCCAGACGGTATGGTGCCGACAGTGCTGCTACTCGAGTTTCGGCCACTTCTTCAGAAACTGGCTGAAATTTGATCAGTAAACGGGCAGCTTAAAGCAGAACTATAGGCAAAACTTTTTTTCTATTTTGGATAGAGTAAGGGTGGGTCATAACTCCAGATTTTTTTTTCGCCATCTGTGCCTCAATGCGGAGATTTGCCTTCAGTTCAGTGAGCGGAAATCCCTGCAAATTAAGGGAATTCCTTGGAGACCCCCAGGTCACCATTGGAAGATTTCCCTTCTATTACTTTTCTGGGGCAACTTTCCTGGCCGGTCATCAGAGCACTGATGATCAGTGTGCCCTACTGATCAGTGTAGCCCCGGCAGTGCCACCTGTCAGTGTCCATCAGTGCCTTGTGTCAGTGCTCATCAGTGCCAAGTGCCAGTCCCCATCTGTGCCACATCAATGCCACATATCAGTGCCTACCAGTGCACATCAATGCCACATATCAGTGCCCATCTGAGCTGCCTTTCAGTGTCACCCATCAGTGCCAGTCAGTGCCACCTATCAATGCCAATCAGTGCCACCTATCAGTGCCAGTCAGTGCCATGTATCAGTGCTGCCTTTCAGTGCCCATCAGTGATGCCTGTCAATGCTCATCAGTGCCACCTATCAGTGTCCATCAGTGCAGCCTATCAGTGCAGCCTCATTAGTGCACATCAGTGAAGGAGAGAAAACACTTATTTACAAAATTTTATAACAAAAACTAAGAAAAAAATGTTTTTTTTTTCAAAATTTTCAGTAGTTTTTGGTATGTTTAACCTCCTTAGCAGTTTTCCCGAGTGTAGCTCGGGGTAAAATTTCAATACCAAGAGCGGTAACCCCGAGCTACACTCGGGCTTACCATGCGGCGTTGCTCAGGGGGTCCCTGCAGCACTTACCTTGTCCTTCGCTCCCGTGATGTGTCCCCTGCAGCGTCCCCGGCCATCTCCTCCGGCCGATGCCGGCATCCGGCTTCCATGTTCCGGTCCCTGTGACGTCGGACCGTACGGGCGCCGGAACCGGTGGGAAATTTGACATTTTTAAAAAATGTCATTTTTGCTGTCATTGCTGTTTCAATGCATTTCACATATATTTTGTCCCTACTGCTTTGTCCTGTGCCCTGCCTGCATTTTGACTGTTCTTTCTGCCTGGAAACTTAGAAAAGTCCATGGCGTCCAAAAAGCGTCCCTTTACGTCAAAAGCGGTTTTAGAACAGCGATAGTAAATCAGAACCACTTGCAGAATTGAGTGATGATTCGTGGGGAAATTCGTCATCAGACACTCAAAACGATTTTGCGACTTTGCTCAGTGATATGCAAATTTGCCTCTGTATTTCAAATTTCAGTGTTTTTGGTTTGATTATATTATTGAATTAAATTTAATATTATTATATTATTATTTTTTATGATTATTTATTAAATTATAATTTATGATTTCGTGTTTCAAGTTTTATCATATCCGGAATGTTTACTAGACTCTTGTTCGTACAGATTTCAGTGAGTTATTCCTAAAAATTACAGCCTACAATAAAAAACTACATATTTCCATACAAAAAAATGGTACCGCTTTCAGCACAAAAAATCGTAAAGAATCGTACCGCCGAGGAGGTTAAGAAAAAATAAAAAACCCAGAGTTGATTAAATACCACCAAAATAAAGCTCTGACACAAAAAAAATGATAAAAAGTTCATATGGGTACAGTGTTGCATGACCAAGCAAATGTCATTCAAAGTGTGACAGCGCTGAAAGCTGGAAATTGGTCTGGGCAGGAAGGGGGTATAAGTGTCCTGTAGGTTTGTGGTTAAGGCACTGTGCAGTATAAGGCTACTTCTTATATGAGGCAGCTCCAATACCACAAAAAGCCCAGTGAGGTTTGTCAAGGTATTGTCAGGCATATAGTAACCAGACTTTTTTGTGGCACTGGAGCAGTAAAGGCTCCTTTCTGGCAACCCGACCAAGCAGCTCATTTTTGTTCAGCACTGACTGGTATTTCCAAGGCTTTGGATATCTTTTCATATCCTTTTCCATTGTTATAAAATTACCTTGTTATGCAGGTTTTGACATTTCTCTTCTGATCCCCATGGCTCAGTATCTAGCCTGCTCAGTGCACCCACATGAGAGCTAACACAAACTCATTGGCTATTTATACAGGGGCACCAATTACAATTTGAAAAGCCACAGATGTGGGAAATTAACCTTTATTTGCCATTTTGACTTGTGTGTGTCACCTTGTGTGTCTGTACCAAGGACAAACATTCCAGGGTATGTAAACTTTTGATCAGGGCCATTTGGGTGATTTCTGTAATTATAATTTAAAAAGCCAAATGGCTTCATATGACCACTATCCTTAAATAAAAGGCAGTTTTTTGGCATGATCAGTCATATTTTCAATATCAATGTCAAAATTTCACAATTTCTGCCAGGGTATGCAAACTTTTGAGCACAACTGTCCCTTCCTATTTACAAATGCTAGTAGCATAAGGATTACAAATAGTGAGTACCTGTCATGGTTTATGTTTAGTGCAGTATTCCTAAATCACATTCCATTCTGTGTCTCCGCTTCCCCCCCCCCCCCACTTGGCCCCCTCCTTAATCACCGCCCTCCACCTCTCATCCTGCCGTGGCTCTTTGAAGCCGAGCCATGCAGGACAAGAGGTGTGACTCCTGTCACTATCTTCTCCCCGTCCGGCTAGGCCGGAGGGAAGAAGATGGTTTCCCCACAGCGAAGTTCACACCTCTCCGCGGAGAGGTGCGAACCTCCCGTGGGGATGTTCTGGACCGCGGCAGTCAGCCTGACACCGCACGGCCCCGGCATCCGCAGCGCGGGCACAAGAGCTCCCGCGCTTGCAGATGCCGCCCGACAAAGGCCACGCTCTCGAGAGCGCGGCCCATTTCAAGGGGGGCGTGCCTCGTAGCCAGGCGACGAGGCACGCCACCCACGGTTGCCAGGACGACCAGGGAGCGTCCTCAATCGGCTTAAGAGGCCGATGCCGGGCTCCCCGTTCGTTGTTCTGCTGCCAAGCCACTGAGAGGTCTCTGCTGCGGTGAGACTCTCGTGGCCACTCTGCAATTACCCCAGGGATTTAGGGGGGAGAAATCACACCAGCTGCCACTCTGCTAGTACCCAGGATTTTGGGGAGAAATACGCCAGCTGCCACTCTGCAATTACCCAGGGATTTTCGGGAGAACTACGCCAGCTGCCACTCTGAAGGTACCCCAGATTAGGGGGGAGAAATAACGCCAGCTGCTGCTCTGCAATTGCCCAGGCTTGGGAGGATTATTACCCACTGACTACGCCACGCATACTCAGGGCAAGTACTTGCTGCTATAATGCCCCTGCTTTGCACCCAGGAGTGCTGGCATACTGCTGCTGGAGAGTCAAACCTGGTCCCTGCCTCCAGGACCCTCTGCTGTGGGCTGAGAAGGGTTGCCCCGTGGCTGCCGTCTGCTATTGAACTCAGGCATCCCTGCCGGATCCGTGAGTGTATGCTCCCCTGTGTTATCCCCCTGAACTGTTCCTGTACTCCATCCCCGTTTCCCTGTTTGGATTACAAAGTGTTGTAGATACTCTAACTTTGCCCCTAGGGCCGGACTACAATTATTTTGAGCCCTCTCCTTGCTACTATGCCCCATACCGGGTACTGCCACACTCCCTGCAGACCCCAATTGAGTGACTGTCATTTGCTTTAATAAAGCTTTGTGTGTTTGCCATCTGCTTTGTGTGTTCTGTCCTGCCTACCCTCCATCACAATACCGATTAAGGCTCCATGTACACGGGACATTTGGAAAACACTTCTGAATGATGGAAACTGCTGGAAAACGTAGGTTAAAAAACATCTGTTTAGCAAGGTTTGCATACCGCGTTTATGCGCGTTTGCGTTTAGAAGCGTTTTTTAAAGATAACCTCAGGAGACCCAAAATGCCCAGAATGCACTGAAAAACAGTAAAAAAAATTAACTATTTCAGACATTTTGAGAGAAATAGAGAGAGCAGTATTTGTTGAGATTAGGTGTCTTTTTTTTTTATTTTAGGTGTTTTTATGTGTTCCAGTTCATTTCTGTGCAGATATTATTGCAGCAGTGTCTAACATATTTTCTTTCATGTGAAACCTCAAAGTATGGTGTACCAGCTCCATTTGAGTACCGGGAAAACGCTTTGCATGCATTTTTCATGATGAAAAAAGGCTCTGGACAGCATCTAGAAACGGAAGAGTTAAAAAAATTTCCAAACGCAAATGCTTATAAATGCAGTTAGCCGCATTTACAAGCGTTTAAAACGCTGATAAAATCTACTCCTGAACACAAGTTTGTTGCGTTCAAAAAATGACTTTAAACTCAACTGCCTGTAAATGACAGTGTACATGGACATTTAGGAAAACATTAGGGAAAGTTCAGGAGCTGCAGAAAAGCTCCTAAACGTGAGTTTATCAGCTGCAGTGTACATGGAGCCTAAAAGAGTGAAATGCCTGTTCCCCCATCTATATACAGCTTGACTGTAGGTGGCGCTAACATTGGTCACATCATTTGCATTCATTGGGCGCCCCAGGCTTAATAGATTCAGTACAAATGCCATATATAGGCAGTTATCTTTCCGAGAACATGTGGAGAAATGTATGCCTATCCTATAATGGGACGTGGCAGAGTGGCGACCCCCCTGCCACTCATAATAGTGGTGTACTAGCAGTGCTTTTAATATGCCCTCCTTCGCATTTAACAATTGAACTATCAGGCTCTGCTTGCATGAGAGTATTTCAAAGGAGATCTTTCCATGGGTAGTAAGTGCTTACATGTACAGGATGTGCTGATTATCTATATCTAGGGGAAGTGATGATCATATGCAGGGCTCAATTTGCAGTATCATTGATAACGGTCAGCCTGTTTTCTTCCTTTTTTAACACATAGTAAACAAAAGAAACATTAGATATCCAGAATACATAAGCCCTTGGTGCGGAATGTACACAAATATGCAGCCCCACTGGACTGGGATTTTTTCCATGGGGCCACATATTTGCATACTTGTCTTTGTGCTGGCAGTGTGCCGCATGGTGTGCTCCCAGCACAGAGCCCGGGGTCGCACGCCCAATTCCAGGTCACCGGATTGGCTATCACACTGATCTGTCACTGTGAAGCACACCCCTGTGTTCTCTCGTTGAATGGAGGAGAGAGATTAATTGTATCTCTCTCTTTGCAGAGAGAGAGGAAAAAAAAAGTATATATTTAAAAAAGAAAAAAATATCTAGATCAAGGTTTAATCTAGGTCAGTGCCAGGGTAAGTGTTTGGTTCAGGGTCTTCTTTTTTAAAATTTTTAAAGTAGGATCAGTGTATTTTAGGTAAGATTTAAAAAAAATAAAAAAAGATTTCCTTGGATAATAGCAATAATAATAATAATAAAAAAAAGATTTATTTTGATAATAATAAAAGAAAAAATGATCAGGAGATATCCATTCACCACCAAGATGAAAGCCCAATTTGTCCTGAAAAAAAACTAAGTATAATCCACCTGGATGCACAAAGTAGTTGTGATGATATGTACAGTTTACTAACATGTCAAAGTTGCAAAATTGTGTTTAGGCATTAACATTTATTTTTATCTTTAGGCACAAAGGGGTTAATTTGTGAGTACTGTGGGTTTCTGGTCCCACATTATTAATATATATCAATAAAAAAAACAAAAAAAACAAAAAGACACAAACATTTTGTCCTGACCACTTTATGTATGGTAGCAGCAATTAGAGATAAAGCAACTGAATCCATTTTAATTATTCCAAAGAGTTTTTTTCCATTAGTAAGCCATTATTTGTAAACATAAGGATTGAAAATTCCAGCTCCCATAGCTACTGGCTGTTAAAGTCTTGGATGAGTGTTTTGTTGTGTTTTTTTTATTCAGGGCAACTGAAGAATTCGTGAACTAAAATATCATTGTTCTTGTTTTTAATAAAAAGTTTTTTTTTTTGCATTTTTGAAAGTCATAGTGCAGAAACTGGAAACAGGAATCAATGATCCTTCTTTCAAAACTTATCCAACTGAACTGTACACAATGCAAAAGTTTCTAGTGCAGTATAAAACCCCATCCATGGTGTCATGGCAGTAACAAAACTCATTGTGATTTCATTATAAACCAGCATATCCTCTGATCCAAAAAGTTTTAATACAGGTCCCATTAACTGTGTTTCTGTCTCTTCCAGAATCGTTTAACATCTGAGTGTCCAGCTGGTGTGACCACCATAACTCGCTGGCCAGGGTTTTCAAATACAAGTACACCAAGATCTTGAGCATAATTTCTTAGCAGCTCAAAGTCCACCTGTGAAAGGAACTGATTGTATAGAACACCTAATGGATGAACAGAGAAAAACAAAAACGATGAAATAAGAAAAAACAGCAAAGATCTTCAACACAGGTTGCTAAATTCATTCTTCTTTGGTAGAATATAATACACTGCTCAAAAAAATTTAGAACTCTGGTACCTTGTTCCTCAAGTTGGGGTAGCAAACGATGAGGAGTTTCGCCACCCCTCCCCTTGCTAGAAGTATAAATGATTGGTTTCCATGACTCCTCTTTGGCCTGATGAGGGAGCATGCATGCTCCTAACGCGCACCAACCCCCTCTATCATGTGACCAGAAGTGATGCCTTCTTCTCTCTGAGGGAATCCCGCAACTCGGAGGACATGCTGGAAGCCACCAGCATCACCGCCACACACCGGATTCTCCCCATATGCCTAGAGGTTCCTACTCATTCACTAAGTGGATGATTCTCTAGATCACAAGCGCTATTCTCCTTATCCTTTGTGGGTGGCCTGTATTACTCTATTTTTAATAAATTAAAGAGTTTTAATACTGCACTTAGAGGGCACCGCCTCTTCCTTCCTAATCACTGACATTTTTTTCCCTACTCATCTTTTCTGACTGTTTTTCACTAGTTTTGCATTTGGCTAGGGTCAGTGTCACTACTGGTAGCATGAGAATAGACCTGGACCCTACAGAGGTTGCACAGGCAGTCCAACTCCTCCACGATGGCACAACAACACGTGCCATTGCAAGAAGATTTGCTGTGTCTCCCAGCACAGTCTCAAGAGCATGGAGGAGAGACAGGTAGTTACTCTAGGATAGCTGGAGAGGGCCGTAGAAGGTCCTTAACCCATCAGCAGGACCGGTATCCTTTGTTCAAGGAGGAACAGGATGAGCACTGCCAGAGCCCTACAAAATGACCTCCAGCAGGCCACTGATGTGAATGTCTCTGACCAAACAATCAGAAACAGACTTCATGAGGGTGGCCTGAGGGCCCGACGTCCTCTAGTGGGACCTGTGCTCACTACCCGGTACCATAGAGCTTGATTGGCATTTGCCATTGAACACCAGAATTTGCATGTCCGTCACTGACGCCCTGTGCTTTTTCACAAATGAGAGCAGGCTCACCCTGAGCACATGTGACAGACAATAAAGGGTCTGGAGAAGCCATGGAGAACGTTATGCTGCCTGTAACATCATTCAGCACTACCGTTTTGGTGGTGAGTCAGTGATCTGGGGAGGCATATCCATGGAGGGACAAACAGACCTCTACAGGCTAGACAATGGCACCCTAACAGCCATTAGGTATCGGGATGAAATCATTGGACCCATTGTCAGACCGTACGCTGGTGCAGTGGGTCCTAGGTTCCTCCTGGTGCATGACAATGCCCGGCCTCATGTTGCGAGAGTATGCAGGCAGTTCCTGAAGGATGAAGGAATTGATATCAATGAATGGCCCCCACATTCGCCTGACCTAAATCCAATTGAACACCTCTGGTATATAATTTTTCGGTCAATCCGATGGTGCCAGGTTGCACCTCAAACTGTCCAGGATCTCAGTGATGCCCTGCTCCAGATCTGGGAGGAAATACCGGAGGACACCATCCATCCTCTCATTAGGAGCATGTCCCCGACATTGTCAGGCATGCATACAAGCATGCAGGGGCCATACAAACTACTAAGTACCATTTTGAGTTGCTGCAATAAAATGTCAGCAAAATGGACTAGCCTGCCGCATAATTTTTTCACTTTGCTTTTCGGGGTGTCTTTGAATTCAGTCCTCGATAGGTTGATAATTTTCATTTCCATCAAAAAAAGGGGCATCCATACGTTTCTAACACATTACCCAGTTCATATAAGTATAGATATCCAGCATGAATATTTTTCCCCATTGAGATCTGATGTGTTTTCAAAGTGTTCCCTTAATTCTCTTGAGCAGTGTACCTAAATATTTCTCTGTTCACTAGATGCAAATGATATTAGAAATATTAATTTCCTAAAGCTCCCCACCAACATTTCATTCTCACTGTACAAATGTCTTATAAAATGATGGGATACTCTTGGTAGCTCTAAAAGGAGAATGAACAATGATTAAAGCAAGATTTTAACTGATATGTGACACTTAAAGAACTACAAATCAAGCAGCAATGAAATTCAGGTTGTGTATAGTATAAGGATTCAACAGCTAAAAGTAACTCAACAGCCCAAGTGGTTTACAAAGATGAAACCTCTTTATTTCATTCATGATGGTTGTCTTTCAATGATTTGCAAATCCAATAAACCCATTATTTATTCACAATAGAAAAACATATCAAATGTTTAAACTGAGAAAATACACCATTGTAAGAAAAATAAAATGTAATTTTGAAATTGATGGCAGCAACATGTCTCAAAAAAGTTGATAGGGCCATGTTTACTACAGTGTAGAATCCCCTCTTTTAACAACACTCTGTAAACGTCTGGGAACAGAGGAGACCAGCTTCTGCAGTTTTGGGAAAGGAATGTTGTCCTATTCTTGTCTGACATAGGATTCTAACTGCTGAACAGTCCTGGGTCTTTGTCATATTTCTCCTTTGAAGATGCACTAAATAGTTTGTCAGTGAAAGGTCTGGACTACAGGTAGGCCAGTTAAGCTCCCAAACTCTTCTACTAGCCATGCTGTTGTCATAGATACAGTATGCGGTTTGCCATTGTCCTGCTGTAATATGCAAGGCCCTCCCTAAAAAAAAGACATTGTCTGGATGGGAGCATATGCAGCTCTAAAACCTGGATATATCTTTCAGCATTGATGGTACCTTTCAAGATGTGCAAGCTGCCCATTCCATACACACTAATGCTCCCCTATACCATCAGAGATGCAGGCTGTTGATCTGAGTGCTGATAAACTGGAAGGTCCATCTCCTTTTTGGTTCAGAGGACACCACGCCCATAGTTGCAAAAAAAAATTTTAAATTTTGATTTGTCCGATCACAGAACAGTTTTCTACTTTGCAACAGACCATTTTAAAATTAGCTTTGGCCCAGAGAAGACAGTGGTATTTCTGGATCATGTTCAGATATGGCTTCTTCTTTGCGAGATAGAGCTTTACCTTTCATTTTTGAATGGTACGGTGAACTATGTTCACAGGCAGCCCATGCAGTGATGTCCATCACAGAATCATGCCTGCTTTTAATGCAGTGTTTTCTGAGAGCCCAAAGATCATGGGCATTCAATATTGCATTTTGGCCTTGTCCCTTGTGCACAGAGATTTCTCCAGATTCTCTGAAACATTTGATATTATGTACTGTAGCTGATTATATTATTAAAGTCTTTGCAATTTTCCATTGAGGAACATTATTTTGAAATTGTTCAACAATTTTTAAACGCAGTTTTTACAGATTGGGGAACCTCTGGTCATCTTTACTGAGACACTCTGATTCTCTAAGATGCTCTTTTTATACACAGTCATGTAATTGGCAACATGTCAGTAACACAATTAGTTGCAATATGTTCTTCCAGCTCTTCCCTGTTAGTACCACTTCATTTACTAGCTTTTTGTTGTGCTGTCCCAACTTTTCTGAGATGTGTTGATGCCATCAATTTGAAAATTACTTTTTTTTTATTTTTTAATTGCAATTTTTTTTAGTTTAAACATTTTATATCTTTTGAATAAAGAATGGATTTATGAGACTTTTAAATCTTTGCATTCTGTTTTTATGTAGATTTTACACAGTGTGCAAACTTTTTTGGAATTGGGGTTTTAAATTAAACTAATATACACGAAAATGCCACCGAGCTCCCTCGAGCTGGCCTGGTCATTATCATTAACTATACTTTTTTTTTTTTTTTTAATATATGGCTTGCCACAAGCACAATTAAATCATCCATCACACACCATGTATGCCTATACTTCCTCATACTTATTTTGAAAACCATCATTGTTTGTTGGTGCTATGAGAAAGAGGTATGTAATAATTATATGTATAGAAAAACTTTGGCCGAAGTTAGAAATAGTTGGCACATATGGCTAGAGAGTCGAATACTTCCCACATTCAGTTCATTATCTTACCACTGTATAAGCACATATACTTTTTCATAATATTTTTAGATAAACAGCATCTGTACAGAGCACTGACAAGAAACAGAGTACAAATAGAGTTTCCAGACCTTCAGAAAAACGAAGGCGATCTCTCTCAAGCTCCCAGAGGCGAATCTGATCAGTGATAGTTGGTGGAAGTACTGGAGTCTGGAAAAAAAAAAAGAGATGAAAATTGCACCTTAAGTTCCAACACATGTCATAACCGTCACAAAGAATTGTCAGAGCTTCATCTATTAAAGGGTCAGTAGAAAGGTAATACAGTCTATGGTGATGTGGACTGGGCATCCCAGACAGGCAACCATGTTCAGAGGTCCTAAGCACCCATGACAGTTTGTAATAGGAGATCTAACAGCAGTGATCCACTTTACGTAACCTCAGGAGGGCCTCCTGTAAGTCACATTTCTACAAGAGTCTGGAAGTTCAAAGGACCTGTTGTTATCTCCACTTAAATAATAACCAGAACACTGCAGCATGTCCGAATTTGTTTACCCTCTATCTGTCTGCTAATAAGAAACATCTTCCTCGGAGGGAATATTAGCCAATAAACATTTCTGTCTACCTGATGCTGAAGAACCAAAAACTTCAGTGTATTTCATAGCTCATAGGGCATATTTACCTCTATCAGTTATTTGGCAGTATTGTGATCCCAAACACCCCTATGCTAGGAGGTACAAGAAGCGATTAGGTACTGACAACCCTCCTTGGAAAAACAGATATCCAACAATCTTTCATATTTATATCCATTCAACAGGAAATTCAGTGCTGGATAATAATGTATACGTTAGCAAACTGTAACCTATATAAATTCAAAGATATTATTGCCTATAGAAAACTGTAGTCTGGGACATGGTCATAAACAAAGTGACATCCCAGCAGCCACGCCTTAGACCTGATGGGTGATTGGCCAAGTCTTTTCTGCTAACACCCCCCTCCAGGTCCAGAAACGAGGGGCTGTGAACTCACTTGACAGCTCTCATTTTACCATCAAAATAAGGAACACCTGTCAAGTCCCATGAGAGCCACTGTACCACCTTGCCCATTGATTGGACCCTGCTGAACCAAGGCTTTTTTTTCTATTTTTCAACCCTTTTGCTTTGCTGTTGCATTGTTGTCTCTTCGTTACCTTTCAATATCCTTTTTCTGTAAATTTTTTCCATTTGCACACATTTTTTATCTTTTCTTTTCCAATGTTTATTGAATGTTTCCATACAATATAGAAAATAAAGAAAAATATAAATGCCTTCAGTCTGAAGGCCCAGTTTGAAGTATCCAACGATAAACAGGGGGACGGTATTGCCCCACAGGCAGTATACAGTGGATACATAGAAATAGAGACAATAATCAACCTTGAAACGAACGAACTGGCGGTCATAAGGTACTAAGGAAAATTATTGACAGCTATACTATCAATTCATTAGCGAAAGTTGCCATGAGGCGATAAAGCCACTCTACAAGGGGTATGGGCATGGACAGCTTAGCTTACCCTTAAAGCGGAGGAAAAAATTAACACTGCAGCTTGGGCCTCTGATAAATGCCATGCTTCCAAAAGGAAAGCGGGGAGAGGGGGATAAGAGAGATTGAAGGAAGAAAGAAAAGGAAGAAAGAAAAAAGGCAAAGTCAAGAGATAGGTTGTCCACCCCCCAGGTCATCGTCAGAACACTCTTCATGCAAAAGTTTGTAGGTATTGTATACAAGGATTCCTTTTTACCTTTTCATAATTAAAACAATATTTTGAAAATTTAAAATTTTTTCTAACGCGCTAACACAGAATTTAAAGAATCCCTGTCTCTTGAAGAGTGCTACTGTATTGTAAATCTCTAGAAATGCCTGTCTGTGGTGACAGTGTATTACAGACATTTATTCTGAAGTCATAATTGCTATTGCTAATCTTGTGAACATTTACTATTTTTCGATAAAAGTAGTTGGTGGCAGTAAAGAGTTAATTGCTTAGTTAACTAAACCCATTGACAGTCACTCTCAATCTGTTGGCACTTCAACTGTGGTCCCGCAAGCTGGAAAATATTTATGCAGGGTGAGGCTGAGTGTGTCATTGTTGCGTATCACTGACAGTGCTGTGTGAGTTGACCAGCCTTTTGTCACAAATTGGTGAAAAAGTGCAGTGGTCTGACCTACTTTTAGCACAGAGTCCACTGCTGACATTATATACTGTATTTTGGAAATCTGCTGTAGTTCTTGCTTGCATTTCTGTCTACCTGCGAGTTTCCAACATTTGTGTGTTTCAGCATTTTCTGTTGTATTCGTCTTAACAAATATAAAATTCAGCAGGTAGAACAGCAGCCCCCATAATAGCCACAGCAAGTACGCTGACCCACAGATACATTATGAAACATTCTAATCTCCAGCTTATACCAAACACTGTAATCACTTTTATACACACAGGGCCTAGGACAATACTGTTGGTTTTCAACAGCATCCACCTACTGCAGTACTACTACAATAGAAAAATTAAGAAAAATACAATGCCATGAAAAAGTATTCATACCCTTGGAAATGTTCCACATTTTGTCATGTTACAACCAAAAATATAAATTTATTTTATTGGGATGCTATATGATAGACCAACAGAAAGTGGCACATACTTGTGACATTTTTTACAAATAAATATCTGAAAAGTGTGGCGTGCATTTGTATTTAGCCCCCTTTACTCTGATAACCCTAACTAAAATCTAGTGGAACTAATTGCCTTCAGAAGTCACCTAATTAGTAAATTACACATAATCCACCTGTGTGTAATTTAATCTCAGTATAAATACAGCTGTTCTGTGAAGCCCTCAGAGAACATTAGTGAACAAACAGCATCATGAAGGCCAAGGAACAAACCAGACAGGCCAAGCATAAAGTTTAAAGCAAGGTTAGGTTATAAAAAGAAAAATCCCAAGCTTTGAACATCTCATGGAGCACTGTTCAATCCATCATCCAAAAATGGAAAGAGTATGGCACAACTGCAAACCTATCAATACATGGTTGTCCACCTAAACTGACAGACCAGGCAAGGAGAGCATTAATCAGAGAAGCAGCAAACAGGCCCATGGTAACTCTGGAGGAGCTGCAGAGATCCAAAGCTCAGGTGAGAGAATCTGTCCACAGGACAACTATTAGCCATGCACTCCACAAATCTGGCCTTTATGGTAGAGTGGCAAGAAGAAAGCCATTGTTGAAAGAAAGCCATAAGAAGTCCTGTTTGCAGTTTGCGAGAAGCGGGGGACACAGCAAACACGTGGAAGAAGGTGCTCTGGTCAGATGAGACCAAAATTGAACTTTTTGGCCTAAAAGCAAAATGCGATGTGTGGTGGAAAACTAACATTGCACATCACCCTGAACACACCATCCCCACCGTGAAACATGGTTGCTGCAACATCATGTTGTGAGGATGCTTTTCTTCAGCAGGGACAGGGAAGCTGGTCAAAGTTGATGGAAAGATGGAAGGAGCCAAATACAGAACAATCTTAGAAGAAAGCCTGTTAGAGTCTGCAAAAGTGTGGAGACTGGGGCAGAGGTTCACATTCCATCAGGGCAACAATGCTAAGCATATAGCCAGAGCTACAATGGAATGGTTTAGATCAGGGTTCTCCAGTTTATGGTCCTTCGGACTTTAAGAGGGCCGGAGTGTGGCCAGTGGGGGTAGAAAATGTTTCAGGCCCAGCATCAGTGAGAATAAACATGGCCTCAGGGATGGTGGTCAGTAGGAAGAAGAGTAATGCCCCATCATTGGTATTAATGTGAGGAATAGTACCCCATAAGTGTTATTAGTGGAAGAAATACTGCCCCATTGTTGGTGTCAATGGGAGGAATAGTTCCCCAAGGGCCGGATAAAGGATAGCAAAGGGCGACATCCGGCCCTTGGGCTGCAGTTTGGAGACCCCTGGTTTAGATCAAAGCAAAAACGTGTTAGAATGACCCAGTCAAGGTCCAGATCTAAATCCAAATGAGAATTGGTGGCAAGACTTGACAATTTCTGTTAACAGATGCCCTCCATCCAATCTGACAGAGCTTGAGCTATTTTGCAAAGAAGAATGGGCAAAAATTTCACTCTAGATGTGCAAAGCTTGTAGAGACATACCCAAAAAGACTTGCAGCTGTAATTGCAGCGAAAGATGGTTCTAAAAAGTGTTGACTCAGGGGGCTGAATACAAATGAACTCCTCACTTTTCAGATATTTGTAAAAAAAATTTAAAACCATTTATCGTTTTCCTACCACTTAACAATTATGTGCCACTATGTGTTGGTCTATCACACAAAATCCCAATAAAATACATTTACGTTTTTTGTTGTAAAATGACAAAGTGTGGAAAATTTCAAGGGGTATGAATACTTTTTCAAGGTACTGTGTGTACATTGCCAGTCTGCTCAAACAACATTTAATCAGGGTACAAATATCTGAAGAACCAGGTATCCTAAATACATAAAACCTTTCCACTGAGGACAATTAATATGTTTACCTAGATTTGACAGACAGGTTAATGAATTTAATAATATTTTTTTTTCAATCTTTTAATTCAGCAGGCACCAGAAAGATCTATACAAACTGATAAAAATATAGGACATTTAAACACCTTCGCAAACAAAAATACCTCACCTGTTGCAACATCCCGGAGTGTGCTCTAGTCCTTAGGAAATGGATTATCTATAGATTGGAATACAAACATAAATGTTCAATATCCTGAACTATGCTAATAATAAGCACTCTAATTTTCCTGCTGTACCTTGGCTGGTGCAAAAAACTCAAATATTGTGATGAAGTAAATTAATTCTTGTTCCTACACATAAGAGGTGAGAATGGCAGCCCAGTCATACAGTGTGGTCACCTTTTCTGCCATCCATAATGACCACAAATTATTACTCCTGAACCACCTTTAAAATGGACCTGGCTTCTTCAAGCATTTCAAACTATCAACATGGCATCTCACAATTATGACTAATTTACTCAACATATTCATATGGCAGTTGGTATCATTGCAGCCCAGCCTAGGTTTGCCTGTAACGTGGTAGTTTAAAAAAAAAAATCATACCATGCAAATTAAAAAAAAAAAGAAGTTCTCTACAGATATGAATACAGAAGTTATAAACTCTGATCTCCTTAAAGGAAAAGTTCACCTTTAAAAAAAAATAAATAAATGCACTTTTATTTTGCAGGTAAAAAAAAAAAAAGCCTGTAAAGCATTGCACCCGGGAGCAGCAGATCGCTGGTGCCATGCAGAACTCCAACAGACTGTCAGTGTAAGTTGTCTGCTTGTAACTCATATGAGCAGGCAGTTTCACACTGACAGGAAGAAACAATGACCAATCACAACGCTCAACAGTTCATTGAGAACTACAAGTTGACACCTGAAAAGGATATCAGTACTTGCAGTTGTTTCATTCACAGAACTCTGTGAATGAATCACATGGCTGTGTAGGCGGAGCCCTGCACAGCCACACTTTTTTCAAAAAATGACAGCTGGAACAGGGAGTTTCTCCCCATACTGGGCTGAAATAAATATAGGAAGAATCCCCCTGCGCTCCACAGAACCTTTAACTTAAAGTCAGCTGCTATCACCTTTTCCCTATACCTTAGGATATGTGCAAATAAAATGTATATATTTTGTGATGAAGCGCTCAACTTATATAGTGTATACAAACCCTTTTTCTTACATCAATAATATTGTGAAAAATTCAAAATAAGTGCTTAATTCCCTCTTAAATTCTATAAACTATACAAAATCATTTATAAATAACTGGTGCAAATTCACACTCCTATTTATGCCCACTAGTGGTCAAAAACCGTGAAAATTCTAATACAAATGATAACACTTTATCTGTGCAAGGTGATAAGTGTATCCAATTACATGAACTAAATCAAATAAACAGTCCAAAGACTTGTGATGCAACACTGTGCAAATAATAAGTGTTCAATACACAGTGATTATAACTTCACTCCATGCTGCAGACGTGCTCTTTGTGACACTCTGATGTGACTCCCCTGGATTTAGCCAAAATGCCTCCTCACCTTCCACATTCGACCCTTGCGGGTCACAAAGCCTTAAATATATAGTATCTCAGCCAGATTTTCATGCTCCACTGACGCCACCGACTCAATTAAGATCCCCCTCCAAGCAATGAATTCCTCTCAGATTACTTTCCTCACAATATGGACTCAAACACAGAACGTATCAGCTCTGACCCCGCACACCAGCAGTCCCTCCAGCACGCACAGCACCAGTAACGCCACCATGGTACTACCAAGTTCTCAGAATCCTGACATCTCAAAGTTCCACCCTCTCTCCATACTGCTGTCACAAAGAAGGCTCGGATCACTGAGCTGCTGCAGGAGTGGGAACATGTTATGTGTTCCAGCCTAAAAAAGGGTGGTACATGTAACATGTTCCCGAAGGTGAACTTTAAAGATTGGTCACTTTGTACGACATTGTCAAAATTGCCCATTCAGGGCAAAGTGACAGTGTCTTTAAAAAGGGGCCCCCCAACCCAATGACCTGGCCAGTGCTTCCCTGTTGCTCATTCCTAAGTTGCAGCCAGCAGCAATACCCAGCACGTTCGAGCATGGAGGTGCATATGACCTACTCCCATGTGACAGCACTTGAGTTTAGCAGGCAATCACTAGGCCTGAGCACTGTCATATGTCCAACACTGGTGAGTTTGGTTCAGGCAGCAATAGAAGAAAAAAAACAAAAAGGGAGAAAAATAAATGAATATTAGTCGGTCAGAGCCTTTCTCAAAGCCCCCTTTGCCCTGACTAGGCAAGGTGACAGTGTCTTTTTAAACTAATCATTGTAATTTAACATTCTCCTTGCTGCTTTGTACAGGAAGTACCCATGCTTTAATTTTGGGCAAGCACAACCTACAACCCCGCACTCCCCTTCTAGGTATCTTTTCCCTGTTTAATTTAAAACGGTTGGCACTTCATTTGTACAGCAAGTTTACAGTAGATGTCCCCATTCAGTGACTTATGATCCATATTTGACTCTTCTCTAGCAACAGTCAATATGTGCATGCACATCTTAAAAGTATAATGAATTTTGTTCATTCTTTAGCTCACCTGTTTCCATGTACATATTTTTTATTTCTACAAAATATTTTGTGTCCATCTTCTGTAACGTTATCCTGCTAATTAGTTCTCTTTCAAACAAGTACTGGTTTAATATCTTATAAAAAGCTATTGTCCTGCTACCGGCTCTTTGCCCGTTAGATACAAGTGTTTATTCTAAAATTATCATATGCAATAAATAAATGAAAAAAATTATATTATATATACACACACACACACACACACACATATACATGACTATTGTAACTCCCTCCTCATTGGCCTACCTCATTGCAGGCTATTCCCTCTTCAGTCTATCATGAATGCTGCTGCTAGACTCATCCACCTTACTAACCATTCCGTATCTGCCACCCCTCTCTGCCAATCCCTTTACTGGCTTCCCATTGCCCAACGGATAAAATTCAAAACATTAACACATAAAGCCATTTATAACTCTGCCCCAAATTACATCACCAATCTGGTCTCCAAATATCACCCAAACCGTACTCTCCGCTCCTCGCACGACCTCCTGCTCTCTAGCTCCCTCGTCTCCTCCTCCCATGCTCGTCTCCAGGACTTCTCCAGAGCTTCCGCCATCCTCTGGAATTCTCTACCCCAATTTATCAGACTATCACCTACTCTGCTCACTTTTAGGCGATCTCTGAAAACCTATCTCTTCAGGGAAGCCTATCCTGCCCTCAGCTAATAATGGAATCTTCTACTCCTCCTACCAGTCCATCCCCCACAGTTACTACCTTTTGTACCACTAGTCCCTCCCTCTTACATTGTAAGCTCCAAGGAGCAGGGCCCTCCTAACCTTTTTGTATTGAACTGTATTGTTGCTGTATTGTCTCCTGTTATATTGTATTGTCTCCTGTATATTGTATTGTGAGCAAACTGTTGGTGCTATATAAATCCTGTATAATAATAATACACATACACACTCATGACAACATGCCTTTAGGAGTATATATTACAATCTAATTACACCATAATATTAAACAAATTGCCGCAACTATTTCATCGGGAACAAAATTATACATTAAACTACTTGTCTTAGTCTACCTTAAGAACTTGGGTTTTTCTCTTCATACCTGCTCAGCAGTGATACCATTTCCAATAGCTTGTTGTACACTTTCTCTAGTGACTTGTGCTACTACCAAGTTAGGAAAGCGATATAACATCTCCGAAAAGAGAGCAATGAGGGCGATCTGCAGTTCTGAATCTGCGGACACAGCAAAATGTTATATATTGTTTAACCTTTTGGCTGCTGGTGACATATTACATATTGTCATGGCTGTTCTCCTAGCTTGATCAATGAAGTTCATATTTATAAACCTTTAGAGCCAGCTCACACCACAAAAAACGCACTCCGGATGCATTCTGGATACGTTTTTGCTTACAGCTTACACCACACTCCGTTTGCTCAGTTCCAGTATGATTCTGTGCAGGAAAAATGCAGCATGTTCTACTTTTTTTCTGCACCGGCAACTGCTTGGAAATGACTGCACTTGTGTGAACTAGGGCCATTGGAATACATGGAAAACACTGTGTATGCATTTTTGATGCATAAAAAAAAACCCCGAACTGGACTGCATCTAGTATGAACTAGCCCTTTTTTATCTATGCTAAAACACAATCTTAAATTACAGGTGTATCTTGTGATCTACTTATTCCTGCACCAATTCCCCTTCACCTAGCTCTTGAGAGAAAAACTGAACTAATCTCCCAAACTGCTTAAGGTGACATTACACTCTATTAGATTGTAAGCTCTTATGAGCAGGGCCCTCTTAATCCTTTTCTTTTGAAAAAAAAACAAAAAAACAAAAAAAAAAACCCTTACTTTCGTGTTGCTTTAACTATATAGAACCTTAATGGCCACAATTCACCCAATTCATGCTGAACTTAAAACAAATCTAATGCCAAACAAACCCCTGTCAGTTTTTTTTAAATTCCTGTCTGTCCCCTTGTTGGGGATGTTTATATTCTATTTCTCCTAATGACCACTGTTCCTGGAACTGAAAGTTGTTGTTGAAACATGAGCAGAGGGGAGGTCTTCTAATGGGCACACTTGTAGTGAAAGAGCAGATCTTAGCCCTGGTTCACATCTGTGCGGTCGTGCGGGCCGCGAATTGCACGGACACTAGAGCCCATTCAGTTGAATGGACTGCCGTGCCCTGGGACATGCAGTACTGCACTACTTTGGAAACTGCAGCCCGCACGGGAACCGAGGTTCTCAGTACGGTTGCGATTTCCTGTGCGGGCAGCGTGCCATTAGAATTAATGGCACCTGCCTGTGGGTCCTGCATTCCCCTGTGTGGGTTGTGCGGCTGCAGGCATTTGTGTGGATCCCACAGCGGCACCACCCGCACAGATTTGAACCGAGGGTAAGAGCAAATTTTCCTCACTTTGGACAGACCTCTCTACTACAGCTGTGTAGGTAGATGTTTACATGGAATACTAACCTAACGTACATACACAGTATAAACATGTTAGTAGCTCACTTACCTGTATATGCATAGATTCTATAGTTAGTCTCTACCACAATAAAACCTTGCTTGTGGCTATCCAGAGTGGTGCCAGATATACCGGATGCCAGGTTAATAGCTAGCCGTGTTGGGTAGTAGCGGCGGGACTTTCTCTATTAATGACATGACATTAATAAATATGAAGTTGACGTAGATATAAAAGACACAATTAATACAGCTCTGTAATCACTAATACATCCTTAAATATCATTTTAAAATACAAGCAGTGAAAGTAACTGAAATCTGAGCTTGTTTCCACCTAATTTAGTCCCTGTAGGGCTGTGCTGGAGTATGAAAAGAAAATCAGTACATGGAGCCAATCGGTTCATGTGCTGACAAGAAAGCACATTAATAGGAGGAAAGGGCAGAGATGCGCTTGTCACTGTTGCTGCTCCTCCTTTCACTGTTTTGTCACAGGCTGTGGGCAGACCCAGGATGAGACTAGACTCAGAAGAAGTGGATTGAATGATGCTGGACATAGGATTGAGAAAATTTAGTGGCAGAAAATGTACTGCAGGGGAAATCTCTGGACTGAAGATGAAATTTGCTGTAATGGGTGGTTTTGTTATTTTATCCTTTAGTGGGCAATTTTATGCTGATATTTTTGGTTGGAATTTTGCTTTAAAGTGGTTGTAATCCTCGGTCATGGAATGACATGTCATGTCAATAAACAAAGCACATCCTTCTTTAGTGTGTTATTGCCTCAATCCAAAGCACCAAGTGTGATTTCTGTCTGGAGTGGCTCCTCTGCTATCTGCATTTCGGAAGGGGTGAGTCAATTACCTCCACAGAGGTCTCAGATTACACTCTGCTCTCTTCTCTAAACAGGTACAACTTATGTAGCAGGACTTGTTTCATCTCTGTGTATCAGCTGGATAAAAAGAAAAACAGTGTGTCTTAATTTCAGGCTGCAATTTTTTTTATTATTTTAAAAAGGGGGGTGATTATTTTCTATACCCACTATAAATTGGTTATACATAGTTTTAAAAAGCACAAATTGTTTATAAGAGAGTTAAAGAATGTATTGTTAACATATGAGATATAATGGGCTTAAAGCCACTATAAATTAAAAGAGAAGTGTGGGATTTTTTTATTATTATACTTACCTAGGTGGATGCAGCATTGGATTGATGCTGCATCTTTTCCACACCTGTTCTAAGGAAGAGAACTGAGCGATCAAGCACAGTTCTCCCTGCCGCTCTGAGCACAGAGCCAGGACTGCCATTCTCCAGCTCTCTGCTCTGTCCCCCCACCCCCACAGGGCTCTCTGGAGTGCTGAGCTGTGGAGGGGGAGGGAGAAGCTGGATCTCAGTGGCTTGCTGAGAGACTGAGCTATGTGCCACTCCAGGCTCCTGAGCTGATCCCTACCATATGGTCAGGATCTCTCCTCAGCCTGGATTGTCATGACGTCAGCTGACAGCGGACCTTAGGCTTAAAATCGGTCACAGGAGTGCAGAACAAACTGCACTCCTGTGATCCACAGGAGAAGTACAGCCAAATGAGCTTTGGCTGTACTTCACTTTTAAGCTTTCTTAACAAACGCTGATACTAAATAATACGATTTAAACATCCGTTTTGCTCAACATAAATCACCAAAATTGATTTCAGATGCAAAAACATTCTTATTTTAAATATCAGAAGGAGCTGCTCACCTTTCTCTGAAACACTAGTCCAAATTCCCGCAGATGCTGCAGGAAAGTCTGTAAGGAGTCACTCATTCCTTCTACAGAGTAATCCTTTAAGACAAGGTTGTGAAATTAATAAAGGCATTCCATTATAAATTAATGTTAGCACAGACTGTTTCATATTTTGGCTAATATATCATGCACAATGTGTTACATCTTATAATACCTTTCCAAGTGTTGAGAAGCTCAGCTGGAACATGAAAGAAAGAATCTCTACAAGATTCATCCCACGTGACTGCAGATGACAAAACAATGGCATTACACACAGGAACAGAGAGCAACACCTAATAAGAGGAAGAAATAGGACAGTTTTTACATAGCACAGGACATAAAATATGCTTTAAAATGTGGAAAGCAACTTAATGTGTAAGTTCACCTTTTCAGAAAAAAACAAGGAGGTAAAGTACCGCTGAGTCAGCCAATCCCGCCCCCTGCACAGCCCGGCATTCCAGTGAGTCTTGAAGGGGCAGAGTACAGAGTGGTGACTGGCAGTCAATGCTCTTTGCTCACAGTGGACCCGAGAACTGAGCAATCAGTGATCTTTGATTGCGCAATTCTCAGGAAAGAGCCAGCGGGGGACAGTGGCTGCATCAGATCAATGCTCGAGCCATCTAAGCAAGTATGTTTGTTATTTTCCATTTCCACAATTAAATTTAGTGCAGTGAGATTTCCACTTTTGCTATCTCCTTAGCCTGCAGGAACAAACTTATCTTTCTTCTGCTAATCCCAACAGTTTCCATGTAATAGCGATGAACAAAGACATATTTGAAGTCCAGTCTGGGTGAAAAACCATAGTTCCTTCCATAGATAGTGGAAAAGTGAGTGTAGTCACCCAGGGACAGGAAATGTATTCACAGGATAATCAGTCACCTTATCCAAAGCTGCAATATTTAAAATTTTTGTTTTGGGTTTAGATGGGGGTTTAGATATACCCAACCCCATTATGACGTTAAGCCCTACCATTGCCAATTAACTATAATGTTCCAGAGCCTCTATTAGCAATAGAGGTTATGGTCAGAAGCTGGGACGTTTTTTTTAATTTTTCTGAAGTTTCAAATGAAAACTATAAACAAAAACAAAATACTTTAGTAAAAAACCTAGACTAATAGCTTATTGATGGTTTCTGTATACTGTTTTAAGTTGCACTGACAGCAAGGCTTACATTCTACATCAGATTATTTTGCTATGGCCCTAGGAAGGCTAGGGAAGCAAAAAGTATGACATCTGTAAGAGGTCATATTGCACTTTTCGATTGGCAAGTGCAATTATCCTAGCTATAAAAATACATAGGTAAATGTGAGCATTAGCACATTTGCAAAGCTTGGGAAGGGATGCCAGTTCAATACTGTATGTATCTGTCTATGAACAGAATGCATTTATACTATTTTAAAAAATGTAACCTGTTATAAAGAGCTACAAACACCTAAAGAGTACCTGTACTGAAGAAGCTGTAAGAAAAAAAGCAAGGGCAGGACTAGTTACCAGGATTTCCTTTAGGCACCCTGCAGCTAATATTTTAACAATGACTAAATTGCCGTATTCTGCATTGTGCTCCCATGAGGAATTGGATGTCTTGGTAGACAGGCATAGCTTTTCTTCCCAATGCCAAGTAAGGTAACAAACTTTAAATTATGTCACACAGCAGGTATACAGCTATTAGGATATAGAACAGGAGTGTCTAGGCACAATCACATATCAAGAAGTGCACCGCTAATTTTTTTTTTTTTTTTTCAGCAAGAATGCAAATGAAAAGTAAAATTTTGTGCTGCTTAAGCACAATTAACATTTTTATGTTTCCTATAAGAGCAAAACTTCACTTTTAACGTTCGGGTTCACTTTAAATGTTTTCACATCAAAACATTTTCAACACATTTTTAAAGACGATATGAAAAGTGATGATGATTGTGATCCAATAACACCCTACCTTTCAATTGTCTACCCTATAAAAGGTGCCATAACAAGTTGCTACTTTATATTAAAGTCTTAGAGATATAGTACTTACTTCAGCTGACTTCAAGTACTGTAGCATAAAATACCAGAGCTGTGAAGCTGTATCTAGCAGTAAGAACTGAAATCCAGCTGAAGAAATGCTTGGAGCTTCTCCAGAATCACTATCAAATGAACAAAGACAAAATGTTTTTCAAAAACATAAAAATGTTTGAAATAATAGTTTGGATATACGTTTTACAGTGAACATTGTTCTTTAATAAAGTACATCTAAAATGTTACATGCATGGTGCCATGGGTGGGCTCACAACATACCAAAATGTAATAGTTCTTACAAAAATCTTAGGCTAAGATAAAAATAAAAAGTTGGATCTCCAGCACTTCCTGATCAAACAAACAGCTAGGTTTGTCATCAAGCTTCCTTCTCCCTAGCTTTATGGGAACAATGGTTCATGAAGTTGCATTACCTGAACATTTGGCTCCTCATTATTATAAGTCATTGCTAATAAATTAAAAGTGGACTTGCCAAGTGACAGATAACTGCATATCTGAACATGTATGGCATGGCAGTTGTGTGCAAACAGATATCCATTTGAAATGTATTAGCCTTGTTTTCCATTTGAAAAGCAGAGCCATGTGGCTGAAGTGGTGCTCCTGAGAATGTATAACTGCAAGGATTCTGATACATATAGACACTGCAAATTTTTAAGAGTAAAATGAAAAAGCCTAAGCATTTATATTACACAAAATGCACTTGTTAGATTCAAAAAAGCAAATTTTAATATTTTTAAATCTTGGCATCATTCACACCATATGTGCGGAAAAACCAGTGGAAACTGACGCACAGATTTCACTTGCAGAGACATCAGTTTTCATGCGCGGTTCAATGAGTTTTATAAACGTTGCAGATTTCTGTGCAGAAAAAATCTGCAAGTGATACTATTGTTGTGCTTTGAGCAGAGCAAATAGAAAGCAATTATTTTTGTGTGCCCTTGCAGAATGTGTGCAGAAAAACTGACGTCTCTGCACCATGTCAAGAACAAGGCCTTTTTGGTTTCAAAAAACAGTTACGGCATACCGGGAATGATCATTGTCACATTTGTTTGTGCTCTCAACCAAACTGTCAAACCATCTGCAAGAGATACTAGCATTGTGGTGTGAACAAGGCACCTAGAGAATTGATTTTGCTGTGCCCTTGCAGAACGCACGCAGAAAAACTGACATCTCTGCAGACTGGTGTGAACGAGGCCTAAAGCAAAGACTTTTGGTAACAAGCCGTCACATTGGTACTATGTGAAATACAGCTCTGCCCACTCTTATGCATTTTATATGTTGAATATGACACAGGCAAATATTTCAAAATAAAAGTATTTAAAAGACGAAAAAAAAAAAGCAGGAGCCCTTCTGTTCTTAGATAATATAAGCATTCAAAGAAGTAGACTGCAGAAAGCTTTAAAAAAATCAACTCACAGCTTCACCACCTTTTCTCACATGTATTAGAGAAGAAATGGTAGATTGCTGCATCACCTCCTGCTGCTAAAGAGACATGACAGCAGTGGAGGCGCTGTCTTTTTACATATACAGTATGGCAGGGGGCAGCAAATACAGCAAAATGGATGGATTGTTAGATTTGGTTCAAGCAATACCAAAATCACCACTATGTAAGTGACATGGATACCAGGTTAGATCCTCAATAATATTAGGTGATAAGGTGTCATTTACCAGAAGCTATATGTAGTGGCCCTTACAATCAGCTATTTTAAACTGAATTTTTATTGCATTATTTACAGATTTTGATTTACAGATTAATTTTAAAACATGCAGGTTTACCTTTTCATGAGACCAGCTGAAATGAGAAGTTGTGATAAATCCTGACTCACTGTTGCATTTGGTGATCCAACCATAAACTGAAGAATAACCTGAAAATAAAAAATAACAGTACAATTTCACTGAAAGACTAAATATGCAATGCTCCCAGATGGATATACTGTAAACCAAAAGTATGAAATGTTCAAAATGCAATATCTATCTATCCACCCATCCCTGCAAAACCATGATTGAATTCAGAAACATTCAACATAACAATGGTCAAATACAGTAAGTGTGGGCTAGAGTGTTTGCTAGATTCAAACACAAAAATCTCTCAACACTCAGAAGCAACTCCTTTGCAGATTTTGAAGATTTACTAATCAATACCAGTCAACAAAAACAATAAAGGATAGGCTCACCCTTGCAACATGTTCCATCTGTATTTATTGTAGAACATGTAACATTCCAGCTCCTGCCTCCTCTCTCTCTGATTGCCCCCCTTCTTGTGTCAGCAAACAGGATTCTCTACCTGAACTCACTGTCATGGCCGTGGCATTCATTTACAGACTTCTGTGAATGAATGAACTGCATCTACTGTTGGCCTCCACGGCTGACAGTTTGAAGTTCTCTAAGAACTGCGAGGGCGCCGGTGAGCGCTCTTGTAGTTCATGCATTCTTCCTGCCATTCAGTAACTGCCCTCCGTACTGGCAGACAGCTGACTGAGTGTCTGTAGGAGGCTGACACTACACCTGCAATCTGCAGTGTAATAAAAAAAATAAATGCACATTTATCTAAAAACAAATGTGCATTTATTATTTTTTGTAAGAGATGAACTTAGCCTTTAATGACTATGAATGTATGTACATGTTTTAAGACATAATCTTTAAAACTGCACTTACATAAATTGTCAAAAACAATCCATACCTAGAACCACACTAATGTTTTATAAAATCTAGAATGGACTTTCATCATTTTTTCTTGTCATCAACAAATACAGGAACTAAATTAAATTACATTCAAAATATCAATGTATATTTAGATTTGAAATCCATATTAACCCAACTAGTAAAACTCTAAGAATGAAGTTGTAAAACGTCTGTAAAGATCAAAGTTCTCTTACAAAGGTTACAGGTAGCAGTGTGGAAAAGGTGGCACAGAAGGTGTATATAGTATGGTAAATCTCCTAAATAATTATTATTATACAGAATTTATACAGTGCCAACAGTTTGTGCAGCACTTTACAATGTAATAAACCGAAACATCAATTCACACTGCACTCGATACACCAGTAGCAACTTACTTACAACTCTGCAAAAAGGTAAGCTTGTGAATTCAAAAAAGTAAGATAGAAATAAAATTGCTGTCAGTTCAGTCAATAACTCCACACAATTACAAGCGGCTGATACAATATCAGCAGGTTGTGAGTGATGCAGTGTTTGGAGGGATTCACTAACTGGACAACATTGCCTGATTACAGCTATATTGCAAATTTTTGGAATTCAGAAGAATACGTTGCTGCAGATTGTTGCTACTAAATTTAAGAAGTGTGATCTGGTAGTTTGAATTGATATTTTAAAGTTAAACTCTGTTTCAATTATCTTTATAAACAAGGCTGGTAAATTACGATAAACCTCACTTCACCTCCCATCTGCTCTCAGCATATTTATCCAGAGAAGGAACATCTTTTCCATGTTTATCAGGACCCAGTTGGCTGCCATCATCTGCCCAGGCTTTGCCTCTACACAAGACAAAATAGAAAGATCAAAATAAAATAATCAAAAAGGTAAAATTTATGCAAATACACTAAAAGACACAAAAATAATTACAAATTAGGTAGATTTAGACATGCAACTAAATCCACAGCTCCCCTTAAGAGTAATCTGCATTTGGATTGCTTTTCAGGGGCCACTGACAAGCAATGTGATTTATCTTATGAGTATCTCACCACAAATTATATTTTTGTTGCAGGGGATGGCCAAAACCTGACTTATACTGTATATAAGTACAGACTTCTGGGAAAATCAAAGCCAATCACACAAGCAGGAAATTACATTTCTGGGGGGCACTGCATTTTGGCAAAAAATTAAAGCACTTCCGAATTAAAAGAAAGGTAATGTTTAATAACATTCAATTACAATATTACTTGTTTAGAAATTGTATATGCTTCACTGTGTTTTATTTGATATATTTTCAAAACAAAATTGGAGTTAGCCTTGTACAGTAAAGTTATGTACAGTAAAGTTAATATAGTAAGAACACAGGGTTTTTTCCTTTTATAGATAGAAAAAATAAACATGTCTGTCTCTTGTGTGAAATCTCCACCATTTTTACTGTTTTGCTTAAAAATTACATGTTCACCTTTTACAAAAAAAAAAAAAAAATCCCTCAGCACCCCTTTGTTGTGTCTATCTGTATTGCAGGAACAACATACCATATGATGGGAATGGTCTATAGGACCTTAGTGCACAGTTCGGCACTAGGTTTCTACTGATGGGCAGCAGACAGAGTTGGAGGCTGCAGCTGTCAGAGGAGCTAAGTAGGGACCTGCCAGGACAAAGGGAATTTGTTTATAAAAGGTGAACTTACAGTATATTTTGATTCATTTAAATATTCCTAACATAAAAACAAAAATTTGAAAATGTTCAGAATATCTTCCTGCAGACGAGTTTCAGAACCTCTATAGTAACGTAATCAACAGTTGGGCAAGGCCAATCTCAGTTCAGGGTGGATTTAAAGCAGAACTAAACCCATAGATTTAAGGCCCATTCACACAAAACCGTTGTGCAGATTTAACTTGCAGAGACATCAGGTTACATCAGTTTCGTGCACGTTTCGATGAGTTTTATACACTAGTGTTGTTGTGTGAACAGGGCACAGAGAACAATTATTTTTTGTGGCCTTGCAGGTGTGCAGAAAAACTGATGCCTCTGCACCATGGTGCACCACAAGGCCTTAATGGTTTCAAAACACAGGTACATTCTTTGCATGCCGGGAATGATAACGGTCACATTTGTTTGCTTCTACTATCCTGTCATTTCAGGGCCAACATTAAAAGCTTTTGCCACATACCATCCACTCTTGAAGACCAAGCTTTTTCTGACACTTTTTGTTCACATGAAAATACTGGGGGTTTTTTGCTAGAAAATTACTATGAACCCCCAAACATTATATCTATTTTTTTAAAGCAGAGGCCCTAGAGAATAAATGGTGGATGTTGAAATTTTTCATGTCACACAGTATTTGCGCAGTGATTTTTCAAACGCAAATCTTTAGGAAAAATACACTTTTTAGAATTTTAATGCGCAAAAACATAATATGTTACCTAATTGTTTGATAAAATATAAAAGATGATGTTACACTGAGTAAATGGATACGAAACATGGCATGCTTTTAAACTGCGTATGCCCGTGCAATGGCGACAAAGTACATACATTTTTAATATCGATAGGTGACTTTTAAAAGCCTTTACAGGTCACCAATTTATATTTACACAGGAGAACTAGTGCTAAAATTACTGCCCTCAATCTGATGTTCACGGTGATATGTCATATGCATGGTGCAATCTGTTTATGTACCGACACGGGATCAATGCTTGCATTTGCCTTTGCGCATGAACAAGGGAAGGGGGCAGGGTTTTTTTTTCTCATTTTGATTTTTTTTTTCTTTAGTATTTTTACACTGTCCCTTTTCTTTTCTTTTTATCACTTTTATTGTTATGACAGGGAATGTAAATATCCTGTGATAGCAATAGGCAGTGACAGGTACTCTTTTCTGAGAAATCTGGGGTCGATTAGACTCTAGATATCTCCTCTGCCCTCAAAGCATCTGATCACCCCAAGATCAGTGTGATCAGATGCTTTCCCAATTTAAAAATGGCGCTGTTAATGTCCAGAGAAATGGAAATGATGAAATGCTTGTAGCTTCCGTCTCTTAGACCATAGAGATGATTGGAGCCATTCTGGTCTCTGATCAGTTCTATGGTCAGCCAGTGGAACTGCCAACTGCATTCTCGGAGAGCCCAAGAAAACTGTGGAAGGCAGCAGGGGGGGGGGGGGGTGGAATGTCCCTTACCACTGTTTGTAAAAACGATGCAGCAGCTACTAGGATTGCTTTTACCTGAAAGCAGACAGCCAGCTGAAAAAGACTATACCGGGATGATGTCTGTAGTTGCAGGCATCATCCCGGCATAACCACTCAAAGTCCAGCGATGTACCAGTTCATTGCTGGTCCATGTTGGTCATATAGGAAACAGCAGAGAACATGGGCATATGATGAATTGGGTCTGTGGACCAATATGACCGCAATTCATTCTTTTTTGTAATGCCCATGTTGAGGGTTTAAATTCAGAAACTGTGATATGTTTCCATGTGAATTGTCTGGCAAGAGCTGAATTTGGGTGGGCGGCCATATAGTGTCGTGCGCATAAATTGCTTTGGCCCACAATCAATTGATACAAATCGTCCATGAAAAACAGCGGACGGGTTAAATGCTAGTGCTGGCAGCTAATGGGGCTGATCCTGCTAACACTGCATTTTTGGGGACACTATTCAAAGGAGGCACTAGAATAGTTCTGTTCATGATCATTATATTGATCGGTACAAACACTATACTAGTAATGGCGGTGATCAGCGACCTATAGCGTGATTGCGATAGTGTGCGGGCAATCTAATGCTAGCTGACCCTGGCTGGGAGGGGTGCTAACTGACTCTGATGCTATCTGGTGTCGCTAGTGGCAGTAATACAGTGATCAGTGAAAAATTCTATATACTGACACTGTACTAATGGCTGGCTGACAAGGTGATCAAAGGGTTAATAGAGGTGATCAAAGAGCCCCCCTAACCCCCCCCCCCCCTCCGGGGTTTGTACAGCCAGAGCGGCATACCCAAACATCCCTTGCCTTTAGTTGCCGCCCGTCTGTAGCACATTGCGGGCGGGAAGTGGTTAAATTTGATTGATGTGGTTAAAGAGGGAGAGAAGGTCACTAGCTTAGAACTGTCAGTCTTTACTTGCCTGAAGCACATTTTACCTATGGTAATATATGCACCTAAATTGGTCAAATATAGTTAATATTTAATTTAGAAAAGTAAACTCTTGTGGAAAAAAAAATGATGATGTTGTTAAGCATGTTAAAATCAGTAACGTTACTGAATTCAAATACGTAGGAGATGTGCGTGGCCTCATGTAATATTTGGGAAAGCCTCCCTTATTCCAGTCAATATAGCAAACAGTAGTAGCCAAGGATTTTTTTAGGAACCAATAGATACAAGGGAAACACTGCGTGTATAAAAACCATAGATTTTATTATAACATTGGATAAAAACCAAAAAAAACAAAAACACAACAAAATACTGAATTTAGGGTTCAAGAAATTGTTTAAGTCCAATACAATCAACACAAAGACTCGACGCGTTTTGATAGGTCTCCTTCAGAAGTACATGTGGGTGACCAGCATGATGAATAATTCTCACTGTATTAAAACCATAGATTCACTGGCATCCTTCATGTGTTTGGAACAGGCTGAAGGATTTTTTTGTTACCTTACTGTTGAGAATGCATTAAGGTAAACAACCTTTTGACTTTAGAACCACTTTAATTGTAGATAAAATAACAATTAAGAAAAAAACATTATTGTGAACATCTATAGAACATATATATGCACATTTCCCCATGTTTTAATCCATTTAACATGCTGCAATTACAGAAAAATAACTGATTTTATGGCAGAAATGTGTTATATTCCTAACTTCCTATTTGACATGACAACACAGCTCTGAATTTCTAAGCTCAGTGTCAGCCCTGCCCACTTCATTTCTGATGGATTACAAAGAACACAGACCTCCCCTCATTTCCATCCCCTCCACATAACCTCTCCTTGTGTAGGCAGAGAACATAAGGAATTATTAGCTCCCGAGATTTCTGACAAAATCAATAAGATAACACTTTCAATGCTATAATTTAGCACACCAAAGGAAGCAAATATAAGTAAAATTCATTGTGCATTTCCTGCACAGCATTCAAAACACAATGCAGTTGCGACCTGCAGTGGGAGTTGATGTTTAGTTAATGACACCCCAAACACAGATTGCAAACAAAATGAGTATGCCTGCACCTGATCGCATGGTACAGAAGTAGTGCTTTTCCAAAAGTAGCGTATGCTTTTGGTGCGGTGCGATATGAATCAAGTGGCACTAAACTGATTTCCTGTGAAACTACTAGTGTGAACTGGCCTTTAAAACAATATCCTTCTGTGCGTTCTCCCCTGCTGGACTACAGGACACCCCATCCCATTCCCTTTACATGAGAGAATGGTATTACGCAGGTCAAAAGGGGAAACCTCTGTAATGAAACAGGGATGACAACACTGCTTGGAATTTCAAGAAAAGGCAGCAATGTCATCTCACTACAGGAAGTTTGGCGCTTACAAGAATTCTGGCAAAAAATAGTTTTTCCCTTTAGTTTTTTAAGAGACAATACATGGGGAAATGTGCATGTACTGCAGAGGGCCGACAAATATGATGTTTAAAATTTTGCCCAGACAAAACACTCTTAGGGATTTAAAAATGCTAACTATAAAGTGTAAATGTAGACTATTGTGACATGAAAAGCACTATTTGAATGAATGAGCAGTAAACACTTTTCCTTACCCCCCCAATAATGCAATTCTTAGGTTTTCTCTGAAAATTGAATTCAGGATAAACCCCTGCAGTCCACCGGGGAGCTGTTGAGTGTGCCACAAACGCAGACCGGACAAGATGTGTGTGTTCTCTTCATGTTCCCTGATAAAATAAAATATAAACATAGGCAGATTTAGTTTGTAGACACACACTTTAGTGTTTTAATATAGGCATCAATGCTTTTAAACACATTATGCTTTCCTACATTGTTTCTGTAAACATTAGTATGTGCTTTGTTACATATTTCCTCTCTGAATTAGTAATGTGTAGTTGAAGTGATAGCTTGGCTTCCCACAATTCATCTCTCTAGCACATCACAGATGTATTTGCACATGTTTAAGGTATGTTTAAAATGTATTTCTCTAAAGCACCATCAGATGATCACTTGAGCTGACCTCAATGAAGAGGTCCAGAACCAAATACACATACAATTGCAATGAAATTACTGATTTCAATCTATTTCATACATTGTGGATGAATAACCATATCTCTTACTTGTGATTTTCTTTTTTCACCCACAATGCAACAGCTGCTTGGGGCAAAGGCTGTTCAAGGAAGAGCATTCGCATCACATAATTCTTGGCAAGACTCGGAAGCTCCCTGAGAGATCATAAAAATTACCAATGAGAAAAAGTGTAACACAAAGGAATTTATTTGTAAATGTGGTTATTACAGATTCATACAGCTTTCACCCAAGATTCATGATTTGCCCCCATTAAAACAAGTTAGAAAATGTGCGAATCTTGGGTAGAAATATTGTGAATTTTGGGTGAAAACATTTATAAACAGACCCTAATAGTGTACATTTATACACAGAAGCTGCCATAACCCTTGTTTTCTAAGGCTGGGCACCAAAATTGTTCTGCAATCTCTGTGCCTATACATAAAAGATCGTTCTTGAGCCTGTCACTGGGGGAGAGGGTTGATGTACAACAGAGCTGGCACCAGCTACTGGCCAAATGGTGCTCTTTGAAACTTTAATAGTTGGGCAAACCTATTATGCAAAAAATATAAACAAATGATAGATAAAGGGAATCGTAATTGATTTTAAAGTGCACTTGTGTCCAGACCATAGTCATTAAAATGCTAAATATATTAAAAGTGTATGTAAACTCTACAATAACAAAAAATATGCCTTATTTACTACCTCTCGGTCTGTTGAATGTACCACTGAAAGTTTGTACTATGTCTGTTCAGCAAATTTCTATCCAGACAGAAATCTTGTGAATTGACAACTTCCTTTGCTTTGATTCACTTTACTGTGATAAGTTAGCAGCATTGTTCCCTGCTATTTCAGTGGCCTACTGCCCCCCCCCCTCCCCGTTTTGGAGAAGAGAGGGAGGAGCTATGTAGTCCTAACACCAGCAACCACACTTAACACACAGCTGCTGGCGTGTGAAGGGAGGATAGTGCCGAAGCATCACACTATTTCCTCTTTTTTTTTTGTTCAAACGTTATTGAAATGACACAAGTAATACTTTGTCACATTCTATTTACACAGGTTAGGATGCATTGGTTTCCACTGTGCTCAAGACAAGTACTGCATGTATGCATGAAAGCAAGCAGTACTTTTCATCAGTGCACACCATAACACAGTGGTGTGAACTGACACCACGGGAAACAAGGTGAATTGCCCTGTCTTTGCATTGGGATTGCATTGGGCAACTTTCCAATGCAAATGGTGTAAATGGGTCCTTAAAGTTCACAACAAAGATTTGAAAGCAGGGTTTTAATTGGTTGCTAACAACTCAGAAACACCTGTTGTGTATTTACATTAGAGAGCTGGCAGACTACCAAGATTCTCCTGCAATAAAAATTAAAAGGATATTTCAGTGCCTGTTTTGAACTTTGAAGATACATTTCTCCACAATGCCTGTAGCTACAGAGGTGAAAATAGGCATGTTTCAAAGTGCTTTTGCTGCTTGTTCAGAATATGTAAATACAGTTAGGTCCATATATATTTGGACACAGGCACAATTTTCATACTTTTGGCTCTGTACGCCACCAGAATACATTAAAACGAAACAATCCATATGAATTTCAAATGCAGACTTTCAGCTTCAATTCAAGGGGTTGAACATAAACCATTTTTATACACAGTCCCTCCATTTTCATGGGCTGAAATGTAACTGGACAAATGAATATAATCATAAATAAATGTTAATTTTTAATATTTTGTTGAAAATCCTTTACTGGCAATGACTGCCTGAAGTCTGGAACCCATGGACATTACCAAAGACTGGGTTTCGTCCTTTCTGATGCTTTGCCAGGCTCTAACTGCAGCTGTCTTCAGTTGTTCTTTGTTTGTGGGTATTTCTGCATTTAGTTTTACTCAACTAGGTTGAGATCAGGTGATTGGCTTGGCCATTGCAGAATATTACACTTCTGTTCCTTCAAAAGCTCCTGGGTTGCTTTTGCAGTGTGTTTTGGATCATTGTCCATCTGTACTGTGAAGCACCATCCAATCAACTTTGCTGCATTCGGCTGAATCTGGGCTGACAGTATATCTCTAAACACAGCAGAATTCACCCAGCTGCTTCTGTCACATCATCAATAAACACCAATGACCCAATGCCACTGGAAACCATGCATGCCCATGCCATCATACTGCCTCCACCATGTTTTACAGATGACGTTGTGTGTGCTTTGGATCATGAGCTGTTCCAAGCTTTCTTCACACTTTTTTCTTTCCGTCATTCTGGTACAGATTAATCTTAATTTCATCCGGCCAAAGAATGCTTTTCCATAACTGGTCGGACTTTTTTAGATTTTTTTTGTTGGCTTTGTCTTATCTGGCTTTTCTATTCTTCAGGCTTATGAATGGTTTGCACCTTGTGGTGAACCCTCTGTATTTGCTCTTGTGAAGTCTTCTCTTGATTGTAGACTTTGACAATGATACGCCCACCTCCTGAAGAGTGCCATTCACTTGTCTGGATGTTGTGAATGGGTTTCTCTTTACTACAGAGAGGATGCTGTGATCATCCACCACTGCTGTCTTCTGTGGACATCCATGCCTTTTTATGTTGCTGAGCTCCCCAGTGCGTTCTTCTTTCCTCAGAATGTACAAAACTGTTGATTTGGCCACTCACAATGTTGTTGCTCTCTCTGTCTGATGGATTTGTTTTGTTTTTGAAGCCTTACAATGGCGTGTTTCACTTGCATGGACAGCTCCTTTGAACTCATGATGTAGGTTCACAGCAATAGATTCCAAATGCAAATACCACACTTAGAATCAACTCCAGACCTGTTACCTGCTTAACTGATGAAGAAACAATGAAGGAATAGCTGACACCTGGCCATGAAACAGCTTTTGATTCAATTGTCCAATTACTTTTGGTCCCTTGAAAAAGGGGGGATGGCTACTCTTAAGCTATTCCCTTCCTCCAATTTGGACGTACACCCTCAAATTAAACCCATATCCATTGTATAACTATAGTTTAAATATGTTTTGGTAAATATTTGAAAAAATAAAACTAAAATTGTGCCTGTGTCCAAATATATATGGACCTAACTGTATGCTAGAATGCATTGTCTGGGCACAGCTTTACTGTAATTGCTCTTTATGATTACAGATCTAATGTACATTGATTCATTTTTGTGACAAATAAAGATTAATTCACACAAACTACATTCACCTGAATACAGCCAGGCATGTAGCGGGGTGGTTGTACAGCCTGTCCAGAACACCTGGACTCAGTTCTTGAAGAAATTCATGAAGATTCTTACACTTTAGCTGTACTCTTTGCAACTTCATCCTGCATGTGCACAAAAAATATATATAAATTAGAACAATCTCTCTCAAACTTTTTACTGCAGAGGAACCTGCTAGAACCAATTAGTTCGAAGTACATGGGGAAAAATGCCCTTACATTTGTAGCTAGCAGGAAGAATCCACCCTTAGGGCTCATGTACAATGCAGTTGATGAAATCACGTTTAGGAGCTGTTCAGCGTTTTTTTCTGCAGCCCCTGAACTCACCCTAATGTTTTCCTATGTCCCATGTACACATCTTCGTTTACAGGCATTTGAGTTTAGAGTCGTTTTTTTGAATGCACAAAACTTGCGTTCAGCAGTTGATTTTATCAGCGTTTCAAACGCAAAACGCTTGTAAACGCGGCAAATCGCGTTTATAAGCGTTTGCATTTGAATTTTTTTTTTAACTCTTCCAGTTCCCGATGCTGTCCAGAACCTTTTTTCATCATCAAGGTACTCAGATTGACAAACACTGAACACAGGATGTTCCTACCAAGCTTGTCACACATTGTAATGACCAATTCACACCTCAGACCTCTTCCACCCTTGGAAACAAAAGATATGTTAATGACCATTCACACCTCAAATTCCCCAGGAAGACCCCCTGCCAGGTGGCCTTAATGACTCACTCCACCAGATACCTTTCCCACCCTTGGAAACAAAAGAAATGTTAATGAGCAACTCACACCTAAGCTAATCTCAACACATACTGCTCTCTCTGCTTCTACTCTCTGTATTTCTCTGAAACAGTCTGAAATACTTAATAATTTACCACTTTTCAGTGCATTCTGGGCACTTGGGAGGTTCGCCTGTGCTTTTCTTTAAAAAACGCTTCTAAACGCAAATGCTTCTAAACGCGTTATGCAAACGTAGGTTAAAAAAGTCTGTTTAGCCACGTTTTAAAGCAGTCATTTTCCATCGTTCATAAGTGTACCGGGGGCCTTATAGTGGTGGTCAGAATTACATTGTATTTAAAATGACAGTTTTACAGAGCACAGGGAGTACAACTACTGTTATCCTCCCAGAGCTCTGTTAGTAAAGATACAGATTTACTACACAGCAGCTGTTCTGCATGCACCTCCCCTCTGCTGTCTATTTACAGAGGGTTTTGTACTTTGCAAATTGTTTCACATAACACAAAGTGCTCTCTGACTGGACTAGAGGAGGTCAGGAGTGGGCAGTGCAGTTAGACACAACCCTGCAGCTGAAGAAGTTGAAGCCCAAAGGTCTAACGTTGGAGTGCTGGAAGTATAAAGACAACTATAATTCCAGAGCTCAGTAAAAAAAAGTAAATTGTAAATATTATTCAGATAGATTCATGGGATGGTATACATCTCTTTAGATTTAAAGTCATAGTAAAGGTTCTTATTTTTTTTTAAAATAACAAATATGTTATGCTTACCTGCTACATGTAGTGGTTTTTCACCGAGTATAGCCCTAATCCTCCTCTTCTCAAATTCCTCACCAGCACTCCTGGCGCCTCCTCCCAGCTAAGTGCCCTTGCTCTGGGGGCACTCATGCGTGCTTGCTCCCAAGCCATCTCTGTGGGTCTACAAGACACAGAAAGCACAGCTCAGCCCCCCCCCCCCCCCACTCCCTCCTCAATGGCTCCTGCTTCTGTGTTCAGGCCAATGAAGAGGGATAGCCACCTGAGAGGGGAATTGCACACTGAAGGTTTTATACCATCATGCATAGAATGCATGAAGGTAAAAAGCCTTTAGAACCACTTATTAGTGACAGTGACTGGAATCCTAAGACTGTACTATGTCAGCTTAACAGATCCACTGTTTAATCACAGATGTACAGAAAGATAAGAAAATAACAGAAGAAACAATGGTTACTGGGTAACGGTTCTACTGTGTTATTAAAAACCAAACTAATTGAAAGGTGAAGGCATAACCACATACTATAAAGGGCAGGCTAACCAGAGCTGCTAAATCAAGTGTCTGGATTCATCTTTTTTATTTGTCATGGTGGCTGAATCTTCCAATGGGGACACCTGGTCTGGTGACAACTGTCTGGGAGAGGATTTCTCTCACTCAGGAAAAATTTCCACTCACTTCTAGATGTGTCTCTGCATCAGGATGTGAAAAGAATCTCCCCAAAAGGTCACAGGCAACAAAGGAATCAAATAACACTGATAGGGGTTCCAAGTCTTCCACACTCTATTCAAAAATTAAAAAGAAAAGTTTTGGACTAGAGATTACAGATGAGCTCAGGTGTCCCCCAAACTCATCTCTAGCCAAATTCTAAACTTGGCTTTTTTCACTCCAGTGAGTTGCAGGTCAGGTCATTTCTGCCAAACAGCTAACATAAACAGAGGGCTGACTGTGGGACAGTAATAACCTGGCTTGTAACTTAATGGAGAAAAAAAAAAAAAAAAGTAGGAGAGAAGAGAATGCCTAAGCTCATCTATACTAGAGATGTACTTTAAAGAAGACCTTCACTCAGCTCCTGAAACCTCCTTGGATATGTATGTCATATACCCCATGAGGCATCGGCTTTCACACACTGTGACTGATAGGAGGCAGGCCTGGTGGATGTTATCAGGGAGCTGACTGCCTGGGCCCAGAAGAGACAGCAGGCTCCCAATAACATCAAACAAGACATTGGTGGTGTGGGACCCGGTGTATGGCACTTGAGCACTTGCTGGGCAAGTTTGTAAATTCAGGATAAAAAGTAAGAAGAAACTTAAAAACAAATCACAGGGGGAGTGAAGTTCCTCTTTAACAATATGGTCAGGAATAATCAGAATACAATAAGATCACCGGGGGCAGGGCTTTGGTGAAATATCAGGGGGGGGGACTGATGTCTCACATTTGAGACAGAGAAAGGGACTAAGGAATTTATAATGAAAGAACAGAAAGCTCTGTACAGAGGCTACTGTTCATTAACAAACTGAAGCATAGAGAACACAGTTTACTATGCTTCAGTTGTGAGCAAACACAGTGCATTACCAGTACTGATCACTCATTGTGTTCATTCACAAAAGGAAAGGAGCTGGTAAATATGACTATATGGCACTGCAGGGAGTCACACAGGGGGAATCAAATCCTGGACAGAAAGGATGATTGGTGAGGCAGTAGGGTAGGGGTCTCCAAACTTTACAGAGGGCCAGTTTACTGTCCTTCAGACATTAGGGGTGCTGGATTGCAGCCAGTGGGGATAGAAAATGTAACGGGCCCAACATCAGTGAGAATAAACATTGCCACAGGGTTGGTAGTCAGTAACATAGCACCTGTGGTCAGTAGGAGGAGGAATAGTGGCCTATCATTGTTATCACTGGGAGGAACAGGACCCCATCATTGGTATAAATAGAAAAAAATAGCACCTTATTGTTGGTGTTGGTGGGAGGAACAGTGCCCCACCATTGATGTCGGTGGGAGGAACAGTGCCCCACCACTGGTATCGGTGGGAGGAACAGTCCCCCATCAATGGTATCGATGGGAGGAACAGTCCCCCATCAATGGTATCGGTGGGAGGAACAGTGCCCCATCACTGGCATCGGTGGGAGGAACAGTGCCCCATCACTGGCATCGGTGGAACAGTGCCCCATCACTGGTATCGGTGGGAGGAACAGTGCCCCATCACTGGCATCGGTGGGAGGAACAGTGCCCCATCACTGGCATCGGTGGGAGGAACAGTGCCCCATCACTGGCATCGGTGGGAGGAACAGTGCCCCATCACTGGTATCGGTGGGAGGAACAGTGCCCCATCACTGGCATCGGTGGGAGGAACAGTGCCCCATCACTGGCATCGGTGGGAGAAACAGTGCCCCATCACTGGCATCGGTGGGAGGAACAGTGCCCCATCACTGGTATCGGTGGGAGGAACAGTGCCCCATCACTGGTATCGGTGGAACAGTGCCCCATCACTGGTATCGGTGGAACAGTGCCCCATCACTGGTATCGGTGGGAGGAACAGTGCCCCATCACTGGTATCGGTGGGAGGAACAGTGCCCCATCACTGGTATCGGTGGGAGGAACAGTGCCCCATCACTGGTATCGGTGGGAGGAACAGTGCCCCATCACTGGTATCGGTGGGAGGAACAGTGCCCCATCACTGGTATCGGTGGGAGGAACAGTGCCCCATCACTGGTATCGGTGGGAGGAACAGTGCCCCATCACTGGTATCGGTGGGAGGAACAGTGCCCCATCACTGGTATCGGTGGGAGGAACAGTTCCCCATCACTGGTATCGGTGGGAGGAACAGTGCTCCATCACTGGTATCGGTGGAAGGAATAGTGCTCCATCACTGGTGTCGGTGGGGGGAATAGTGCTCCATCATTGGTGTCGGTGGGAGGAATAGTGTTCCATCATTGGTGTCGGTGGGAGGATTGGTGCCACATTATTGATATCAGTGGAAGGAATGGTGGCCCATTATTGATATCAGTGGGAGAAATAGTGCCCCATTATTGATATCAGTGGGAGAAATAGTGCCTCATTATTGATATCAGTGGGAGGAATAGTGCCTCATTATTGATATCAGTGAGGAATAGTGCTACACTATTAGTGTCAGTAGCAGGATTTATTCCCCACTGTTGGTGTCAGTGTAAGAAATAGTGCCTTATATCGGTGGGAGGACTATAACCCCAAGGGCCAGATAAAGACTAGCAAAAGGCTGCATCCAGCCTTTGGGCTGCAGTTTGGAGACCACTGCAGTAGGGCAATTACAGTAACTGTTCCCCTGTGTGGCTCTCTCTGCAGCAGCTGAAAGCTGGCTTCTCCTCCTCTCCCCCCACCATCTTTCAGCTGCTGCTGCAGGGGATAGGTTCCTGTAACTACCTCTCTGCCCCACAGATCACCTCCTCTCCTGCCCACGATTCCCCCTGCTGCCCAGGCCTGGTATAGGACAACCGGTGGTACCCCTTTATCAGTGGCCTTGTTCCCATGCATAAACATGTGTCATGATTGCAATACAGCGCTCCCTGCCTTAAGAGTACACTATGTGTGCCCTAAATGCAAAACGCATTGCACATGTGTAGTGATGTAATTGGCTGGAGCCAAAGTGAAAATTTCAACACATTTAGGAGACATCCACTGCACCTACAGGGAAAACTCCTTATAAGCTGACCTGTAGGTCCAAGGGAAAAAAAAAATCAGACTTTAATACTGCTGCTATCAGTGCAACGTCAGAATGTGGCCATAGATATTGCACACTCCCTTCTCTCAGATGCACTTTGCTGAGCACTAACAAGCCAAGTGCGAAGGCACACTGTACATTGGCACATTGTCTTGTAGTTCATAGGGGATGTGTGTCCTAAGGTGACAACATTGCTCCTGCTCAGAAGATGTTGTCACCCCCGGACAGAAATCTGCTGGAGTCATTCACTGGTAGGGTCACCAGACACTGGACACATCAGATGGAGAGGAATGTACCAAAAACAGTGAGAATTCATCCCTACACTTAAATACACAAACAGGCTCATTCATCCCCATGAAGAACAGTCAGCAGTCTGTAGTGGAGCTCCATGGACCCAATCCTGGAAGTGTCACTGTACAGGAGGAGACACACAGACCTCCGGCCGAGAGGACCACTCCGTATACTTTTACACGTTCTACAATACGGACACATGACCTCCCGTACATGACCCTACCACACACCTACGGGCAGTTCCCTTACCTGCCTTATATACGCGAACGTCTCAGCTAACCGGAAGTTGTGAAGTTCAAGACACTGCCTAACGACCCACCCACTTCCCTATTCTAAACCAACCACAGAGCCGAAAACTAGCAATAGAATAGAAATAGAGAAAAGGCGAGTGCGCGGCTCCCCCTAGTGGACGGCTATGGCAGTGCACACTAGAGCACGACTTCCCTTCTGCTCTGTGTAGCAGGTTGGAATTATCGCGGCTGTGTGCATTGTCTAAGGCTAGGTTCACACCTATGCAGGTTGCGTACGTTTCTGCATTGCATATTTTTCCCTTTTTAAAATTTTTCTTGCTGCTAGGCAGATTTTAAATGCAAAACCCATCAAAAACGCAATATATGCTTTTCTGCAGCGTTCCCATTGAAGTCTATAGAACCAAAAACGCAACACTTTGCGTTAAAAAAGTCCTTTTCCAGAAAACACACCAGGGGAAAACGCAGAGGTGTGAACCTGTCCCATAGGAAATCATGTTCAATGAATTGTACTGCGTTTCTGCAAAATGCAAAACGCTGCAGAAAACGCATAGATGTGAACCTAGGGTCAGGAAAATAACTAAAGACAGGTCTGCAAGCAGAGAGCTGCATTTTGGCCTCATGCGCACTAAGCTGTTATGATTGCCTCTTCTGAGTAGAGAAACGCCCCTAAAGCTGCATTTTCAAACTCATTTAGAAGTGCCAAAGACTTGGGCATTCATTCATTTCATTGGCTAGATAATTCATTTATTCTAACTATTGAACTGAATAAACATTGAAATGTTAAAACCGCCTAGTGCTTATGCTCCGTCACACCTGGGTATTTTGAATCGTGGGCAGAGTTGCTGCAATTCTGCCCAAAATTTCAAAATGCTTTGCTAAAATGACAAATCGCGCAACGCAAATTTCAGATACCATCCATTTTAACGACACCTAAAAACATGGTGTGGTTCTGCCATGATTGTTGTGTGATAAATCATGCTGCAATCGCAGAAAACCATCTCGTGCAAAGCTGGTCGCCCAAAAGAAGCTCCTGGTCTTTTTTGGGCCACAAGCTTCATGATATGTGGTCTGTAGTGATTGCAGCACAATTTATCACACACCAGAACTGCACAGTATTTTTTGGTGCCAATAAAATGCAATTTGTAATTTTCGCAGAGTGCTCTGAGATCACGGGCAGAATCGCAGCGATTCTGCCTGCGATACAAAATACCCAGGTGTCAACGGAGCCTAAGATGTGTTTAGACACATTTACACATTTGGGTGTATTGGGAGTTTTTTTCTGTCCAAACGCTCTTCTCCTGAATGCAATTTTGGTGTGTTCAGATTTCTGCTTCTAAATGTCTGTAAATGTCTATATGTGCATGGACAAAAAAGTCATAGTTACTGTACATAGTTAGTCTGGCTGAAAAAAGACAAAAGTCCATCCAGTTCAACCATTAATTAAAAAAAAGAAAAAAAGTTATGACCTGCACAGATGGAATCCGACTGATCCCATAGACCTGCACTGAGAGCATCTGACTGATCTCACAGACCTGCACTGAGAGCAGGGGCGGACTGACCATTCGAGCACTCGGGCACTGCCCGAGGGCCCGGGGTCAGTAGGGGGCCCCATAAAATACCCATGGTACCTTTTATAGGCTTTTTTGGGTGTGCTTTGTGGGCAAGGACACAGGGGCCCCATGATCCCCAACTGCCCCGGGGGCCCCATGAGTTTTCAGTCCACCCCTGACTGAAAGCATCTGACTGAACTCACAGACCTGCACTGAGAGCATCCGACTGAACTCACAGACCTGCACTGAGAGCATCCGACTGAACTCACAGACCTGCACAAAGAGCATCCGACTGAACTCACAGACCTGCACTGAGAGCATCCGACTGAACTCACAGACCTGCACAAAGAGCATCCGACTGAACTCACAGACCTGCACTGAGAGCATCCGACTGAACTCACAGACCTGCACTGAGAGCATCCGGCTGAACCCATAGAACTGCACTAATGGGATCTGACTGAACTCACAGACCTGCACTGAGAGCATCCGACTGAACTCACAGACTTGCACTGAGATCATCCGGCTGAACCCATAGACCTGCAGTCAGGGCAGCAAACTAAACCTACAGACCTGCACTGACGACATCTGACTGAACCCTCAGAGCTGCAATGATGGCATCCGAATGAACCCATAGAAAGGTACTGAGTGGGAAGAGCAGTAAAGTGCAGCCAGTGTACAGAGCCAGTGAGGAAGAAGAAGAGCTCTCCAATGTAATGATACAATAAATATGGCAGTGCCAATTAAGAGGGGTTCCCACCATCCCTGTGCTGAGTTTCTGGGTCTGTACACCTAGGAGGGTTTCTCACCATCCCTGGTGGAGACTTTATTTTTATATTCCAGAAAATGCAGCAGGAGAAATGAGACTGCTTGGTGGTTATAACCAGAGCCAGGAGCTGGGGGAGGAAGATCTGTTTTTTTGGGATCCCTGAGATATACAAGATACTGTATCATGGGCGAGTCAGGCCCATAGACTCCACCAGTAACTGAAGTGTCTGTTTTGGATGGACTGTCCCCCTCTGGTCAACTGATATAACTATGTGTACCTGATTGGATAAACAAACCCTGAACATACTGGGGTTTGTTTACAAAGTCCAAGTCCTCGAGCGGAGACAGAATAAATACTTTGCCTCTACCCAAGATGGATTCTGATGGTGCAAGCCGCATCTTACTCCAGCAGTCTCACAGACTTCACAGTGCCCCCCACACATCACCTGTCCTAACCCAGCACCCCAAACACATCTCCTGTCATATCCCAGCGCCACCCCACACATCACCTGTCCCAACCCAGCGCCCCCACACTTTACCTGTCCTATCACAGCGCCCCCCCCCACACACATCACCTGTCCTATCACAGCGCCTTCCACATATCACCTGTCCTATCACAGTGCCCTCCACACATCACCTGTCCTATCACAGTGCCCTCCACACATCACCTGTCCCATCCCAGTGCCCCCCACACTTTACCTGTCCTATCACAGCATCCCCCACACATCACCTGTCCTGTCACAGTGCCCTCCGCACATCACCTCCCATATCACAGTGCCCTCCACACATCACCTCCCATATCACCGTGCCCTGCACATTTCACCTCCCATATCTCCGTGCCCTGCACATTTCACCTGTCCTATCACCGTGCCCTGCACACTTCACCTGTCCTATCACAGTGCCCTGCACACTTCACCTGTCCTATCACAGTGCCCTACACACATCACCTGTCCTATCACCGTGCCCTGCACACTTCACCTGTCCTATCACAGTGCCCCCCCCCACACAACACCTGTCCTGCTACAGCGCTCTCCACACAACACCTGTCCTGTCACAGCGCTCTCCACACATCACCTCCCGTATCACCGTGCCCTGCACACTTCACCTGTCCTATCACAGCACCCCCACACATCACCTGTCCTATCACTGCGCGCCCCACAAATCACCTGTCCTATCACAGCACCCCAACACATCACCTATCCTATCACAGCGCCCCAACACATCACCTATCCTATCACAGTGCCCCCCACACATCACCTGTCCTATCCAAGCACTCCCCACACATCATCTGTTCTATCCCTGCGCTCCCCACAGGTCACCTGTCCTATCCCAGTGCTCCCCACACATCACCTGTCCCATCCCAGCGCTCCCCACACATCACCTGTCCTATCTCAGCGCCCCCCACACATCACCTGTCCTATCCAAGCGCTCAACACAGGTCACCTGTCATATCCCAGCGCTCCCCACACATCACCTGTCCTATCCCAGCGCTCCCCACAGGTCACCTGTCCTATCCCAGCGCTCCCCACACATCACCTGTCCTATCCAAGCGCTCCCCACAGGTCACCTGTCCTATCCCAGCGCTCCCCACACATCACCTGTCCTATCCCAGCACTCCCCACAGGTCACCTGTCCTATCCCAGCGCCCCCCACACATCACCTGTCCTATCCCAGTGCTCCCCACACGTCACCTGTCCTATCATAGCGCCCCCACAAATCACCTATCCTATCACAGCGCCCCAACACATCACCTGTCCTATCACAGTGCCTGTCACACATCACCTGTCCTATCCCAGCACTCCCCACACGTCACCTGTTCTAACACAGCACCCCCCCACACATTACCAGCCCAATTCTGGTGGTCCAAGCCGCATCTTACTCCAGCAGTCCCACAGACTTCACAGTGCCCCCCACACATCACCTGTCCTATCACAGTGCCTCCCACACATCACCTGTCCTATCATAGCTCCCCCCACACATCACCTCTCCTATCATAGCTCCCCCCACACATCACCTCTCCTATCATAGCTCCCCCCACACATCACCTCTCCTATCATAGCTCCCCCCACACATCACCTATCCTATTAAAGTATCCCCACACACATCACCTGTCATATCACAGTGCCTCCCACACATCACCTGTCCTATACCAGTGCCCCCCGCACATCACCTGTCCTATCATAGCGCCCCCCACACATAACCTATCCTATCAAAGTATCCCTCGCACATCACCTGTCCTATCACAGCACCCCAACACATCACCTATCCTATCACAGTGCCTGTCACACATCACCTGTCCTATCACAGCACCCCCCACACATCACCTACCCTAACAGAGTGCAGCCCACACATCACCTATCCTATCACAATGTCCCCCATACATAACCTGTCCTATCACAGTGCCCCCCACACATCACCTGTCCTATCACAGTGCCCTCCCACACATCACTTGTCCTGTCACTTTTTACAAAGTTCCATATAACATCATATTTACAATATTTACATATCCCGCCCCATAATCCCTCCCCCTCATCATGTATGCAAAACTATGCCAAGCAAAACCACCAACTCCCACCACCACTTCCCATAAGACCAACATCAAAATACCTCTCATCCCTCCCTTACCCTTCCTTCACATTCAATCATATCAAAAAGAATTAAAGCTCATAATAACACATAATCAAGTAACAAAATTAACCATATACAAAGTATCCTGCATCCACCCTAATTTTCAGACTTTAAACTACCCCTACAATAACTCTCCCTCCACCTTATCCCTACACCAACAAAGTTCTCCTATCCAATCCCTTCACGATCTCCCTTTCACCGCCACCTATGCTCACCCTAAAAGACAAAAACAGAACAAATTTTAGTTTCATAAAAACAATTTTGATCAAGTATACACAAATTAACAACACTTCTATATACAACATTGTTTCCACTCTTGCAATTTCCAGATATTTCTTGCCCTAGTCTCACCCAGTTTTTTTAAAAAGAACCCCCACGCTGCTGCACTTGCTTTAGTCCAAGGACCATATCGCCATATCACCTCTCCATGGGTCTATATTGCAGTTGATGGCTTCTCCCTTAGATTGCACTCCTGCAAAAAGAACGTCAGAAGCATAGCCAGACAAAATCTTAAAGATTCTATATGCTGATCTAATACTCCTGACATTAAGAAAGGAGATTCTCAACCACATCTAAAGGATCAAATTAAGGGGATTACATTCCTGTCATTTATCCTTCTTCGCTTTCCCCCGGGCCTTTGCACTCTTTGTCCTGGGTCCCTCCTCTGGCCTAATACCAGTCATACCGGATTGTGCCTCCTCCACCTTCCTTACCTTCTCCTTTGGTTCGGGTCTATTGTAGCCCATAACTTCTTGCAAGTTTGCTACCTGACCTGTGCTCACATAGGAGGTGGCCTGTGATGAGTCTGAAACTATCTTCACCTCTGACTCCTGCAATACCATGCTATCTGAAAAGTTGCCTATATTGTGGGAGGGAGGAATAGGTTTCACAGCCTCTATCTTGCGCTTCAAGGAGGGCTGCCCCACTTACATCTCCTCCATCACTTCTTCTACCTTATCCTTCACCACATCCCCCTCCACCATGAAGTGTCCAGGGACATCCTCCTCCACCAGAGCAGAAGCCCCCTTTTCACCATCAGCATCAACAGGGGAGCGACCCAACTATCCCTCCGCAGATAAGTAAGATGTTTCTAGCACTATCCCATCCTCAGGTAGCCTCACGGCCCCTTCATTGAAGTCACTGGCACTTCCCGGGGCAACGGGCCACATTGACATATTACAGTGTCCTATTTTCTGCGCCCTTCTCACCTCCAACCTCTCTCGAAGATTTTTCTTTTGATCTGGCCTCCGACACCTTCAGACACTGGCAAGATGTAGCCCACTCCCACAGATATGGCAGCTCTTCCCAACCAGACACTCACCAACCCCTAGGCCAGGTTTGTAACAATTCCAGCACACCTGTCCATTTTCTCACTGGTCTTTTGTGTGGCCAAAAGAAAAGCACTGCCTGAAGATCAATAGCTGCCCAGGGTACCACTAGTAGACCCGATTGCTCCCAATTAAGCAGGCTTGGGGGGATGTCACACGCCACCTGCTTCCACCGGACTCGCCCTAACAAGACCCAGAACTTACAGTGACCATTGAAGGTCCCCAGGACATCTGTCAGCTTCACACCGGCAGATACTGACTTGCAATAACGCAACAAAAAGGCCCGAAGCTCTTCATCCCATACAAATGGGTTAAACATATGTATGGTCAGAGGTACTCGCGTTTTGGTCTTGCTAGACAGGAACGTAATCCCCTGCAGAATCTCCTCTCCTTTTTTGCCTTTCCACAGCAAACATGTTTCCAAGTCTTTCCTTTTCCAGAAAGTAACATCATACAGTCCAGTGGTTGGGAAACATTGTACGCAGAAAATGCTCTCTCGCCATACCCCATTCTGAGTCTTATACTCAGTACACTTAGAAGAAAGAGGCACCTACTTATATATTCCCATAGGTAAATCACCCATAACAGGGCTCTGGAATGCCCATAGACAATAATGGAACAGAAGGGAATGCCCATAAATAATAATGGGAAGCAAAATATAAATTAATTTGCAGGCAAAGTTAAGAAACAGCAATGTCACCTTTCCTACAGGGGTTCCCCAAGCAGAGGAGCAGATTATAAAACTGAAGTAATTTGGGATTATAGCTGTTTTCTATGGAATGAGAGATGAAAGTCACAGAAGAAAGCCCATAGATTATAAGGGGAAGTGAAATGTGTCCTGGAGTCAGAAATGTTCAATATACCAAGTAAATCCTCAAATGCAGTGATGTTTAAAATCGAGATTAAATGGGATTACCATTGTTTTCCATGGAATTATATTAAATAGTTAGACCGCGCAAATACCAAACCTACAGTAACTGTGTGCAAAGCAGCAAACACACCAAGGGGATATCCCCTCTAAACCGCAAATCAATTAAATAGCTAGTGTTGCGCTAAGTGAAATATATACATACATCAAAATTCACATAAATAATATACAAATGATATGTGTCCAATAAAGAATAAAACAGAAAAGTGCTCAATAGTGAACCATTGCCATAAGTAAATATTTTGAATAAAATATTTATTTGTTTTCCATGGAATGACAAGGGTGACTGACAGAGGGGAATGCCTATAAAATGTAAAGGAAGCAAGATGTGACTCCCCACCCCATTCACACCAGTACAATTTGTCATGCAATTTTACAATTCCAAATCGCATGACAAGTCACACCCTATTGCCGACAATGGAAACATTCATATCGCCACGACATGAGTTGCAGCGATTATGAAAAAGGTTCCTGCACTACTTTTTGATGATTTCATTGCAACTTGCATAGACTTCCGTTATATAAAGTTATAAGCTGCAATGAAATCAGCAGTGTAAATCACACTGATCTGCGACTTTGAAATCATGCTGAAGTAGAAATTCAGTCATCACCGTGTGAGGAGGACATACAGTATCTGTGTCTGCAGATGCTGGTCAAAGTCCAGAGTGTTCTTCAGCATCAACACTATAAATAAAAAATACCCAAAAAGGACACCCCTTGTAGATTACCCCAAAAATAATTTTTGGATGCATACACAAATAATTTATTGTCCTGTTTATAGGTTTTCTGAACAAACAGAAGAAAAAGGAAGGTGGTTCTGTACAAGGTAAGTGCTAGACTTCTGTTCTTTTCACCTTTGGAAGCAGACATCTTGTTAGATTGTAAGCTCTTATGGGCGGGATTTTCTTTGTCCTATTTGATGTAAATTTTCGTGGGCAGCCATTTTCTCCTTAGATTGTTAGCTCAGGTAGAAACTGACACCACCTGATGCAACATGTGCAAAGAGATCTCCAAATGTCTCTTTGTTGCTGTCCAGAGTGCGCAGTCTCAGCTGTAAAGTGGGGAAGAAGGTTCACCCCTTATGGAAGACAGACAAGCAGTACCTGTCCCCCTGAGGCGGAAGGTGGATGATTTAGGATTTTAGAAGGTAAATGTTAGTTGTTTTCATCCTTGTGGGCAGACATCTTCTTGTTAGATTGTAAGCTCCTATGGGCAAATTTTTTTAGTCCCATCTGTAAATTCCTGTGGACAGTAATTTTCTCCTTAGATTGTTAGCTCTGGCAGTAACTGACACCCACCTGATACAACAAGTGCAAAGAGTTCTCCAAATGTCTCTTTGCTGCTGACCGGTCTGAGCATGCAGTGTCAGCTGTACAGCGAGGATGAAGGATCACTCCTCTATGAAGGACAGACAAGCAGTACCTGACCCCCTGGTGCGGCAGTGATTTAGGACTTCAGGGTAAGGGCTTCCCACCCCCCTAAACAACAATGCTGCAAACTATCCACTTAAAGCATAGCCCCAACTAGAGCCAGGACAAGGGGTGGGCAGGAGGGATGGCTGCCCTGGGCACTGTGGTATCATGTGAGGTGGAGGGGCACTGCAGGGAGATTGAGGGGAGGAGATTTGTCTTGGGAAGGGGAATATGGAGGAGGGCAGGGGTAAGAATTGTTATAGGAGGGGAAATTTGGGAGGGGGTGCTAGGAGTGGTCAGTTGGGAGGATTTGTGTTGGAGGGGAAGAGTATTTGTACTAGAAGGAGGATATGGGCGGGTGTTTGCGCTAGAAAAGGTCATAGGGTAGATGGGGGAGGGGATTTGTTCTAGGAGGGGATTTTTGTTTTTTGAGGGGGGGGGGGATTTGTGCTATTGGGGATGATTGGGGGCATTTGTGCTAGGAGGGGAAATTTGGGGGTGGAGGGAAGATATCTACTAGGAAAGGGGAATTTGCGCTGGGGGGTGGTGTGGGGGGAGAGGATTTATGCTTAGAGGGGATATTTGAGGGGTAGAAGATTTGTGCTAGGAGGTGTGATTGGGGGGGGATGTATGCTGGGATGGAGGATTTCAGCAGGGGGGTGGATTTTTACTGGGCGAAGGGGGAATTTATATTAAGTTGTAAGCATGAAGATTAATGCTCGATTTTGTTGGGTGGAGGGGATTTTTGCTGACCCATAATGATCATACATCTTTGGAGGGGGTGCCTAGTTTGGCATGTTTACCGTGGGCTCTAAATGACCTTGTCCTGGCACCGACCCCAACCATTTTGCTTATGAGCTTTGAAGAAAAAAAGTGAAAGGTAAGTGGATGAAGGTAAACACAGGAAAAGTGGAAAAAAGAACTTATAACAGAGAAAAGAGAAGGAAAAACATGGATGTCAGCTGGTTGCTGTGGTAACCAAGAGACCCAACAAGCCAACTGTCATTTCAGTGGCAGTAGAAATTCAGCCATCACACTGGGAGGATTACAGGCAAAGTCGAGAGTGTTTTTCAGGATCTGCACCTCTGCAAAAATACCCAAATAGGACACCCCACCACCCCTGAAGGTTACCCAAAAAATATTTTTTGGATGTATACATGAATATTTTATTGTCCTTCTGTTTACATGTTTTGAAGAACAAACAGAACAGAAAGGTAGGTGGTTCTGTAGAAGGTAAATGCCAGACTTCTCTTCTATTCACTCTTGTGGGCAGACATTTCCTTGTTAGAGCAGTGGGTAAGAATTGTGGTAGGAGGGGAAATTTGGCAGGGGGTGCCTGGAGTAGTTATTTGGGTGGATTTGTGTTGGGAGAGGGGTGAAGGAAGATTATTTGTGCTAGAAGGAGGATTTGGAGGGTCATAGGTTAGTGGACAGAGGGGATTTGTGCTATTAGGGATGATTGGGGGCATTTGTGCTAGGAGGTGAAAATTAGGGCATGGGGGAGATTTGTACTAGGAAGGGGGAATTCGTGCTGTGGGGAGAGGATTTGTGCTCAGAAGAGAAATTTGAGGGGTAGAGGATTTGTGCTAGGATGGGTGATTGGGGGAGGGGGGAAACGATTCCCGTTGGGAGGGGGGATTTCAACAGGGGGGTGTATTTGTACTGGGAGGAGGGGAAATGTATGTTTAGAGGGTAAGCATGCAGATTGGTGCTCGATTTTATTGGGGGGAAGGGGATTTTTGCTGACAAATAATGCTCATACACCTTGGAGGGGGGGGGGGGGTCATTGATTGGCATGTTAATGTTAATTGGCTTTAATTGACCTTGTCCTGGCACTGATAGTGTACATCTTGCATCCCTGTTAGCTGTGATGGAGCAACTGCACGGATACAGCTGCTGCTCCCAATTTGACAGCCGTGTGAGTGCAGGTACAGGGCCCCAACTGCACACTGTCTGATGCTATAGTATGCCCATGTGATAGAGGCATAAACAATGCTATAGATTCAACTTTCAGCACCTGATAAGAAGGGAAGATTTTAGTATAGAATCAAACTCTGAAACTAGATACCACATTTTCATATTGAAGTAATGCTAAAGTTAAAACTTTAATTTTGTTTCATTCTGTATAGCGTAAGGGGGGGGGGGGGGGTATAACTCCTCTTGCCATTGGGGAGATTGTCCTTCAATTCATGTCCAATAGCCACAACAGGAAGTATAGGAAAATGCCTCCTAAGTGTGGGAATTCCTTGATTGTCACCAAAACTAGTGGCCCCATTGTGAGATTTCCCCTCTATTCTTGTTCTGGCGACAACTCAAAATTTGGGGTTTTTTTTCACTCTCAGTGATAATAGTCTCACAGACAAGTAAAGAGGGTGAATCTGCTCACCAGAGACACAAACAGCAATAAAACCTGGTGTTCTATTCCCTTTTCACTCTCTCCAGAACTAAAAATAAAAGTTTTGGCAGTAGTTGTGCTTTCACTGAAGTAGGTAGGCTTTTCAATGGATGGTTTTAAGACTGAGAGTGTTGATCACCAATCTAATAATATAATCTTCTTTAAGTCTAGCAATAACTATTGGGAGTGAAGACTAGACTGGATTCAAATTGAATAGATTTAGGCCTCACATTACACAGATGCTGGTAAATGTACAATCAGATTGTGGGTGTGATTATCTTAATACTGTCCATACACTATACAATCGGATTGTACAACTCCTTTAGATCTACCATGTAATATAAAAAGGCCAGTGCAATTGGATATAAATTGATTGGATTTTATAGGTTTGTCCTGATTTTACATGATTTTGGTAAATGTAAACAAGATAGTACAGAGATTGTATTAGATTGTAGTGTGTATGGTCACTAAGAAATCTAAACAAAACAGGATGGCATACTGTACCACTAAATCAGAAAAGAGAAATTTTTGAACTCTCAACCATTTTATATTAGATCACTGGCTCCATCTAGTGGTAATTTTTCACACAACAACATTAGTGACTGCAAGAACATTTGCTTTCTGTACACACATATTTAATGTATGTAATAATACTGCAAATTTAACAAATGTAATATCACTGAAAAAAAATCAATAATTAAAAGCAAAAAAACCAAACCAAAAAAAAACAAACCCCAAAATATTCAGTACTTCTCTCAAAGGCTAGGTCCACATCTTTGAAGGTTGCAGTTGATGCGATTTTCCAGCCTGTTTTGTGGTGAGTTTTGCTTTTTTTGAACATGAATTTTTGATACGATTTGATGTGTTTTTTTTTTGATAATAAAAATATGACAGTTCTGTTTATGTAGTGTGACTGATGCAACTTTGATGCGACTTTAAACTCTCTGGCACTCACGTAGTTTCAAAGTATTTTCACATTAAAGTAGTGCAGAGACCTTTATGTGACCAAAGTCTCACGTTAGGGTTAAGACCTAGGGTTAGGGTTAACGGTTAAGGTTAGGGTTAGAGTTAGGGTTAGGTGAGCAGTAACCATTAGGCTTAGTGGTAATCATTAGGGTTAGGGGTTAGCATTTCAGCCCTAACAATTACCTCTAACCCTAACTCTACCTCTAACCCTAACGCTATCTTTAACCCTAACACTTAACCCTAACCCTAGCTCTTAACCCTAACCCTAACATGCAACTTTTGGTCACATAAAGGTTCCTGCACTACCATGCTACAACTTTAATGCTACTTTGATACAAACTTGAGTGCCAGAGAGTGTAAAGGCTCATCAAAGTCGTATTGCATGAACAGAACTGTCATACTTTTCTATTAGCAAAATAAACCAAAAAGCAAAATGCAAAAGGCATAAAAAATGCATCAAAAACGCAATACTTGCTTTTTTGATGCGGGTCTATTGAAGTCTATTACACGCAAAACACAATCTGCTGTGGGAAAAGGGTCCCTGACCCTTTCCAAAAACCGCACCAGTTCAAAACACACAGATGTGAACTAGATCCATAGGAAATCATGTTAAATAGACTGGAGTGCATTTCTACAAACTGGAAAACACACTGAAATCCCCATAAGGCTTGGTTTACATCTATGCACACAATCCGCACAAATACCTGCAGCTGCACCACCCACACAGAGGAATGCGGAACTTGCGAACAGGTGCCATTAATTCTAATGGCGTGCCCCCCGCACTGGAAGTCGCAACCGTACTGGAAACCTTGGTTCCCGTGTGGGCTGTGGTTTCCGAAGAAGTGCAGGAACTTCTTCCCTGAGTGTCCTGGGGCACGGGAGTCCATTCAAATGAATGGGATCTCGTGCCAGCGCAAATTGTGGCCCGTGCAGCCGCACATATGTGAACCAGGGCTAAGTGTGAATCTTGTGTAAAACATGTGCATTTTACCAAGTACCTCCAGGTTCATAAAAACACCTATTGTTCCTGCCAGAAATCTAGACACCTAATTTCGTGTGTATTTTGCCTGCACTACAGTGAAATCCAAAGTAGTGTGCCTGGTTCTCTTTTGTGGACTATTGAACATCCCCCTTATGTTTTGTAGAAGAGGAGAGGATGACAACAACGCTCCTCCATAGATACAGTGCAGTGTGTGTGTTGTCACCCTAGAACAAGTAATATGTTTCTGGCAGCTGCCACAGTAACCTGCAATGTATTTAATTTTGGGTTTAGTTATACTTAAAGTGGAGTTCCACCTGCATAAAAATAAATAAAAGTCAGCAGCTACAAAAACTGTAGCTGCTGACTTAAAATACAGCCACTTACCTGTCCCTCGGTCCAGCGGTGTCCTCACCACGGCTGGTTTCACCGGCTGTCTTCTCTCCCTGGTGCCGGTATCTTCAATGTGGGAACCCAGCCGTGACAGTGTGCTTCATAGTCAGGTGCCTACTGCGCATACGTGAGAAGCGCTGCGCTTTGTGAATGGCCCCGTAGTCTTCTGGGATCTGTCACGTGTCGCAGAAGACTATGGGGAGAGAGGGGGGGAGGACAACCTCCGCTTCCAATCACCTAGGTGACCGCAGTGGTAGTGGTAGTGGGTACCTGCCAGGTTTGAGTACCTGCTCCCCAAAGGTGCTAATACTTAAAGGGGAGTGAGGGACAATGGCTTAAAGCAGAACTTCACCTTTTGGGTGGAGCTCTGCTTTAAGATTGTTTGATAATCATATTTGCAGTCATCATTATGATCTGTGATAAGGGTTGTATGAAGTGTATTTCTGTGTGGAGCAGTGTTTACAATAAATGAAAGGTCAAGCAGAGTAGCAGCACATATCAACTGAGACCCAAGAGAAATTAATAAAAGTGGAGAAAATCAGAGAAGTAAATTTCATGGAAATAGCATTATGGCAATTTTTTTTACTGGTATTCAGTGGCTACTATAATTGTTAAAAAATTGTTGCTTTCGACTGGTCTGTCTCTTTAAATCAGAAGATAGGATAACTTAAAAGTGATAATATTATTAGTAGTATTTTTTTTTATAATAAAAGATGTTATACCTCTTTGCTCTGTGCAATGATATTGCACAGAATGGTCCCTTATCTCCTCTTTGGTTGTCTCCCACTGGTGATTGGAGTAAGCATCCATTTTACCATTGCACATGTTCCTTGAAAAGGCTCTTTGATACTGGGTGCTTCAGCAACCACTAGCTGGAGACTGGTTCATAAATGCCACAATTTAGATATTTACCAGCACACCACAGATCTCCAAGTCAAGTGGTTCTTTTATTGAAGTATGATCACATCACAAATAAGAGAGTGCAACGTTTTGGAGTCAAGTAGGACCCCTTCATCAGGCATGTGATGATGCCTGGCGAAGGGGACCTGCGTGACTTTGAAACATTGCACTCTCATGTTTGTGATGTGTTCATACTTCAGTGGTGTGCTGGCAAATATCTACACTGTATTCTTTCTCTGAATGCCTGCTTAGTAAGCCGTGTTCTATGGGGGGACCCATGCACATGTGCTCAAGATCTGGGCTGTGTGAATCCTTAAACACACACAGTGCCAGTAAGCCCTGCCCCTGCAGGAGTTTGACTGACAGCAGCAGGAGCCCATGGCTCTGAGTTCCTTTTTGGAATTGGGGACAGCAGTGCTGCAGCTTAGAAGAGGGATTGGTGAGAGAAATCAGAAAAGTGTTTAGGGATGGGGGGGGTAGTAAAGATAGTGGGACATTTTTACCTTAATGCAGAGAATACAATAAGGTAAAAATAATTAGACTTTAGAACCACTTTAAAGCAGAACAATACCAGTTTTTGATAAACAATTTAGTATCTACAATATAGACAAAAAAAGCACCATGATTTACAGATATTTTGCTATATTTTTTGGGTAAAGGGTGTGTTTATAAAACATTTCCAGAGCTATTCTTTTTGCAAAACTGCACATTCTGTGGTAACGGGGGCAAAACCGAATATTATTAGGCTATTTTCGCCCCAGATGGAATGTTATTTAGTTATAAATAATGGAGTGAATCAGAAAAGCTGCATTGTGGTCACTAGATGATCTGACGATCATTGTAAATTAGTATTTATTTCCAATAACATCAGCTCCATCTACTGGCCATAATGCAGAACTTTCCTGATTCACTCTATTTGTTATGAAGGAATAGCATTTGACGGGGAGTTAAAATAGCCTAATAACACTCAATTTTGTCCCCATTTGCACAAAAAGTTCATGCACTTTTGCAGAATGTGCACAAAGTAAAAATTTTTTAATTTCAGATTCATTCGTTAAGCTAATAATTTAGTTTCATCCCATTCAATATGTTAAAGTGATTTGTTTTTGGAATTGTTTCATATATTCAGAATTACTATATGGAGAGAAACTGCTCACTAGTGCTAAATGATATTAACTTCTGTTGAGCTAAAATCTAGATTATCAGATCAATACAAAACAAAGTGTCACATATCAAAACAACATTACATTGAAATATTCCAAAAAAATGTCCACAATCAGTCCCATAAGGAAGTGTGAGGAATAATGAGAACAGATTTCTTCTCCAAGCTTTAAAATCGTTGTGCCACCAAACACCAAGAAATGCACCCAAAGTGATGTAAGATGGTCTCTTTTTGACTCCCCATGACCATCTTAATTAAAAGCATGGTCACAAAGTTCTTGAAAAAGATCTTTCTGAGCTTCCAAGTCCCCTTCAATTCTGGGGAGAATGACACATACTCTTCTTTCACCAACTTCTCCAGGTCTCTCAGGTTGGAAGGGTTTCTTTTCCCAACTGCTGTTTTGAGATCTTTCCACAGGTGCTCTATGGGATTAAGATCCAGACTCATTGCTGGCCAGTTCAGTACTCTCCAATGCTTTGTCTTAAACCATTTCTAGGTGCTCTTTGACATGTGCTTTGTGTCATTGTCCTTCTGTAAGATCGATGACCTCTGACGGAGACCCAACTTTTTTGGCGACTTATAGCAGGACTTCGGGACTGTGGCGGGCATTCTGACACTGGGGGGAACTGACTTGGTGTCGCTGACATCCCCAGTGACACAAATAAAGTGATCAGTGCTAATAAAAAGCACTGACACTGTACTAACGGCACTGGGCATGAAGGGGTTAACATGTGGGACGATAAAAGGGTTAACAGTGTGCTGTGTGCCGTTTTACAATGTGTGCTGTGTTTGTGCTTCATTGTCAGATTGCCAGAGCTGACAGGGAGAACTGTTTTGTTTACTAACAGTCCCCCCCCCCTCGACGGAGATCCTCTGCAATCACCAGGCACCGGCGAGTAATCACTGTCTGGGACCTGGTGATTGACAGCCGAGGCCACGAATGGCGGTGCAGGTAGGGCGCATGCGTGCCTCGCGCACACCCCCTACCTCGGAAATGCAAAATCATGTGTTTATATATGAGATTTTGCGCACTACTATCGCCCTGTAGCAGTATTTCTGCTATGGGGCAGAGCTAAAGCGGTTAAAGGCCTCATTGTTTTCTCTGAAAACATTAGAATGATGGGCTTTACCAAAAAGCTGTAATTTTATTTGGTCTGTCCACAGTACATTCTCCCAAAAAGGATTTTGGCTTCCTCAGGTACGTTTTGACAAACTCCAATCTGGCTTTTTTATGTTTCTGTGTCAGCAATAGGGTCCTCCTGGGTCTCCTACCATATCATCCCTTTTCTTTCAGATAGTGACGTATAGTGCAAGCTGACACCATTGTACCCTGTGCCTGAAGGTCAGCTTGAATTTGCTTGGAAGTTGATTGAGGTTATTTATCCACCATTCAAAAAATTCTTCACTGAAAACTTTGAGCAAGCTTTTCTCTTTTGTCTATGTTCAGGGAGAATAGCTACAGTGCCATGGGCTGTAAATTTCTTAACAATGTTGCACACAGTGGACACAGGAACATTCAGCTCTGTTAATTGGTACAGGTGAGTTTAATTACCAATTTCAGGAGCATTACAAACTTGCAATGCAATTATTTCTTACAGTTTTGAGAAGGTGCCAATAATTTTGTCCAATCCATTTTTGGGATTTTGTGTGGAATATGTCAGATATGGCTTTTTGTTTCTCCACTTTTGGGGGTCATAAGAAATAAACATGAGAATACCTAAACATTTGTAATTACAACAATTTTCTTTGGTGCATTATCTGACAGAAATGCAGGGCGTCAATATTTTTGGCCATGACTATATATATTTTATTAATTTCTTCCATTTTAAACATACTATTTTAATCACAGGAGAGATTATTATAGCTTCCTTCAAATAGTACAATGGTTTAACTATTTGTAACTAGATGGATCCTTGTATTGGATAATGCGCATCAGGCATTTTCTCTAAATGTGAGAGAACAATGTGGTCTTTGACTTGACAGAGTGCTTTCAGCCAGAAAGAACAATAAAAAAACACATGAAGGAAGTGTGTGAGGTTAGGAATTTAGAATGTATGGGCCTTATCTATTCTTGTGATGGTTTGGAACAAGTAGGCTTATGTTGATGAAAGCAACAAATAGAATCATTTTCTGGTAGTCATGACCTTTCTGCCTCTCCTGGGGTAGATTTCAGGAATGACTTCACTAATGAGTATTGACCTGTAGCAGACATTTTACAACACATGTCCCATGTGGGAATATTTCATGAACAGTGACTAAACACATCTTCTCTTCCTTATATACCACTAAGCGGAGTTTGAATTGTTTTAAGAGATATTCATAATAGTAGTTTTGTCATTTATCTATTTTAACCAAATTGCAAACATTTAATATTCGTGTATTATTTATTTCAGGTACTTATATAGCGCCGTCAATTTACGCAGCGCTTTACACATATATATATTGTACATTCACATCAGTTCCTAACCCTCAAGGGGTGTACAATCTAAGGTCTCCAACTTTCATTCATACACATATTAGGGCCAATTTAGACAGGATCCAATTAACCTACCAGCATGTCTTTGGAGAGTGGGAGGAAACCGGAGTACCCAGAGGAAACCCATACAGGCCCGGGGAGAACATGCAAACTCCAGGCAGGTGGTGCCATGGCTGGGATTTGAACCAACGACCCTAGTACTGCCAGGTGGAAGTGCTAACCATTTAGCCACTGTGCTGCCCAGATTGGAAAAGATTATTTATCTTTTCTTCCTACACAATTCATAGTTGTTAGTGATCCAAGGAAAACACTTACCCCAGACCTGGACTACCTCCTGTAGGCACCAGTAACATCATTGAGCCTTGTTTCTGTTTCCTGGGAAATCCTTAAAATTCACACGATAATGCGCTCATGAAGAATTGTAAAGTTTTGCTTTTTTCAGTGTTTTTTGGAGGGGAAGGTAGGGAGGCAAAAAAACAATAAACCAAAAATCCCAGCTCACTTACCAACCAGCCTGCAACAAACCAAATTAAGCAGTCTAATAGTTCACGTTAAAACCAGAAGTTTAGTTTGCACAAAATTGTCAATATATGCATAAGCTGCAGAGGCCACATCACGGCACCCCAATGTACTGCAGTCCTAACTATAAATTTTTGAGAGTCTCCAAATTTGGAGCACATATATAATAATGGATATATTGAGAGCAAGGTATGCCTGGAGGGAACTCACCCCACCTTAAATGTATAGGGATGCAATGGACGCTCAGGGTAGCACAATGGCAGCTGAAGGTATCCAGTGTGTTCCCCTCTCCAATTCACCAATAGTACAAACAAATGGCAACCACCCCATCCTATAACTGGCCTTTGCAGCAAGAAGTATATGGAAGAAGGATGCATGTTAAAAAGCAACAAACAAAAATTCCCAGCACACTTACCAGCCAGCCACTGGATACCTTTGCTGCCATTGTGCTATTGCTGGGTGTCCAGTGTGTCCCTATACCTTTAAGGTGGGCTCCCTCCAGGCATACCTGCCCTCAATCTATCCAATATTATATATGTGCTCCAACTTTGGAGACTCTCAAAATTTATAGAGTTACACTGGGGTTCCATGACGTGGCCTCTGCAGCGAACACGCATATATTTGCAAATGTGTCCAAACGAAACCCCTTGGTTTTAATGGGAATTTTTGCTTGTTGTTTTTTTAAATGTGTCATCCTTTCATGTGCTCCTAGCTGCAAAGGACAGTTATAGGTTGGGCTGGTTGCTATCTGTTTGTACTGAAGGTAGGGAGGTTGGGGCCCCCCAGATATGCAGACATTCATTTTCATGCAAGGTCTGCTGAAAAGGTCACTTAGTGTATCAGAAATAGCTATGCGAATATATATTAGCCTCCATTTCATATTTTTACCTCTACCTTCCTTTTACAACACTTGTACCGAGTGTGCAAATATGACTGTAGTACAGTAGAAACTCATAGACACTATACCCAGTAATCAGCTCAGTAACGCAACTGGTAAGACACCCTTTCCCTTCTCTGCAAGTCTTTGTGAGGACATTTTTCATGGGGGTGTGCTGTTACTCAGCTATGCCAGCATAGAGCACTGAAGTGGTTGGACAAGAAGCAGCATTTTCACAAAGAAAAAATATATTTTATTCTAATCGCTGGCAGATTATGTCAGCAGCAGCACTGACATTTAAACAGGCTTGAGTTTGTTTTATCTTTGGACAGCTATCAGCTTGTCTTTTTTTTTTTTTTGCAGGACCTTCATGGTGGGTGTTGGGATGCAGAATGGCAGGGGATCAGCAAACGTCTGATCTTCCCTGTGAGGGATGAACCCAGAAGTGATCAGCTCTGATCACTTTCAAGTTCAGAGCTGGAAATCTCTGAAAAGCCAAGGACAAATCTGAGAGGTCTAATATACATTTGAAGTCTCTTTAAAAAGAACCTGTAACCTGCACTATGCTATCACATAGGGGGCTTATAATGGTTTTGCACAGAGTAGCTCCGATCCTCTTCTTATGGGGTCCCCTGCTGGCAGTCTTGGCTCCTCCTGTTCTCTGAGTGCCCCCAACACAACAACTATGTGGGCACTTGTGCGGACTTGATCCTGAGCTGGGCTGTGTGCATCTATTGACACATACAATGTGACTCAACCCTGCCTACCTCTCTGCTCACAGAATTTGATTACAGCTGCAGTTGCCAATGGTACCTCTGCTGCCAAGTCTCCTGTGAGAAGAGGGGAGAAAGGAGCAACACTGTTGCACTGGATCAAGATCAGGCTCAGGTAAGTATTTAAAGTGGTAGTAAAGGCTGAAGCTTTTTTACCTTCATGCATTTTTTTAAATAAATATTTTATTATTCATTTTCAGTATATCACATTACACCATTAAAATTTCAAGATATACGACATTACACAATTCCCTTATACCTCTTCATTCTAAAGCAAAAAACAAAACTCTTACCCACCTGCTCCCACCCCCTTTTCCGCCTTCTGCTCCCTAATATTTTTCCCTGTTATCTCCTCGCTCCACTTCTTTTCTCTTTATTCTCAAGGCACCTTTCTCGCGCTTCCTTTCTTATCTCCTCTCTATTTTTCTTTAAATTGCTCTTTGAACTTATCCCATTACTCCACCTTTCTCTGAATCTCTCCATTCTATCTTTTTCCTGATGGTAGAGTTCCTCCATCTTATGTACATAATCAACCCTACTTATCCAGTCTTTCTTTTTTTGGTATTTCCTGCTCTTACCAAATTGTAGGTATTAACTCCTTTGCCACATTTATCAGATGAAATACTGAGTTCTTATATTTTTCTACTGTAGTCTCAGTTTTATGAAATAAGCATGTGCCTGGATCTTTCAGGACCTCAACCCCCATTATCTCCTGAATTAAATAATTTCTTCCCAATACTCTTGAATTTTAGGGCACTCCTACCATATATGTGCCATTGTGCCTTTTGTCCCACATCTTCTCCAACATAAAGGTGATTTATCTATTGTTGTTTATGTGCTACACTTGGTGTAGTGTACCACCTAGCCAAACACTTGTAACTCATTTCCACCACCCTCATATCTATTGCTCTGTGTACTAATCTAAATATTTTCTTTTTCCGTTGCTCGTCGAATGTTATTCCAAGATCCCTTTCCCATTTCTCCATGGACAAGGGCAGGGCAGCCCCACCTTCATGCATTCTATGCATGAAGGTAAAAACCCTTCTGTGTGCAGTATCCCCCCCAGCCCCCTCTAATACTCACTTAAGCCCCCTCATGATCCAGCAATGTGCACTGGAGTCTTGGCTATCCTGGAACTCCCTCTTCTCATTGGCTGACACAGCAGCATGAGCCATTGGCTGTCAATCACAGCAAGTGAGTCAATGAGAAGAGAATGAGAGGTACGGGGCCAAGTTGTAGCTCCATGTCTGAAAGGACACATGGAGCAGCCGGTGTCCCCATAGCAAGCTGCATGCTGTGGGGGCACCCAACAGGAGGGAGGAGCCAAGAGTGCATGGGACCCAAGAAGAGGAGAATCCGGGCTGCTCTGTGCAAGACCACTACACAGAGCAGGTAAGTATAGATATGTGTGTTTTTTTTTAAATTATGCCTTTGGAATTACTTCAAGGGGGAGCTGGGGGTAGCTAACATTGAAAGTTTTTTTTTACCTTAGTGCAGAGAAGCGTTAAGGTAAAATACCTTTTAACTTTTACTGAACCTGAAATATAAAACAGTCTCAGCTGGTATGCATATCCATTAAAAACCCAGAGATGCTGTACTACCCATGTAGCTTTTCTGCTCTCCACCTTCCCTAGTATCCAGTGAAATATGAGACAGTCTAAACTGGTATATATGAAACACCCAAAGCTAGTGTTCACGGGAATCTGTTACTCTTTTTGCTCACCACCTCCATTTACAATAGCAAACAATTTTTCTTTGCCTATATATCTGACCTTAGCTGAGATCTTTAATAAAAGGGAGATCGAAATGAAAATGTAAAAATGGGGTGGGGGTGGGGGGTGGTTTACGGTTTTAGGGATCATATTCGTTGTCTCAATGCGTTGTCTGAAATCATGCACACATTCCATGAAATGTGAATTGACGTTTTGTAAGGAAGGCACAGTGTAAATGTTTGAGAGGAGGGGTTTAGCTGATCTTGCGTGAACTGGATCTGGTTATACAGAGGTGAGTATTGTACAAGATGCTGGGTATACATTTTTTATGCCATACACACTGGGGGATTTTAAATAAGCTGCTGGAGTGAATATCTGAAATTCATAAGCCACGGTGGGAGAAAGCAGCCGGCTGAAGGACAGGAGAACTTAAGTCATATTGTGGGAGTGGAAAAAGTGTGGTGATCACTCTGTTTAACTTTTAGTCTATGAAGGGAAAGGTTGTTAGGGGTCACTCCCCTGGAATAGAGCCACAGGAAGCTGTGCAATGTGGGGTCAGAGGAATTCACATTCACATTGAGTACAAGATAATGTAGAAAACTTTAAAGCTGAATTCCAGGTATGGCAATTTTTACAGCCCCAGCTTGGACCAATGTATCTATACATGTGCCATGTGCCATGTGAGATCCCCGTGGAAGCTAGATATATTAGCGTAGTAGACACCTCTACTACAATGATTGCCACTACCTTCTGGGTCCGTGCTGAGTGACTGCACTGCTGCATTGTGAATACAGGAGGTCGCTCACTGGTCACAGGCACCATTCAGAGAACACCTTGCATTTTCTCAATGAATGCAGAGGGTTCTATTATTGGACAATGTGCAGAGGCAGAGGTGATGGTGTCAATATCTCCTCATACAATTAGAGTATGTGTAAGGGGGCTTGTGAATGGCTATGTAAGGGCAAGGCCACGGGGGGGGGAGGGACATCCAACACACACATAGGGGGCCCGGGCATCAAGAGGGGCCTGGGTGACCCAAGGGGCCTGGCCACCTGGCTCTTTACTGCCACCTCTGGCTACTTCCTGCATGTGCACTCCTCGTGTGCGCTGCCTGTAGTGTATCCTGGACTGTGCTCAGCTCCAGTTCCTCTGAGTGACATGTCAGCTTTATGCAAACAAGAGCTGGGACTAGGAAGACCTCCTTTACAAGTAGGGGCAGTGAGTAGTGTACAGGTGGGGGGGCGGGACTGTTTGTGTACAGGGGGCGAAACTTTGTGTTTACAGATATCTGTGTGTGAAGGGGGCTGACATAATTATAGGTTGGGGGGAGTGATTACAGGTGTGTGTGTGGAGGGGGTGCTGAGTGTGTACAGGTGTGTGGAGGGGGTGCTGAGTGTGTACAGGTGTGTGTGTGGGGGTGCTGAGTGTGTACAGGTGTGTGGAGGGGGTGCTGAGTGTGTACAGGTGTGTGGAGGGGGTGCTGAGTGTGTACAGGTGTGTGGAGGGGGTGCTGAGTGTGTACAGGTGTGTGTGTGGGGGTGCTGAGTGTGTACAGGTGTGTGTGGAGGGGGTGCTGAGTGTGTACAGGTGTGTGTGGAGGGGGTGCTGAGTGTGTACAGGTGTGTGTGCAGGGGGTGCTGAGTGTGTACAGGTGTGTGGAGGGGGTGCTGAGTGTGTACAGGTGTGTGGAGGGGGTGCTGAGTGTGTACAGGTGTGTGGAGGGGGTGCTGAGTGTGTACAGGTGTGTGGAGGGGGTGCTGAGTGTGTACAGGTGTGTGGAGGGGGTGCTGAGTGTGTACAGGTGTGTGCAGGGGGTGCTGAGTGTGTACAGGTGTGTGGAGGAGGTGCTGAGTATGTACAGGTGTGTGCAGGAGGTGCTGAGTGTGTACAGGTGTGTGCAGGGGGTGCTGAGTGTGTACAGGTGTAAGGGAGCTGAGTGTGTACAGGTGTGGGGGTGCTGAGTGTGTACAGGTGTGGGGGTGCTGAGTGTGTACAGGTGTGGGGGTGCTAAGTGTGTACAGATGTAAGGGAGCTGAGTGTGTACAGGTGTGGGGGTACTGAAAGTGTACAGGTGTGGGGGTGCTGAGTGTGTACAGATGTAAGGGAGCTGAGTGTGTACAGGTGTGAGGGTGCATACCACTGTGAGGGGGCTGAGTGCATACACGTGTGAGGGGAGCTGAGTGCATACACGTGTGAGGGGAGCTGAGTGCATACACGTGTGAGGGGAGCTGAGTGCATACACGTGTGAGGGGAGCTGAGTGCATACACGTGTGAGGGGAGCTGAGTGCATACACGTGTGAGGGGGGCTGAGTGCATACCGGTGTGAGGGGGGCTGAGTGCATACACGTGTGAGGGGAGCTGAGTGCACACAGGTGTGAGGGGGGCTGAGTGCATACCGGTGTGAGGTGGGCTGAGTGCATACCAGTGTGAGGGGGGCTGAGTGCATACCGGTGTGAGGGGGGCTGAGTGCATACCGGTGTGAGGTGGGCTGAGTGCATACCGGTGTGAGGGGGGCTGAGTGCATACCGGTGTGAGGGGGGCTGAGTGCATACCGGTGTGAGGGGGGCTGAGTGCATACCGGTGTGAGGGGGGCTGAGTGCATACCGGTGTGAGGGGAGCTGAGTGCATACAGGTGTGAGGGGAGTTGAGTGCATACAGGTGTGAGGGGAGCTGAGTGCATACAGGTGTGAGGGGAGCTGAGTGCATACATGTGTGAGGGGAGTTGAGTGCATACTGGTGTGAGGGGGCTGAATGCATACAGGTGTGAGGGGAGCTGAGTGCATTCATGTGTGAGGGGAGCTGAGTGCATTCATGTGTGAGGGGAGCTGAGTGCATACAGGTGTGAGGGGGGCTGAGTGCATACAGGTGTGAGGGGAGTTGAGTGCATACAGGTGTGAGGGGAGCTGAGTGCATACAGGTGTGAGGGGAGCTGAGTGCATACAGGTGTGAGGGGAGCTGAGTGCATACAGGTGTGAGGGGGCTGAGTGCATACCGGTGTGAGGGGGGCTAAATGTGTACAGTTTTGAGTGGGGGACTGAGTGTTTACAGGTGTGAGAGGGGCTGAGTGCATACCGGTGTGAGGGGGGCTGAGTGCATACCGGTGTGAGGGGGGCTGAATGTGTACAGTTGTGAGTGGGGGACTGAATGTGTACAGGTGTGAGGGGGATGAATGTATTCAGTTGTGAGTGGGGGACTTAGTGTGTACAGGTGTGAGGGGGGGACTGAGTATGTACAGGTGTGAGGGGGACTGAGTGTGTACAGGTGTGAGGGGGGGCTAAGTGTGCACAGGTGTGAGGGGATGCTGAGTGTGTACAAGTGTGTGGGGGGTGCTGAGTGTGTACAGATGTGGGGGGTGCTGATTGTGTACAGGTGTGGGGGGGGCTGAGCGTGTACAGGTGTGAGGGGGGGCTGAATGCGTACAGGTGTGAGGGGAGTTGAGTGAGTAAAGGTGTGTGTGTGTGGGGGGTTAGTGCATACAGGTGTGAGGAGGGGGGGCTGAGTGCAAACAGGCATGAGGGGGGCTGCCTGCAGGACTGCTCAGTGTTTACTGTGGACTGGTCTAGAGACAAGTTGTTAAACATTACAGCAGTAAACTGATTAACAATGTTGCTGGATGTGGTCCTGTGCTGTGACTGTCTCTTTGCTGGATCGGGCTGTTTGTTACTGTCTCTTTGATGGTTTGGGCTATCTCTTTGCTATATGGAGAGTCTCTTTGCTGGATTTGGATATCTCTTTGCTGGATTTGGATATCTCTTTGCTATATGGGGAATCCTTTGCTAAATGGGGATGTCTCTTTGCTGGTTTAGGATGGTTCTTTGCTGAAATATATAGGGATGTCTTTGCTGGACTGGGTTGTATCCTTGCTGGATTGGGATGTCTCTTTGCTGGATGGGAATATCTCTTTGCTGTATTGGGATTCCACTTTGCTATATGGGCATTTCTCTTTGCTGAATATATGGGGATGTCACGTTGCTGAATATATGGGGATGTATCTTTGCTGGATTGGGATGTCTCTTTGCTGAATATATTTGTTTTTTGTTTTGGAGGTTTTCTGTTTTCTTAGATCAACTAATGGCGGAGAGGGGGAAGGTGAAACTGCACTATCACTGAAATGGTAGTGCAGTTATTGTTAGTGTTGGGTCCTGCTCAAAAAAGTTTACCTAGTCAAGGTGGTAGGCTTCATATTTTTTGCCAAAATACAATTACTTACTGTTTTGAAAACACTGATGACTTGGAATACACTTTTCATTTCCACATATTAAGTTGTAAGAGTGTTAAAATAAGAGTGGGTGCACTGAAGGATGGCCAGTGGGCAGATTTGGTAGGACAGTCAGTGGGTGGGTCCTGGAAAACTGGTGCTCAGCCTAAAGCTGTGTAAGGGGCCCCAACATTTCTGATGGCTGCCCTGTGTAAGGGAACCAATAGCACAAGTCTTTGCATTGATTATTTCCTTCCAGAACAACAACCCACAGGCTTGAGGTTTCACCCCTCCGCCATCTTGTGCCCTGTCCATGCCAGAGGCTTCCTCACAACATTCACAGCCATTAACCTTTACTTACCAAAGGAAGGAATGTGCACACAGAAATACTACTTTATAATGGAAGTTGAAAGATGGCAAATACAATCACATCACATCGACATACTATCCGGGGTCAGTTGACAGTACATTATGAATCACATATAGTGGACGATCCGCAGCCACATGTAAAAGCATCCAGCAGCACATATAGCAAGCCATCTTCACTAGCTCAGTCTCTCTCCATCCAGGGTCATTATTACTCACTCACCTGTCTGTTTTCCTTGCAGATAGTTTCACTGAGAAAGGATCACTGCAGACACCCCTAGCTGGGTACACCTCACCCAGGTCCTCCATACCTCTTCAGGGAATACTTGGCCTGGCCTAAAATGCCTTTTACACCCTGCCCTAGCCTACACCACCATAAGAGTCATGAAGTCTACAGCCAGCTCCCCTGGATGCAGGTCTTCTTTTCCCTGTCCTCCAGCCCTGTCCAGGGCCTCTGCTTGTTGACTACATCTGCCATATGGTGGGGTCTATGGCTAACATGACCTGATTGCCCTATTGCTCCTCCCAACCTAGCGTATACTGTATGTGGGCACTGACTCATCCATTACATCACTACTGGAGGGTTTTGGCATCTGATGACACTATTCTCTGTAGCCAGACACTATTATGGAACACTAGAAATTCTGAAGAACCCTCTGCACACTGGTATATACCCTTTCAAGCAGACTATGCAATAATTGGGATATTTAGTTCACACATATTGCAATACATGCTTAAGCTGGCCAACTGCATCAAAGTAATCCCTCTATGGCCAGTCCTACTCTGTTCTGCCTACACAAATGCTACTGTGCACACAATGCTAGCGTAGGAGAAAATACACAATGGGGAGAGCTACAAGGTTCAGGTCTGACTACTGACCCAACAATACAACAAACAAGAGATACCTGTGCTCAAATCCCTTCAGAATTTCTAGTGTGGTTACACCCCTTTAGCACCTGATGGATAAATGCATGCACTAGCTTTTGGGATTTGAGCACAGGGATCTCTTGTTTGTACTATTATGGAACGGAGCCACCTAGTGGCAGACTAACTGTACCTGCTTACATAAGTGTTGCATTCATTGAGAAGATACAAAGTGTTTTCTGAAGGGTGTCCATTCGAAACGAGTAACCTCCTGTGTTCCTTAATAAGCAAAGCAGCCACTCGACACAGAACCCAGAAACTAGCGGTGATCACTGTAGTAGTGGTATGGCAGAGGTATAGCACATACATACTCGCATTGGTCCAAGAAGGACCAATGTAGCTATGCAAAAATGGCTATATCTGGAATTCTGCTTCAACTTAATCTACATTACATTATGAATGGTTGGTAATTGAGAATATTGTCCTGCCACAAAATACACTTAAATGGCAAATTATGGGAAAGTAGAACCAGACAGATTATGGTAGGGAGGGCATAAAGGAAACAAAAAGCCTCAGCTGAGCCATTGCAAAGTACAGTTTATTCTTCATCAAGTATTACTGAAGGCAAAACAACTCCTGTCATGTCTTTATTGCTGTCTGTGTCCCTGTTAGAGAGATTTGTCCTCTATATGTCCAAGTGATTGTTATCACTGAAAGGGAAATAAAATCTCAAATGGTCACCAGAACAGGAATACAGTGAAAGTCTTCCAGCAGAGACACAAGTTCTGGTGACCCTGGTGACTCTCACTTCCTGTTGTGGATATGGGACAGAAAGTGAAGAGAAATCTCCTCAATAGGACGCAGATGACAAATACAAAACTGACAGATGTTATAGCCCTCCCTTACTCTATCCTAAATGAACAAGTTTTGCCTTCAGTTCTATTTTAAATCAGAAGATATCTGCATGTCTCCAGTTCATTACAAATCTATATAAGAGGATATTTATCTCTCATTGTAGTATAGCGGGCACTGCCATACAAAAAATGTCTATATGCACCTGGGTCAACTATACATCCAGAACATTGGTTTATAGCACAGATACAACCTTATATTATACAGCTATTTCTAATAGTGCCACCCCGAAGGAGCCGCTTGGTAACTTTGGGTTCTGTTTTTGTGCTTTGACTCCAAGAACAAAATTGGCCCCTCTGACACACCTGGTTGACTAAAAATCACTGCAAGCAAGTGTAAAATACCTTTAACCTGGCTGTGTATTACTACTAGTAAATAGACACACACCCGTTTAGTGGTAGATAGAGTAATAACTATATAACTAATAATGTTAAATTGACAAAATTTTGATTTGATAGCTCTAACTAGAATCAGGAGGGAAAGTTAGTAAATCAGCAATAAACAGTATTACTAAACATTAAATGCAAAATAAACACTACAGTAGGTTAGAGTGCACTCTAAGGGATTGGCTGGGATGCAGTGTCTCTTAAGAGGTACCTCTTTAACAAAAAAAAAAGAAGAAAAGAACAATTCCTCAGGGCAGCAACGGATAGGGGCGGTCTTTATTCCTGACTCTTCAGCCAGCTAAAAGTTGGAGCCTGTTGGTGCACGTTAGGTGGTCAATAAGGCCTGCAGGCAGTATCAGATCTATGGAGTAACTGGAAGGTAGTTCCTAATGGCTCAGTCACTAATGGAGGTAACAAGTAGCAGCCACAAGGCTCTCTCACCAGACCCAGTCACACAGTAGCAGTGGTCTCTCCAATTGGATATCTACTTACTCTGGGTTGCACGTGCTGACTCTGATAGGTATCTTCATACCTCAGTACTTGGGTCACACTCTGTACCCTCTGGCTGTCCCTCACACAGGTGGGGTTTCCCTGACACGCTCCTATCACACTACTGTCACATCACTCTCCTGTCACACTCTGAGGAGATTCCTTTTTTCCAGAAACATCTGGCTTTCTCCTCCTTACTGCTGATTGGTCCATTGCTGTTGCTAGGAGATAGAAGAAAGAGAGTCCACACACAGTATCTCTCCCTTGTCACAGTACAGCCAGCTGTTTACACAGTAAGGATCAGCAGCCTGGCTACATGCAGAAAGTACCTATACAGTATGTCCTACCTATATAACACATTAAAACAGGGCCATTTTAAGGCATTGATGAGCCCAGGGCAGGGGCGGACTGACAGCTCATGGGGCCCCCGGGCAATAGGGGATCATGGGGCCTCTGGGTCCTTGCCCACACTTAAAGCACACCCAAAAAAAGCCTATAAAAGGTACCAGGGGTATTTCATGGGGCCCCCTACTGACATAAATGCTTTACAAGTGTGAAGAGCATCCCACTTCCAAGAAAGAATATAATAACATGATCATATGACTTCCTGGTCTATTAAATATGTCCTACAGTGCTGAGCAAATTTCCATGTTAAATGACCACTAAGTGTTGAAAAATACGTATTTTATTTTATTTATAATATGCAGTTAAAAATGTGTAATGATAGGTACATTAAATTTGATCTCTAGGCAGTTATAAATGACACAAAATAAAGCAGCTCTGTTATCATAGGAATAAAAGGTAATGAATGTTTCAAATGCAAGTAGTGTAAGTATCTGAATTTCACCTAGTATTCGTCACTTGCAGTAGTGGCGTAGCATGGATGGAGTGTGAGAGGATGAAGCAGTACAAGGAGCCTATCAGTTAATGTGCTGACAAGAAGTACGCTGATAGGAAGAGAAAGTAGGGAAGAGAACCCATGTCTAAGATGACCTGAGTTCAAAGGTACTGGGTGGAGTGATGGTGACTAGTGTTAGGCTACATGTTCAAGTCGAACATAAGTTCAACTCGAACATGGGCCGTTCATGTGTTCGGTGAACACACAAATGGTACGGGCATCCAGTGGACTATTCGCACGCCGCACCTCTCAATGCACTGCGCTCTAACAGTGCATTGTGATTGGCCAAAGCATTGCACCTGACCACATGATGTAACAAGGGGGAGGGAGTGATCCCGCCACCTTTGTGATGTCATTGCAGCACAGCTGTCAGACGGCGGGAGCCAGCATCAGGGGCGGAGCAGATTTTTTTTCTTCTTTTTTCAGGTCAGCGGTGGCGGCAGGCATCATGATTGACATTGGATCTACTTCGGGGGACATTTTGTTTATTTTTTTTTTGTCTCCTGTCTTTTTTACACTACATTTTTTTTTGTGAATAGGTAGCGGTACCATGTACCACATACTCATTCACATGGGGGGGGTCCAGGATCTGGGGGCTCCCTTGTTAAAGGGGAATTCCAGATTCCAATAAGTCCCCTGCCAGCAGAACCCCAAAACTACCGGCCAGGGATGTTGGGAAGAGGCCCTTGGCCCCATCAAAAAGGTGCTTTGGGTGGGAGCCCCCCTGCCCCAGAGCACCCCCCCCCCATGTTGAGGGCATGTGGCCTGGTATGGTTAAGGAGGGGGGTGCTCACTCCCCCCCCCCCCTTTCCTGATCTGCCAGGTTGCATGCATATGTAGTGTTTGCATGTATTTATTTTTTAGCCTTTTCTTCCCTTCAGCTTCACCTGGTATTCCAGCAAATAACGTGTCCTGTCCCTTCATGGCTATGCTGTGGATATTGCTCATACTAAACAGCAGAGCTAGAGAGATACAAAGTAACATGGTTACTTTTGTATTTATTTTGTTTCATTGTTCTGCAGATCAAAGGGTTGAGGTTGGCAAGAAAGCTGACAAGCACAAATAACAAAAAAAAAGTTGTTCTTATATACCCTTTTTTAAATTAGTTTAACTCTTAGTTTACCCTAATCAGCCCTAAAGTGTTACTAAACCCACAAACAGTAAAATTAGTCTGTATATGCCTCTGCATTGTGTAAAAAGGCTGTTTGATCCTGACTTCTCTGATCCGCCCCTTCTTCCAGCATCCTCCTCTTATCTCCTGATAAGACATATTGTGTGTTTTTTTTTCTTGGGAGGGTGCATGTGATCAGCACAGGGCCAATCAGCGCTGTCCAGACAAAGGTCAGGGGTTCTGCATCCTCCTAGTGCAAAATGAAAACTCCTACAAGCTTTAACCAGTGCTCAGCTGAACACTGCTAGAAGTCACAAGACTGCTCTAACTGCTGATGAGAAAAGGTATTTTACAGTTTATATTTACTAAAATAATTGCATTTTCATGTTCTATGTACTGTGGGAGACCAGATATAGTGAATTCAGGGTCCTGGGTTTAGTAACACTTTAACTCCTTCTCGGTCTCTACTTACCTGTTATTTTCCTGCTGGTTTTTATGTTTATTTCTAATTCTTTAACCACTAATGTTTAAACCTTTTCATTTTTACTTGTTTTGTTCATTATGTTTGGTGTTGAATTAAAAAAGCACAAAATTAAACATAACTTTGCAAAGCTTTGTACTAGAATCATAATTTCAGAGTCAATAACAGGGAATTCTTTATAATGAAATGTATACACTGTATACATTTAGCGCTGAATTTTATTTTAAACTAACACTGATCAATTTAGAAAAAGTGTCTTTTTAGTTTTGTTACTTGTTTATCTTTGAAAAAATTTTTCTTTGTTTCTGTTAGACAATTTTGCAAATAAATAACTGTTCTTCATACATTTAGGCCAACATGTATTCTGCTATATTTCTTTGTTGAAAATAACCCAAATCAGTGTAAATTATTTAGTCTGTAGTAAAGTTATAGAGTCCACAAACCCTGGCATATATCTGAAAGTCTTGTTGTACTTGGTGGTGTATTTCTTGAGGCTCACAAATGTCAGGACAATACAGTATAATACAATACAATATCCCCCATATTACCCTTTTTGAAAATAGACAGTCTGAGGTATTTAGCAAGAGGCATGGAGAGTTTTTTGAAGAAATATTTTTTTTATAATTTTTTGGAAAATTAAAAAATTAAAAAAAATAATTTTTCACTTTTTGTTTTTACATACTGTCACTAGTGCAGTACAGCGTCTTCATATAACTGGTGTGGCAGTGATCAGGTGCACTGACTGGTGATGGTATGAACTTTTTTTTAATATATTATTTAAATTGTTTTATTTATTACTTTTTTTCTTTTTTTTATGTGTGTTTTTATAACACACTGTGACCAGAATAATATAATGTTACCATAGTAACATTGTATTACTCTGGGGGAAGTGATCAGTATTTTTTTTTTATACATTATGTTATGATTGCTTATAGCAATGAGTTTCATTGCTATAAGCAAGCATTTTATTGAATTAATTCAATTCATTCAGTTTGTTTTGTTGTAATTAGCTGTAATTAGCCACAGGTAACCACATGACCCAGATGGGCTGTGATTGACCCAGTCTGTACATGTGATCACTGTGACCAATCCCGGCTAGCGACACAATTGTATGCAATGGATGGCATGAAAAGTAGCTATCCATTGTTTACAATTGTCATGTGACCTACTGCGATTGGTCACAGTGGTTACATGGCTATCCACCTGGATATGATATCCACCCGGATCAATGAAAGTCCACCTTGGCCATAATTTTACTATAGGCTGGGTGGGAACTGGTTAACTTACATTATCCCTTCCCTTTATGTATACTGATGGCACTGTATATATTTTATTATTAAAAAAACAAAAACAAAATTCATTCAGTATACAGCTGTCATGTGACCCTATTCTTTACTAGCCCATCTGCAAGGAAATATGGTGGGAGGTGCTTCTAGTCCTTTGCTGCCGGTCACATGTTAAAAAAAACCATAGGCTTCAAAATACAAAGGAAAATACATAATTAATAGTAGTTAAATGTTTTAAATTGTCATACAAAATTGTATTTTAACTCAAATCTTTTATTATGATCTATTATTTTTGTGAAAATAATGGTGTGGGCTATCTAGGAGAGGTTCTGCCAATCATAGTCTGCTTCACACCCCTCTAACCTGTGCCTGTTGTATGTATGTGTTTGCAATTACAGGCAATGTCTCCATCAATCAACATTTAATATCCAGCCACAATTAATATTCACAATATTAATCCACAATCCACAATTAATATTGTGTTTAGCTGTTTAGAGCGCTTGGTGCAGGAAGGAGGGAGTGGACTGTCATGTTTGACCCTTTGGTTATGTGGGCTGCACAGATAAGAAAAAGGAGGAAATTAATAGCTTAAAAAAGGGAGCATGCTCAGTAAATGTGGCAACCATTGGTCTACACAATCTCTGGTTGCAGTGTGGACACAGACACGGAAGGAGGAACAATGAGCAGCAGCATCAAGCAGATTTTTTGCATAATACAGAAAATAAATCCTGTAGTGAATGACTATTTATTTATTACAGGTACTTATATGGCACTGCCAATTTACACAGCGCTTTTCATATATATTGTACAGTCTTACCAGTCCCTAACCCTCAAGGGGTGTACAATCTAAGGTCCATAACTTACATTCATACATACGCATACGAGGGCCAATTTGGGCGGCACAGTGGCTTAGTGGTTAGCACATCTGCCTTGCAGTAAATGGGCTCATGGGTTCAATTCCCAACCATGGTGCCTCCTGCATGGAGTTTGCATGTTCTCCCTGTGCTTGCGTGGGTTTCCTCCGGGTGCTCCAGTTACCTCCCACACTCCAAAGACATTCTGGTAGGTTAATTGGATCCTGTCTAAATTGGCCTTAATATGTGTATGTATGAATGTGAGTTAGGGACCTTAGATTGTCCACCCCTTGAGGGTTAGGGACTGATGTGAATGTTCAATATATATATATATGTGTGTGTAAAGCAATGCATAAATTGACAGTGCTATATAAGTACCTGAAATAAATAAATAAAATTTAGATGGGATCCAATTAACCTACCATCATGGAGTGTGGGAGGAAACCAGAGTACCCAGAGGAAAGCCACGCAGGCAGAGGGAGAACATGCAAACTCCAGGAAAGTGGTGCCATGGTTTGGATTTGAACCAATGACCAATGACCTAGTGCTGCCAGGCGGAAGTGCTAACCATACTATGAGCAGTAATGTAATGCAGTATTGCAGAGAATGCATTAAAGGGTAAAAAGGTAAAACGCCTCTATGTTAAGTTCCTCCCTCAGCCCCTCTAAATAGTTACATGAACCCAATTTCAATCCAGCGCTGTGCCGAAGAGCAGTGGCACTGCTCTGTCTTTCTCCTAACTGGACATGGAGACGGCAGTGGGAGACATTAACTCTTGCTGCTGTCAATCAAATCCTGTGAGGAGGGAGAAAAGGGTGTGGCCAAGCTGAGCTGTCTGTTTTAATAGACACAGCCGGGGAGCGAGCCCACATGTGTGCCCCAACAGCAAGTGGCTTGCTATCGGAGCACACCAAGAATAGAAGGAGCCAAGTGCATTAACTGGGGACACCAGAAGAGGAGGTTGCAGGCCGCTCTGTGCAAAACCATTGCACAGAGCAGGTAGTTATAACATGTTTGATACCGTATTTAAAGTGGTTGTGAACCTCAGACATCAAATATGAACCAAGCATATCCCTCTGTAGTGCTGCTTTGTTCCTCTGCTGTCAGCATGAATCATTTCTGGTATGTTTTCCTGACACCAAAAAAAATGTTGATGGGAGGGACCTCCAGCAGATTGGCAGCCTCAGCTCTGTTGCTGTGAGCTGTGTTTTTGTGTATGTGTATGTGATTGGGGGGATCCCTACCCTACCCTATCCTGCCCTCCAATGAGTTATCCTCACTGAGTTCTGCAGAGTATAATTTCAGCTCCCCACCTCCTTTTTTCTGAATTCTCAGACAAGCTGTATAAATTCTGCACTTTGAATGGATGTAGAGAATAGAATACTTCTGATAAACAGGTACAACTTATTTAGGAGCATTTGTTTCATTTCTGTGTATCCCCTGAGGCTAGTCACTTCATTGGGTATATGTAAGGGTTTACAACCACTTTAAAAAAATAAGTTTACAATCACTTTAGGTAATGACAAATTTATGCCAAATAATCAGGTCCAAAAGCAGAGACAATAGATATACTCACATGTCTAGTGAGCTATAGGCATGTAAATGCGTAAAGCAGAATGTAAGAGTCCACTCTACACCTCCATCTCTACCTGGAGACAGGATAACAAAAAGCATCTGATGCATTTCAGGAACCCTATCCCTCCGAAACACATCAGTTACTTTTTGTCATCCTATCTCTAGGTGGAGATGGAGAGTGGACTCTTACATTGTATGCTTTATGCATTTATAGTACAGTTTGTATTGTATTGTAGTTTTGGTGAAAATAGAAACATCATGTTAAAACACTTAACTAGATCATGTAGGCTTGGATTTTTAAAAGTACTTAGTAGTTTAGGTGCATTTTTTAGATTATATGAATTATGTTTTTAATAATTTTTTTGTATAGTTTTTTGTTGTTTACTTGTATTGTGTGATCCACTTGCAAGCAATAGTGACACCCACTAGGGTGCAGTGTGCAGTATGAGACAGGTTAGGGCATGTTTAACCATTCACCTACAGGGCACCTATACCCCCTTCCTGCCCAGGCCAATTTTCAGCTTTCAGTGCTATCACACTTTGAATGACAATTGCGCGGTCATGCAACACTGTACCCACATGACATTTTTATCATTTTTTTTTAGACAGATAGAGGTTTCTTTTGGTGGTATTTAATCACCTCTGGGTTTTTTATTTTTTGCTAAACAAACCAAAACCACTGAAAATTTTGAAAAAAAAAACGTTTTTTTTTTAGTTTTTGTTATAAAATTTTTTAAATAAGTGATTTTTCACAGGCTGCACTGATGGACACTGATAGGTGGCACTGATGGGCATTGATGAGGAGGCACTCATAGGTGGCACTGATGGGCATTGAAAGGCATCACTGATGGGCACTGAAAGGCAGCACTCATATGTGGCACTGATAGGTGGCACTGATAGGTGGCACTGACTGGCACTGATAGGTGGCACTGACTGGCACTGATAGGCGGCACTGACTGGCACTGTTATGTGGCACTGACTGGCACTGTTAGGCGACACTGACTGGCACTGATAGGCAGCACTGACTGGCACTGATAGGTAGCACTGACTGGCACTGATAGGTAGCACTGACTGGCATTGATAGGTGGCACTGACTGGCATGGATAGGTAACATTGAAAGGCAGCTCAGATGGGCACTGATATGTAGCATTGATGTGCACTGGTAGGCACTGATATGTGGCATTGATGTGGCACTGATGGGCACTGTCAGGTGGCATTGATGAGCACTGACAGCTGGCACTGATGGACACTGACAGGTGGCACTACTGGGGCTACACTGATCATCAGGGCACACTGATCATCAGTGCCCTGATGATCAGTGTACATGTCCCCTCTGAGTAAAGCCGATTACCGGCTCTCCTCTCCTCTCGAGCTGTCAGCGTGACAGCTCGTGAGGGGAGAAATGCCGATAATCGGCATTTCCCTATTTACATGTGATCAGCTGTGATTGGACACAGCTGATCACATGACCGAGCAGACATCTTCTGCTCTTTCCGTTGATCAGTGATCCGCTGTGTCCGAGGGACACAGCGCACCACCGATCACCGCGCTGCGCGCTCCCGGAGCCACGCATGCGCGGTTACAATGGGAGGATGTCATATGACGTGCTCCCAGAACAAGAGAACCGCCTTGCCCCCGTCATTACCTTATATGGCGGGCGGGAGTTGGTTAGAGTGAAGCTCCACCCAAAAGGGGAAGTTCCGCTTTAAGTCTTTGTCCCCCACAGCCCATTAAGGATTGGCACCTTTGGGGAGCGGGTACCTGAATTTGACAGGTACCCGCTCCCACGTCCGCTGCGATCGCCTAAGGAAGTGGAAGTTGTCCTCCCCCTCCCTCCCTGTAGTCTTCTGGGACATGTGACAGGTCACAGAAGACTATGGGGCCATTCACAAAGCGTAATACTTCTTGCGCATGCACAGTGGGTACCCAACTGTGAAGCCGCAAGCTGTCACAGCCAAGTGCCCACACTGAAGATGCTGGTGCCAGGGAGAGAAGACGTTCGGTGAAACCAGCCGTGGTGAGGACACCGCTGGACCAAAGGACAGGTAAGTGTCTGTATTTTAAAAGTCAGCAGCTACAATTTTTGTAGCTGCTGACTTTTTATTTTTCAGCTAGAACTCCGCTTTAAGTACACTGCAAAACAATAAGTGGATACCCTGGACTAGTTATTACTTATTGCTAAATGTTTTAGTCTTATTTAATTGTAATCTAGACTGTACTTGTGAATGTGTATCTGTGTTATGTGATTATATGGTGGCAATAGGGTACATCCAGTGATGTATACTGACTTGTTCACAACTGGTCCTGAAAAACTTAATTCGGCAGGGTATAAATCCACCTTCCAAAATGGTGACCACTAGCTTCCTGAAGAAGTTCAATTACAGACGAAACTAGTTGAAGCAGTGTTCCCCAGCCAATACATTCCATTCCATCCCATCCCATCCCATCCCTGGAGTGCAAGCCAGCTTCTGATTTTGGGGTGTTGGTAGCCATCTTAACAACAAACGCTGTATGTACCTGAGTGCAGTGTAGTTGTTAGGTTTATATGATTTAATAAAGTCGGCTGCTTTGCGCAATGAACCTTTTCCCTGATACTGTTTTTTGAGTGGTGGTGTATTGCATGGAAAGAAATCGCATTCCTGGCTCATGTGAATGGTCAAGTTGGTGACAAGACACAAAGTGGGTCCGACCAAAAAAAGTGCAGTGAGACCTATCTAATAATAGCAGGTCCATCCATTGTGGTGAGTGCAAATCCATGTGGGGTCACCTGGAGCACCTGGAAGTGGTCACCTGTTTTTTTTTGTTATTAATGACACCAGCACCTGTTCACCTATCTTTTGGCTTTCAAGCAACTATTATTTGAATGGGATTTACTGATACATTGGACATAATTTGTATTTTCTTGTGTTGTCCGTTTATTTTTTTCTATTTTTTGCATTTTCACATGTGGCAAATTGTTAAGTAATTTTGATTCACATTTTTGGCAGTGCAGTCTATATACACATTTACAGTTGTGTTCAAAATAATAGCAGTCAGACATCACTAACCTGATCAATCACTGTTTTTGGTAGAAATGATATTTCTACATGGCAAATAATTTACTAGCAGGTGTAGTAGAGTAATAGAAATCCAACAGACCCAACAGTCATGACATGCATGCTGCTGATTCTGTGTAATTGAATCACTAATTGAAAGGGGCATGTTCAAAATAATAGCAGTGTGGAGTTCTATTAGTGAGGTCATTCATTCTTTGAAAAACAGGTGGCAATTATTGCCCTTATTTAAGGAAGGAACAAATGTTGTACATGCTGGTTACAGTGCATATCTCTCTGAAATTCTGAGGAAAATGGGTAGTTCCAGACATTGTTCAGAAGAACAGTGTACCTTGATTAAAAAGTTGATTGGAGAGGGGAAAACATATAAAGAAGTGCAGAAAATGATAGGCTGCTCAGCTAAAATGATCGCAAATGCTTTAAAATGGCAACCAAAACCTGAAAGACGTGGAAGAAAGCGAAAAACTACCATTCGAATGGATAGAAGAATAGCCAAAATGGCAAGGACTCAGCCAACAATCAGCTCCAGGAAGATCAAAGAAGGTCTAAAGTTACATGTGAGTACTGTTACAATTAGAAGACGCATATGCGAAGCCAAGCTATCTGCAAGAAGCCCCCGCAAAGTCCCACTGTTGAAAAAAAGACGTGCTGAAGAGGTTACAATTTGCCAAAGAGCACATTGACTGGCCTAAAGAGAAATGGCGCAACATTTTGTGGACTGATGAAAGTAAGATTGTTCTTTTTGGGTCTAGTGGCCGGAGACAGTTTGTCAGATGACCCCCAAACACTGAATTCAAGCCACAGTACACTGTGAAGATAGTGAAGCATGGTTGCGCAAGCATCATGATATGGGGATGTTTCTCATACTTCGGTGTTGGGCCTATTTATCGCATACCAGGAATCATGGATCAGTTTGAATACATCAGAATACTTGAAGAGGTCATGCTGCCTTATGCTGAAGAGGAAATGCCCTTGAAATGGGTGTTCCAACAAGACAACGACCCCAAACACACCAGTAAACATGCAACATCTTGGTTTCAGACCAACAAGATTGATGTTATGGAGTGGCCAGCGCAATCCCCGGATCTTAATCCAAAAGAAAACGTGTGGGGTGACATCAAAAATGCAGTTTCTGAGGCAAAACCAAGAAATAGAGAAGAACTGTGGAATGTAGTCCAATCATCCTGGGCTGGAATACCTGTTCACAGGTGCCAGAAGTTGGTTGACTCCATGCAACACAGATGTACAGCAGTTCTCAGAAACAGTGCTTATACAACTAAATATTAATGAAGTGATTCAAAGGAAAGCAAAATCTTCAAACATTTTTCAGTTTATATAGTGAATGTTTGAGTTTGTAAAGAAGAATACAAACACTGCTATTTTTTTGAACCGTCTAATATTCACTTTTCTTCAATTTTCTTTAGAGAAACAACACAAATTTGATATATTTTTCTTCATGTTTTGATTTGGAATAGAATGTGTAGTGTTCCCAATGCATTTGTGAGTATGGAAATATATGATCAGTATCACATAAATGCAAGTGAATGTGGTGTATTATCAAGCACCAAATAAGAACATGATAGTATCAATAGTCTATAAACCAAGAAAGTGTTAAAAGATAGTGCAGGCTTGGCGTGGTCAGGTCAGTAAATTAGTGCTCCATCCACATATAATACATTTGTGACTTCCAGTAAATCCGTGCGATTCAAACTGTGTGATATACTGTATAAAATGCGCACTCACCAGATGCACATAAAGTATGTGCATTAATCTCCCTGGAGGTATTCCCGAGTGTAGCTCGGGGTAAAGTTTCAGCACCACGAGCGGTAACCCTGAGCTACACTCGGGAATATCCTGCAGCGTTGATCCGGGATCTCTTCTTCACTTACCTTGTCCTTCACTCCCGCAATATCCCCCCTGCAGCATCCCCGGCAATGTCCTCTGGCCGGTGCCGGCATCCGTCTTCTCGGTTCCGTTCCCTGCGACGTCGGGACGTACGGGGACGGAACGGCGGGAAATTTAAAAATGTGAAAAAGTGACATTCACTAAATACACTAAAATCACATAGTAAAACATTACTGTATCAAAGCATTTCACATACATTTTGACCCGAGTGCTTTGTCCTGTGCCCTGCCTGCATTTTTACCTTTCTTTCTGCCTGGAAACTGAGAAATGTCCATGGCGTCCAAAAAGTGTCCCTGTAGGTCTAGACCAGCGAGACCAGCTAGAGAACAGCGATAGTAAATTAGAACCACTCGCAAATTTGAGTGATAATGATTCCTGTGGAAATTCGTCATCAGACACTGAAAACGATTTTCCGACTTTGCTCAGTGATGTGCGAACTTGGCGCTATATTTCAAATTTCAGAGTTTTTGGTTTTAATATATTATTGAATAAAATTTATTATTATTATATTATTATTTTTTATGATTATTTATTAAATTATAATTTATGATTTAGTGTTTCAAATTTACCCAGGATGTTTACTAGACTCTTGTTCGGACAGATTTCGTGAGTTATTCCTAAAAATTACAGGCCTACAATAAAAAAAATACATATTTCCATGCAAAAAAATGTACCGCTTTGAGCACAGAAATACTAACATAATCAGACCGCTAGGGAGGTTAAATTGAATATGACTCTGTAGGGAGCCCCTTTAAGTAGATCTGCCAGACAGTCTGGATCAAGGATCCCTCCTCTGGACACAAGCTTCCTCTGCAGCCATGCTTCCTCTGGGGTTCTCTGTAATCTTTAGCGCAGGTCAGAGCCAATAATATAAATGCCTCATAGTGTAGTAGTTAAATGGTATTTATTATATCCAGATGATTATCCAGCAGAATAAAATGCATATGTTGCATAAAAAAGCATAAAAATATATGTATCCTAAAGGTAATTGAATGTGGCTGATCAGCCACTCTCCAAAATGGCCCGCCGGACCTTCGTGTGGCTCCAGCGGCGTGACGTCACGACTTACGGCTCCTCCTTGACGCATTTCCTGTCAAGCACGTTATCAAAAGGGGTGTGCCTGATTGATGTTTATTAGGTTTTAGGGTTCCTACGTTGGTGCATATGCAGCTGGTTACACTTTTAATTTATATATTTATTCCGTTTTGAGCGCTCGCTGTATTCCTACTATTCTGACACATTTATATGGCTCACTAATGTGGAAATTAGACACATTTCGAAGACTGCAGCAAACATAATCACACTCATCTGTGTTTCTTTATTTTTGGTTTCTTTTGGTTTTGCCTGTGGCACAGAGTTTTCATTGTTATTCATTTACAGTACATGGCTATAGCTCACTAGACTTGTGAGTATATCTATTGTCTACTATATCTCCTAAAAAAATTATCAAGGTTAATACGCTAGGGGTTTGTGTCCCCTCTGTTTTTTTAAGTTTTGTGCAGTGTTGGATTTACTTGATCTAAGGAGGGCTGCACCACCATTTTGTATCCAGTCCTGACTGCGTTTAGAACATGTGACATTGTGTTCATGCGATGGTTGCCTCTAATTTCTGAGAGCTGAACTCTTTTTCCTATACCAAAAGCAGAAATATATAACTTGCACTGCTCTATACTGGGTGTACAGGTGTGAGATCTGTAGTAGCTAAACTTTTCTGCCTTTGATAATCTCCATTATATGGTTGATTGATGGGATTAGTAGTTTACACAAGAAATATAGGACTGTGATTTCTTTTCAGCTCACAGGAAGTGCCAAGAACACTGCATTCCTAGCAAGATCAATAAGTATTTTCTGTGCTTGCCAAAATGCTCTTAGTCTAAAATATCAACCTGCCACCTCATCTATTGACTGGTAAGCTGCAATATTTCAAATTTTAGTGTTTGGGTTTAGATACGCTTTCATTCTTTAAGGCCACTTTAGATGCATACATTTTTTTTTTACTAATTAGCTCTGTAGCAAAAGGCTATCGATTGTAGATCACTATCTTTTGGTCAGTGCTCACAATTTTCTTTATTTTTAAGCTTATTTTAGGCTGGCTTGTGGTCCAGAGATGGGATGGGATGTGATGTATCGGCTGGGGAACATTGCTTTAACTAGTTTCATCTGTAATTGGAGTAATGGGTAAGAAGACTTGCCTAGAACCCAAACCTATGCTAGATGTAACTTATTTCTGACTAACTCAAGTGAACTCTTTTCATTTGCAATTTCCTCTAGAGTAGCCAAAACAACCAAACAAAATTCATTTTACTGAAGCCAGACCATTATGAGATATAATTTCATTGGTTGCTGTGAGTGCTACCCTTTGAACTTAGAGTAATGTCATTTAGTTGAATAAGCCCCATCAAAGGGTTTTGTTAAGTGGTCACGTACAGTCACAGCAAATAATTGAGTCTTTGTAAAATATTATTTAATCAACTACCATAGCAAATTTAATGTCTTGGGGTTTTAAGGAATAGGCCCCAGGTTTGGGAAATGGAAATAAGGAAAAAAAAGCAAAAAAAAAAAATTAAAAAGAAAGGGCCCTATTTTTCCAAGTTATATTCTGTCTCCCATGGAATGTACATTTTTTCTTCCTTGTCTGAGTTATGTCACATCTGGTACAGACTGCCAGCAGCTCAGGTTAAAGGCTGGCCTCATTTTTTCATGTGTGATAGACTGGAAGCCAGCAGCTGAATAGGTGCCTTTGTTCAATGCTACCTTCCCAAAGACTTGCCTTTTCATACCCCCACCTCCCATGAGGGAGCCCAAAATACTCAGACCAAGGACTAAGAAAAAGAAAACACATCAGAACCTATACCCACAGTAGCACAGCTAGAACATAAACAAGAGTTTCTACTTGGATGCATGATTCCATCATTACACATTTAAATTAAATTAAAATACTTAGGGCTAAGGGTAACCTTCTTTTATTGTGAAAAAAAAATGATAATTTTGGTAAATACAGAAATGAAATTTGCTGTGTGCCTATCATATTTCTGTTATGGACACATTTTGAAGGCAAAAAGCTTCAAAAGTGAACTAAAAGTGAGACCCCAACCCAGGAATGGGTCAGAAAGGAGGTAATTTCTGCTATGCCTTTACCCATTTTCTTTCAATCACATAATCAGTTCAGTACCTCTCCCCTGTAAAGCAACCCCATCAGTCAAAATTCAATATGGTCAGACACAAAAACAGTTTTAGTGAATCTGCAATCTCAACAGGGGCACCTGAAATGACCACTCACAAATCATAACATGTAGCATTTAGCATTGTCAAAAATGCTACATGCACCTATTTTGGTGCATTAGGCAGCCCATTCAAAGAAATAGGCTGCCTTAACGCAACACATGTTAACACATGGCATAATGCACATGAGCTAACCAGCACAATTGTTTGAATGGGCCCTCAACTATTGTCTCAACAGAAATCAAAATCTGTTAGCGTCTAGTGCAGGTTAAAAACTGAATGCCTGATTGTTTGGCAGCAGGGGGGCAAAAGCACTGTCCAGCAGTATCCTTGCCTAAACACACTTCCTGGCTGATGATAAACCTTATTCACCTTACTTTTACAACTGAACATTTCCTACTTCTTTAGTAAATCCATCACCCTGACAGTATGAGATGGAGTAGTAAAGTTCAGCCATTGTGTAAATATGCAGAGCACAAAGGAGAGCTTGCATATGTAGTCTACAAATATGGCTGCCCTCATTAAGCAATATAGATTCAAACAATACTCATATAAACGGATGAAGTAGCTTTACACTAGTTACCACATTCCTCACCACTATTCTCTTCTGTATTTATGAGACACCACTGCCTGAAAATTATTTTGCACTCAACACTTTCAGTTGCCTTGTCCCATTGTGTGAGCTGCAGTACCTCCCAATAAAAAGTGATGAACTGAAACGACCTAGGTTCAGTTTTGTGAGAGGTTCGCCAAGCAGCTCACAAGTTCTGAATGGTAATCCAAACCCCATTGAAACCAATGGGAGCCAAATCTTTAAAATCAGTTTTGACCATTTTCAGGAAAATAAGCAAGGGCTTGCCAACAGGGGTGTATTTACCACAAGGCAAACATGGCATTTGCCTAGGGTGACATTTTTCAGGGGGGGCAGCACTGCCACTTGGAAGAAGGGACAGAAGAAGGGACACACATGGCATGGGGACCTGGTGGGGTCTGAGAGATGCTGTGGGTTTCATGACGGTGTATGCACAGCCCGACTCTTGTTCCTGGGGACGTCCAGAGCTGTGAAGGTGAGTGTCTTTCTCTCTTTTGCCATGGGGGATGGTGGCTGGTGTATGGGGGGCAGTGGTAGTGGCAGGCTCTGGTGGAGGGCAGGGGTGTTCTTGGTTAATGTCAGGCTCTTTCTGCTGGGGGGGGGGGGAGAGGCCAATTTTTGTATTGCCTAGGGCAGCAAAAAACCTAAATACACCACTGCTTGCCAAACAAATGGACAGGGAGCTGGGAACAGCAATTTGAATAATGCTTAAAGTGAAACACTGAAAATGCTCAATTTCTTTCAAAAACATGCTTGAAGGTTGCCTTCAACCTTCCTATGAAGTGGCAGAACTGTATGATATATACAATAAACTACAGCAAAACTGACATTTACAAAGAAAAAAAAACTAGGCTTTTTTTTGCCGGTAAGTGACATTTCCCTGCCAGCTTGATTTTCTATGTAAAAAATGAAAAAACAAGAAAAAAGCTGATAGAGAATGTAAATCACTGCCATTTTTTCCCCATGATCCATATCAGAACCCTTACTTTGATGCGGCTCTTTTATGGATTTTAAAGGGGAACCCCAAATTTAAAAAATGGTGTAGGATCTTCTCACAATTCATACCAGATTTTTGAGGAGTACTCCAAGAAAGGGGAGGGGGCAAGCGTGCAGGCTCCTCCTGAACAACAGTATGAGGAGAATGACAGGCGCATGGTTTATCAGTCCATGTATATGTGGTAATAAGTTCCAAAGTGGGCAGGGATAGTCCAGTAGGCACTAAGGGTAAGCTGCGATGGAGCGAAGCAAACTCTGCAGTAGAAGAAACAAAGAAACACAGCATCTCTAAGTGTATACTGCGATTATATTTAATAAGAAGGTAAGTAGTAACTCACATCTTAGAATTTAAAAACAGGCTCATATGGTGGAGAAGTAAATGTCTGTAGCCAGATGTTAGGTGACTGATCCAGAGAGGAGATAGCCTAGGTTCGCCAGCAGATGGTGCTATGTATGTGAAGCATGGGTGGTGAAGCCTGGCAGAGTCTCCAAGATGTCCGGGATTGGTCACATTTGGTGTCTGATGTCATCAATGTGCTAATGATTGCGGACCTCCTCTCTGGATCAGTCACCTAACATCTGGCTACAGATGTTTTACATCTCCACCATATGAGCCTGTTTTTAAATTCTAAGATGTGAGTTACTACTTACCTTCTTATTAAATATTATCGCAGTATACACTTAGAGGCGCTGTGTTTCTTTGTTTCCATCTGAATAACACAAGGCCATAAGCCTTTAACATGGAGAGGGTACCTCGTTGGGAGTGACCTCCTTGGCAAAGCTCCATGTTGAGGAGTAAAAATGCCTCTTCCTCTCAACCGTGATTAAAATCCAGGAGTCGCTCTTAAAAATAAGATACTGGCCCCCACCCTACATGAATTAGACAGTACCTCTTATTCACAAAACAATAAATAAGTACACCATTCAGCAAGTTCTTTATTTTTAAAAAAAAGATCCACCATGTAAATCCATTATCAATTATGATAAATGATGCCCACCAGAAAAAATCAAGCCAAACGACAGATTCCAGGCTGAGAGATGAATTTTAAACAGTGGGTGCAGGATGGTGGCTGATGTGACTGTCCAGATACGTCCATGGCCATATTTGGTCAGTGATGTCAGTCACTATTCCCACCCCTTTGTATGCATTTATCTGTCAACTAGTAATCCCTGGCTGACAGCTGAATGGCTGGGGATATGTGGTTGCTAGGAAGCTCTCCTATAACAAGGTTGCTTTAAAGCTGAACTCCAGGTAGATATAAAAGGCACCTACAAATGCAGCTCTGTAATCAAAAATGCTTTATTAAATGTATTTTTCAATACAAGCTTTGTAAGTACCTGACTGTAACTTGATATCAGTCTCTAGCAATCCCTGTACTGCTGGGCTCAGGCAAGGAGAGGAAGAAGCACAAGGAGCCAATACGTTGTGCTGCTGTGCAAGGAGCCTGCCAATAGGAGGTGAAAAGCAGAGAAATATCAGATCCTCAGCCCTGCCAGGCAGAAATGTGCTGTGTGGCAGAGCTGTGCTATCAATTAAAAGGTTACAAGTGCATTCCTTCAAGCAATATGATTAGTGAAATGGAGGATGCTGAAATTATAATGGATGGCATTGTCAATATGAAGTTTGAAGATATGTGATTCATCATCAGTATATCTGAATGCTTGTCCAAAACAATTTTCCTGGTCAATAAGATCACTTCCGAAAATCATTCAAGTGTGCTAATAGTGAACTGCACATCTGCAGAGCTGTGTGTACATCTCAGCACTGGATGGACAAAAATACAAATGTGTATGTTATAAAAAAAACCAAAACAAAAAAACATATTTAGCTGTGTGCCTGGTGTTCAGCTTTGAAACAGTTTGCCTTTAAAATTAGGCTTTAGATTCCCTGATACAGTGAAATGTTAAGCAATGCAATTTTGCACCATCTTCTTGACAATCAGATTCCAGTTAAGAGGACAGAATAGCATAATCACCTGCATTACAATTCCACCTTTAAAGTGAATGGTTAGTTGAATACAGAGGTCAGCTACTATATGTGCTGTTGGTGACAGGGTAGATCTCAGCTCTGATTACACATGGTATTCTGAAATGATTAACAAAGGAGCATATTGTAATGTGAAAAAACTGCCTCAACCGGGAATTTTGGCACACTCCGGAAATACCGATATAATTTAACAGTTCACAAATGTTTGAGGCTCATATTTACCATCTTGCAGCAGTAAAATGCAGGAGCCAACAGTAGCTGTTGTCTTTCCAACCTGATCCAAAGAAAATAAAAAAACTTTAGTGCAAACAAATCTGTTTTGGTCATCTAACAAAAAACTATGTATAGATATTTTTTTTTTGAATTATGAATAATTTCATGTGTAATGAATTGCAATGACATTGGAAATGGTAATGTATGCAATAGCATTTTCTCTTTTGGCATTTTTTTCACAGTGGAGGAAAGAGACAGTTCACAGTTCTCAGACGTAGGATGGAATTAAATGAATTTCTGTGTCTGCTATGTGACAATAGAGGGCGCTGTTTTACTTGTTCAGATAATACCACCATGTCCTATGGATGTTGAGGAGTAGGGGACATTATAAAATAAAGCCTGTATTGAACATTTGAGTTTTGCTCACGTATGTTTCTTTGTTTGTGGGGAACATAGTTTTTATTTTTTTAACACTGTTAAATAATATATAACCTTCTATTCAAATGTATACTTTGTAATTTTCAAGTTCAGTAGTGTTGTAGCTTGTAGGCTTAATTCAAGAATACGTTTCCTTTTCATTTTTAACTTCGCCAACTGTAAAACAAGGCCTACAGTATAAGCCAGGGGTCCTCAAACTTTTTAAACAGGGGGCCAGTTCACTGTCCCTCAGACCTTTGGAGGGCCGGACTATAGTTTAAAAAAAAAAAACTATGAACAACTGCGGACAGTACAGGAGATGACCAGAGACTGCGGACATAGTACAGGAGATGACCAGAGACTGCGGACATAGTACAGGAGATGACCAGAGACTGCGGACATAGTACAGGAGATGACCAGAGACTGCGGACATAGTACAGGAGATGACCAGAGACTGCGGACACAGTACAGGAGATGACCAGAGACTGCGGACACAGTACAGGAGATGACCAGAGACTGCGGACACAGTACAGGAGATGACCAGAGACTGCGGACACAGTACAGGAGATGACCAGAGACTGCGGACACAGTACAGGAGATGACCAGAGACTGCGGACACAGTACAGGAGATGACCAGAGACTGCGGACACAGTACAGGAGATGACCAGAGACTGCGGACACAGTACAGGAGATGACCAGAGACTGCGGACACAGTACAGGAGATGACCAGAGACTGCGGACACAGCACAGGAGATGACCAGAGACTGCGGACACAGCACAGGAGATGACCAGAGACTGCGGACACAGCACAGGAGATGACCAGAGACTGCGGACACAGCACAGGAGATGACCAGAGACTGCAGACACAGTACAGGAGATGACCAGAGACTGCGGACACAGTACAGGAGGTGACCAGAGACTGCGGACACAGTACAGGAGATGACCAGAGACTGCGGACACAGTACAGGAGATGACCAGAGACTGCGGACACAGTACAGGAGATGACCAGAGACTGCGGACACAGTACAGGAGATGACCACAGACTGTGGACATAGTACATGAAATGACCACAGACTGCGGACATACAACGGCGGCGGGAATACTAGGCCGGCCGCTCCATAAGACGCACAGACATTTCCCCCCAAGTGTGTCTTATGGAGCGAAATAGTGCCCCATCATTGGTGTCAGTGGGAAGATACGTGCCCCATCATTGGTGTCAGTGGGAAGATATGTGCCCCATCATTAGTGTCAGTGGGAGGAATAGTGCCCCATCATTGGTGTCAGTGGGAGGAATAGTGCCCCATCATTAGCGTCAGTGGGGGGAGGAATAGTGCCCCATTGTTGGTGTCAGTGGGGGGAAGAATAGTGCCCCATCGTTGGTGTCAGTGTGTGTGTGTGGGGGGGGGGGGATAGTGCCCAGTCATTGGTGTCAGTGGGGGAAGGGGATAGTGTCCCAACATTGGTGTCAGTGGGAGGAATAGTGCTCCATCATTGGTGTCAGTGGGAGGAATAGTGTCCCATCATTGTTGTCAGTGGGAGGAATAGTGTCCCATCATTGGTGTCAGTGGGAGGAATAGTGCCCCATCTTTGGTGTCAGTGGGAGGAATAGTACATCATTGGTGTCAGTGGGGGGGAATAGTGCCCCGTCATTGGTGTCAGTGGGGGGGGGGATAGTTTCCCAATATTGGTGTCAGTGGGAGGAATAGTACCCCATCATTGGTGTCAGTGGGGGAAGGAATAGTGTTCCATCGTTGGTGTCAGTGGGGGGTGGAATAGTACCCCAACATTGGTGTCAGTGTGTGGGGAGGGGGGGATAGTGCCCAGTCATTGGTGTCAGTGGGGGAAGGGGATAGTGTCCCAACATTGGTGTCAGTATGAGGAATAGTGTCCCATCATTGGTGTCAGTGGGAGGAATAGTGTCCCATCATTGATGTCAGTGGGAGGAATAGTTCCCCATCTTTGGTGTCAGTGGGGGGGGGATAGTGTCCCAACATTGGTGTCAGTGGGGGAAGGAATAGTGTTCCATCGTTGGTGTCAGTGGGGGGTGGAATAGTGCCCCATCGTTGGTGTCAGTGGGGGGGAGGAATAGTGCCCCATCATTGGTGTCAGCGAGGGGAGGAATAGTGCCCAATCATTGGTGTCAGTGGGAGGAGTAATGCCCCATCATTAGTATCAGTGACACAAATGATGGGGCACTATTCCTCCGACTGACACCAATGACACTTAACTTGCTGACCCCTGTTCCAGCATGGTGCTGCTGCAGCCAGCATAGCTGGTTGCAGCAGCACCATCTGCACGGCACACTTACCGGGCGGTCAGCTGTCCTCTTTCATTCAATCCGGCCTCTCCCTCACTCCATGTTCGCAGGGCCGCTCGGCTCCGCCTCCTCACAGGTGATTGGCTGCCTGTGTGCCTTTCCTGAGCTACAGTTCTGGAGCCCAATCACCGGTGAGGAGGCGGAGCCGAGTGGCAGTGCGAATATCGAGTGAGGGAGTAGCCGGTGTGAATGAAGGAGCAGCGCTTCCTGGACTGGATCATCGTGGGACTGGGACACGGAGCCAGGTAAGATACAGCAGCCCCCTGCCCGCCCCTGTACTTAGTGTCCCTTCCTCGCGGCAAATACGCCCCTGCCGGCGGGCCGGATAAATGTCCTTGGCGGGCAGCATGTGGCCCGCAAGCCGTAGTTTGAGGACCCCTGATATAAGCAAACAAACTTTGAAATACACAGACTTTTTGCATCTGCAGCTCTTGTAACACTAGACCAGTGTTTCTCAACTCCAGTCCTCATGGACCCCCAACAGGTCATGTTTTCAGGATTTCCATTATTTTGCACAGGTGATTTGATCAGTTTCACTGCCTTAGTAATTACCACAGCTGTTTCATCTGAGGGAAATCCTGAAAACATGACCTGTTGGGGGCCCATGAGGACTGGAGTTGAGAAACACTGCACTAGTCCTTCCTGGCTTTGTAATCATACACAAATTTTGCCTGCATGTTCTTCACAGGTTACCATGGGTGTTATGGTCACTTCCAACATAGCAAAAAACATACCTGTAAGGTTGGCAACTAAGAACATTGCTCACAGCGTGAAAATAAATAAGTAAAAGTGCTTAGGTGAAATGTTTCACTTTTTTTGTACTTACCGTAAAAGTTTGTTTCTTGGAATGCATTAAGCAACACGGAATCAGTAGTTATTCTGATATGATTTGGTTGTATTGCTGCCTTCAGGAGACACTGGACACTGGCTAACAAAATAGCTTTTGGCTAGCCAATGTACAGGATGCCAAGGATGGGTCCTGGACAGGTGTTATGTTTCACCAATATTTGGGTTATGGTCACTTTAAGGGAAACGGTTGATGTATTCAGGGGTTCTCACCAATGCAGGGTGAGTGGTTCTGGGACAGTTGAAAATAAAGGAGAGGACTGAGTTACAGTTCTTCCTGAATCAATAATTGCCTGTTTGGGACACGGAATTTTGGAGGTTCAGAGAGATATTCAGAGATGGGAAAGAACCTCCACCCCTGATTATGGGGACTCCGGTCCCTACAGGGTTAAGCAGCCTCCAGAAAGCATTACTTAACCACTTGTCCTCCAAAGGATTTACCCCTTTCCTGACCAGACAAAATTTTTGTGTTACAGCACTGCATTACTTTAGCTGACAATTGCAGTTGCAGTCATGCAACACTGCACCCAAATAAAATGTACGTCCTTTTTCTCCCACAAATAGAGCTTTCTTTTGGTGGTATTTGATCACCTGTGCATTTTTTATTTTTTGCGCTATAAATAAAAAAATACTGACAATTTTGAAAAAAAAAAACCCAATATTTTTGACTTTTTGCTATTAAACTTGTCCAGTAGAAAAATTTTAAAAATCAAATTTCGTCATAAATTTAGGTCAAAATGTATTCTGCTACATGTCTTTGCTAAAAAAAAATCCCAATATGTGTAAATTAATTGGTTTATGTGAATGTTATAGCGTATACAAATAGCGGTATATATACTGGAATTTAGAAAAAAATGTTTACTAGTAATGGTGGCGATCAGCAACTTATAGCGGGACTGTGGGACTGCGGAGAGCATTCTGACAGTGGGGGGAACTGACTTGGTGTCACTGACATCCCCAGTGACACCAATACAGTGATCAGTGCTAATAAAAAGCACTGACACTGTACTAATGGCACTGGGCGTGAAGGATTAACATCTGGGGTGATCAAAGGGTTAACTGTGTGCTGTTTCACTATGGGGGCTCTGTGTGTGCTTCACTGTTAGCACACTGCTTTGTATGGCTCTGCTATGCAGATACTCTGCGATCACCTGGTGTCGGCGAATAATCACCGGCCGGGACCCAGTGATGTACAGCCGAAGCCACGAATGGCGGTGCCCCCTACCTGGAACTGCAAAATCACGTATATATACAGTTGTGTTCAAAATAATAGCAGTGTGTTGAAAAAAGTGAATAAAGCTCAAAATCCTTCTAATAGTTTTTATTTCCATACACAAAAATGCATTGGGAACACTACACATTCTATTCCAAATCAAAACATGAAGAAAAATATATCAAATTTGTGTTGTTCCTCTAAAAAAATTGAAGAAAAGTGAATATTAGACTGCTCAAAAAAAATAGCAGTGTTTGTATTCTTCTTTACAAACTCAAACATTCACTATATAAACTGAAAAATGTTTGAAGATTTTGCTTTCCTTTGAATCACTTAATTAATATTTAGTTGTATAAGCACTGTTTCTGAGAACTGCTGTACATCTGTGTTGCATGGAGTCAACCAACTTCTGGCACCTGTGAACAGGTATTCCAGCCCAGGATGATTGGACTACATTCCACAGTTCTTCTCTATTTCTTGGTTTTGCCTCAGAAACTGCATTTTTGATGTCACCCCACAAGTTTTCTATTGGATTAAGATCCGGGGATTGGGCTGGCCACTCCATAACATCAATCTTGTTGGTCTGGAACTAAGATGTTGTACGTTCCCTGGTGTGTTTGGGGTCGTTGTCTTGTTGGAACATCCATTTCAAGGGCATTTCCTCTTCAGCATAAGGCAGCATGACCTCTTCAAGTATTCCGATGTATTCAAACTGATCCATGATTCCTGGTATGCGATAAATAGGCCCAACACCGTAGTATGAGAAACATCCCCATATCATGATGCTTGCGCAACCATGCTTCACTGTCTTCACAGTGTACTGTGGTTTGAATTCAGTGTTTGGGGGTCGTCTGACAAACTGGGGTTTATTTACTAAAGCTGGAGAGTCCAAAATCAGACTCCCTTCTGCATAGAAACCAATCAGCTTCCAGGTTTCATTGCCAAAGCTTCATTGAACAAGCTGAGGTTAGAAGCTGATTGGTTTCTATGCAGAAGGGAGTCTGATTTTGGACTCTCCAGCTTTAGTAAATAAACCCCACTGTGTCTAGCCACTAGACCCAAAAATAACAATCTTACTTTCATCAGTCCACAAAATGTTGCACCATTTCTCTTTAGGCCAGTCAATGTGCTCTTTGGCAAATTGTTACCTCTTCAGCACATGTCTTTTTTCAACAGTGGAACTTTGCAGGGGCTTCTTGCAGATAGCTTGGCTTCACATAGGCGTCTTCTAATTGTAACAGTACTCACAGGTAACTTTAGACCTTCTTTGATCTTCCTGGAGCTGATTGTTGGCTGAGTCCTTGTCATTTTGGCTATTCTTTTATCCATTCGAATGGTAGTTTTTCGCTTTCTTCCATGTCTTTCAGGTGTTGGCTGCCATTTTAAAGCATTTGCGATCATTTTAGCTGAGCAGCCTATCATTTTCTGTACTTCTTTATATGTTTTCCCCTCTCCAATCAACTTTTTAATCAAGGTACGCTGTTCTTCTGAACAATGTCTGGAACGCCCCATTTTCCTCAGAATTTCAGAGAGAAATGCACTGTAACCAGCATGTACAACATTTGCTGCCTTCCTTCCTTAAAAAAGGGCAATAATTGCCACCTGTTTTTCAAAGAATGAATGACCTCTCTAATAGAACTCCACACTGCTATTATTTTGAACATGCCCCTTTCAGTTAGTGATTCATTTACACAGAATCAGCAGCATGCATGTCATGACTGTTGGGTCTGTTGGATTTCTATTACTCTACTACACCTGCTAGTAAATTATTTGCCATGTAGAAATATCATTTCTACCAAAAACAGTGATTGATCAGGTTAGTGATGTCTGACTGCTATTATTTTGAACACAACTGTATACGTGATTTTGCACACTCATGCTACCCTGTAGCAGTATTTCTGCCATAGGGCGGCATCGAACTGGTTAAGACTAGGAAGCTCCTAGTGCTGGGGTAGAGTAGTAGGAGTTTGGGAGAGGAGACACTTGTCTGAGTGCTGCATGCATCCTGGAAGCTGCCAAACAACTGAACCTGGACTTTCCTAGCTTGGTTAAACTCCATGAACTTTGCATGTCTTATTTTTCATTTGTGACAAGTGGACTTTTGTTTTTCGTTGCTAAAGATAAGCTATTTTTGTTTGTTGCTGGAAGCTCTGTGTCACATACCTTACTTGTGAGCCTGATGGCAGAGGAAGGCCTCTTGTACAGCTCCAGCTCGAGGGCCAACAGCAACTACAAGAGCACGGCGGGGTATGAGTGCCTGGTCAGTTCTGTAGTCTGTGCAGGAATTGTTGGCACTTCGCTGGCAGATTCTATGACTGGAACAGCTGGCAGCAGAGCAGACAGGCAGTGCAGCAGGTTGGTAGCAGGCAAACATCACAGCTGGACTGGCTGGTGGCAGAGCAAGCTGGTAGCAGAGCAGGCAGGCAGTGGAGCAGGCTGGTAGCAGGCTGTATGCAGGGTCAGACAAGCCAGGTCAGTAACAGATAAGTGGATCAGGCATAAACGATAGGCAGAAGAATGGTCGGGTCACAAGCCAAGGTCAGTGATTGTGGGAGCAGATCAAGCAGGGACAGAAGGCAGAGGTAGAGTCCAAGAAGCAAGCCAGGGTCAATCACTGGTATCACTCACAGGAACAAGCGCAGGAATACGGTGGGGGCTGCAGATCAGGCAGCACAGGCTAATAGTGCTGCTAGGTTTAAATAGTCTGATTGGCGCCAAGATTAGCAATGGGCAGCCACGTGTGCGCACACACGAACGCAAATGTGCACGACTATGCACAGCAGAATGGGCCCTTGCACATCTGCGCTGTTGTGTAAGCCCAGAGGCCTGAGCTGCATTATGGCGAGCATCTTCCTGACATTGACCCCTCCCTACGGGCAGCCTCCGAATGCCCAGCTGGCTTCTCTTTTCCGGGTGGGCACGGAAAAAAGCATGAATAAGTCCTTTACCATGGACCTTCTGTTCGGGCTCGCAGGAGTTTTCTTCAGGACCACACCCTTTTCACTTGATCAGGTACTGCAGCTGGTTCCTTCTTCCCCTGCAATCCACAATAGCTTCCACCTCATATTCTTCATCTCCATGTACAAGCACAGGTTCAGGAAGACCAGACCCCTATCAGGAAAGGGATCCGTCACCACAGGCTTTAGGAGTGAAACATGAAATACTGGATGGATCTTAAATGATTCTGGTAAAGATAGTTCATATGATACCTTGTTAAGTTGCCTCTTTACTGGGAATGGACCCATAAATTTAGGTGCGAATTTCCTTGAAGGGCATGCCAACTTAAGGTTTGCCGTGGATAGCCACACTTGATCACCCACCTGAAGACTCAATTCCCCCCTTCTCTTCCTGACAAATGCCTTCTTATTATCAGCCTGTGTTTTGGCCATCGCTTCTTGTAACAATTTATTGTTATGGTTGAAAAAGTTAACCTTGCTCTGAACGGCAGGAACTGTTGGTTCTGGAATAAAGTCAGGCAGAAAGGAAGGATGAAAGCCGAAGTTGGCAAAGAATGGCGATTGTCCTGTGGCTGAATGGCTGTCATTATTATAAGCAAATTTGGCCAACGGCAATAATGATACCCAGTTGTCCTGGGCAAAGGATGTAAAACATTGAAGGTATTGTTCAAGAGTCTGATTAGTCCTTTCTATTTGCCCATTAGTTTGGGGGTGGTAAGCTGAAGACAAGGACAATTCAATATTCAACTCTTCACATAATGCCCTCCAAAAGCGAGAAGTGAATTGGACTCCTCGATCAGAGACAATGTTTGCAGGGACCCCATGCAGCCTCACAATTTCCTTAACACCCAGGCCATTTCCATGGCAGAAGGTGTATTCCTTAGAGGCAAAAAATGGGTCATTTTAGACAATCGGTCTACCACCACAAAAATTGCCATACAGCCTTCAGAAGGTGGAAGTTCTACTATGAAATCCATAGATATAATTTTTCATGGCCTATCAGGAACTGTCAAGGGTTTGAGTAGACCCCAAGCTCTGCTTCTTGCAGTCTTACTCCTAGTACAGATAGTACATGAGTTTACGTATTTTTCACAGAATTCCTCCAGATCTGGCCACAGAATGTACGTCGTATCAAATCAAGAGGCTTGTGGACACCAAAGTGGCCTGCCAGGGAATGATTATGAAAAAGACTCAGAACAGACATTCGGTTACTTTCTGGCACAAAGATTTTGTCCTTCAACCACAGCATACCTTCTTTAGGAACCAGTGTAACTGCAGAAGGGTAGGGGACCCCCACAGAGGCTTGTTTAATTTGTGAAAGAAGGTCAGTTTGTAATAACAAAAAGTTACCTGCAGGCAGGCTGGTGTTTGGCACAGGAGGCTCTCTGGGGTCATCATACATACGAGACAGAGCATCCAGTTTAGTTTTCTTTGATCCAGGTCGGTAAGTAATATGGAAAGCGAACCTCAAGAAGAACAGTGCCCATCAAGCTTATCGTGGCTTCAGACGTTTAGCAGATCTTAAATACTCGAGGTTCTTATGATCGGTATAGATCAATATAGGGTGTGCCGCTCCTTCCAACAGGTACCTCCATTCTTCCAAGGCGGCTTTGATGGCAAGCAGTTCTCTATCTCCCACATCATAGTTTCTCTCTGCTGGAAAAAGTTTGCGCGAAAAGAATTCCACAGGATGCATTAAGTCCTTCAGACCCTGACGTTGTGAAACCACTGCCCCCACTGCGATTTCTGATGCATTAATTTCCAATATGTATGGTAAAGATGGATCAGGATGACTGAGGATAGAGGCGGAAGTGAAAAATCTCTTTAGGGTTCCAAATGCAGTTTGTGCCTCCTGGCTCCAGTGGAAACAAAGCTTCGTAATGGGGGCAATATTGGTGGAGAATCCTTTAATAAATCTCCAGTAGAAGTTTGCAAATCCCACAAACCGTTGCACCCCTTTTTTGTCTGTGGTCGCCTGCCAGTCTAAGATAGCGGACACTTTTTGGGGATCCATCCTAATTCCTGCTGTAGAGATCACCAGGCCCAAGAATTAGATGCACTGCCGCTCAAACTCGCACTTCTCAGGTTTGGCGTAAAGTCCGTTTTGGTGGAGCATAGAACACTCTTCACGTGCCTTTGGTGTAAGCCAAGGGACACAGAGAAAATTAAGATATTGTCTAAATATACAATTACAAAAATATCCAGAAAGTCTCTGAATATATTATTAATAAAATGCTGGAAGGTGGCAGGAGCATTGCAGAGACCGAAGGGCATAACCAGATATTTGAAGTGGCTGAATCTGGTACGAAAAGCCATCTTCCACTCATCTCCTTCACGTATGTGGACTAGGTTATAGGTCCCTCATAAATCCAGCTTGGTAAAGACAGTTGCGGATCGCAACCTTTGGAAGAGTTCGGGTACAAGAGGAAGGGGATAACGGTTCTTCACTGTAATTTTATTGAGTTCCCGATAATCCACACGTTGCCATAAAGAGTGGTCCTTTTTCTCGACAAAGAATATTCCTGCCCTTGCTGGAGAGGTGGAAGGACGGATGAAACCCTTCTTTAAGTTTTCATCAACATACTCTTTTAGAGCTTCCTGTTCGCATTCTGAAAGTGGGAATATTCGCCCGAAAGGAGTCTCGGCTCCTGGAAGCAGTTCAATTGGGCAATCATATGGCCGATGAGGGGGAAGGGTATCAGCCCCCCCATCTGCTGAAGACAAAGATATTCGTGATAAGATTTAGGCCCTATTTGACAGATTTCAAGATCAGAGTCCATACAGAGTAGGGTCACAGCAGAATTGGGTGATTCTGGCAAGCAATGTTCTCGACAATAGGTGGATTGGAAATTGACTTCTCCAGTAATCCAATCAATTTGATGGTTGTGGGCCTGAAGCCAAGGTAGATCTAAATGACAGGAAACAGCGGAGATGTGATAGCATCAAGACTCAAAAGTTCTTTATGTTTGGAAGGGGTAACAACAAGCAATAGTGGTGTTTTCTGGGTTACCAACTGATACATGAGCCATCTGTCAGGTAAACTGAAAGTCCCTGAATCTTTTGTCGTAAGGGTATATGCTGCTGGGCTGCAAAAGTCAAGTCAATAAAGCAGCTGCATGTCTCAGAGTCAATAATGGTGTTGACCAAGATTGCTCCTTTCGGCAGCTGGAATGAGAGTGGAAGGGCTAGGTGAGTGGTACTGGCAGATAGTGATGACAGGTTAGTAGGAGAAATTTATAGACAGTTATGCATCTTTACGGGGCACATGCGCACATAATGGCCGGCTTCTCCGCAGTATAGGCAAAGGTTGTTCTGCAGACGGCGCTGAGGTTCCTCAGGTGTCAAGGACGGAAGCATCAATCCAAGCTGCATGGGTTCTGGAGTGTCAGATGCTGGAGGCACAGGATTGTCAGGAATGGTGTGAGCAGCCGTGGAATGAGCAGAAGGCACCCTGGGCATCATCCGTACAGGTCGTAACTGCTGAGTAGTTCTTTCCAGCCTGCGTTCACGCAGCCCCCGGTCTATCTGGATGGACAAAGTAATAAGAGCCTACAATGTATTTGGCACACCGACCCGGGCTAGTTAATCATTTAACCTTTCAGCAAGCCCAAAGCGGAACTGGTGTCGCCGGGCTGCGTCATTCCACTGTGTGTCTGCACTCCAGTGTCTGAAGTCCGTAACATAGTCCTCAACCGCTCTGCAGCTTTGCTGGAGCGTATGAAGGGCAGCCTCTGCTGTGGCAGTCCGCTGTGGGTCATCATATACCTGAGCCATTGCTTCAAAGAAGGCAGACATGGTTTGCAGCTGAGTATCATTTTCTTTGGTTGGTGGACCCAGGACTGTGACTCACCTTGAAGTAATGAGATGATGAACCCGACCTTAGTGGATTCCAAAGAGAAAGTTTGTGGTTGTAGAGAGAAGTATAATTGACATGTGTTTTGGAATGTTTTGGAATGCCCAGAATTTGCTTCGATCTCCCGAAATCTTTCTGGTGTGGGGACCCTGGATTCAGGGGGTAGCATCACTGCAGTGGGTGCAGGAGCAGGTACTGTAGGAGCTGTAGCAGATTAGGAAGCAGACGTTGCCACAGGACTTGCTGATGTAGCAAGAGATTGGCTGGACCGGCTGGCAACAGAGCAGGCTGGTAGCAGGCAGACATCACAGCTGGACTGGCTGGTAGCAGAGTAGGCAGGCAGTGGAGCAGGCTGGTAGCAGGCTGTATGCAGGTTGAGACAAGCCGGGTTGCTAACAGATAAGCGGATCAGGCATAAATGACAGGCAGAAGAATGGTTAGATCACAAGCCAAGGTCTGATTGGCGCCAACATTAGCAATGAGCAGCCGCGTGTGTGCATGTGCTCGCGTGTGACTGCATATGCGCACGACTGCACAGCAGAACGGGCCCTAGCACATCTGTGCCTGTGCTGTTGTGTAAGCCCAGAGGCCTCAGCTGCATTATGGCGAGCATCTTCCTGACACTCTAATTTAATTTGTAGTCAGGTGCCAGCTATATCAATATGCCTTTCAGGGACATTTACAGATAAGACTATGACCAATCCTTTTCCCCCTAGTGCCCAGTACTGGGACTGCTACATCACTTCCTGTTAGCAGAGTGGATCCAGTTCTTCTGACAGCAGATGATCTTGTGACCTGCAGTCCTATAGCCAATACATACTGTATTCCTGAGTGCTGATTGAATTACAACTACCAGAAAGCTGGCAAAAGACAGGAATGCTTGGGAGAGCAGATATATTATACAGCATCGGACTGGCTTGTTCTCTTGGTGTGGCATTCACAGCTGAACACAGGGGAACTGCCATTCTCCTACAGAGACAGATTGCAGGACTCTACACATCAGTTCAGCACAGCATTGACACACCAGGAATGCATCAGTCTTCTCTGCACTGGGCCTGTCACTGTCTGGTCCTCACACTGACAGGTCATCAGGCAGTAACTCTGCACATCCCTGAAAACAGCCAAGAGCCTGTGCAAGAACGCCATGTTATCCATGGGATTTGGGAGCAGGCGGATGCCCAACCTCTTTCTGTCATCACTCTAGAAACACTGCATGCAGACAACTTTACACCTCAGTATCGGGAGATCTTTGCTTTGAGCATTACCACAGCCTATCTGTTTAACTTCATTTAATTACCAGTATTCACTACTGTTTATGGGCCCCACCATTGCAAGCAGAAGACAATGGATTTCACCATATCTGGAATTTTAAACATCATAGGACTCAAGTTGTAATCTATACTTTTAAGGCCATTGTTATTCAAATTAGGGTACCTATATCTATTTATGTCGGAGTATACATTTATATAATTCTCTGCAACCCCCATCAACAAGCCCTTTTTTACCCCTCTTACTGCTGGTGTTGCAGAATGATAGTTGAAGCTCACTGCTCAAGACTTTATAATCTGTTAAACTTTGCTAATTGATTATTATTATTTTGCTAGTGTTCTGTTTGATGCATGATACTGAGATTGTATATTCTAAACTCATTATTCCTGTGGTCTACTCTTTTGAACAAGTCTAATATAGAGGTGTCACTTAAGAATTGTGTCTCTTGCATTATTGTTCTATGCTGTTGAAATATGCCTGGGCAGCACAGTGGCTAAGTGGTTAGCACTTCTGCCTAGTATCACTAGAATAATTGGTTTGAATCCCAACGTCACTACCTGCCTGGAATCTGCATGTCCCCCCCTATGCCTGCGTGGGTTTCCTTCCATGTGCCAAACACATTAATTGACTCCTGTCTCAATAGTATGTGAATGTGATTAAGGTACCTTAGATTGTATGTTCCTTGAGGGTTAGGGACTGATGTAAATGTACAATATATATGTAAAGCGCTGCGTAAATTTACAGAGTTATAAACAATAAGTACCTGTAATAAATATACCCGGAGTGTCAGAGGTGTCAGGAGGCTTGCAAGGTTGGGGCAACCATTGGAGACAAGCATTATCAAGTAGCCCCTGCGGGGGTCGTGCTACGTATTTAAAGACTTTTATGTTTAAGATAAATGGCTTTGCATGTGATCTTGAAGTTCTCCATGACTAAGCCCCGTGGGTGGGGTGAAACACGTTAGGGGGCATGGCCTGGACAGAGTCTAGGTTGAGGCTGCTTCTACTTCTTACATGAAGGTTTTGTGTGATGTGCAGCTCTAGGGATTTTCTTTATTTCCTTCATCCCGAAGTACTATCACTGTGGCTATATTCCTGAACTTTACACCAAGTATAACTCCTCCCATTCCCAGCATGCCTCAGTTTGTTAGAAAAGCAGCATTTAGGAGTGAATAACAAGAAAACAGGACCTGTGTCCCTTAATGAACTCCAAAAAAAAAGATTTTATGATAAGCACAAAAATCCATTTTTTTTATTGTTCATTATTGTGACACAGGATCAGAAGATATTCTGATACTGTTGGAATGTTCAAAAACAGTGAGGGGTGGGCAACACAGCAAACAAAAAACTAACAGGCCCATAACAAAAACAGAATAAAACTAGAAAAGCTACAACTAGAGTGGGCGGAGTAACTGGGTGGAGTGGCTTTTGTCACTCTGCTGCCTGCTCACACACCTGGGTTCCTATGGCAACTCACTCTACAGCAAGGGCAGAGAAGAGCGGTTAAAAACAAACTGCTCCAACTTGCTCACTTCACTGGCGGTTGCCATCTTCAAACTGTTGTAGTTTAAAAATTATAAATCCTACAGTGAAGAGCTTTATATTGTGAGAATCACAAGACCCAGACCTACCTTTTGCTGCATAGTATGTCTCTGAAATATTAAAAATGAAGGCACAGTTGCAGTTTAGAAATTGCCCTTCAAATTTGAGGTGGCTAGAGTGGCGTTTCAATGAATGTCAATGGGCGGCATGAGTTGCAAACAAATAGTCATATTGTGAAAACTATCAGGACTATGGCTTAGCCGTGGACATTTTTATTGGCAGCAGGGATAGCTGAACGTTTTGATATAAGATTTGTGTAGGTGGGCTTGAAAATGAGGGAGTGATGGCAGTTTAGAAATCATGTCCTGATTTTTCAGCTCACACTCTAGCTTTTGTCATCTCCCTCTCTAGTTTTGAACATTCCGCCATTCATTCCTATGGGACCAATTTCACCACAAAAACGCCGATATTTTGTGAACCATTCGGCGAAACGTTCCACAAAGTAATAGCACACCAATCTGGAACAATCCTCACGTTTCGGTATATTACTGTCTATGTAATGTGAAAACTGTGGGAGGAGTTAGGGTGGTAAATTTGGCTATAATAATAAGAATAAGAATATATATGTGAGATAACAGTAAGTGGTCTTGCCATGCAAGAACACTTAACTAAGGGCACCCTGGAGCTTAACCACTTGCTATCTGGCCATTGTAGATAAGCTGCCGAACAGCTCCTACCTGACAGTATCACTCTTGCTGCTTGTGCTTGCCCTGTGAGCTCTGCGTCTTTTGGACACAGCAGATCACTGATCATGGTAATTATATTGGCCCTGTACCATGTGATAGCAATCACATTTGTAAACAAAGGCTGCATGCTGCAGCCAGTGTTCAATTTCTTGTCACAGCAATCCACTGTGAGAGGAAACAAGAGTGCTTCCTACACTGATTGGCACTGTAGGAAATACTGTGTGACTTTTTAACACATTGTCACTACAGCAGCCAGGCAGTGTCTCTGATCAATAACCACTCCAGTACATTGTCATTATGATGATACTGTACTGAGCTGGTTAGTGGTCAGGGACACTGGCTGCTCTGACCACACTAGCCACACAGCAACAATGTTCCTGATCACTGCAACTCCAGTGCAGTGTTGTCTCTGCCTGCCACCTGTGTTGACCCTGGCCTGTTTATTGACCACATTTCTGCCTACCGACTGGACTGATCCTTTGGCTGTTTGCTGACCATGTCTCTGCCTGCCACCTGAACTAACCTGTCTGCATACCCCACTAAATATATTCCTGCAAGATACCAGTCCCAGCCATCCTCTGTGGACAACTGTGCTCTTGAGCAACAGGAACTCTTTTGTTCTCCCCTTCTTCAAGGACAAAGAGAAGGCAAATGCATTAAATACCTTTTTTAGTTCTGTGTGTACAAAGGAGCATGGGGGAGCTCCCGTCCATAATGGGGATGATAGTGACATATATATAAAACAACCACCATGGCTCAAAAATTGATAAGGTCCAGAAATATTTAGACAGAATAAAGGTGAATACACCCATGGGGTCCTAAAAAATTGCGCTCTGTCATTTCAAAAGCACTGTTTCTAATTTTTAGGGACTCTTTAATGACTGGCATAGTACCACTGGATTGGCGTGAGGCCAAAGTGGTGTCTATATTTAAAAAGGGATCAAAGTTTTTACCAAGTAAGTACAAACCCGTTAGTTTAACTTCTATAGTCGGGAAGATACTCAAGAGATTAATAAAAGACCATATAGATGAGTTTTTGCTAGAAAAAAAAATATTTTAAACAACAGACAGCATGGACTTATGAAAGACAGAAGCTGTCAAACTGAAGCTGTGGGTATAGTATAACTGGAGTTTGCAAAAGCTGTTGACACAGTTCCCCACACATGGCTAATGTGTAAGGTAAAGTCTACATGCTTGAAAAAAATCTGTATGTAAATGGATGGAAAACTGGATAAAAGACCATATTAAGAGAGTATCTAAGGTTATTAGTCCTGTACCCCAAGGTTCAGTGTTGGGACCCTTACTTTTTAATATATTTATAAATTATATAGGGTCTAGGATTAAAAGTATAATTTCAGTCTTTGCAGTTGACACCAAACCTGCAGTGAAATAACGTCCTTACAGGATGTCTCCAATTTACAAGCTGCCCTCAATGCAAATGTGGCAAATGAGTTTTAATATTGATAAATGTAAAGTTATGCAATTGGGGGCTAAAAATATCCATACACCATACATACTAGGGGGAGTACAACTTCGGGAATCTATGGTGGAGAAGGATCTGGGTGATCTGGTAGATTTTAGGCTTAATAATAGCATGCAATGCCAAGCTTCGGTTTCCAAAGCGAGCAAAATCCTTTCTTGTCCTAAAAGAGGTATGAACTGCAGAGAGAGACATCATTTTGCCCCTGTACAAATCATTAGTAAGACCTCATCTGGAATATGCAGTTCAGTTTTGGGTTTCAGTTCACAAAAGTGATATCAGGGACCTGGAGAAAATGCAGAGAAGGGCAACCAAACTAATAAGAAGCATGGAGAATAGTTTAGCCGAACTGAAATGATTTTATCTCGAGCAGAGGAGATTAAGGGAGGATATGACCAACATGCAATACATAAGTGGTCCATAAAGTGAACTTGGTGTAAAATTATTCACATTAAGGTCATCACAGAATACAAGGGAGCGCTCTTAATGTCTGGAGTAAAAGAGATTTAATAACCAAAAAAGGTTTCTTCACAGTAATAAAATGTGAAATAGATTCTAACATTTATAGGTAAAGTTGATCCAGGGAATATCCGATTGCCTCTTGGGGAACAGGAAGAATTTTTTTCCCTCACTGGAGCAAATTGGATCATTCTTTATTGGGGGTTTTTTGCCTTCCTCTGTATCAACTGTGGATATAGGATTGTGTATATGGAGGTGTTTTTTTTCTTCTAGATGGACTTTCAACCTGACTAACTATGTAACTTGGACATTTTTTCCTCTATAGCTTATGATAGGTATCTACAAATCTAAAAGAGGCAGGAATCTGAAACAATATATTTTACAACTATTGTAATGTATAATTGACATGGTATTTTTTTTACATGTTCAAAGCAATGTATGATCTTAATTAGTCCTATATTGGTAAGTTGCAAGCTTTGCGAGTTAAAATGTAAAGCAACCACTTTGGCGATGGCCTATATGAAACAAGCAATGTGTTTTTGGAATCACTTTAACGTTTTCAGCTACGTACCCACATAACCTAAAATGTTTGTGTTCAAACTCTAAGAAATAGAAGATTCTACATTAGTACTCAGAATTGTTGAATATGGGCTAGATGACAAGATAAATTAGAAATGCAAACAACACAAAGCTAGTACAAAGTAGGGATTTTAACTTTTGCTTTCAATGTCTACTTATCTGCAAAGGAGGGAACAATAATAGGAACATTTTAAAGCGGAACTTTACTCCCTCAATCAACACTAGATAGGAAATTATGTTATATTAACTTGTTTTTTGTGTGCGTAGCACTACTCCCTATGGGCCCCTCTATAGTCCTGCACAGCCAGGCAATGTGCATTTTCTTCAGGAGACAATAAACAGTCCTTGAGCTTGGTTTTATGTTTTATTAGGGAGTACTGAACTTGGATGGGGTTGAGGGGTATATGGGATGCCCAAGGGAACTGTGAACTGTGAGGACAAACTCCTTAGCAATGATGGACAAGTCCATGGACAAACAGTCTCAACTTAAAGAGCTCTCCAGCCCTTCTGGTGTACCACCTCAGATCCCAGATGAATTCTCCTCTTCACCCAGCTGCCTGAGGGAATCCCTAAGCAGAGGGATCCAGAAGCTGCCACTTAGAAATTAGCAGTCCGGGGTGAGGAGCTAGTCAGGTTTCCCACCAGAATGCCCTCTCCCCTTATATAGCCCAGGGGTTGTAGGATTACTCACTCAGTCCTCTCCTATAAGCTCATGAGTTGGTGGCCGCCTTTAGGCCTTATGCTGGTCTGGCTCCTTTCCTTCTTCTCAGGCTGTCCTCTCTCAGGGGACTGTTGAGGCTAAGAGATCCTCCTGTCCCGCAACTCTGCCTGTAGGTAGGCCCCTCCCTAGGCTCCACACTCCAGCCTTCTCACATCTTCCACCCGACACTCTCCTGCAGCTGAACAGGCTCAGTCACTTAAGAGCTGCCCTGGCCCCCTGCCAAGCCCCCTGCTTGGGAATTGGCCAGAGTCCCTTAAGTGTGCAGTTCAACCCCTCCTCACCCCCACCCACTGCCTTCTAGAAACTTCTCAAGTCTCTAGAGCAGAGGGAGGAATCAGGGAACTGATCTGCAGAGCCCTCCTGGCTAACTAGAGGGGCACTACATGTGCCCTTTATGTCTGAACAGCTTGATCACTGCTGCTAACCTGGCTTCCTTGTCTGACCTTGCTTTTCATCCTAGCCCAGAACTCTACCTCATTCTTGACCTCACCTCTGTCCTTTGACTTTTGGGTTGATCTGGTAATACTGCCCATGAAGACTGAGAATGAGTTGTGCAGTCACTTTTGCAGCAGTTGTTTTTTTATTCTGAGTCACAGTCCTACGCAATGTCCTTTTTTCTCTTTCGGTCAGTTGACTGCGCTCATGCTTATCAGACATTTTCCTGGAAACATTTGATACTGTACCTGGTGACATGGCAATTAAATTGAAAACTTCAGTCACAGAGGCACCAGCTAAGAGCGCACCAACAATTTTCCCTGTTTGAAGCTCAGTAAGCTCTCACATGACTCTGTATTACTAGCAGAGCGCGCAGTGAATGACAAACGTGAGGCTTCCCACCTGTTAGCTAGGTGTCCCATCACACAGTGGAAGCAAAGGAGCATTACATCATTTCCACTTTCAACACAAAACATGTCAACACTTTTACACCTGAAAATCATGTAGTGCTTCCATTTTTTTGTCCAACCCCTGTAGGTATCACTGGAACCCATTGGTACCCACCAGAGTTTTATTTGCAGCCCCCCACACACACATAAAATGTTGTTGTAAACTAAGCCTTAATATCATTACTCCAAATAACTAAATTACACCTGGGTAGCAAATAATTTAGTTTTAGGCAGGAACAATGGAATTAAAGCTAAGGTATATAAGCTAGAGTTACATACATGCTGAGCTTCAAGTACCCATATTTTGTCACACTTTTAAACAGTCTTTTACAGCTTTTCTTCTTATAAATTCTCTTGCTTTATAAAGACCTCCAGTGTGTTTGATCTTTTAAAAACACATTATACATGTATATTAAAATGTATACAGTGCTGCATTTTAGCAGGGGGCTGTATAAACAGAGGGGACAAAATGGTTCTTCATTCAGGAATTAACAGAAAGTCCTGCAGTGAATAACTGAAAGTAAATTAGAACCATGTGGATCCTTTTTCTTGGTTCTTTTTCCCAAAGAGCATCCATTCCACTTTAATCCAGAATTGAGCCTTTCTTTCCCTCTGTATTTTTGTGATTATAAAACTAACATATTCCGGAAAGCAGTAACATAAATCTCCTCACATTTGTATAGTGGGAACAGACATTTGTTGACCTACTGAATCTTGTTAATAAACTTCTCTGCCACCAGAAGCCTCTAAAGAGATTTATCAAGTGGCCATTGTCCGTAGCATCCTTTATAATGATGTCATTGGTTGGCATAACCTATATAAGCAGGTACAGATGGTGTCTGCCATTTGATATTTCAATAACCCACTTTTTCTATTGGGGACTAGTGTGATTTTCTTATGAAGTTTAACAAGAACTGGCCTTCAACTTCAATAATATTATTAAAGAGATAGAAGAGTCCATTGCAGTCTATACAGTTTTTGAATTTACGCTTCAGTATTTGACTAAACTGGCAGGAAAACCAATGCTTCAAAGGGCTTTTTAGCCTTATTTTTAACATTAGGCCTAACCAGCTGATATATTTACACCACTGTTGTCATATAGGCACTGTCTGCTGTACTTAGTTTTTCAGTTCATGCTGGGTATCAGCTAAGTATACATAAACACTGAGATAGGAAAATGTACATATGATATACAAGCTTCTTACAACATGGATTGTGATTTATAATATGTTAATACAAACCAAAACATTGATTTTAATGTTATGTTTTTAAATGTATTTAAAATTGCACACAAATTATATGTAACGCCCTTCTAGTTAGCCAGGGAAAGCTAGCTAGATTTTTAGTTAGAGGCTGGATAGCAGCCTGGTATGAATTAGCCTGGGATGAGTCAGTCAGGTAACTTTAGGCCAGGGCTGAGGTTTCTTCAGATCAGTTCCCTGATACCTCCCCCTGCTCTAGAAGCTTGACAAGTTTCTAGAAGGCAGTGAGTGGGGGTGAGGAGGGGCTGATCTGCACACTCAGGGGACTCTGACCAATCTCCAAGCAGTAGGCTTGCCATGGGGTCAGGGTAGCCCTTAAGTATGGGACAGCCTGATCAGGAAGTGGTCACTGGTGGGTGGAAGATGATGTGAGAAGGCTGGAGTGTGGAGTCTGGGAGGGGGCCCAGGGAGGGGCCTACCTACAGGCAGGATCTTGAAAGAAGGCTCTCTCAGCCTCAACCGTCCCCTGAAAGAGGACAGCCTGGGCAGCAGGAAAGGAGCCAGCCAATCTTAAGGCCTGAAGGCAGCCACCAACCCATATGCTAACAGGAGAGTGAGTAATACTGCACCCCCTGGGCTGGATAAGGGGAGAGGGCAGTCAGGTGGCAGACCCAACTAGCTCCTCATCTGGGGTTTCCTAACTACAGTATCAGTTTCTTGGTCCCCTTGCTCAGGGATTCCCTCAGGCAGCTGGGTGAAGAGGCGGATTCATCTAGGGTCTGAGGAGGTACACCATAAGGGCTGGAGAGCTCTTTAAGGAGAGACTATTTGTCTATGGACTTGTACATAGTTACTAAGGAGATTTGAAGTTCACAGTTCCCTGGACTTCCCATACACCCTTCAACCCCATCCAAGTTCAATACCCCTTAATAAAAACTAAAAAAAAAAAAGCTCAAGGGCTGTTTACTGTCTGCAGTGTGCCAGGTCTAAAGAAAACGTGTGTTACCCGGCTGTGCAGGACTATAGGCGGACCCAAAAACTCAGCGACTCCTATGTGGGTAATACTACATATACAGTATAACTTTATCATTTATACTAATGGAAAATGGTACCCTGTACACAATGCCATTTAGAACTACTCAACATCCAAATAGGTGAATTAACCCTGTAAGGGTTTGCAGTTACCTTGTATAATGGCACATCAGGAGCTACCCCTGTTTGCCATGGGACATGCACCATAAAGATTTATATTATATAGCCAAATCAGTTACACCATTCATGTTTTTTGTTCAGAACTAATATTAATAATTAATACAATGTATAGATTTTGTTTTAGTCATCATTCTACAAACAAGAACATAACAAAATGTATAAAACTATTATCTGCCCAAATTTAGCACAAACACACCCCAACCTAAATACTTACCTACTCCTTCCTGAACAGTTTACAGATGATGAGTGACTGATTAGTTATTTAGTTGAAAGAAATCAATATGAATACTAAATTACATCTATATAGAACACAAAAGCATAAAAAAGAATGAAAGAGTAAGTCAAAACATTTAAAAAACATTACATGAAACAAATGAACACACCCTTGTACTACACGTATATTAGCATTATGTAGCCTTAAAACATTTTCTAGTAGATAGAAAGGAAAGATTTTTCAGCTGATGTTTTAAACATGTAAATTGCTCTTGTCATTCAAGAAACTAAGTCATAGCTCCCGGAGCTTTTGCTTGATCACAGATGTGATTACTCCATATTGGATCATTGCCCACATCTCTCTTCCTCTGTCCTGGTGTCAAGCTTTTGTTTTATGCAAAGTTCTAAAAACATCATCAGATTTCAAAAGTTGAATTTCGTTTAAAGATTGGGGCCACATTAAGGGAAAGTAATAGAATATCACACAGGGAAGAAAAAAAAAATCTTGGCAGAAAGATATGTAGGGTATCAAAAAGTTGAACTGAATTTACTTATTAAAATGGACCTGTCATTATCCATCCTTAATAAAAAAATAAAATAAAATAGCAAATATACCAGTTTCCACATATACAAAATATGCTTTCTCATGACAGTGAGGAGTCTACCTACTGAAATTATCCCTTTTAAACACTATAGGTAACTATTACCCCTTTGGCCCCTTTCACATGAACATTCTGACCGGGTCCGCCTGCCCGTTTTTCAGGTGGACCTGATCGGAACCTCTACTCTCCTCTATGGTGCAGTGGGTGTAAATGGACATGTGTCCGTTTACACCCACCGACATCCCATCCAATCCGCCAAAAAGAGACGGATGGGGATCCATTCCCCTTCTGTCGATTGGATGGGATGGTAGTCAGATGGAAATGGACTGTTTCCATCCAACCGCCCATAGAGAACAGAAGTCTGTGTCCACTCTGCAGCAGCGGAGTGGACACAGACCTGTCATAAGCTTGCTCAGCAGGTATCAGCAGAGAGATCCCCTGCTGAGCAAGCGGGTCCACCCCGTGTGAAAGGGGCCTTTACGTGAACATACATTAAACATACACCTAAAGCATTACATACTCTTATATGTATATCACATTGAAACACGTAAAATAAACTGTAAAGGCTACACTCATCTGGCTGTAATGGTTATGTACCAAATCAATGGACGATTGCAATAAAAATCACCACCTAAAAAAATAGCTTAAAGAATATGTAAACCCAATTGTTTGAAGAATATGTAAACCCATAATTTCATGTTCATGATAGGTGCCTGCTGTACCATGTGTCCTTTGTGTGACATCCCTGGTGTTCCTGCCAGACCCTCTGCTTTCTTATTACAATTGACCACACTAAACAGGAGAAAACACCATGGTCAGTTCTTTAGCTGTGCTGGGAACTCAGCGTGCTCTCTTCCAATGATCAGTCTTCTGCTGACACCCCCCCTCCCTTGCACAGCCATTCACTGGGAAGATTAGTGTGCTGCTGTCTTTCCTCCCCTAGCTCTTATGAGAATAGAGGGAATGTGATCACCTATGAAAAAGAGAAAAAAGGAAATTATAATTTTTTTTTATATCTACACACAAATGGTTTGCCCTTCATTTCTATTTTAAACTGAATAGGTTGGTTTACAAGGTAGGGTTTATAATCACTTTAAAGTGGTTATAATACTATGAAATGGAAAATGCATATCCATCTATAGCTTTTCTCCCCTCTCTCTGCTATCAGCATTGGTCACTTCTGTTAAGTTTTCCCAAAACTAAGCAATCCCAGGAGACAGCCCTGCGCCAGTCTGCCACGCAGCCAGTGACTTAAAGCCTCAGCTGTGCATGTTTCTCTATGAGACTGTGTAGAGGACGTGTGCCCATTCCCTGCATTTAGGCCTCATTTCGCACTCAGCTCTCAGCTCAATGCTGTTCAGTGTGTGGCATCAGATCCCCCTGCCTCCTGGAGCTCAGAAATGTTGTGTAAACTGTGCACTCTGAACAGCGGAAGAGGAGAGGGGGCTGCAGATAAACAGGTGCAACTTACTGTATGTAGGAGGATTTGTTTCATCTCTGTGTATCACCAGAGGCAAGTCACGTCACTGGGTATATGTAAGGGTTTACAACCACTTTAACCAATTGACCTCTGGAAGGTTTTACCCCTTCATGACTATGGTATTTACTATGCAGCACTGTGCTACTTTAACAGGTCATTGCTCGGTCATGCAACACTGTATCCAAATAAAATTTTTATTATTTTTTTTCACACAAATAGAGCTTTCTTTTGGCGGTATTTAATTACCACTGTTTTTTTCTATATAAATGAAAAAATACAGAAAATTTATAAAAAAGTTTTTCTTAGTTTCTCTTTTACAATTTTGCACATAAATAATATTTCTTCATAAATTTATGATGAATGTATTTTATTACATTTCTTTGGTAAAAAATAACCCAAATTGGTGTATATTATTTAGTCTGTGTGAAAGTTATAGCGTCTACAAACTATGGTGTATATTGTATATATAAATATTTAAAAATTGGTCAGTCCTGACGTACTGGTGGCCTATCTCAATTGTTGAGATGCTTAAAATGCCAGGACAGTACAAATACCCCCCAAATGACACATTTTTAGAAAATAGACAGTCCAAGGTATTTAGTAAGAGGTATCACCATACCCACCATACCCACCATACCCGTTTTTTGATCATTTTGTGTCAAAAGTTGATTAAATACCTTTTTCCTTTACCATTTCACACCAGCCAAGGTGGGAAATTTCTCAGCTGATTGATCATTTTAGCATGTGTCGGAGGTGTTGCAGCTTAAATGCAGATTTTATTTATATCTTCTGGATGTATTCAGTAATACATGCATACTGGTCACAGGCTCTACAATCTATTCATGCAATAAGAGCTATTCAGGTACCCCAGGAGATTGGCACTAGTTTTTTGGGCTTTCTGGAATCCTTGCTTTTAAGAAAGAATCAACCAGAACATTACTTGGTATCCTGCTGTATTACACTAGGAAAGCAATTTTCTTTCATTTGAAATCACCTGCACCTTAAAAAACTGGATATCACTTGTACTTCCCTCCCACTCTACAGGGTCACATTCAATAGCAGAGGATGTCCCTCCAAATTTGAGAATGTGTGGTTCCCATGGTTGGTGTCAGGAAGGGATTCACCTTCTGGTGGCACTGTGGATCCCTTCCTGCCAACAGACTTCTGGAAGATTCTGTGAGTCCAGAAGGAGGTGATAGAGTTGTGACGATTGCGGCGTCAGACCCCTGACCTTCTCGCCAAACTCGTGACCGAAGGACTAGCCAATCTAAAACCACGATGTCACGTGTGTAACAATGCCACACCCAGCTGCACCTTGCACAACGATTTTCCAGCTGATGGATCACCAATCGATGTACCGGCAGCCTGAATGCGCTTGTTACTGGGTCAGGTTAATTACGCAATTAACCCTTCACACTGCCATCACCTCCTTTTTGTACAGAGAAAGAGGAAACTCAGCAATACCAGCAATAACACTATGATGGTTGAGATAATCATCTGTATAACACTGTCACCGCAGACCGGTTATACAGAGGGTTAAACAAACACAGTAGCGCTCTTTTAGAGGCATGAATTCGTAAGTTGCAATAAAGAGCTATAGAAACAGTTCAACACTTTCAGAAGGAAAGATTTATTACTAAACGGTCAAAAGGGTGCAATAAAAATATTTACAGAAAAAAGATGTAACCAATATATATATAAATATACAGAGAACAACAGCACAGCAAAGAGGTAACAGAAAGGAGGTTAAAGGGTTAAAGTACTTGCCAATCAGCCTTGGGTTTGCAGATCAAGTTTCAGAGCAAAAGGGCACATCTCCCAAGTTGCTTCTGATGTTAAAAGGGAGAATTCTTCAACAACTTTTTTCTCTTAGGCCTGACAGCCCATTTTGTGTAGTCCCCCAGCAGGGGGTGTCTCTAAAGCCAAGGACCAATGCCTCATTTAGGGAGGGATAGTCTGGGCAGATACCTAAACTAGAGTCAAAATCTCTCATAATTCATATTTTGCTCATAACTTTCCCTATGCACAAGTGACATTCCACCAGCGGGTAGATTACTATGCAGACGCTTCTGAGGAACGGTTAGGTATGAAATATAAAATACAGACTTGCATGGTTCAAGAGATATAATTCTCTGCTTTCCTAGGTCTTCCAGTCAGGGAGTGTGACCTATCAAATGATTTGTCTTCTCGTGGGCAATCTGAAGATATGCCTGGTTTTTATGTAAGCCTCTCATATTTCAAGATATGAGACATAGGGAAAAAATGGATTTTAAGAGTGTTATCTAGTCTCTACTCCTCTGGAATGTGTTTGAACTCAGGGGAAGGCCTGGGTTATCTTTTACAATGTGCCAGATTGCACAGGTTCTTTTGACAGCGAGGACCCAGCTCCCTTGGGGGTTTTATAGCTCAGGGCCCCCTGCTGTGCTCTGGCCTCCTGTGACACTGCCAACACACAGGCCATATGTAACTGTGGCTGAACAGAGAGGAAGAATGAGAATGAGGGGGATATATTTGTACAAGATGGAGGATCCTTTGCCAAGATGGAGATTGGAGTCAAAATGGTTGAACCGCGTCCATCTCTGTGGGCATGATTTTTACAAGAGTCACAACCTGTTAAGTCATCCATCTGACCTGCAGTAATCCAACCTCAATCACAGACTCACACAGTTACCATGAGTCATACACAATGATTTTACCTGCAATACACTACACTATTCTAGTAGCGCACTAGAAGGTGCTGTATCAATAAAACAGAATTTATAACAAAAAATTACTTCTTTTTCTTGTTTTGCAGTGGTCTTGTGGCTGCAATCCCAGTCTTCAGTGATTGCAGGAGTATACTGAATAGCTTAGCAAGCCAAATATTCATCTTATAGTAATTTTTGGGTTTACATACCTTTTAAGATGAATTAAAACATCTAAATATAGTTATAAGGCTCTACACACATCTTCAGCATTTCTATATTGTATTCCCAACAGACCCAGTTAATTGAGTTGCTATTTAAATTGTCTTCCATCTCTTTAGCTTGCATGCCACATATACTTTTTTCTGAAAATGGACAGAGATTTGAAAAATTCCTTGGGGTGACAGACTGTCTCAGTAGTAGGTTGACAAAGACCTTCTGTAAGGATCTAATTAGAGTGTTAAGACCATCATTAGCAGAAGTAAAATCTTGCATGGCTAATAAAGTAGATTTGCTAGAAATGTTAAACTCCTTCCCTTCAGAAGATCATTGTAGTCTCCCGACTACAGATGTTACAAGTCTGCATAGTCTTTTTCTCTATTTCTGTACTTATGTTAAACTATACTATGTCACAGTACTGTAGTCTAAAATTTAATTCAGACAGAGCTAGTCTAACATCAATTTCTGGTATGCCCACCCTTAAAAGGCCCACAGGGCTCTGGGAATAAATTTTCAGGTAATATATGTTTATTTGTAAAATAAATCCATAGGAAAATGGATAATAGAATTTAGCTGAAAAATGTATACACCTTCAAGAATTGATGAAAAACCTATTTAGTGCCTTAAGAGTCCCTCGTCAGTAGCTGTTTAGTGGGACCCTTGCTTTATATAGGGAACTGTGATCTTTTTTGCAGTGGTCCGATATGCCCCATACACATTTTTAAAGAGAACACATTTGTAAAATGTTGAAAAATTATCCTCTAATAGACAGCGCCACTGTATATATGTGAGGTGCAAACTAACACAAAAACTAAACTAAATTCACACCGTGAACGAGGAGGAGCTGCCGTCTATTCTTTGAAATACAAAGACATATAACAGTAATTATTTAAAACCGCGCTCCTCCCCACCCTCTCTTCTATATACTATTATCCTCCTCTGTGTATGCAACAAGCTTATACCATGCCTCTAATATGTGAAACTTAGTATAAATCTTTAGTGTGTCACACAAATATAAAATTTTTTACATGTGTAAATAAAATATGAACATAAATATATCACACATACAAATAAAAAAGACATTTTTTTAAACAAAATACACCCAGCCAATGTCTTTACATAATCAAAAAAAGTCCATGTGTAAAGTGAAATTGAAAGGGAAGATATTTCATCCATATATTGGTTCTTCAATTCATGTGTAATTTAAACACCCCCAAACCGTGCTGCACCACCACCCAAATGAATTGCATAAACTCACCAGAGCTCCAGGCTGGTCAAATCATAAACCATCTGACACACAGTGGCTTTGGGAGCAACGATTTGCAGCAATATGTCTGACTCCTACTTGACTGGTCAATCCTCATGAAAAAGGACAGAATTACATGAGAAGAAAGAAAGAGGAAACTCCATAGTGTAAAACAGCTTTATTCCACTTAAAAAGAAAGAATCTCACTCAAAATCTACAGTGTCTCCATTGACACTGGTAAAAACAGCGTGTACATATGCAAACGGGCGAACTCCGATAACACAAACACCAACAGCTCACCCGTGCTACGTGGTGACATCACCTCCACAGCCCAGCCCTACGTGTTTCGTCATCCGAAGTCCTCCATGAGTGGAAGGAGGACGTCAGATGATGAAATGCGCAAGGTGGGGCTTGTAGCTGGCCAGCTAAGACCAGTCCTAGGTTGCTAATATGGTTCACATATATGTGTATACCAAACCTGCCAATAACCTCAGTACAGTGTATATGTGCATATGTAAAAGCCAAAAGCAGAATCATTGCTGTGATTTATGTCTTTGATTGTTATATGACATTTTTATATTAATTGTGTTAGCAGAAGCTAAGGTGAGCCAATCACAGACAGCCTCACACTGTACAGAGCCTTAACCAATCCCAGCCAGTTTCACATTTATGCCTGTGTAAAACTCCCTGCTAGGATTTGCTAGAGACACATGCTCACCAGACAGAAGAGGAAACAGACAAAGTTCCAATCAGAAAAGCTTTATGGAAGCAAATAGGTATTTAATGCACTTGTGTGTTCCTCTGTTGTTTAGTAATGCAGGTAGATCTGTATGTAAAAACTGTTGTATGTGTTTACTTGTAGTTCCACCAAATTTAACGAATCAAGTCACTGTAGAGTAATCTTAATCGATACAATCTACCAAATTTAACGAATTAATCTAACAACATAAGCTAACGAATCTAATGAATCTATCGAGATAAGCTATCGAATCAACCCAATGTAATACGAATGAAACCATTGTAATATGAAAGAAATAAGCCATTGTAAGCTGTTATATGAAGAAGATTGAAGTTATTAAAGAAGTTAACTAAAGTATTCGGTGTGCTCTTTAAACCTACTGCATCCATAGAGCAGCATTGGAGGAATTACAGAGTAAAGTCAGTCTAATCAAACAAAGAAACATCAATTGCATAATTTTTCTAATGCCACAGCGCACAAGGCACCAAAGGGTGCTGCGCCTGCCACAGGGCTTAAAATAAAAATGTTATATTGGTGTGATACACTAAGGATTTATACTATGTTTCACATATTAGAGGCATTGTATATGCTTGTTGCATACACAGAGGAGGATAATAGGATATAAAAGAGAGGGTGTGCAGGAGCGCTGTCTTAAATTACTGTTACACACCTTCTGTTTTGATGCACCTGGAATGTATATTGCTCATTTACATTGAAAGTTCAAATGAACTTTCACATGAATGAACAGAACTATTAATCAGCACTGTCAAATAACATTGTTGTTTTTTGTAAGACAAATATTTTTATCCTTTTGTTTGCATCCTAGTGCTGCTCTTTAAACTGCTTTATGTTTATATGCATCATCTGCACATCATTGTTTGTGACCTACTTCCTGATAGTGACAACTGTGGATCAAGCCTTGTATTGATCAGGATTGCAAGTCACAGAGGGACAATGCAGGAGCATAACTGGGAGACCCTTGTCCCCCCCATAGGAGGAAGTGCTTGAGCCATGGCAGGATCACAAGGTATCATTTTAATGAAAGGCAGTTTTAAACATACTGAAATTAATTTCTTCTATTAAAGATTATTTGACATATTATTAATTGTGTTTACAAATATTTTAACTTGTGGGACTCTTGGTTGGTTGATAGCATATCAATTTTACCATGTAGAATTTAGTGACACCAGCAGCTCTACCATCCACAGCGGTGTGCCAGAGCCGACAGGGAGGAGGACTGTTAGTAAACAAAGCAGCCCTCCTCCCTGTCGGAAATCGCCGGAAATTACTTGCTGGCGCCTGGTGATTGACAGCCATGGCCGAGCATGGCGGTGCGGATAGGGCGCACGTGCCCCCTACCCAGAGATCCAATATCACATATATATATGTGATTTTGCGCACCCCTGCCACCCTGTAGCAGTATATCTGCTAGAGGGTGGAGGGGAAGCGGTTAATAAACACACACTTAACTGTCCCCGGGTCCAGGGATGTACTCACTTGTGTGCGGCAAACTGGTCAGAAGTGTCAAAACCAGGTACCCCCAAATATGGCAGTGAAGGGGGGGGGGAAGGCAAACAAGCCGAGCTTCCACTTTTGGGTGGAACTCCACTTTAATTGAACAAGCAGAAGTTAAATGCTGATTGGCTACCATGCACAGCTGCACCAGATTTTGAGCGCTCCAGTTTAAGTAAATCTCCTCCATACTGTCTGTATAAGTTCACAGAGGTTATATTATACAATATTTTGAACTAGGGGTGTATTTTCATATATTCTTATATATGTAAACATAGTTTAAATAAGGTGCCTTTTTTTTAATGTGATTGAAAATTTTAAATTTCTGCACTTTTGCAGCTTCTGTTTTCATTGCTTTTCCAGTCAGTTTGTTACTAGTAGAGGAACACACAGGACCTTCACACCATACAAAAGATCTATTTTGCACAGCAAGGCCTTTCCCCGACTTTTCATGTTGTGGGTCTGTACAACGTGCCAAAATCAAGCAATATGCAACATGCACTTCAACAAATTTATTCATTCCAGAGAAACTATGAAAGTTTGCTCCACTAAAAAAAAAGCAAATGACAAATTTGTTTTAAATTTTTAAATATTTGTAGCAAATACCACATGGCTGTTTCCGTGTCAAACGCTTCACTTGTCACTCTTCTCTGGTAAAAAATAACTACAATTAGTATTAAGGATAATATTGGCTACTGGGTACAAGAACAAATCATGTGAGGTAATGGAGTTTATGACGAGTAGACTTGTGTCATCTGTGTCCTTATTAACTGCTTCCCCTCTGCTCTATAGCAGAAATACTGCTATAGGGCAGTAGGGGTGCACAAAATCACGTATATATACGTGAATTTGCCTTTTTGGGTAGAGGAGGCCTGTGAGCTGCGCACGTGCTCTATCCGCGCTGCCATTGGCGGCCTCGGCTGTCAATCACCGGGTCCCGGCTGGTGATTCCCCACCGGCACCCATTGATCACAGAGTATCACGGATTGGGGAGAGACCTGTATGTAAACAAAACAGATCTCTCCTGCCAGCTCCTGCACACTGCTTTGTATGGCTCTGCATAGGACGGCCATACAAAGCAGTGTGCTTACAGTGTAAAGCACACACACAGCACACAGTTAACCCTTTGATCGCCCCAGATATTAACCCCTTCCTGCCCAGTGTCATTAGTACAGTGTCAGTGCTTTTTATTAGTACTGATCACTGTATTTGTGTCACTGGGGATGTCAGTGACAGTCAGTCCCCCCCCCCCAGTGTCAGAATGCCTGCAGCAGTCCCGCAGTTGCTGAGCCATACACCCATTTGTAGACTGTCACAAGTTAGCCGCAGTTTGCAGTGCTCCTTGTTGCAGTGCTGCTCCTGATTCCTTTCACATGTGTGGGTTGTCTGTGCTCACCTATGGGCGTCGTCTGCTATCCTCTGGGTTTTATTTCCTTCCTTTCCATCACTTTCTGGCCCGCCTCCTAGTTTTCTTGTCTATATAAGACATGCCCAGTCTAGCCCACTTTGCCTGAGCAACGTCTTAGTTCTCTGAGCTCCTGTCTGTTGCTACACTTGTATCCAGAGGCGGACTGACCATTTGGAAACTCGGGCACTGCCCGAGGGCCCGGGGTCAGTAGGGGGCCCCATGAGATGCCCTTGTACCTTTTTCATAGGCGTTTTTGAGTTTGGGCAAGGACACAGGGGCCCCATGATCCCCAATTGCCCGGGGGCCCCATGAGTTGTCAGTCCGCCCCTGCTTGTATCCTGTATCTGACTACCCGTGCACCAACCCCAGCTTCATCCACTGACTGTGCTGATCTCCACCAGTCCTCCCGGTTGGCTTAACTGCAGGTTGTGTCCACTTCCTCACCCTCTGCTTCGGCTCCTGCTCTGGTTCCTGCTGCTCCAACCCCCCCTGTTCCTCCAGTGGAACACAGTCCTTCGGAACTCCAGCTGCCTTCACTGCCTCGCTTCTCTGGTGATCCCAAAGCTTGTCGGGGCTTCATCAATCATGTGCTCAATTCACTTTGAGCTAGCAGCCCACCATTTTTCTACTGACCGTTCCAAGGTGGCGTACATGATTTCCCTCCTTTCAGGTGAAGCACTGGCTTGGGTCTCGCCACTGTGGGAGTGTCAAGATCCAACTGTTTGCAGCCTGTCAGCCTGTCAGCCTTTCTGCAGGCTTTCCGTAAAACCTTTGATGTGCCCAGCAGGACTTCATCTGCCGCACAAGCTCTTCGGCTTCGTCAAGGTAGCATGACTGTTGGACAATATGCAGTTCAGTTTCTCACCTTAGCTTCGGAACTGGCATGGTATAATGAGGCCTTTTCTGCAACCTTGTGGTAGGGTCTAGCAGACCGTATTAAGGATGAACTAGCTGGAAGAACCATACCCACCACCCTGGATGACTTGATTGCTGTTAGCATCCAAATCAATATCCGCTTCCAGGAGCAAGATTTGGAAAGGGCTCATCCACATCACCCCCAGTGCTCCTGTTTTGCAGAAAGCCCCTGGTCAACTTACCTCTGCAACCGTACCGACATCTGAAGAGCCTATGCAGTTAGGCTGAACATGCCTCACTCCACAAGAGCGATCGCGTCATCTAAGATTTGGCCTATGCCTTTACTGTGGGGCTGAAGGTCATATAATTAAGTCCTGTTCTATCTGTCCAGGAAATTCTCGGGTCTAGGTCACTCTGAGGGAGGTGATCTAGACCAGAACCTGAAATCTGCCACCTTCCCTCGATTTATCATACCTGTCTCCATTCATTGGGCCCTGAACTCGTACCAGGTTTCTGCTTGTGTGGACTCTGGCGCAGCAGGGAACTTCATAGAGCAATCTTTGGCCACTGAATTGGGCATTCCTCTTGTTCCCTTGATGACACCCCAGTCAGTATCTACAGTTGATGGCTCTACCTTGGCCTTAGGACTGCTACGCTTCTGAACCACCTCCATAACTATGCATGTTGGTGCTCTTCATTGTGAGGAAATCTCCTTCATGATCCTCCCTAAGTCTTTAAGACCCATCATTCTTGGACTTCCATGGTTGTAGAAACACTCACCCTATCTTGACTGGAACTGTGGCCAAGTATTGTCTTGGGTGTCAAAATGCAATCGGACTTGTCTCCCTTAGGTGCTCCCACCTCACACTGTACCCGAGGCTGAGGCCACCACCTCTTCCATGCTCCCTCAACATTGCTATGCCTTCCAAGATGTTTTTTGTACTAAAGCTGCTCTCCTGCCTACTCCTATTGCAGGCTCTCTTCCGTTGCTGTCCACCTCTAGTTCCTCACCCTCTTTGCTGCCAAAACCATTGGTCCCTTTACATGCTGTGCAGCTCAGAGCTCCTATTTTGTGACTTTCTGGATGGATGGAGGCCTCAACATCTGTGACCTCTGTACCATCTGAGTTCCCAGGTTCATGTGCCCTGTCTGCTGAGACCCCAATACCCCTACTCCCTTCAGCTGCTTTGGACCCAGCCGTGGTTTCCACATTAGTAGTTACAGTGCCTTCTGTCCCCTGTCCTGCCCCCATACACCCTACTGTGTCCTCTGTCCCCTGTACTGCCCCTATACACCCTACAATGCCCTCTGTCCCCTGTATTACCCCAGGTTCCTGTTCTGCACAGTCTGTCTTGCCCACTGTACAAATCAAAGCCTTCACGCCTACTCCTGTGTCCTCCCTGACTGCCTCCTCACCAGACCCTTCATCCTGGTTATTGGTGTCTGCTCCAGCCCAGCTTCCTGTCTTATGTTCTCCCATTCTTCTTCCTTCTGAGGCAAATGTTTCCAAGAACTTACATCTGTCATCTTCCAAGTACAAAGTAGCTGCAGATTGTCATCGCCGGGTGAGTCCCAAATTTCTCCCTGGTGACAAGGTTTGGCTCTCTACCAAGAATATCCGTCTATGAGTATCTTCTATGAAATTTGCTCCTCATTTTATTGGTCCATTTACCATCCTCCACCAGGTCAATACAGTTGCTTTCAAACTTTGCCTCCATTCACATCTGAGAATCCCTAATGTTTTCCATGTTTCTCTTCTGAGAACGTACATCATCAACAGGTTTTCCCGTCCTCGTCATCATCCTTCCCCAATAGTGAATACTTCAGATCAGTATGTAGTCAAGCAAATCTTGGATTCCAAATTCATCAGAGGGAAGCATTTGTATCTAATTGACTGGAAGGGATATGGTCCTGAGGAGAGGTGTTGGATTCCTTCTACTGATGTTTCTGCACCCTGTCTGGTGGAATTTTTTCATCAGAAGTTTCCTCTTAAGCCTGGCCCTAAACAAGTGGGAAAACCTCGTAATGGGGGGGGGGGGGGGTACTGTCACAAGATAGCCTTACCTCCTTGTTGCAGTGCTGCTCCTGATTCTTTTCACATTTGGTTTGTCTGTGCTCCACTATGGGTGTCGTCTGCTGTCCTCTGGGTTTTATTTCCTTCCCTTTCATCACTTCCTGGCCCACCTCCTAGTTTGCTTGTCTATATAAGACATGCTCAGTCTAGCCCACTTTACCTGAGCAACGTCTTAGTTCTCTGAGCTCCTGTCTGTTGTTAAGCTTGTATCCTGTGTTTGACTACCCGTGCACCAACCCCGGCTTTGTCCACTGACTGTGCTGATCATCTCCACCAGTCCTGACCTCAGCTTGTCTACCGGCTTCCCTGTTGTCTCTTGGATTACACTCTGCTCACGCGATTGGTCTCTGCATCCTCAGTTGGGTGTAGCTGGGGGCCGCGACCTGGTTCCAGCTTGCTGCAAGTCCATCCCAACCATCAGGGGCTCTGGTGGAGAAGCAGGCTGGGGCTTAGAATCCACGCCCTGGGGAACCCCGAGTTTGTGGTCTACAAGGGTTCACTACCACGGGTTTGTGACATAGACGCTATAACTTTCACGTATACCAATTATTTCCACGTATTGGGATTTTTTTATGCAAAGACATGTAGCAGAATACATTTTGGTCTAAATATATGACTAAATTAGATTTTAAATTTTTTTTTTACTGGACATGTTTAACCCCTTCACGCCTAAGGGTAAAAGAAATCTTAACTCCTAAGCACAATCTTGCAACTGTGACATGTGTTAGTAAAACCGTACATATCATCACAACTACTTTGTACATCCCAGTGGATTATACCTTGTTTTTTTAGAACAAATTGTGCTTTCATTTTGTGGTAAATGGTAATGGATATCTCCTGATTTTTTTTTTTATTATCAAAAAAAAACTCACCCAAAATAGTAAAAAAAAAATAATTTTTTTAAATTTAGCTGTGTGTTTCTTGTTACTACCATAACCCGTCACCAAAGAACAACACAAAATAAATTTTCCAGCTCTTGACGATTGCAGCGATACTATAAATGTGTATGTTATTTGTTTTTTTGTACCCACAGTACAGCCCAGAAACAATAGTATGTATTTTGTTTTTTGTTTTTTTTTACCTAAAACACACTGACACCAATTAAAAAAAAAATCCTTACTTTTGACCCTGACCTTGACCCAAACACTAACTTTGGCACTGAACTAGTTCAAACCTTGATCTAGGTATTCTTTCCTTATTTTATTTTTTAACCACTTGCCCTCCAGAGGATTTACCCCCCTTAATGACCAGGCCTCTTTTTGCTATTCGGCGCTGCACTACTTCAACTGGTAATTGCACGGTCATGCAATGCTGTACCCAAACGAAATATATGTCCTTTTTAATCACCTGTGCGCTTTTTATTTTTTGCTCTATAATCAAAAAAAGACCAAAAATTTATAGAAAAACACAATATTTTTTACTTTCGGTTATAAAAAATACATAGTGAACTCAAAATTAGTAATACATTTAGGCCAAAATGTATTCTGCTACATATTTTTGGTAAAACAAAAATCTCAATAAGTGTACATTGATTGCTATGTGTGAAAGTTATAGCATCTACAAACTATGGTATAGATCAGGGGTGGGCAAACTTTTTGACTTGAGGGCCGCAATGGGTTCATATATTGGACCCGGGGGCCGGACCAAGAGTAGATGAATGATGTGTAATCCCAATTCCTGGGATTGGATTGCATCTATACTCCCTGAGAGTCCCCCATCACTGAACTGTTTATCATCTTCAATATTCCTATATTTGATGACCGCATATATAATTGTCACTTGGATATTATTTGTAGTGCTGCACTTTATTGTTTCTATTCTGGTTGGAAGGGCTTGTAGTTCCTTTTTTGTGCATTAGCCGCTCACTGAAGTGCGCTCACTTTTCTTTATTTTATACATAATGATGTGTATGTGTCATCCATAGTAAGTATAGTAATATTCCCCCATAGTAAGCATAGTAATTAATCCCCCATATAGTAATTCATCCCCCATATAGTAATTCATCCCCCATAGTAATTCATCCCCCATATAGTAATTCATCCCCCATAGTAATTCATCCCCCATATAGTAATTCATCCCCCATATAGTAATTCATCCCCCATAGTAATTTATCCCCCATAGTAATTTATCCCCCATAGTAATTCATCCCCCATATAGTAATTCATCCCCCATAGTAATTCATCCCCCATATAGTAATTCATCCCCCATATAGTAATTCATCCCCCATAGTAATTCATCCCCCATATAGTAATTCATCCCCCATATAGTAATTCATCCCCCATATAGTAATTCATCCCCCATAGTAATTCATCCCCCATATAGTAATTCATCCCCATATAGTAATTCATCCCCCATAGTAATTCATCCCCCATAGTAATTCATCCCCCATAGTAATTCATCCCCCATATAGTAATTCATCCCCCATAGTAATTCATCCCCCATATAGTAATTCATCCCCCATAGTAATTCATCCCCCATATAGTAATTCATCCCCCATAGTAATTCATCCCCCATATAGTAATTCATCCCCCATAGTAATTCATCCCCCATATAGTAATTCATCCCCCCTATAGTAATTCATTCCCCATATTAAGTCCCCAAGTCCCCCCTGTGTCAATTCACTTACCTTTGCTCCTGTCTCCGTGTTCCCGCGCCGTTCCGGTGTAGCATGAAAATCTGTCTCCTATGAGGATTTGTCCCCCTCGACGTATCTGCGCATGTGCCAGTTTCAGGCATTAGCAGCCGATCGGCGATCTCCGGCACATGCGCAGATACGTCAAGGGGGACAGATCCTCATAGGAGACAGATTTTCATGCTACACGGCGGACTGTGAGAGGTATACGGCCTGCGGGCCGTAGTTTGCCCATTGCTGGTATAGATACTGCAATTGATGCCATTTTTTGCTATACAGAGCTGCACTAGTTTAACTGACAATTGCGTGGTCATGCAATACTGTACATAAATTTAATTTATGTCCTTTTTTCACACAAATAGATCTTTCTTTCGGTGATAACTGATCACCTGTACGCTTTTTATTTTCCGCGTCATAAACAAAGAAAGACCAAAAAGTTTGAAAAAAAACTATATTTTTTTTACTTTCAGCTATAAAAATATATATAATAAACTCAAAGTTAGTCATACATTGAGGCCAAAATGTATTCTGCTACATGTCTTTGGTAAAAAATCCCAATAAGTGTATATTGATTGCTTTGTGTGAAAGTTATAGCATCTACAAACTATTGTATAGATACTGCAATTTACGCCATTTTGTGATATACAGCGCTGCAATAGTTTAACTGACAATTGTGCGGTCATGTAATGCTGTACATAGTTGAAATTTATGTACTTTTTTTCACACAAATAGATCTTTCTTTTGGTGATATTTGATCATCTCTGGGTTTTTTTTTTTTTGCACTCTAAACAAAAAAAGACCAAAAAGAAAAAAAAAATGATATTTTCTCATTTCTGTCATAAAAAATATACAAAAAACTAAATTTTCGTCATAAATTTAGGACAAAATTATTTGTGTGAAAGTTATAGCATCTACAAACTATGGTAAAGATAATGGAATTTGCACAGCTTTTACTTTCTGACTGCCTATCAAATTTCTTGAGGCGCTAAAATACCAGGACAGTAAAAAAAACCCCAAGTGACCCCTTTTTGGAACGTAGACACCCTAAGCTATCGGCTGAAAGGCATGTTGAGTCCATGGAAGATTTTTTTTTCACAAGTTTTTGGAAAATGACAAAAACATTTTTTTTTTTAACACAAAGTTGTCACTTAAATGATAATTGCTCACACAAGCCATGGGTATATGTGGAATTACACCCCAAAATACAGTCTGCTGCTTCTACTGAGTATGGGAATACCACATGTGGGAGACTTTTTGGGAGCCTAGCCACATACAGGAATCTGAAATCCAATGACCACTTTGAAAGCCTGAAGGTGTGTAACTTCCTCATTTCTCATTTCACTTCCTCACTACCTATCACAGTTTCATAGGCCCTGAAATGCCAGGATATCACCAACCCCCCCCCCCCCCCAAATGACCCCTTTTTGGAAAGTAGACACCCCAAGGAATTAAAAAAGAGGCATGATGAGTATTTTGCAGATCTCATTTTTAATCACAAGGTTTTGAAATTTATAAAAAAAAATGAAAAACATGTTTTTGTTTTCTTTCTTAATTTTCCATAAACTTGTGGCAACAAACGAGATCTGCAAAATACTCACCATGCTTCTTATCAAAATCGGGTATGTCTGATCTTCACAGTGACATCTTCTCCATCGTCCGAGCTACCTGTCAGGGTGCTGCTGCTGTCTATAGGTTCGTATTCTGAGGCAGATTCTGTCAGAGAGGCTTCCCCTTCACTCTCTTCTGACATGCTCCGAATCCTGTAGGCCTCTTCACTAGTGTACCTTTCGTTGGACATTTTGAATTTACAGGTACCTAGTGCGACTCACGGGAAAAAGAGCACCTGGCTGTCAGGGACTGCTTGAACAGCTACTAATAAAATTCACCTGCTAGTGCTGGCAGAGATCAGGCCTGATGTTATGAACACTGTGGTTTTGTGTGCAATGTATTACAGGTGGCAGTGATCAGAAATTATACTGGCACTGCACTTCTTGTTAGGGGTGGGTCGGAGCGTTGGTGCTAAACACTAGTGCAGGTAGCGAACGGGGATGATCCTGCTAACACTGTGTTTTTGGGGACACTAATACTAAGGGGTCACTGGTATAGTTTTGTTCATGATCAATATATTGATCCATACAAACACTATACTAGTAATGACAGTAATCAGCGACCTATAGCATGAGTGTGATAATCTAACGCTAGCTGACCCTAGTTAGGAGAGACGCTAACTGACCCTGAGGCTATCTGACGCTATCTGATGTCGCTAGTGACACTAATACAGAGATCAGTGAAAAATACTGTGCACTGACACTGTACTAATGGCACTGGCAGGATGACAGGGGGCAATCAAAGGGTTAAATTTGACAATCCAGAGGTTAAAATGTCTCTAACATGTGTGGGTGCAATGTGCTGCTTTTACTCACGTGTGATGTCTTTCTTCTCTCTCTGGAACAAAATGATTCCAGGGAGAGAAGAACCAGCTAGATCCTGCATCTCCATTCCCTGTAGGAGATCAGTAGAGCCCCCGCCAAAATCACTAGCCGAGACCTGCTGACATATACCTCCTACAACGAATGACAGAGGGGGTCAGCAGGGGGGCATACACATGCGTGCTCTAAACCTGGAAGAGCAAAAGGATGTACAGGTACGTCGCTTTGCCTGCAGCTACTGCCCGTCCACAGTTCATTGCGGGCAGGAAGCGGTTAATATTTATTTATTTATCTTTTTTTTTTTTTTTTTTTTTTTTAACAAACAGTTTTTTGTTGTTTTTTTCCTCTATGCAAGGCGATAGAGAGATGCAATGTATCTCTCTCCTCCATTCACAGAGAAAATAAAACAAGGGGGCGGGCTGTACAGTGACTGATCACTGTGATAGCCAATCAGAGGCTATCACAATGATCATGTGACCTGGAATTGGGAGTCCCGGGTCCCACTTGTTAGAACAGGACTCAGGGCTCTCAGTGACATCCCGGTGCAGGTGTGCGGTGCACAAAGACAGGTATGCAAATATGTGGCCCCACGGAAAAAAGCTCAGTTCTGTGAGGCAGCATATTTGTGTTACATCAGCATGAATGATAATAGTAAAAAGTCAAAAATAATATTTTTTTCTCAAAATTGGCGGTATTTTTTTTTATAGCGCAAAAAGTTAAATTCGCAGAGGCGATCAAATACCACCAAAAGAAAGCTTTACTGTATTTGTGGTAAAAAAGGACATGAGTTTCATTTCAGTGCAGCATTGCATGACCGCGCAATTGTCAGTTAAGAATAACGCAGTGCCATATCGAAAAAAATGGCCTGGTCAGGAATGGGGGTAAATCCTCTGGAGGGCAAGTGGTTAAACAGATTTCTCATGATTTCCTTTTAGAACAGGGAGTGATGAAAATAATCTCTAATAGGGACACAGAGGAAAGCATGTCCTTTTCTAGGCTACACATTCATGGTTAAAGGGCTGCTTATGGATCCTGCCAAACTCCAAGCCATCTCCAACTGGCCTCAGCCCTCTGGTCTGAAAGCCAAGCAGCGCTTCTTGGGATTCACTAATTTCTATCGCCAGTTCATTCCTGACTGTTTCTCTCTGGTGGCCCCAATCAGTTCTTTGTCCTGGAAGGGTACCAACGCCAGAACCTGACCTCCTGAGGCAGTCGAGGAGTTCCACAAACTAAAATCCACCTTTCTATCTGCATCTATTCTCATATGTCTAGACATTTTTCAGCCTTTCTTTTTGGAGGTAGATCCTTTATCTTTGGGAGTGGGGGCTGTCCTTCTCCAAATGCATGATGGTAAGCTCCGCCCTTGTGCCTTTTTCTCTAGGACATTTTCGGATTCCAAAAGGATTTACACCATCGGGGATCAGGAACTGCTGGTTACAAAGCTGGCACTGCAAAAATGGCGACATCTGCTGAAGGGATCCCCACATCGTATCCTGATTTATTATGATGATCATAAGAACCCCCAGTATCTGCAATCCGCCCAACATTTGAATCCCAGACAGGTGTGATGGGCTCTTTTCTTTGCCAGATTTAACACTACCTTCCGGCCTGGTTCCAGAAATGCCCATGCAGATGCCTTGACCAGATCATTTGACATTGCTGACCCTGAGTGTTTTGTGGAGCTGGAACCTATTATTTCTGCCAATTGTATCCTGGCCACCACTCATCTTCAGTCTAAATGTATCCCACCCGGAAAGAGCTTTGTGGTCCCTGCCCTTCACTCCAAGCTACTCAAATGGGCACATGACTCTAAACTCTCAGGCTTGCTCCATTTGTGTGCAGTCTAAGTCCTCCACGTCTGCTCCAGCAAGTCTCCTTTTACCTCTGCCTGTTCCAGATGAACCTTGGTGCTGCATTTCCATGGACTTTATCTCTGAACTACACTCCTTAGTGGGTTCCAGCATTTTCCTGGGTGGTTGTGGACAGGTTTTCTAAAATGTGTCACCTAACTCCACTTCCAGGACTACTTTCTGCTGTCACTTTGGCTTCCGTCTTCATTAAGGAAATCTTCTGTCTTCATGGTATAGCCTTGCACATCATCTCTGATAGAGGTGTTCAATTTACAGCTCGCTTCTGGAGGGCTCTGGCCACATCAAGTTGGACTTCTCCTCAGCCTTTCATCCACATTAGACAGTGGCCAAACTGAAAGGGTCAGCCAGAATGTTGAACAGTATATTTGTGCCTTCATTTCGGCCCATCAGGATGATTGGGTAGACCTTCTATCCTGGGCAAAGGTTGCCCTTAATAATCACGCTATTGCCAGCACTGGTGAGTCTTCCTTTTTCACAGTGTATGGTCATCATCCTTCTGTACCATTTCCCATTCCCATCTCTTCTGCGGTGCCTGAGGCTGCAGAGACACAATGATCATTCAATTCTATGTGGGCACAGGTTTCCAAGAATTTACATCTGGCAGCTTCCAAGTACAAAGTAGCTGCAGATCATCATCGCCGCGTGAGTCCCAAATTTCTCCCTGGTGACAAGGTTTGGCTCTCTAACTAGAATATCCGTCTGTGAGTACCCTCTATGAAATTTGCTCCTCATTTTATTGGTCCCTTTACCATCCTCCGTCAGGTTAATCCTGTTGCTTCCAAACTTCGCCACCCTTCACATCTAAGGATCCCTAATGTTTTCCATGTTTCTCTACTGAGACCATCCTCATCATCGTCCTTCCCCAACAAAGAGTACCATGGATCAGTATGAAGTCAAGCAAATCTTGGATTCCAAATTCATCAGAGGGAAGCTTTTGTATGTAATTGACTGGAAGGGATATGGTCCTGAGGAGAGGTGTTGGATTCCTTGTATAATGTTTCTGCACTCCGTTTGGTGGAACTTTTTCATCAGAAGTTTCCTCTTAAGCCTGACCCTAAACAAGTGGAGAGGCCTCGTAAGATGGGGTGTACTGTCACAAGTTAGCCTACAGTTTCTTGTTTGTGTATTCTTAGCTCCTTGCTGCAGTGCTTTTCCTACCCTGATTCTTTTCACGTGTGGTTTGTCTGTGACAACCTATAAGCGTCGCCTGCAATTCTCTGGGTTTTATTTCTTTCCCTTCCATCACTTTTTGGCCCGCCTCCTAGTTTTCTTGTCTATATAAGACATGCCTAGTATAGCCAACTTTGCATGAGCAGCTTCTTAGTTCTCCGAGCTCCCATTTGTTGCTACTCCTGTATCTTGTATCTAACTACCCATGTACCTTTCCTGGCTTCGTCCACCAACTGTGCTTGTTTTTACACCTATCCTGATTTTGGCATGTCTACCGAATTTCTTGTCTCCTGCTATAGTACTCTGCTTACACGAATGGTCTCCCCATCCTCAGTTGGGCGTACCTGGGGGCTGCAACCTGGTTCCAGCTTGCTCCACGTCCATCCCCACCTTCAGGGACCCTTGTGAAGAAGCAGGCTTAGACTCCACGCCCTAGGAAACCCCAAGTTGGCGATCTACAACGACTCACTACCACAGACGCTTGACACACTACTCCCGATCCCACGTTATGTGGGATATCTGAGCAGCTTGATATCAAAAGTGACAAATAATTAACTTTTCCAATAAACCTTGGCATACCACAAACAGCTTACCACATACTGTACCTTGAGAAAAAAAAAATTTACAAAGAACCACTGGTGTTCAAAATAGCCTTTTTCCCTACCATATACTGTATCTTTCAGGTTGACTCTCTTAATTTTAATATACTTTCAGCAGTAGAGAAAAATTTGGAATGCCTGAGTGCTTTGTAACAAGAAAATCACATTTCTTAGCAGCTTTAATTCTCAAATACCTGGCTTTTCAAAAGAGACCATCTAATCTGTTATGTATACCTGTGCTGGATCAGATAGTAACAGTGAGTAGTCCTGTTTCCTAAAAACTTCTGCCTGATACATGGCAGTGAGCCCAATTCCTGGCTCTGTCTTCTGTTGTGATTGCCACTTCCTTTTATAAAATTAAAAGCCGCCTGTCTTTCAGAAGTGCTAAAAAGGTCTAGTTAGTAGATAAGGAAATATTTCCTTACTGGCCGTCTAACAAGAATATTTCCACTGCAAGACACAAGTTACAAGATGATTTAGTTGAATGGATTACAATGGATTAATCATGCGGCAGCTCCCTGATGGTAGTATCTATACCGGATATTGCAACACTAAGTGAGATTTGTCTACATGTTTTCTTGAGATATTATGTGCAACTTAGAAAGAGACCTTTATATAGTTTTAAATACTGTAAAACTAGCAAAGTACTAACATCCATTTTGATTTATGTGTTGCTCACATCTGAGGATATTTTTTTTTTTACTCTAGATTATCTATTTAATTAGTATGAGTCTCAGGGTCTGTTGCCTGTTTTCCTACCAACTCACCTTTTACTTTTTTGTTCCCATTTATAGGTTTGAGCATTTGGTTCTATCTTGATTAAATTTCTTCCTTGTAGTTTCAAGTTTTTATTTATCAAAACTATCAAATTCTCCTTTTATCCTAGCAAGAGTTTTACCAATCTGACATTAGCAACAGTAGAAACTGTTTTTTGCCGATCTAATAGCTCCTGTTCGATGATAGTAATTAGAGATGAGCGAAGAAATGAAAAATTCGATTCGACTGATTCGGCGAATTCGTGGACAATATTCGATTCGAGTCGAATAAATTCGCTGTGAATTTAACTTAAAAAAGGGTGTTTCTAGGCTTCAGAGAGACTTAATATTAGTGCAGAACACTGTACCTTTAATTTAAATGCCCTTGGAGTCTGCTGGGGAAGAGAAATAATACTGTCAGTCAGTATGACATGCAGATGAGTGCCGTCGATCTTAGAATCACCGCACACTTCACTCATTTGGGCAGTCACGGGGCCAAAACCAGAGTGTGGAGCCACAGTGTGGCGGTGGAGGCAGCAGCAATGGGAGGCCATACAGCACCCTATGACAAAAATGGAAACCACCAGCAGTGTGAGGAGACCTGAAAGTGGCACATGGCAGAGTGTGGCGATAGAGACAGCAGCAATGGGAGGCCGTACAGGGACCCATGACACACTCTGGACCTGGCAGCAGCATGAGGAGGCGGTACAGGGGCCCATGACAGATTACGGGCCTGGCAGCAGCATGAGGAGTCGGTACAGGGGCCCATGGCAGATTACGGGCCTGGCAGCAGCAATGGGAGGCCGTACAGGGACCCATGACACACTCTGGACCTGGCAGCAGCATGGGGAGGCGGTACAGGGGCCCATGACAGATTACGGGCCTGGCAGCAGCATGAGGAGTCGGTACGGGGGCCCATGACACACTCTGGACCTGGCAGCAGCATGAGGAGGCGGTACAGGGGCGCATGACAGATTACGAGCCTGGCAGCAGCAACTTGGACAGGAGGACGTTCAGCTTCTGCACCGTCGGGTGCGTGCTCGCAAACTGTTGTCTCTTGGAAACGGATTCCAAGAAAGACTGCTGACGGAATCCGTGAAGATGAGTAGCAGGAGAAGGAGCATCTGAACGAGCGGAATATGCCAACAAGCGACAACAGGGGCCCATGACAGATTACGGGCCTGGCAGCAGCATGAGGAGTCGGTACGGGGGCCCATGGCAGATTACGGGCCTGGCAGCAGCTATGGGAGGCCCGTAATCTGCCAGCACCCTATGACAAAAAATGGAACCCACCAGCAGTGTGAGGAGACCTGAAAGTGGCACATGGCAGAGTGTGGCGATGGAGACAGCAGCAATGGGAGGCCGTACAGGGACCCATGAGAGACTCTGGACCTGGCAGCAGCATGAGGAGGCGGTATAGGGGCCCATGGCAGATTAGGGGCCTGGCAGCAGCTATGGGAGGCCCGTAATCTGCCAGCACCCTATGACAAAAAATGGAACACACCAGCAGTGTGAAGAGACCTGAAAGTGGCACATGGCAGCAGAGTGTGGCGATGGAGACAGCAGCAATGGGAGGCCGTACAGGGACCCATGACAGACTCTGGACTTGGCAGCAGCATGAGGAGGCGGTATATAGGGGCCCATGGCAGATTAGGGGCCTGGCAGCAGCTATAGGAGGCCCGTAATCTGCCTGCACCCTATGTCAAAAAATTTAACACACCAGCAGTGTGAGGAGACCTGAAAGTGGCACATGTTTGAGGCATGATTCATGGCGGATTTAGTCAGTTGTGTCAGGAACTGGTGGTTTGAAATCCAGACTAATCCACGCCTGATTCATTTTCACAAACGTGAGTCTCTCCACACTTTGGGTGGACAGTCGTGTCCTCCGCGGAGTTACAATACCTCCTGCCGCACTAAACACGCGCTCCGATGCCACGCTACTGGCCGGGCATGACAGCCTTTCAAGGGCAAATTCAGCTAGTTGGGGCCAAAGGTCAAGTTTCGTTGCCCAGTAGTCAAGGGGATTGTCTACCTCGGTTGGCAGGGTGCTGTCCAAGTAGGCCCAAGCCTGTTGTTTGAGCTCCTGCTCCAGGTCCACCTGATGCTGCTGCTGCTGCTGCGGCTGGTTAGTAGTTTCCTCACTGCGCTGGTGAAGAAAGCTACTCATCATCGACTGCAGACTGAGGCAGCCGCTGCTGGTGGAGCTGCCACTGCTCCTACCACCCCACCCCTCCCCTGCTGCCATGCCAGCGGAACGCGAGCGCACAGGGCCCACAGTGTCTGAGGATGGACGTTGGCGCACAAAGGCAGAGACCAACTGACTACATAGGTGGTTTTTATAGTACGTAATTTTGGCCTCCCTCTCAGCAGGTGTGAAAAAGGCCACCATTTTGGACCGGTAGCGAGGGTCCAACAAGGTGGACAGCCAAAAGTCATCCCTCTGTCTGATGGTTATTATTCGGCTGTCGCTACGCAAGCAACCGAGCATGCTATGGGCCATTTGTGCCAAGGAATGCGAGGGACTCCCTGCCTCCATCTCCACAGCATACTGCCACGGTGCGTCTGGGTCCTCTGTCTCCTCCTCCTCCTCCTCTACCAGATGCTCCTGCTCCTCCACTCCTGTCCGCTGAGTGGAAAAACCACCCATTTCACTCAATAATTCCTGAGCACAAATGTCCTCCTCTACCTCCTCCTCTTCTTCCTGTCCTGCCCCCACAGGGGTCATGTGGCGTTGAGATCTGTGCGCCACGTCTACCGCACCCTGACCAGCCATTGTTAACAGCATTTGTTCCAGGACGTGCAACAGAGGAATGACGTCGTTCATCCCATAGTCCTGCCGACTCACGAATAGCGTGGCCTCCTCAAAGGGCCTGAGCAAGCGGCAGGTGTCACGCATGAGCTGCCAATGGCTGACATCTAAGTTACACAGGGGAGTACCTTTATCCGCTTGTAACATCAGGAAATCGGTGATGGCCTTTCGCTGCTCGTAAAGGCGGTCTAACATGTGTAGGGTTGAATTCCACCTTGTTGCAACGTCGCAGATCAGGCGATGCTGTGGAATTCCGTTCTGCCGCTGCAGCTCAATGAGGGTGTTCTTTGCGGTGTAGGAATGGCTGAAATGCATGCACAGTTTACGTGACATTTTAAGGATGTCTTGCAGTGGGATGGTGGATTTTAGGAACCGCTTGACAACCAGATTGAACACGTGAGCCATGCATGGCGCATGGCACAACCTTCCTTGACGCAGAGCAGACACCATGTTCTTTCCGTTGTCAGTCAACATGGTTCCGATTTTTAGTTTGCGCGGAGACAGCCATCTGTCGATTTCTCTGTTCATTACACTCAGCAGTTCCTCCCCTGTGTGACTACGTTCGCCAAGGCATACCAGGTGCAGCACAGCGTGACACCGTTGCGCCCTGCACATGTGATATGCCGGTCGGGTAATGGGACTTGGCACGGGGGTGGCGGCTGAGGACACGGCGGAAAAAGAGGTGGTAGAGGCGGACATGCTTGCTGGACCAAGGACGTGCAAACGTGGAGGCAAAAGCGTCGTGACCTGTCCAAGTTGCTGGTGCGGCTGTGCCGGCACCACGTTCACCCAGTGGGCCGTAAATGACATGTACTGTCCCTGACCGTAGTTACAGCTCCACACGTCGGCGCTGCCGTGCACTTTGGCAGAGACCGACATGCTCAAAGACTGGCCCACCATCTCTTCTACATGTGAATGCAGGGCTGGCACTGCCTTTTGGGCAAAGAAATGACGGCTTGGCACTCTCCACCGCGGCGCGGCACAAGCCATCATTTCTCGGAAAGGTGCTGAGTCCACCAGTTGGAAAGGGAGGGACTGCAGCACCAGCAACTTGGACAGGAGGACGTTCAGCTTTTGCACCGTCGGGTGCGTGCTCGCAAACTGTTGTCTCTTGGATACGGATTCCAAGAAAGACTGTTGACGGAATCCGAGAAGAGGAGTAGCAGGAGAAGGAGCATCTGAACGAGCGGAAGATGCCAATGAGCGACAACTCCCCTCAGCAGAGGTGTTGGAGCCTTGACTGGCTGATAGAGGGCGATTGACGACGTCGGGTGACGGAGCAAGTAACGGAGCGGGTGATGGAGCGGGGGCTGGGGCAGGCAGAACCGCCGTATGTTTATCACGGTTTTCCCAGGCCACCGAATGGTGACGCTGCATATGCTGACGCAACGCTGTAGTCCCAACATGGGCCCCCTGGCCACGCTTGCATTTCTGGCCACATAGTCGACATACGGCTACGTTTACTTCCTCGGGCGGCTTGAGGAAAAATTGCCACACCACCGAGTAGGAAACTTTGCCCCCGCTACTCTTCACTGGCTGACTGCTACTTCCTCCGTGCGCACCGGCACCACTACTGGCCGTGGTGGTAGGCTGCAGTGGAGCTGGTGCTCTACTCCGTGGACGTTTGGCTCCACTGACACTGATGCGACCCTGCTGCTGTCTCCTGGGCAACCCACCGACTGTTTTGCTCGCTGCCAAGCTGCCACCCTCTTCTCCTGATGATGCGGAAGAAATTGCCTGATGACGACGAGGCTGCCAAGTGCGATCAACCTCCTCATCATCAAGTAGGGTCTCCGCCTCACTACTAGCCCCCTCGGCTGCGTCTGGGTCAGGAGACAGACCTGTCTCTAGACCGGCTACCGAGCCACTCTCCTCGCCAGTACTTGTTCGCTTGGCTGCTGAAAAGGCCGATGTCTCCCCCCGTTCCTGACCGCCCTCTGTTAGCTCTTCCTCACTGTACAGTGGGGCTGAGCCCACAGCATGCGATACTTCGCTTGGTGAGGGAACAGCAAAGGACAGGGGCAGGTAGAGGACACGTGATTTCAGTGGGCTTGGTCCCGGGCCATGCCAACTAACGGTTGTGTCTGACGTACCCACCGACCGTTGGCTGTAGGTGTCAGAGGTGACCTGGGAAGAGGAAGACGACCGAGCCAACCAATCAATGACGGCAGGGTTGTCGGTGGAGACACGACCGCTGGATGACACCGGGAGCACTGGCCTCTGGCTGCGAATACTGCTGCCTCGACCCCTTCCTCTGCTGCCACGTCTGCTCGCTCCTAAAACATTGCCTCCTCTGCCACTCCTCTGCATGTTGTCTGACATACTATTTAATTCAACGATTAGGTGTCCCTGAGTAACAATTCTCTGGCACTCAGTAACAATTCTGTCTGTCCCTGAGTATGAATTCTGTGGCCCTGAGTAACAATTCTGTGTCTGTGCGAGTAACAATTCTGTGTCTGTGCGAGTAACAATTCTGTGTCTGTGCAAGTAACAATTTTGTGTCTGTGCGAGTAACAATTCTCTGGCACTCAGTAACAATTCTGTCTGTCCCTGAGTAACAATTCTCTGGCACTCAGTAACAATTCTGTCTGTCCCTGAGTAACAATTCTCTGGCACTCAGTAACAATTCTGTCTGTCCCTGAGTATGAATTCTGTGGCCCTGAGTAACAATTCTGTGTCTGTGCGAGTAACAATTCTGTGTCTGTGCAAGTAACAATTTTGTGTCTGTGCGAGTAACAATTCTCTGGCACTCAGTAACAATTCTGTCTGTCCCTGAGTAACAATTCTCTGGCACTCAGTAACAATTCTGTCTGTCCCTGAGTAACAATTCTCTGGCACTCAGTAACAATTCTGTCTGTCCCTGAGTATGAATTCTGTGGCCCTGAGTAACAATTCTGTGTCTGTGCGAGTAACAATTCTGTGTCTGTGCAAGTAACAATTTTGTGTCTGTGCGAGTAACAATTCTCTGGCACTCAGTAACAATTCTGTCTGTCCCTGAGTAACAATTCTCTGGCACTCAGTAACAATTCTGTCTGTCCCTGAGTAACAATTCTCTGGCACTCAGTAACAATTCTGTCTGTCCCTGAGTAACAATTCTCTGGCACTCAGTAACAATTCTGTCTGTCCCTGAGTAACAATTCTCTGGCGCTCAGTAACAATTCTGTCTGTCCCTGAGTATGAATTCTGTGGCCCTGAGTAACAATTCTGTGTCTGTGCGAGTAACAATTCTGTGTCTGTGCAAGTAACAATTTTGTGTCTGTGCGAGTAACAATTCTCTGGCACTCAGTAACAATTCTGTCTGTCCCTGAGTAACAATTCTCTGGCACTCAGTAACAATTCTGTCTGTCCCTGAGTAACAATTCTCTGGCACTCAGTAACAATTCTGTCTGTCCCTGAGTAACAATTCTCTGGCACTCAGTAACAATTCTGTCTGTCCCTGAGTATGAATTCTGTGGCCCTGAGTAACAATTCTGTGTCTGCGCGAGTAACAATTCTGTGTCTGTGCAAGTAACAATTTTGTGTCTGTGCGAGTAACAATTCTCTGGCACTCAGTAACAATTCTGTCTGTCCCTGAGTAACAATTCTCTGGCACTCAGTAACAATTCTGTCTGTCCCTGAGTAACAATTCTCTGGCACTCAGTAACAATTCTGTCTGTCCCTGAGTAACAATTCTCTGGCACTCAGTAACAATTCTGTCTGTCCCTGAGTAACAATTCTCTGGCGCTCAGTAACAATTCTGTCTGTCCCTGAGTATGAATTCTGTGGCCCTGAGTAACAATTCTGTGTCTGTGCGAGTAACAATTCTGTGTCTGTGCAAGTAACAATTTTGTGTCTGTGCGAGTAACAATTCTCTGGCACTCAGTAACAATTCTGTCTGTCCCTGAGTAACAATTCTCTGGCACTCAGTAACAATTCTGTCTGTCCCTGAGTAACAATTCTCTGGCACTCAGTAACAATTCTGTCTATCCCTGAGTATGAATTCTGTGGCCCTGAGTAACAATTCTGTGTCTGTGCGAGTAACAATTCTGTGTCTGTGCAAGTAACAATTTTGTGTCTGTGCGAGTAACAATTCTCTGGCACTCAGTAACAATTCTGTCTGTCCCTGAGTAACAATTCTCTGGCACTCAGTAACAATTCTGTCTGTCCCTGAGTAACAATTCTCTGGCACTCAGTAACAATTCTGTCTGTCCCTGAGTATGAATTCTGTGGCCCTGAGTAACAATTCTGTGTCTGTGCGAGTAACAATTCTGTGTCTGTGCAAGTAACAATTTTGTGTCTGTGCGAGTAACAATTCTCTGGCACTCAGTAACAATTCTGTCTGTCCCTGAGTAACAATTCTCTGGCACTCAGTAACAATTCTGTCTGTCCCTGAGTAACAATTCTCTGGCACTCAGTAACAATTCTGTCTGTCCCTGAGTATGAATTCTGTGGCCCTGAGTAACAATTCTGTGTCTGTGCGAGTAACAATTCTGTGTCTGTGCAAGTAACAATTTTGTGTCTGTGCGAGTAACAATTCTCTGGCACTCAGTAACAATTCTGTCTGTCCCTGAGTAACAATTCTCTGGCACTCAGTAACAATTCTGTCTGTCCCTGAGTAACAATTCTCTGGCACTCAGTAACAATTCTGTCTGTCCCTGAGTATGAATTCTGTGGCCCTGAGTAACAATTCTGTGTCTGTGCGAGTAACAATTCTGTGTCTGTGCAAGTAACAATTTTGTGTCTGTGCGAGTAACAATTCTCTGGCACTCAGTAACAATTCTGTCTGTCCCTGAGTAACAATTCTCTGGCACTCAGTAACAATTCTGTCTGTCCCTGAGTAACAATTCTCTGGCACTCAGTAACAATTCTGTCTGTCCCTGAGTAACAATTCTCTGGCACTCAGTAACAATTCTGTCTGTCCCTGAGTAACAATTCTCTGGCGCTCAGTAACAATTCTGTCTGTCCCTGAGTATGAATTCTGTGGCCCTGAGTAACAATTCTGTGTCTGTGCGAGTAACAATTCTGTGTCTGTGCAAGTAACAATTTTGTGTCTGTGCGAGTAACAATTCTCTGGCACTCAGTAACAATTCTGTCTGTCCCTGAGTAACAATTCTCTGGCACTCAGTAACAATTCTGTCTGTCCCTGAGTAACAATTCTCTGGCACTCAGTAACAATTCTGTCTGTCCCTGAGTATGAATTCTGTGGCCCTGAGTAACAATTCTGTGTCTGTGCGAGTAACAATTCTGTGTCTGTGCAAGTAACAATTTTGTGTCTGTGCGAGTAACAATTCTCTGGCACTCAGTAACAATTCTGTCTGTCCCTGAGTAACAATTCTCTGGCACTCAGTAACAATTCTGTCTGTCCCTGAGTAACAATTCTCTGGCACTCAGTAACAATTCTGTCTGTCCCTGAGTATGAATTCTGTGGCCCTGAGTAACAATTCTGTGTCTGTGCGAGTAACAATTCTGTGTCTGTGCAAGTAACAATTTTGTGTCTGTGCGAGTAACAATTCTCTGGCACTCAGTAACAATTCTGTCTGTCCCTGAGTAACAATTCTCTGGCACTCAGTAACAATTCTGTCTGTCCCTGAGTAACAATTCTCTGGCACTCAGTAACAATTCTGTCTGTCCCTGAGTATGAATTCTGTGGCCCTGAGTAACAATTCTGTGTCTGTGCGAGTAACAATTCTGTGTCTGTGCAAGTAACAATTTTGTGTCTGTGCGAGTAACAATTCTCTGGCACTCAGTAACAATTCTGTCTGTCCCTGAGTAACAATTCTCTGGCACTCAGTAACAATTCTGTCTGTCCCTGAGTAACAATTCTCTGGCACTCAGTAACAATTCTGTCTGTCCCTGAGTATGAATTCTGTGGCCCTGAGTAACAATTCTGTGTCTGTGCGAGTAACAATTCTGTGTCTGTGCAAGTAACAATTTTGTGTCTGTGCGAGTAACAATTCTCTGGCACTCAGTAACAATTCTGTCTGTCCCTGAGTAACAATTCTCTGGCACTCAGTAACAATTCTGTCTGTCCCTGAGTAACAATTCTCTGGCACTCAGTAACAATTCTGTCTGTCCCTGAGTATGAATTCTGTGGCCCTGAGTAACAATTCTGTGTCTGCGCGAGTAACAATTCTGTGTCTGTGCAAGTAACAATTTTGTGTCTGTGCGAGTAACAATTCTCTGGCACTCAGTAACAATTCTGTCTGTCCCTGAGTAACAATTCTCTGGCACTCAGTAACAATTCTGTCTGTCCCTGAGTAACAATTCTCTGGCACTCAGTAACAATTCTGTCTGTCCCTGAGTAACAATTCTCTGGCACTCAGTAACAATTCTGTCTGTCCCTGAGTAACAATTCTCTGGCACTCAGTAACAATTCTGTCTGTCCCTGAGTAACAATTCTCTGGCACTCAGTAACAATTCTGTCTGTCCCTGAGTAACAATTCTCTGGCACTCAGTAACAATTCTGTCTGTCCCTGAGTAACAATTCTCTGGCACTCAGTAACAATTCTGTCTGTCCCTGAGTAACAATTCTGTCTGTCCCTGAGAATGAATTCTGTGGCCCTGAGTAAGAATTCTCTGGCACTCAGTAACAATTCTGTCTGTCCCTGAGTAACAATTCTCTGGCACTCAGTAACAATTCTGTCTGTCCCTGAGTAAAAATTCTGTGGCCCTAATAACGTTTCTGTGGCCCTAAGTAACAATTCTCTGGCACTGAGTAACAATTCTGTCTGTCCCTGAGTATGAATTCTGTGGCCCTAACTAGCGTTTCTTTGTCCCTAAATAACGATTCTGTGGCCCTCATTAACAAGTCTGTGTCCCTGAGTAATGGTTCTCTGTCCCTAAGTAACTTCTCTCTGTCCCCAATTCTCGTTTCTGTGGCCCTAACTCTGTCCCTGTCCCTAGTACAGAGCGGTCTGCCTCTGTTCAATGACTGCAGGCAAATGAAGATTTCCAAAATGGCCGCTATATATACCTCGACCATTACACAGTGCTGGCTGGCTGGCTGCTGATTGGCTGATGCGATCACATGTCGTTGAGGAATGCATTATGGGGCAGCGCGCCTTGTCTGCGCGCCTTCCCCGACATCCCCGCTCCGTCGCCGCACATGTCAGCCGCCATTTTCGGAAAAATTTCGATTCGCGCGTCCGAATTAGGCTGTTTTTCGGATTCGGCACGAATCGAAATTTTTCCGATATTCGACTCGAATTCCACTTCGGATACTTCGATTCGCTCATCTCTAATAGTAATACATTCTCTATCTTGTTCTAATAGTACATTAAAGATCAACTGAATTTAAGTTTAAATGAACAAAGTACATTACAGAAGCGTGAAGAACAAAAGGTATGAGTAATTTTATAGTTCTTCTTTTTAGAATGCACCCACAGTCTGAGCAGCAAAGCCTGTCCCCTGCCAGCATGCTGCCGTAGAGTACTGTTACTGTTTATGAGAAGGAAGTGGTTTATCTACAGTGTTCAGACATGTCCCATGCCAAGTAGGAGCTAGAGTTTTCCAAAGAGCAAACCATATTGTTCCTGCTAAATATATGAAAGGAACGAGCACTAGATCTATGCGGGTGGAGCAGCTAGCATGAAAGGTAATAACCTCAAAACCTTCTAAATGCAATATATATATATCAACATGCAGCGCTAGGATGAAAAGTCTTTATCATAAATCGTTATAAATATTAAAACCTGTATACTATCCGGATATGTATAGCGTCTTCTGATACTGGAATAAATTAAATAAAACAACACTCTGAAACGGTGTAATTATGTGGAAAACACGTGACAGTCTATCAAAGGTCAGGGTAGTGATGGTGACTTTGGTGGAACGTATAGGTGTAGAGTGCACTAACCAGATAGCGCTATTTAATGCGCATATGAGTGATGATACATGGGTCATCTGAAGTAGGACATCTACGATATGGATAGTCTGATGGACAGCCACAGGAATTCCAGCATATCAGCCACACTTCCAGATACTACCAAAGCGATCAAGATCCACCAGAGGATCTTGAAAACCTGCTATTGCACGAAACATGTCAGGAAGCGGCTCTCACTGACTCTACCACGTGGACCCCTCAGTTGGCTAGATGCCAAAAGTGTTTTTTTGACAGTGAGACCATTGGATGACATCTTAACTGCTGGCTCCCTCTGTTGGATTTCATGTGTACTACACACTCCCTGATGCTGGGTTACAGACCTGTGATGACATCCTGATCGCTGGCTCCCTCTGGTGGATCTTGATTACACCATTTCAGAGTGTTGTTTTATTTAATTTATTCCAATATCAGGAGACGCTATACATATCTGGATAGTATATGGGTTTTGATATTTATTACGATTTATGATAAAGACTTTTCATCCTAGTGCTGCATGTTGATATATATATATTGTTCCTGCTGACTGGAGAATTCTTGCTCTGACTCAGTAAAGGGAATGTTGGACGTTTGCAGAGAGTCCACTGCTTACATACAGAGAACAAGGGTCCTTCTCTGCAACATCTTGGTAGGGGACAGGCTTTTCTGCTGAGGATGTGGCTGCTTTCTACAAAAAAGCAAACTGTAGACAGTGCAAATATGAAAAAGCATGGATGACCATACTCTGGTAAAATAAACTTTTTCTAATTATAGTATATCTACAAAATCAAATCCTACATCAGAGGCAGTGAGGCCACTGGTCTTACTTCAATTGCTGTATTGTATTTGTTTTATGGATATACTACAATAAAAAAGTTGATTGTACTGGAATACAGCCATCCACGATTTGCCATATTTTCTCTTAAGTGACAGGCTGGATGGGTACCTGGTGATAAGGGTGGACCAACCTGGAGCATTATTACACATTGTTTATTGTATACTTTGCACATCTTTGGTTTTGATGTACCTAGAGTGTATTTTGCTTATTTAAACTGGAAGTTCTATTGGGCTTTAATAAAACAATTCCCCAAACGTCCTCCCATTTTTGTTTCTAGGTATTAGTCAATTCTAATAATCACTTTTTCTGCATAAACACTGTGCTAAACCCTCCCAAATTTGAATGCACTGTCTGACTACACCATGCAGTACCAGAACTTTCAACAATCAAGAGAACACTCTTGTTTATCTACCATCCTGCAATCTTGTGTTGTTAAAGACAAACTCTACACCAAATCTCTTTCTACATTTATTCAGCCAGGCCATGCAGCATTCATGAAGCTTTCTGAAGCTTATTGAGGTTAAGTTCTGTAGAGCATGGAACCTAAAATTGACATTTTTTGTATGTGGTTTTCTGTACAAGACTTAGAGCTTTAAATTAATGGTGGACATAATAATGCATTTTTATAAGAAGCAAGCACATGGCATGTAATAAATAGCATACATGCTACAGCATGTGAAAAGACTGTACCTTTTAATCTGAGACTAAATCAAGGGGAACTGAAAGCACACTGTATCTTTTACATCAATGGCCAGGTATAAAGAGTAGGAAATGAAAGATGGAAAGTGATTCTGCAGATTTACAGTATGCTTGGAAAAGGGATAGACCTGGTGTACAACCTTCTGGTTGTTTCCTGCCAGCAATTTCTGTGCCTATAAAGGTTACACAGAACATGAATGATGCTTTGGTCATTCCTGGACTGTCATCTTGGTAATAAATGAATCGTCAAATATTGTGCTTTCCTGTCTATTTCGGAAGCTGTTAATCTTGACTCAGAAGCACATATTAATCGCTTCAGGTTTACGGGAACTGTACATTAAAGGTTGTCTGCGTGTTTGATGATATGTATAAAAAGCAACTTTAATGTGATCTAAATCTGGTATACAAAAAAAATCTCTTCGGTCGAGCAGCCGAGAGTGATGGCCGCTTCTTTGCCCGTCGCCTCACCTCCCAGGCACACTATCACTCCTAGACTGACGGAAGATGAGCCTGCCCACCAGAATTCTTTTGCTCTCAAGTCCTGGCATCTCACAGGACTGATAGGTCCATATAGCTGGTGGGGACCGCGGAGCTACCTGCCCTAATCCCAGAGGGAGCAGCCACAGGCCTGAAGCATAACAGCAGCCACCATCTTCTCACGGCCGGTGCCCGCTTTCTCAACTGGAGCCATCATTTTGCAGACCACTCACACATCCCGGGAGCCCCCCCTCCTGGACTCGAACCCCTGCTAAAGCCCACTGTAGAGGACCGGTGCCCTGTGGGAAGACCCAGCTCTGCATCCCCGGTGAGTGTCCCTATTCTAGCCCCAGGCCTCCTGGATTTTAGAGGCCTGGTAGGCTGTGCAGGGCTCAGGGCTCCATGAGGAAGTCCAATACCCTCCAGAGGGCTTTACTGCAGTTGAAGGAAGCCAGGGGGACAAACTGCCTCTCCTGGGCCTCTAACCTACACCTAGTACCCCCACTGGGAAACAACAACTCCCCCAGCTGCCCCCTAGACCCCTCTCTACATCCCCATTAGGTGGCGGAGCATCCCTGACCCTTGCTCCTCACTCACACTGGCCCCCCAGTACACCTGGTGGTTCACGAAGCTATGCCTGACGATTCCCTTTTCCTCACATGTGATACACAATGATCCAGAGAAGGTGAAACTGCATTGCTGCATTCTTTACTACACGTTGTCCACCAAGGGGAGACCCTGTCACGGAGATCATGTGAAAGCACTCTATAGCTACTCCGGCCAAGCTGACCAAATCAGCAACTAGTTCTACTAAAGCTTCTACCAATCCTGCCAAAAGATCTCAATCTAAAATGACTGCACCTCAACCCTCGCCTGAATACCCATCTTTCTCCCAAGAAACCGTCTCCCAAATAGACAATTTGTCTAATGACGGTCTCCCAGAACAAAAACCTAGTGATACGACGATCCGTGACTCAGCCCTACTCGAGAAATTCAAACTCCGTCTTCAAAAGGAACTGAACACAGCCACGGAACAACTTACCACTAAGATTACACGTGAAAATAGGGACATAGGGTCCTGAATAGATGATCTTGAACATAAACTGGACGACGCCATCCTCGTAATCGACAATCACGAACAAGATATCGACACAATCAAACTGGACCTCTCTTTCGCCTTACAAAAACTCGAAGACTTGGAGAACTGCAGTAGTAACTTTCAGATCAGAGGCCTCCCAGAATCAATAGAGGACTTAAATTCTACAGTTACAGCGTTACTACAGGAACTCATCCCTGGAATCCCAATCGAACAGTTGGAATTTGATAGAATCCCCAGAACGCTGGGCCCGAAAAGACCTGAGGGTCCCCCCTGAGACATTATCATTACACCTACTTTTTATAAAATAAAGAAGTGGTCATGCGAGCAGCCTCGTTCAAGAGAGACTTGACCTTTCAATCCTACAAATATCAAATATTCTCTGACCTTGCTCCGCAAAAGCTTCAGAGAACTGAAGCCCTTGGTGCAGACACTACAGAGCCAAAGCATCAAATACCGCTGGAACATTCCCTTCAAATTCACCTTTTCATTCCAGGGTCACCCTCCATGCTTTCTCCCTACCTGCAGGAGCCTAGGAAGTCCTCACCAGGCTAAAACTAATGCTACCATCTTCCACTGGCTCACAGATTTCGCAGACCTCTCCCTGCAAATCTCCTTGCCTTATTCCCTCTGGGAACCTCTTCCCCGAAGACCACGACCAGTACAGAGACAAACCAAACAAGTTTCCCGACCAGATATTCCGGAGGAGGACTGAATTCTGTTGTACTCCCCATCCCGAATATCCCCGCCTCTACTGGAACCTTAAAACCTCCATGCACTAACTCTCACATTTGTTTTTTAGGTTTTTATGTCCTTTTTTCACTCCACCCAGGACTGAGGGCACTAAAGATCATGCATGTTGGTCACAGATATGGTCAACCCTGACCTCATGCCTCATCAATGTCCTCACTATGGAATCGGCTTTCAAGACAGTGACAAGATGGTATCTTGTCCCATCCCGCCAAGCTTTTCTCCACCCATCAGCCCCAACACTTGTTTTCATGGCTGTAACACACCAGGTGATGTCTTACATATATGGTGGACAAGCCCTATGACTTCCCGATTTTGGTCAAAACTCCTCAAATGACTTCAATCATTACTCACCTACCCCCTCCTGAGAGACCCATGGTACACTATCTTACACTTAAAAGCCCCGGGCCTGCCTAAACACAAATTTAAACTAGCCACCCATGTACTATTGGTGGCTAAACAAACCATAGTGAAAGCCTGGAAACAGCAATTCGTATCCTTCACAGAAGTTCTTCGCCGCCTTGATTTCTTTTTAATAAATAAAAAATTGGCTAGTTTACTCTCAGACACCCACAAGAGATTTCTTAACTTCCTTGGACTCCGTGGATTCAATATGGCCACCCGAATCTCAGCAAATAGATTTACTTCACTATAACCCAACCATATCTCACTAACTGAACTCAAGCATTATGAATGTCCTCTTCTTACTTTTCTCCCTTCTTCTCTTCCTCTCCTCTCTTTTGACTTCTGTTTCTCGGCTCTTCCGCAGGGATGCTTCCTGAACTACATGATGTTTTTACATCTCCTATTTTGCTAGCAATTTAGCATATCTTCATCACTATAGTTTTCTTTAATGATGTCAGCAGTTGAACTACAATCAAACAACTTTTTTTACACTAATTACCTGTACAACACAAAATGTTTGTTCTACCTCTGTTTTTGGACCAGTTATCCAAATCGTTACCTACTTTAGCTATACTTCGTACACGTAAAACCGCTGTTGGCTACTGTTTCTGGTTGTAATTCTGTTTTTGTCTTTAAAAGTGGTCCAATTTGTACTTTGTATTTGAAATATTGAAAAAACAATAAACATCTATTGAAAAGGAAAAAAATCTATTCAAGCATGTGTTCCTACCTCAAAGAAGTATCATCTAAGTATCATCTATTGCATCGCTCTCAGCCTCCTCCAAATTCCAATTTTTGCTGCTGTAATCCAAATTCCTGCTACAGGGCAGCTACATTTTTCTCTTCATGGTTCCACTCTATGTAGGAAAGTAGCAGCACTCTCTTGCTCACTCCCAAGATGGACTATGGACAAAGGGATTTGTAGTAGGCATAGAACAGTACACGCAACTAATGTTCACAGCTCGTTCCAAACTAATGGAAATGAAAAGAAAAAAGAGAGGGTTCAGGTGCTCATGAAGGATACTACAAGAAGGCAAATAAACACAGTAATAAACAATTTAATGAGAAATGGATTACAAGGACATTAAGTAGTGGATGTGTATAGATTTTTTTTGGAGAATAAAAATATTGTTTCGTGTCACTTTAATTTCTACTTCATGCTCTGTAGGGGCTGACACTTAATGCTACATTAGTAATTTAATTAAAGCCCAATTGGACCTTTATATTTTAATAGGTGGATGTAGCCAGGCTTAAAAGTAAAGAATGTGAATTTTTTTTGTTTAATGTGTTAGTGTTTTAGTTTCTGTGAGACCTCTGCTTTCACACAATGTGCATGTACTTGGGTCTCTATTGGTTATTTATGCTTTTCGCACAGTACTACAGTCTAGGTTGTACAATGATAATGCTCCCTGAGCTATGGAAAATGTGAAGGGGGCATGTTGGAACACCAGAGAACCAAACCGTTGTGCTCTGTTTGAGAGTGGCACTCCATATATCCAGATTGCTGCAGATACAGTGTAGTTGATATAGTTAAACACTGACAGATTTGACACCCCCTCCATAATACAAGGCTTTCGCTCATTTTATAAGTCACTTTACTCTTCCAAAGTAGCCTATAATGATTCCACGCTGCATAACTTCATAGACCAAATCACATTACCTCAATTCTCCACTAGGGATAAGAAAATATTGAACGCACCTGTCACTCTCAAAGAACTGCAAATAACTGTATCCACTTATCCCAATTCCAAAGCCCCTGGTAGTGACGGGTTGCCAAAGAAACTATATAAGACATTTGGAGATGTTCTTTTACCCGAACTACTGACTATTATACATGCGGCCTTAGAAAAAGACTCACTTCCACCCTCAATGTATGAGGCCATAATTGTAGTACTATTGAAACCAAGGAAGGATGCAACACAAACGGAATCATACCGTCCCATCTCACTATTGACATCAAACCTTAAAATTATCACTAAAGTGTTGGCAACAAGACTGACCAAGGTTATTTCTAAACTTATACACTCAGGTTTTATTCCCAACAGGTCCATGGCTGTCAACCTTCTCAGGCTTTATATAGGCAATCGGGTGATTTTATCTCTTGACGCTGCTAAGGTGTTCAGTAGTGTAGAATGGAGGTATCTTTGGCAGGTCCTCTCCAAATTCAACTTGAGGAACACATTCATTCCTTGGCTTAAACTACTCTATCATGTCCCGACCGCCCTCATATGGGTTAACAATGCACTATCCTTTCCATTTGCTTGGGAGGGGGATGCAACAAGGGTGCCCACTTTCCCCCTTGCTATTTGCCTTGGTGATAGAACTACTTGCAACAGCCATTAGAGAGGACCCAGACATAGTGGGCTTTAAGAGAGGGGATAATGTGGAGAAGTTGGTTTGATGCCCTGTTGTTTCTGGGTGATACATCATCTTCCTTGATGGCTAATAACCGAGTTTGGGACCTTCTCAATAAATTGGGACAAATCCACCCTCCTCCTGATAGACACCTTAGTACATATTATTTCTCCTGAAGCCGCACAGATTGAAATAGTTGAGTCCTTCTAGTACTTGGACATCATTGTACACCCTAACGTATCCACTTATAATGATTTGAATCTGCTACCGCTACTTAAGAATCTCCATCAAATGGCGGCCAGTTGGGGTAAACTCTCTCTATTCGTGGTAGGTACGTGCAACTTAATCAAAATTATATGGGCCCCCCAATTATTATACATCCTACACAATGCCCCGGTATGGATCCCCGTTCAGTTCTTTAAAAGGTTTGACATGGTATATCACTCTTTGATATGGCTTTAACGCTCCCCTCGCATTCAACTAGAGATGCTACAAGAACCTAAGGATATGGGAGGCTTTGCAGTTCCCAACCTTCTTTTTTATTATATAGCTGCCCAGCTACAGCACCTTACAGCTTGGCAAGATAACACACACACAGACCCTATCAAACCTATTCTCAGGAACCCGTTAGCCAATGATAACCTAGTAGAATGTCTGGAAGAAGGAGCATTTAAAGCCTTAGCCTTAGCCCAGTTTCCCACTTTGGGATCACTGGATAAAATATAGGGTAAGAGTAAGCAACTATTTCACTACCAAGGCTTTACACCATTTACCTATATTTTCGACAATCTCAATTATTCTGAACTTTATAAGCTAAAGGGGTTTGACCGGTGGACTGGTGGTGCAACAGGTCATAAACCCAATTATACCATGGTCAGTTATTAAAAGACTTTCAAACTCTGAGAACTGAACATGAATTGCCCAACTCTGTTTTTTTCCAATATCTTCAGATTAGACACGCCATTACGGCCGAAGCAAAACTTCCCCTGTGGACTTTTGTCCAACCCACCCTTCTTCAACAGCTAGTACTTCCCCATCTAAGAAGGGTCAGATTTCTTCACTACAGTCAGGTCCATAAATATTGGGACATCGACACAATTCTAACATTTTTGGCGCTATACACTACCACAATGGATTTGAAATGAAACAAACATGATGTGCTTTAACTGCAGACTGTCAGCTTTAATTTGTATTTACATCCAAATCAGGTGAACGGTGTAGGAATTACAACAGTTTGCATATGTGCCTCCCACTTGTTAAGGGACCAAAAGTAATGGGACAATTGGCTTCTCAGCTGTTCCATGGCCAGGTGTGTGTTATTCCCTCATTATCCCAATTACAATGAGCAGATAAAAGGTCCAGAGTTCATTTCAAGTGTGCTATTTGCATTTGGAATCTGTTGCTGTCAACTCTCAAGATGAGATCCAAAGAGCTGTCACTATCAGTGAAGCAAGCCATCATTAGGCTGAAAAAACAAAACAAACCCATCAGAGAGATAGCAAAAACATTAGGCGTGGCCAAAACAACTGTTTGGAACATTCTTAAAAAGAAGGAACGCACCGGTGAGCTCAGCAACACCAAAAGACCCGGAAGACCACGGAAAACAACTGTGGTGGATGATCGAAGAATTCTCTCCCTGGTGAAGAAAACACCCTTCACAACAGTTGGCCAGATCAAGAACACTCTCCAGGAGGTAGGTGTATGTGTGTCAAAGTCAACAATCAAGAGAAGACTTCACCAGAGTGAATACAGAGGGTTCACCACAAGATGGAAACCATTGGTGAGCCTCAAAAACAGGAAGGCCAGATTAGAGTTTGCCAAACAACATCTAAAAAATCCTTCACAGTTCTGGAACAACATCCTATGGACAGATGAGACCAAGATCAACTTGTACCAGAGTGATGGGAAGAGAAGAGTATGGAGAAGGAAAGGAACTGCTCATGATCCTAAGCATACCACCTCATCAGTGAAGCATGGTGGTGGTAGTGTCATGGCGTGGGCATGTATGGCTGCCAACGGAACTGCTTCTCTTGTATTTATTGATGATGTGACTGCTGACAAAAGCAGCAGGATGAATTCTGAAGTGTTTCGGGAATATTATCTGCTCATATTCAGCCAAATGCTTCACAACTCATTGGACGCTTCACAGTGCAGATGGACAATGACCCAAAGCAGACTGCAAAAGCAACCAAAGAGTTTTTTAAGGGAAAGAAGTGGAATGTTATGCAATGGCCAAGACAATCATCTGACCTGAATCCAATTGAGCATGCATTTCACTTTCTGAAGACAAAACTAAAGGGAAAATGCCCCAAGAACAAGCAGGAACTGAAGACAGTTGCAGTAGAGGCCTGGCAGAGCATCACCAGGGATGAAACCCAGCGTCTGGTGATGTCTATGCGTTCCACACTTCAGGCTGTAATTGACTGCAAAGGATTTGCAACCAAGTATTAAAAAGTGAAAGTTTGATTTATGATTATTATTCTGTCCCATTACTTTTGGTCCCTTAACAAGTGGGAGGCACATATGCAAACTGTTGTAATTCCTACACCGTTCACCTGATTTGGATGTAAATACCCTCAAATTAGAGCTGGCAGTCTGCAGTTAAAGCAAATCTTGTTCGTTTCATTTCAAATCCATTGTGGTGGTGTATAGAGCCAAAAATGTTAGAATTGTGTCGATGTCCCAATATTTATGGACCTGACTGTATATCATCTTTTAAATGTAGAACACACTGATCAAATTATCTAGTTCACATTTTGGATGAGCAATTGTCCACGATCCTCTCCAATGTATTAATTTCTGTATCTACCTCGCAAAAGCTTACACAACTCTTCATAATTCATCACACATACCGTAACCCACAACATTTTTTGAGTGGTGCAGAAGGGACACTCCATTGTGGCCATGCTGTGAAGTTGAAAATGGAACCCTGTTACATATGTTATGCATATTCCCTAAATTGTTGCGATATTGTGTCTTGATACTGTTATTGATTAATAATATCTTTTCTCTCACCCTTCTGTTGGACCCTGAAATTTTTAATCCCTTGTATACACGGCAATACTCCACCTCTTATTTTTGGCTAGGAAGCTCATTGCACATAAATGGCTTCAAAACCCCCTTCACAAGCTGACTGGGTTAAGATGGTTAATGATACGTTATCACGATAGAAACTAGCCTATCAACACAGAGGTAGCGTTCATGAAATTCATGAAACTGTGGGAGGCCTGGCTGGGTACCCCTGGCCTGATACCCTTCCACTTGGTCAAGGATAGGCTATTGAGAGGAGGAGTGCCCTCTGGTCTTACATACGGTAATTCTGATTCTGTAAAGTTTAATATTATGTTTCACTTACCGCCCCTTCTGGTTAATATCCCCCGAAGGTAAATGAGGCTAATAGTTACAGAGCCACAACTTTGTGTAGTTTTGATAAGTTATGAAAATACTCTGTCCTGCGTGACAGAATTTTTGATGCTATCACATTGTCAGAAGGTGTTTTTACTTTTGTTTTTCCTTTTTTGTTTCTGGTTGTCTTTTTGACTGTGCTTTGGTTTTTTATCAAAAAATGTCATAACTCTGTTAACTTTTTGATTTTCAAATAAAAAAAGTCTGATTTAAAAAACAAACAAACCATTAACCGATTTTAAAATAAAATTAAAAAAAAATCACAGATTTTTTTAAAACAGTTTGACTGCAATCTTAAAATTTAAAGGTTCATTTGGACTTTAAAACTTGAAATATAGAAGTCTAATTGAAAATTTCACTATCGAAGACAAAGTAATTTCTAAGGAATCAGCTACAGGAGAAGGTCAGATTATGCAAAAATGTAACTTGCTTTATCAAATTAAATTCTGTTACCACTTTCTTAAAGAATATTTAGTTTAGTTTTTCAGATTTTTTCCCCAGGTGATCCTATCCTACCCCTAAATGATGCACATTGGCTGCAGCTTCCCAAGATTCTTTCTATAGCATTGGATATGGTTAATTACCAATATATGAGGCTGATACAAGATTGTACTTCATTGTATAACACTACCCCAGAGGAACTGTTGATATTTAATAGGTTCTTCTACTGATCCCAGTGGTGACCTATCCTGTAAGTGGATTTGGCAATACACAGACAAACCAATGGTGATATTTGGGGTTTACTTAGGCAGTGATAAGACTTGAGAAAGATTGATGGTTAAACAGATTCGACACTAGTGAAGGATTCGCCCCCCCCCCTCTCCATCACGACCAACAACGCCACCATCAGTCCCACCCCGCAAGCCAAAGTCTTAGGTGTCACTCTAGACTCAAACCTGTCCTTCCAACCCCATGTCCAATCGTTGGCAAACTCATGCAGGCTCCACCTCCGCAACATCTCCAAAATACGTACGTTCCTAACCCCAGACACTACTAAACAACTCGTTCACTCCCTTATTATCTCACGTCTGGACTACTGCAACTCCCTTCTCACCGGCCTACCTCATCACAGACTATCCCTGCTTCAGTCTATCCTGAACTCAGCGGCCAGACTCATCCACCTTACCAACTGCTCCACTTCTGCCACCCCCCTCTGTCATTCCCTCCACTGGCTCCCGATTGCCCAACGCATTAAATTCAAACTACAAACACAGACATAAAAAAGCCATTCAAAACGCTGCCCCAAACTACCTCACTGACCTAATACCCAAATACCACCCAACCCGCACTCTTCGCTCCTCATAAGACCTCCTACTTTCTAGCTCCCTGGTCTCCACCTCCCACGCCCAACTGCGAACTTCTCCAGGACTTCCCCCATCCTTTGGAACTCACTACCCCAATCCATCAGACTGTCACCCACTCTCCTCACCGTTAGGCGCACCCTGAAAACCCATCTCTTCAGGGAAGCCTACTGTCAGGAATGGACTTGCCAATAACGGTGGGACTCACCTGCCTTGTGGGCTGCAGTACAGGGCTGGCCAGCGGGTGCTCTCAGCAATCAGAGACTCACCCCTGCAGTCAGCCAAAACACCTGAAGCTGATTGCAGGGGTTGTATTTAAGGAATGGCCAGACTCACAGTCAGGGCCTTGGTGTGTGTTTTTCCATGGGCCCCTGTATCTTGTAACCTGCATTCCTGTTCCTGTTTCTGCCTGACTTGTTGCCGACCCTGCCTGATCCTGACCTCTGCTGACTTCTTCTGTTTGATCCCTGGCTTGTGACCCTGACCATTCTCTCCGCCTGCTCCTCCTGTACCTACCTGCCCGATAGTTATCGACCCGGCCTGCCTGACTACGTTGTGCTCTATATGTGTATGTACCTGTGTATCTATATCAGTTTAGGTTTGGGTTTGTTTCACCTTGTTGTATGTATTTATGTTAGCTTGGGGTTTGGTGCACTGCGTTTATATTTGTATTGTTAGTCTCAATAAATTATATTATTTACTATATCTGAAGCCTACGTTTCCCTGTGTCAGTCCACACACTTCTGGTCACACCCGCATACCTGACATTACACCAAGGCCCTGACTGTGAGTCTGGCCATTCCTTAAATACAACCCCTGCAATCAGCTTCAGGTGTTTTGGCTGACTGCAGGGGTGAGTCTCTGATTGCTGAGAGCACCCGCTAGCCAGCCCTGGTACTGCAGCCCACAAGGCAGGTGAGTCCCACCGTTATTGGCAAGTCCATTCCTGACAGTAAAGCAAACCTGCCCAGAAGTGGCTGCACAGGGAAGCCATCTTGGCTTATCGTTGCTGGGAAGGATGGATCTTGATGAGGTGGTGTGTTTATCTCTGCTAGTGTTTGATGACAGGGATTATGCTTATCAGACTCTGAAGGAGTATCCCAGGGATCAACTACTAGAGTGTATAAGGATCGCTCATTGCCTAGTAGATCAGGGCACAGAATTCTCTGAGGTGCAGCCATTGATTCAGGTTTGTGCTGAGTTGATTTCATCTGGTACCCCCGAATGCAGGGATGAATTTTTGCCGCCATTTAGTGCCGACCAGGTAGAGTCCCTGGTATGGTTATTAGAGGATGATGTGGATTACTTTCTGGAGCGTTATTCTGCATGTTCACAACAGGTACTAAGAGATTGTATAAACGCAGTGCAGTCTTTGACCAGACAGGCTTTGTGTAAGCGGAGCTTTGTTCAACCCATACTGCAGATATGGTCAGACTTGTTGCACCCAGCCTCAGTCGGCTTGCAACATCATTCCTCTGCTCAAGGCACTCTTCCTGCATCCCTGACAGCACCCCCAGTGACGGTCCAGTATACTCTGCTAACTACCACATACCAGTCCCCTGCTCCCACTCGCTGCACCTATCCTTTCTTTAACCCTGTAAAGAAGTCCTCTGTAGCAACTGCTCCATCCACTGTTCCATCCTCCAGCTCTTCTCTGTCTTCAGCTGCTCCATTCGTTTACAGACCTGCGTTTACTTACAGTGCTCCAGTAACTAAAACCAGAAAAAAGCAAAAATTCTTTCCAACCAGTACCATCCTGCCAGTATCCAAACCGGTCAGCCTGCCGTCTGAGAACCCGCCTTCCGTGGTTCAGCCTGGTGCCTCGGCACCCACAATTCAGCTTGATGTCTCTACCCAGCCTGATGTCTCTACCCAGCATGATGTCTCTATTCAGCCTGATGTCTCCACCCAGCCTGATGTCTCTACCCAGCCTGATGAACTGATCCAGCCTGCTGATCCTATTATGCCAGGTGACTCGGTGCCCGCTGTCTTGCCAGATGACTCGGTGCCCGCAGTCTTGCCAGATGACTCGATGCCCGCTGCTCTGCCTGGGGGCCCGGTGTCCGCTGCTCTGCCTGGTGGCCCGGTGCCCGCTGCTCTGCCTGGTGGCCCCGTGCCCGCTGCTCTGCCTGGGGGCCCGGTGCCTGCCGCCCTGCCTGGGGGCCCGGTGCCTGCCGCTCCGCCTGGGGGCCCGGTGCCTGCCGCTCCGCCTGGGGGCCCGGTGCCCGATGCTCTGCCTGGGGGCCCGGTGCCTGCCACTCCGCCTGGGGGCCTGGGGCCCGCCGCTCCGTCTGATTGCCTGGTGCCTGCCGCTCTGCCTGGTGGCCCGGTGCCCGCTGCCCCGCCTGGTGGCCCGGTGCCCACTGCTCCGCCTGGTGATCCAGTGTCCAGCCTGATGTGCCTCCGTTCGGTGTCCAGCCCGAAGTTCCTCCGTCCGGTGTCCGGCCCGAAGTGCCTGAATTGTCGCCGATCCTGACCTCTGCTGACTTCTCCTGTTTGATCCCTGGCTTGTGACCCTGACCATTCTCTCTGCCTGCTCCTCCTGTACCTACCTGCCCGACAGTTATCGACCCGGCCTGCCTGACTACGTTGTGCTCTATATGTGTATGTACCTGTGTATCTATATCAGTTTAGGTTTGGGTTTGTTTCACCTTGTTGTATGTATTTGTGTTAGCTTGGGGTTTGGTGCACTGTGTTTATATTTGTATTGTTACTCTCAATAAATTATATTATTTACTATATCTGAAGCCTACATTTCCCTGTGTCAGTCCACACACTTCTGGTCACACCCGCATCCCTGACACCTACCCTGCCCTCACCTAACAGCCGATCTCCTCCACTCCTCCTACCACTCCATCCCCCACAGCCACTTCCTCCTGTAGCACTATCCCCTCCCTCCTAGATTGTAAGCTCGAAAGAGTAGGGCCCTTGACCCCCTTGTGTTTTTGTTTTGTTACTGTATTGTCTCATGCTCAGTCCCCCACTATAATGTACAGCGCTGAGCAAACGTTTTAGCGCTATATAAATACTGTATAATAATAATAATATTGGGTTTACCTGTACAGTAAATAGACCCTATAAGCCCCGCCTTCCATTAAAGGTATTTAAATCCACAAGGGTAATTCTGTTTTCACTAAAAGTCCCAAAACAGCTGACATTGAAGGGATTGATTGGTCTACTTTAAGGAAGTATTGGGGACCAAAGACCATTCACCACTCCAATGTCTGAAGAATATTCTCCTGGGTACATTCAGTGTCCTGACAGCTGGTCCTGCAGGCTTGATCTTTGGCAAGCAGGCATGAATCAGTGTGGAAAATCAAGATGATATCTCCAGCACTCAGAGACCTAGATCCTGAACAGGTGGATCCAACCTCCGTAAACCACATCCACCAAGGGATCAAAGGTTGTGCAGCCCTTAGGTAAGGCTGGGGAAGCCTGAACAACACTGCAAATAAGAACAAAAGAAAGCGCACCAACCTTGCGCATTACCTCAGCAATACAAAGATTTTATTAAAATAAGATGTGTACTCACAAACGCAGCAATATAAAAAGAGTATAGTATCCAAGAGTAGATCACAGGAAATCAAGTAGCGTGTGAATCTCACAGACATGGAGACTCTCGTGAAAGGCTAATGCGTTTGAAAGGGAGATCCCTTCTTCCTCAGAGCCAACAGCCAATGAGTCATTTTGCTGCAGAAACTTGACATTTTGTAGAATTTTAAAAACTGTAATGTTCAGACTAATGGAGGGTCTGTTATTGAACAACCAACTGAAGTTTCTAGGCGGTGACCTTCCTCAAAAAGCTGTGGAGATTTCTATTAACCAGAATTTGGTGGTTCATACCCTCAACCCCCGCACTGTTTGTTACTATGAAGGACAGAGGTATTTATTAGGTTTGTCTAGCTGACAATTTTTGGAAGCAGGGGCTTGTGCATAGAGTAAACAGAATAGAGCATATACCATAAAATAAAAAAAAAAGGTCAGTCTTCGCAAAGATGGACTCTATCTCCTGCAGTAGGAAGACTGAGAGTGAAGCCCTGATAATGACCTCTGTAGGTAGGCAGATCTGACAAATCAGATTTATAGATCTCATGTCTCTTCTCTTTGTAAAAAATGCAATGGGTGATTACAACCTAGAATCTACACAAAGCTTAAATATTCACTGCTTTTTTTTTTTTTTTAGTAAAAACCTTTTTTGTCCATAAAACAAATACCATGTTGTATGATGATGAATGTTCAAGTTGTTAACGGCATATTGTGAAATAAAATCTCCTTTTTTAAACTAGAACATACAGTAAGTACAATGACTGATTTTTTTTATTTTAAATTTTTCTAGCTATTAGTACACTTTTAATCAGCATTTTCCATGATTTTATTGGAAAAGACAGAACCTGATGTTTTTTCAAAATGAAGGACTTAATTAGTCTTGAACTTGTCAACCTTGACTCAGCTGGCGTCAAAGAAATGATTTAGTGGATCATTCACCCTTAAATGAAGCTCATTTATCAGGTCAGGAAGTTTTACTGATGTCTTAAACTTTTTCATACATCTATACTTTTTGTGCTCTGTAAAAAAAAATATATATTTATATATACTCATAAATAGGGCAATTTTTGGAACTGACTTAACCTTCATTATGCTTGTCTGTAGAGATATGTGTTACACAAAAGAATTCCTAAACAAATCGCTATTAATTCAGCAATCAAACATCAAAAGGGATAAGATAAGATAAGGTAGGATAAGCATGATATGTCTATCTACATTGCAGTTGCATTGTCTACATCTTATAGCACCTTGTTACCAAACATTCAGTTCACTTAGCTCAGGCTACATGTTTTAAAGTGGACCTAAACCACAGACTGCAGGGGGGTACTTATCATAATGTTCAATTACCTGCAGATTATAGCAGCCTTACTTTCTAGACTGCTCTTCTTCATTAAAGTGGAACTAAACCCATAGATTTAACTGTTTAAAAAAACAGGCATGCCATGAATGCTAACTGCCATCAAATGGCTGGTGTCATAATTGATCACATGTGCAGCACCATGGCAGTTGCAGATCAAGCAGAGTCTAAGATTGCAGCTTCCTTGGCTGAAAAGGACAGGAGGGTTTAGTTCCACTTTAAGTGTTGACATATCCACTCTAAGGCTACGTTCACACTAGCGTTGTGTGCAGGCGGCAGAGAGGCATTTGGGAAGCATTTTTACTGCTTCCCAAACGCTTCGGCCAATTCTGCACATTACAGCACATGGTGCTGTTCTAACGGGAGCGTTTACGTCGCGTCGTGGCAAAACGGATGCCTCTGGTCGAGTCAGGAGGCTTTGAAGCCTCCTATTCTCGTCTATGGTGCCGCTCCGCAAACACCCGGCTGGCGTTTGTGGTGCGGTTGCGACGCGGTTGCGGGGCATTTGCGGAGCGGTAACACCACTCAAACTGCATTATAGGTGTTTGTGGGGCGTTTTTTAACGCTCAGCAAACGCCTAGCAACTGCCGCTAAACCGTGCATGCGGCGTTTGCCGAGTGTTAAAAAACGCTCCGCAAACGCCGGACCAACGCTTGCCAAACGCTATAGGGGCGTTTGACAAGCGTTGGTAAAACAGCCAAGTGTGAACGAGCCCTTACTGTGGCTGTTTCACTGTTAGGCTACTTTCACACTGTTCTCTTGTAAAAATGCATGTGCATTTTTGCCACATTTTTACTGTGTTTTTGTTGCGTTTCCAGTGTGTTTTGCACCTGTGAAAAAAGGACATGTAAGTCAAAAACCGCAACAAAAATGCAGCCATGGCTGCATTTTTCATGTGTTTTAGCAACATTTTTGATGTCGTTTCCATTCATTTCAATGGAGAGGTGTGTTTTTGGTGCATTTTTTTTACTGCACCAAACATGCAAAGAAATGCAGCAAGCAGGTTTTTACAAAATGCAGCAGACCCGTAACTGATCAATGTTAAGAGCTCCATAGGATTTCATGGTCATGTGTTTTATTTCAGCCTTTTTTTTTAATGCAAAAGCCACAAAAAAATGGATTGGCGTGGAAGCAGCCCTACTTTCCCTGCAGCTTCTTCTGGGTCTGGAAGCTTTGCCCATTTTAATTACCAGGAGACCACTGCTGATGTAACTCTTGCTCAAGCATGCTGAACTGACTTTTTCCGACACTGCACATGTATCATAGAAGATGTACATAGAAGAAAAATGCTGGTATAAAAAAGAACTATTTCTGTTCAGTTACACATTAATATTCGTATCTGACATTGTTAGATCCAGTTTATACCAAATCTACTAATGCTGACATTTGTTAACAACATAAACTATAATATTAATAGATACAAATATATAGATTAAAATGATAACATTAATTACAAAAAAAGAACAGTTAATAAAATGGTGAACTAATGTGGTCATTTACTGTATGCCCATAATAATCAATTAGCAACAATGCACTTACTGGCTTCTGAGCTGTGGTAAGGTGGCTTATTTTTATTATTATATCTTTTATTATTATATCTTTTATTAGATTTTTTTTCATTACAAAAAAAGCATTAAATACACATAAATCTGAGAACAGAAAACAAAAACCAAAACGATAACAAGCTTCTCCCGTGTATCCCAATTACCTCATATCATATTTTTCCCTACCCCCCTCATCCCTCCCCTCTCCCCCCTAATTCTCTAAAACCACACCACTTTCCAACCCTTATTATCATTATCAGTCTATATCTGTATTCCCTTCCTCCTATCCCTTTTGCTCTGTGGGACATCCTTAAAAGGTCCCCCTAGTACTCATTTACTTATATTCCAAGCAGTTCCAAATATCTTTTAGTGGTTTTAAAGACCAACCACTTACTCCATGTTTTCCTAAATTCCTCCCTCCTATAAATGTTATCTACTCTATTTACCCAGTCATTCAAACTTGGTGGATCAGGGGCAAGCCAAAATTTGGGAATCAGGCCCTTAGCCACACTAACTAGATGGTATAGTATCCTGTTCTTTTGTAGATTTATCAAAGATTCAAATTTATAAAATAAACAAATCCATGGATCTCTCTGTATAGTAATCCCACATATTTCCTGAATATATTGTAATACTTCCTTCCAGTATTCTTGCATCTTCGGGCATTCCTACCATACAGTATATGTGCCATCAGTACAGTATATGTGCCATCGTGCTCTTTCCCCCACAACCTCTCCAACATAAGCTGAAATCTCAACTTGTTGTTTATGTGCTTTACTTGGTGTGATATACCATACAGCCATACATTTATAGTTAATTTCCACCGTGCTCATGTTTGTTACCTCGTGTACTAATTTAAATACATTATTCCTCTGTTGTGCATTCAACTTTGATCCCAACTCCAGCTCCCATTTTTCCAAAAACTGGGGGGGATCAGTACCTTCTATTTCCATAAGGATCTTATATATCTTAGAAGTGCCCTGTTTTGGGGCTATAGTTACATTCAACAGTTTCTCAAATGGGTACTGATCGTCCGGCATCCTCAGTGGTTGTGGGAGTGTTGAGACAAAGTGAGCAAGTTGACCGTACCGCCATTCATCTAAAGTGAAAAATAAATCTTTTCTTTCTTTTAAATCAAAAAAAGTGCAAATTCCCTTTACTCAATATATCTTTTAAGTGTATGTTCTGATTTTTAATCTATTTCCCAGAGATATTGTCCTTCTCTGGAGGGAAATACTCCGTTCCCACCAAGGGGATCATACCTGAGTTATATTTCCATCCTTTTTGTTTATACAATCTATCCCAAACACTAAAAACTTTCTTTGTCAGTGGACTAGTGTTCCCATCTAATGTGCAAAACGTGTGTGGAACCCAAACCATCTTTCCTAACTGTGCCTTCCTCAACGTCTCTTCCATATTCATCTAATCTTTCCTATGTGAATGAAATACCCAATCTATTATTCGTGAAAGTATCACCGCATGATAATAACTTTTAATATTTGGTAACCCCAAACCCCCATTACCTTTTGCCCTACACAGTGTCTCGTACCTAATTCTCGTTTTTTTATTTGCCCAGATAAACTTACGTATCATCTTCTGTATTATCCCAAAAAAAGGATCCTGCTATATATATTGGTAGTATGTGGAACCTATACAAGATTTTTGACACTATCACCATCTTACCAAGTTTATACGACCTATCCATGAAGCACCGCCTTTTGACAACCTCCCTAGTTCTCCTTTTATTTAATTTCCTAATGGAATATAATTTGCCTGATAAAGGGCTTTTAAAGAAGGGTACAATTTTATTTCTAAATCGCCTATTTCTTTTTCCCTCCACGTAAATGAGAATTATTTTTGTAAGTTTTGCCTTTCAGGTTTTGTTATATTAATATTTAAAATCTCAGACTTTGCCGGGTTTATTTTCAGGTTTGTTATCTCCCCATATAGTTTTAATAATTTAATTAAATCAGTTAGCGTCATTCTAGGGTTTACTATTTAATGCAACATATTGTACGCATATGCTGCCACTTTATGTTCCACTTGTCAAATCTTTATTCCTGCTATATCCTTGTCTGGCTCCATTATACATTTTAAAGAACTGATAAAGGGACCCATTAACCTTGACCAACGCTGACAGGGCGCTATATATGATTTTTCTCTTTTAACCTTTAGTAAGAGGAACAATGATCTCAATACATTATCTCTACCTTCTCTACCAGGGATAAATCCCACCTGGTCCAGGTGTATCCACTCTGGCATCAGATCCTTTAATGTAGTTGCCAACACTTTAGCATATAGTTTAGTATCAACATTTAACCACTTGCCTACCGGGCATTTATACCCCCTTCTTTACCAGGCCAATTTTCAGCTTTCAGTGCTGTCGCATTTTGATTGGCAATTGAGCGGTCATGCAAGATTGTACCCATATGAAATTTTTATGATTTTTTTCTCACAAATAAAGCTTTTTTTTGGTGGTATTTAATCGCCACTGGGCACTTTACTATTTGCGCTATAAACAAAAAAAGTGCAAAAAATTGGAAAAAAAAAAGTTTCTTTGTTTCTATTATAAAATTTTTCAAACAGGTAATTTTTGTCCTTCACTGATGTACATTGATGAGGCAGCACTGATGGGCACTAATAGGCGGCACTGATGGGCACTGATAGGCAGCACTGATGGGCACTGATAGGCAGCACTGATAGGCAGCATTAATGAGGTGGCACGGATTGGCGGCACTGATAGGCAGCACTAATGAGGTGTCACAGATAGGCAGCACTGATAGGTGGCACTGACTGGCATCACTGCTGGGCACTGACTGGCGGCACTGCTAGGCATTGCCTGGCGCAACTGCTGGGCACTGACTGGCACAACCACTGGGCACTGACTGGTGGCACTGACTGGCAGCACTGCTGGGCTGCACTGATGGGCACTGGTGGGTGGCACTGGTGGGCACAGGTGGGTGGCACTGGTGGGCACATGTGGGTGAGCACAGGTGGGTGGCACTGCTAGGTACAGGTGGGTGCACTGCTGGGCACAGGTGGGCGCACTGCTGGGCACAGCTTGGTGCACTGCTGGGCACAGGTGGGCGCACTGCTGGGCACAGGTGGGCAGAGCTGGTGGGTGGCACTCCTGGGCACCGATCAGCAGGGCACTGATCATCAGCCGATCCCTGCTCTGACAACTGCCGGTTCTCGGCAGTACTTTCCTCACGCTCTGACAACGTGAGGAAAGTGCAGCCGAGAACCGGCAATTGCATTTACGGGTGACCAGCGTGTCATTGAACACGGCTGATCATGTGGTAAAAGGCCACTGTGATTGGCCTTTTACCGCATCACGTGATTAGCTCTGTCCATAGGACACAGCAATCACGGAGATGGCCGGGTGCGTGCCCCCGGGGGTGCGCAGGAAAGCGCATTCTGGGAGGATGTCATATGACGCCCTCCCAGAACTGGCCGGCCGCAGTGTAGCCGTCATTCAGCTATCTGCGGTCGGCAAGTGGTTAATAAAAATATTGGCCTATAACTAGCACACTGTGTACTGTTTTTACCTTGTTTGAGTATGGCCGTTATATGGGCCTGCAGTGATTCCTTTCTCATTTCCAACCCTTCCCCTATTGCATTCATATAGGTACAAATTTTGGGGACCAAAAGATCACTACATTTTTTATAATACCCCACCGTATATCCATCCGGTCCTGGGCTCTTTCCTTTGGCTGTATTTTTAAGGCCAGATTAATTTATTCTAGGGTAATAGGTCTCTCTAGGGCCTCTAGTTTTTCTCCTGCTATTCTTGGCAGTTCAACTTCCTTTAGATATTCTAGTCTCTTTTCCTTTATTTCCTCCTCTTTTTTTTTGATCTTTGGAACTCACATCATACAGACAACTATAATATTTTTTAAACTTATTAGCGATATCGGTGGTGGAATATACTATTTCTCCTTTATCATCCTTAATTTTTTCTATATAATTTTTTTTATTTCTTTTCCTTTAATTTCCTCATCAAATATTTTCCAGGTCTGTTCCCCCACCTTTCTTTTGAAACCCTATTAAATACTCTTCTCAACTCCTGTTCCATAAGATCTTTTAGTTCTTCCCTTTTAATGATTAACTTCTGATACACCTCTGTGCCTGTCTTCTTTTTATGCAACCATTCTAAGGAGAAGGGTGTAGTTTAGCTTTAATTGTATTTCTACTTTTCCAGTCAAATTTGAGAAATCCCTCACTATATATTTGTAATTTGTTATCATTCACATTGCATACCTAAAAATAATTAAAACCTATTTCTTACCTTTCCAGTTGTTTCTTTTAAGCAGGTTCATACATAGGACTCTATACAGTCAGCTTGAAATTATTCAGACTAGCTTGCAATGTGCAAATGTTGTGACAGTTTAATAAAAATGGATTACCATAGAAAGCACCACACAAGCCTAGATATCTTTAACCTTTTGTTATGACAGTGTGTACATCAATTTTACAATGGATAATGAAGATCTACCTTCACAGTACAGAATATTTATGGTAAACATAACTCCCCACTCCCTCTTTAATATTATATAGAAGGGGAAAGCTAGTTTTTTTTAGTAAGTAAAAAGCAAGTGAAATGTAAGCAACAATTTTTTATTCTCTTTTAAGAGTGAACATATATAAATGTATTGTTATCCCAAATTGTTATCCCAAAAAGTGAAAAAATACTTTAAATGCTGTACTTGGAGACACTACAATGTTTTGCTGGCTTTTTTTAGTTAAATAATTAATATTTAATACTCTTTCATCTAACCTCTGTGGCTTCCCACCAGCTTCATATTCCCACCTGTATACTCTTACAGTTTCCCTTTCAGGAGGTAGACCTTTGGCTCAGAACGTCCCATGCTGCTACCTTTCTCCCCTCTATCTTATTTGCACATGTTTGTTCTGTTATTACACTTTTAAAAGGCTGTAAGCTTGCAGTAGAATGAAACAAAAATATTATTGTTCAAGAACCTTTAATTTAAAAATTGTGTAATGTCATCTATTGTATTTGTCATGTCCATTGCTATGCTACCTACTTGTGAAGTAAAACATCTAAAGCCCCAAAAAACAAATTATTCTCTAATGATTTTTGTTAAATTAAAAGCTATCTGGTGTCTGTCCCGTTCAAAACGTGGCCTAGTAAGAGTGCTTAAATACTGTACATGTTGTCACCGCAATATTTTGGTGTTTTTTTTTTTGTGTGAAATGAACACACTCTAATGTTGATTTTTTTTAAAAATTAAATTCTGGCTAGTATATCTCCTGTTCAAAATGCAGCCTTGTGAAAGTGCTTATTTGAATGTTAATTTGTATCATAAAATGCATGTTGCTTGGCTATGCAGGACTATAGGAGGACCCAAAATGACAGCGACTCCTAAGGGGTTAGTGCAACATGGGGATGAGGTGATGGAAAAAATAAAAGTACAGTTGTTAGGTGTGGGCAGATTAGGCCTCCAAGAGAAGGGTTTTCAAGGATTGTCTAAAAGTGGACAGAGTAGGAGACAGTAAGACAACTTGGGGTAGGAAGTTCCATAGGATGGGAGAAGTCCTGGAGTCGAGCATAGGAGAAGTCCTGGAGCGGAGCATGGGAGGAGATGGCAAGGGAGCTAGAGAGAAGGAGGTCTTTGGAGGAGCGAAGAGAATGGTTTGGTTGGTATTTTGAGACTAGGTTAGTGATATAGCTTGGGGGCAGAGTTGTGGATGATTTTATAGGTTGTTGTTAGAATTTTGAATTTAATTTGTTGGGTAAGCAGAAGCCAGTAGAGGGATTGGCAGAGAGGAGTAGCAGACACTGAATGATTGGTAAGGTGGATGAGCCTGGCAGAAGTATTCATCATGGACTGATAGGGGGATAACCTATGTAAAGGTAAGCCAATGAGTAGGGAGTTGTAGTAGTCGAGGTGAGAGATAACCAGGAAGTGAATTAGAAGCTTTGTGGTGTCGTTGGTTAGGAAGGGGCGTATTTCAGAGATGTTGCATAGATTGAGGCAGTAAGTTTGGATAGTGATTGGATGTGGGGTTGAAAGGATAGTTCAGGTCCAGTATTACACCTAGCATCTTGGCATGGGGATTACGGGTTGACAATTATGCCATCGGTCTTGACAGAGAAGTCAGGGGAAGAGGCACGTGGGGGAGGAAATATTATGAGCTCAGTTTTGGATAGATTGAGTATGAGGAAGTGGTTTGCCATCCAGACTGATATATCTGTTAATAAATTAGTGATGCGTGTCACATCGAAGGATTGGTAAACTGCAATATAATAAATGTTTTCTTTTGGATTTAATTCTGCTTCAATAAATGGTGCTTGTAAATCTGTGATCAGGCAATAAATCTTGAATTCTGAAAAGCCGTCTGCACAATATCCTGATATATGATAAATAATGATCTGTAAAGTGAGTGATGCTCTAATCATATATAGCAAACAAATATCATAAATAAATGATAAATTAATAAAGTGCATACAAAACTGGTAACAATCCAATGCTCAATATTGTGATAAGCTGTTGAAAAATAGCTTTGCACTGCATAGCATCTTCACTGTAGAACTTTGGGAGAATTTGTTTTTCCCTCATTTGCATTGGGACTTTCAGACTGAATTATATAGTTTTTCACAGTTTATCACAGTATTCGATTATCACTGATTATATTGTGCATTGGGTTGTTTACAGTTTTGTTTGTACATTACTTTTTATGCACTTTATTCAATTGTTTTATGGAATTGGTTTGCATTATATGATTAGTGCAGCACTCACTCTACTACTAAAAGTATTTGAGCAACATTTGATGTTTCATGATGTTTCAAATACCATCCAGTTCACCCAATGTCATTGTTGGGACCTTGGGATTATTCTTGAGAGGGAATGTATTCATTTATTTTTAGGATTGTAACCTTCTTTTGGGGGGGGGGGTATGAGAAATGACCCTTTCCAAACAGGGTGTTGTGCTAATCCTGTAAGTAAATAAGAGAACTTGAACCTTCACTAGATGGAAGAGTGGGATTGATAATAAAGTTGGCAGTGTCTCTACCCAGGTCAGGGCCTCTATGAACAGAGGGGATTCCCTTCCTGGGACATAAATCAGTAATCTAATTAAAGTAATTGGAAGCAGAAGAACTACTGCAGCCAGCATATAGTATTAATCATAAGCATATACATGCACACCATTATAGAAATAATACACATTTTATATAAGAAATTATTAATAACAGTACATAAATTCACTGTATAAACAGATATTATCAGCAAAGAGTCCAATAGGTGTCCTGCTGGAATTGTGAACATATATTCAAGTAGATATAATTGTCACGCTTACCCCTAACACAAGTGGTCAGACACTATAGCTTGCTTCTGTGTTCTTCACCTATAGCAGCCCCCTTTCCCACAAGCCAGGCAGGCCTATCAGTATTCTGTTGCCCTGAGAACCTATACACAACACTATAGTGCCTGACTACGACTCTGGGGTAGGCTCGAATTGTGCACAGCAAAGAGGTACTTGCGGTTGGCAGACCGGCGGGGTGGTTTAATGACAGTACAGGTAAAAGACAGGCAGGGTTCAGAATAGTCAGGGTCAAATCCGTAGTCATAATGCAGGCAGAGTTCAGAGAGTAGTCAATATCCAATCCAAGGCCATCAATGAGGATTCCAAACATGCAGACAGGGGAGACAAACAGGGAGCTTGGGGCACGCGTTACAAACGCAATATCACAAGCATGAGACTGAAGGTTTGGTTGGCTTAAATCAGGTTTGATCTCCACCCAGAGACTGTCCACATCAATCACCTTGCAGGTGGACAGAGAGACAGGGAGAATATATCACAATTAAAACAAGGATGCTGGAATACCACCAGCAACTGTGATGGAGCAGGAGTGCTACATGCTCCTGATAATAAATATTTAAAGAAGAGATGCTTCAAGATGAATGTTGCAGCAAAGTCCCATTGTAGGGGCCTGCTGAGGATGATACAACATCTGTCTTTGTTTTGGAGACAGGAAGACAATATCTGCAGTGATAATTAGAGCTGTTACCAAATCAGTCTGCAAGCAGTCCTAGATATCTGGCATGTGAGATAATAATAGGACAGAGATACTCTGTTACTAGGATTCAGCAATACACTTAGCTATGGGCAGCTGCAATTTGCACATTGAATAACTGTCCCTTCTGATCTGGTATTAGCAGCATGGACAGATCATGTGGCTGAAACCTTCACTTTATCCACTTTGGTTTTGGTGCGGAAAGTCTGGCCTCTATTTTCTCATGTAACATTACCTCAGTGATTTTTTATTTGTCTGTTAAGCTGGCAATAGATGGTTTGAATTGCAGCCTATTCAGCAGGGACTGGCCGGGATTTGAACAATCTATGGGCAAGCTGATTGTACCCAATTCAATTGTTCTACAACTTGGGTTCAACCAGCCTGTCAGATTTTTCATGTGATTATTGCAGCCGCTAGCAATAATCAGTGTTCTCCCGGCACGGATGGCCCACTCCCCCCACTCCATGCCCCCCTGCCAGGAGAACACAATAGCTCTGTGGGAAGAATTCCCCTGTCAATACAGTCAGTGTTGATGAGAGAATTCAGCTATTTTTTTTCTGCAACCTGCGGTTGCAGGAAAGAAACGCGCATCGTCTATGGCTGGCTTTACACTGAGGGTAGGACTCTTACAGGCCCTATGACATTTCCTGTGATACTTGGTGCTATCTAGTGGGAAAATGCAGTATTTTTGGTTTTAAATAGATAAAAAACATTCATCCAGCACAGGAAATAGCCTAATTACCAATAATTTGCACAGGAAGAATATACATGCACTATCATTGGGTGACTAAATATGCACATTTTTAGCCGAAAGTCCGATCCAGACTCCCTCTGTCAGTTTTCCAGTTGAAGAAAGATTTGGGGAAGGGGAGCCATATGATTATACAATAATGTTTGCTGCTCAAATAGAAATGTTACGGTGCTGCAAACCCTGGATTTTTTTAGCTATGGGATGAAGAGATAAATGAGCAGTCTATGCCAAGACAATGTTGTACATACTGTAGGAAACCATAACGTAAGTGAAAGTCCAGCACCGACACAGTATGAAATAAAATTAGAATTCTTTATTCATACAAGAAACCATTGAGACATATAAAAATGATCCACCAAGTGAATAGATTGAGGCATTTCAGCCCCACAAACTCTGGGCCTAGTCATATTTTTGCTGTTGGCTGCCCTTTCCCCTATCCATGCTTATACCTTACCCCTATGCTATGGAAAGGAAGGTGGCTTTTTTTTTTCTTTGGCTACACTTCTTCTACCAGAACCACATCCCTCCTCCTCACTCCAACCCTTCTCTTCGAATGGTGGAAATGGCAGAAGAAGAGGAAAAGGGTACATTAGCAGTCCTTCTAAAAATGTCTGCTATATGCCCTTGTGGAGGAGCAGGAAAATAGGGACCAGCAGTCCTCAAAATAATATGGCTGCTATGAGCCCTTGAGGAGGAAAAAAGGCACTCTTAAAGAAAATACTGTAGCTGCTATGCATCCTTAAGAATAGGAATTCAGTGCATTAGTAGCTCTCTAAAAGGAAGTGGCTTCTCTGTTATGTAACCTTGATGAAAGAGGAAAGCATGGATTTCCCTGCCTTGCCCTATTAAAATGCCGTTCCCAAAAAGCTTTCTGGTTCATAGTCATGAGTTTCGCCGTGCATTTGTCACCAAAATGGCCGTTACATTTACCACGGCTGACTTCCTGCAGGCAGAGGCTACAGACAAATTTGGCTCAAGTGCTTGCATACTGTACTGAAGACAGCCAATTTCTGACAAACACATAGATGAAGTCTATATGTTTAATATTTTGGGAACAATTGGGGATTTGGCGATGATATGGAATTCAGGAATTGGGGTGTTGTGGTTTTGAAGTTGTTTTTGCATTCTGTTTTGACATTTTACTACGGTTTTTAAGGCAATGCACTGTGATACTGCAAAAGAGGAAACTCACAAATTATACTGTCAAACCATTGTGCGCAAACTGAGCCAATGTAACTATGCATAAATATCCATATCTAGACATCAGCTTTAATGTTTGGAGATAAAAAACCTTTTGTTTCCTAACTTGTATAGTTTGAAAAGAACAAAGGACATCCGATCGGCTGCACTCCAAACAATCCACTTTATTGAACCAAGATAAAACCAATACAGGCAGTGGAAATACAGTGGGGGACTGACAGGTAAATGCATTTCACGCTAAAGACAGCGCTTATTCATTACCCAGTGGACCCATTTACAAAGTGTTGGTTTTAAGCAACAGCAACAGCTGTTCCTCCTAATCAACACTTGGTCCACCTCCTCTTACACCAGCGGTTCTCAACCTGTGGGTCGCGACCCCCTTGGGGGTCGAACAACCCTTTCACAGGGGTCTCCTAAGACCATCGGAAAACACATATTTCCGATGGTCTTAGGAACCGAGACACCGCTCCTCTATCAGTCTCCAGGCGGGTCCGCCCACATGCAGATACGTCCACATTTCCCTGGACGCGATGTGTACGCGGGATGACATGCCGCCCCTGTCATCTGGCCACATCCCCGGGATCACTCAACAGCTCCGCCTCCTTGACAGTGATTGGCCGCCGAGACTGTAGCTCACGAGAGGCACACAGGCAGCCAATCACCGGCGAGGAGGAGGAGCCGAGCAGCAGCGCGAAGATCAAAGAAGTTCGATCAAGGGAGCGGCCGGAGAAGGAAGACAGCTGACAGGTAAGTGTTTGTAGCGTGCAGATGGTGCTGCTGCAGCCAGGTATGCTGGCTGTAGATGGGAGAGGGAGGGAGCAAGCCCAGGCTGGAGCAGGAGTCAGCAAGGTAAGTATCATTGGTGTCAATAGGAGGAATAGTGCCCCATCATTGGTGTCACTAATACCACTGATGGGGCACTATTCCTCCCACTGACACCAATGATGGGGCACTATTCCCCCCCCCCCACTGACACCAACGATGGGGAACTATTCCTCCCCCCACTGACACCAATGAAGGGGCACTATTCCTCCCCCCACTGACACCAACGATGGGGCACTATTCCTCCCCCCACTGACACCAACGATGGGGCACTACCCCCCTACTGACACCAATGATGGGGCACAATTCCCCCCCACACTAGTATCATTGATGGGGCACTATTCCCCCCCCCCACTGACACCAATGATGGGGCACTATTCCTCCCACACTGACACCAATGATGGGGCACTATTCCTCCCACTGACACCAACAATGTGGCACTATTCCTCCCACTGATACCAATGATGGGACACTATTCCTCCCACTGATACCAACGATGGGACACTATTCCTCCCACTGACATCAGTGATGTGGCACTACTCCTCTCACTGACACCAATGATGTGGCACTACTCCTCCCACTGCAAAATTACAGTTATGAAGTAGCAACAAAAATAATTTTATGGTTGGGGGTCACCACAACATGAGGAACTGTATTAAAGGATCGCGGCATTAGGAAGGTTGAGAACCACTGTCTTACACAAAACTGATTTAAAGGTAAAGACAGTTCTGCAACTAACAACAATTTTAACATCCCCAAATTTCAACGCATAATATCCAATGCACCAACTATAGGATATATGCAAGAATTCCCATGTCGCACCATGGAGATGGCATAAATAAAAATTAAAATAAAGCTGTAAAGGATGTATGGGAAGAAGAAACAAAAAAAACAACATACCATGAAGAAAACACCATATCATGTATAAATGTATGTATATTGGATCTATCCCAAATAAGAAGATATACAAATAGAAATGCCTCAGTCCAATCCTCACCATCCCAGATATAATAAAAACCAAAAAGGCCAATGAGGCGATGGAACGGGCAGAGACACAGAAAATAATAAAAAAAGATCAGCATGTATTCATAAAACTGGTAAAACATAATCACATCAGAGAGGGAGGGAGGTGAGGCCATGGCTGGGCAAGGAAGTCACTCATAAAAATGTGTAAGATCCCATTCCAAATTCAAACCATTAGGAATACGTGTATGCAAATAAAAAATTCAAAAGATGTCACGTTTGCGAAGCAATCTAAAGCCATCTCCACCCCTAGGAGACCTGTCTACCTTCTCAATTCCCTGTATGCTCAAAAGCACTAAGTCACCTCCATGAGCACTGTTAAAATGATTAGTGACATTGCTAGAATGATTCTTTTGTATGTCATAAACATGATTATAGAGGTGATCTCATAGCCTTCTAGTAATCCTACCAACATAATGTACTTGGCAACTTCTACAGATGATCAAATATATTAGATGCTTAGTATTACAGTTGATGAAGTTCTTGATCCTGTAAACCTTACCACTAACCGTGGATCTAAATTCTTCCCCTTTCTTGATACAGGAGCAACAGGGACAGCCGTCTATATGACACCTATAGTTACCCTTAAAACTCTGTCATGTTCTCTGAGTTTTTCTAGAGGAAAAATAGCTTGAGGACAGAGTATTGCCCAAAGTTGGTGCACGTCGGGAAACAATTTTAGTACCGTGGGACAATATTTGTGCAAATATGTCATCACTCAGAAATAGAGATGAGCGAATCGAAGTAGGCGAAGTGGAATTCGTTTCGAATATTGGAAAATTTCCTAAAATGGCGGCGGACATGAGCGGCGACGGAGCGGGGATGTCTGGGAAGGCGCGCAGACAAGGCGCGCTGACCCATAATGCATTCCTTAATGACATGTGATCGCATTAGCCAATCAGCAGCCAGCCAGCACTGTGTAATGGTCGAGCTATAAATGGCGGCCATTTTAGAATTCTTCATTTGCCTCCAGTCATTCAAGAGAGGCAGACCGCTCTGTATTAGGGACAGAGTTAGGGCCACAGAAACGTTACTTGGGGACAGAGAAACGTTACTTAGGGACAGAGAAACGTTACTTAGGGACAGAGAAACATTACTCAGGGACACAGAATTGTTAGTGAGGGCCACAGAATCGTTACTTAGGGCCACAGAAACGCTAGTTAGGGCCACAGAATTGTTACTCAGGGACAGACAGAATTGTTACTGAGGGCCACAGAATTGTTACTTAGGGCCACAGAAACGTTACTCAGGGCCACAGAATTGTTACTGAGGGCCACAGAACTGTTACTTAGGGCCACAGAAACGTTAGTTAGGGCCACAGAATTGTTACTCAGGGACAGACACAGAATTGTTACTGAGGGCCACAGAATTGTTACTTAGGGCCACAGAAACGTTACTCAGGGACACAGAATTGTTACTGAGGGCCACAGAACTGTTACTTAGGGCCACAGAAACGTTAGTTAGGGCCACAGAATTGTTACTCAGGGACAGACACAGAATTGTTACTGAGGGACACAGAATTGTTACTGAGGGCCACAGAACTGTTACTTAGGGCCACAGAATTGTTACTCAGGGACACAGAATTGTTACTGAGGGCCACAGAACCGTTACTTAGGGGCCACAGAATTGTTACTCAGGGACAGACACAGAATTGTTACTCAGGGACACAGAATTGTTACTGAGGGCCACAGAACCGTTACTTAGGGCCACAGAATTGTTACTCAGGGACACAGAATTGTTACTGAGGGCCACAGAACCGTTACTTAGGGCCACAGAATTGTTACTCAGGGACAGACACAGAATTGTTACTCAGGGACACAGAATTGTTACTGAGGGCCACAGAACCGTTACTTAGGGCCACAGAATTGTTACTCAGGGACAGACACAGAATTGTTACTGAGGGCCACAGAATTGTTACTTAGGGCCACAAAAACGTTACTCAGGGACACAGAATTGTTACTGAGGGCCACAGAACTGTTACTTAGGGCCACAGAAACGTTAGTTAGGGCCACAGAATTGTTACTCAGGGACAGACACAGAATTGTTACTGAGGGACACAGAATTGTTACTGAGGGCCACAGAACTGTTACTTAGGGCCACAGAATTGTTACTCAGGGACACAGAATTGTTACTGAGGGCCACAGAACCGTTACTTAGGGCCACATAATTGTTACTCAGGGACAGACACAGAATTGTTACTCAGGGACACAGAATTGTTACTGAGGGCCACAGAACCGTTACTTAGGGCCACAGAATTGTTACTGAGGGACACAGAATTGTTACTGAGGGCCACAGAACCGTTACTTAGGGCCACAGAATTGTTACTCAGGGACAGACACAGAATTGTTACTCAGGGACACAGAATTGTTACTTAGGGCCACAGAAACATTACTCAGGGACACAGAATTGTTACTGAGGGCCACAGAACCGTTACTTAGGGCCACAGAATTGTTACTCAGGGACAGACACAGAATTGTTACTGAGGGCCAAAGAATTGTTACTTAGGGCCACAGAAACGTTACTCAGGGACACAGAATTGTTACTGAGGGCCACAGAACCGTTACTTAGGGCCACAGAATTGTTACTCAGGGACAGACACAGAATTGTTACTGAGGGACACAGAATTGTTACTGAGGGCCACAGAACCGTTACTCAGGGACACAGAATTGTTACTGAGGGCCACAGAACCGTTACTCAGGGCAACAGAATTGTTACTCAGGGACACAGAATTGTTACTGAGGGCCACAGAACCGTTACTTAGGGCCACAGAATTGTTACTCAGGGACAGACACAGAATTGTTACTCAGGGACACAGAATTGTTACTGAGGGCCACAGAACCGTTACTTAGGGCCACAGAATTGTTACTCAGGGACACAGAATTGTTACTGAGGGCCACAGAACCGTTACTTAGGGCCACAGAATTGTTACTCAGGGACAGACACAGATTTGTTACTCAGGGACACAGAATTGTTACTGAGGGCCACAGAACCGTTACTTAGGGCCACAGAATTGTTACTCAGGGACAGACACAGAATTGTTACTCAGGGACACAGAATTGTTACTGAGGGCCACAGAACCGTTACTTAGAGCCACAGAAACGTTACTCAGGGACACAGAATTGTTACTGAGGGCCACAGAACCGTTACTTAGGGCCACAGAATTGTTACTCAGGGACAGACACAGAATTGTTACTGAGGGCCACAGAACCGTTACTTAGGGCCACAGAATTGTTACTCAGGGACAGACACAGGATTGTTACTGAGGGCCACAGAATTGTTACTTAGGGCCACAGAAACGTTACTCAGGGACACAGAATTGTTACTGAGGGCCACAGAACCGTTACTTAGGGCCACAGAATTGTTACTCAGGGACAGACACAGAATTGTTACTGAGGGCCACAGAATTGTTACTGAGGGCCACAGAACCGTTACTTAGGGCCACAGAATTGTTACTCAGGGACAGTCACAGAATTGTTACTCAGGGACACAGAATTGTTACTGAGGGCCACAGAACCGTTACTTAGGGCCACAGAAACGTTACTCAGGGACACAGAATTGTTACTGAGGGCCACAGAACCGTTACTTAGGGCCACAGAATTGTTACTCAGGGACACAGAATTGTTACTGAGGGCCACAGAACTGTTACTTAGGGCCACAGAATTGTTACTCAGGGACAGACACAGAATTGTTACTCAGGGACACAGAATTGTTACTGAGGGCCACAGAACCGTTACTTAGGGCCACAGAATTGTTACTCAGGGACACAGAATTGTTACTGAGGGCCACAGAACCGTTACTTAGGGCCACAGAATTGTTACTCAGGGACAGACAGAATTGTTACTCAGGGACACAGAATTGTTACTGAGGGCCACAAAACCGTTACTTAGGGCCACAGAATTGTTACTCAGGGACACAGAATTGTTACTGAGGGCCACAGAACCGTTACTTAGGGCCACAGAATTGTTACTCAGGGACAGACACAGAATTGTTACTCAGGGACACAGAATTGTTACTGAGGGCCACAGAACCGTTACTTAGGGCCACAGAAACGTTACTCAGGGACACAGAATTGTTACTGAGGGCCACAGAACCGTTACTTAGGGCCACAGAAACGTTACTCAGGGACACAGAATTGTTACTGAGGGCCACAGAACCGTTACTTAGGGCCACAGAATTGTTACTCAGGGACAGACACAGAATTGTTACTAAGGGCCACAGAACCGTTACTTAGGGCCACAGAATTGTTACTCAGGGACAGACACAGGATTGTTACTGAGGGCCACAGAATTGTTACTTAGGGCCACAGAAACGTTACTCAGGGACACAGAATTGTTACTGAGGGCCACAGAACCGTTACTTAGGGCCACAGAATTGTTACTCAGGGACAGACACAGAATTGTTACTGAGGGACACAGAATTGTTACTGAGGGCCACAGAACCGTTACTTAGGGCCACAGAAACGTTACTCAGGGACACAGAATTGTTACTGAGGGCCACAGAACCGTTACTTAGGGCCACAGAATTGTTACTCAGGGACACAGAATTGTTACTGAGGGCCACAGAACCGTTACTTAGGGCCACAGAATTGTTACTCAGGGACAGACACAGAATTGTTACTCAGGGACACAGAATTGTTACTGAGGGCCACAGAACCGTTACTTAGGGCCACAGAATTGTTACTCAGGGACACAGAATTGTTACTGAGGGCCACAGAACCGTTACTTAGGGCCACAGAATTGTTACTCAGGGACAGACAGAATTGTTACTCAGGGACACAGAATTGTTACTGAGGGCCACAGAACCGTTACTTAGGGCCACAGAATTGTTACTCAGGGACACAGAATTGTTACTGAGGGCCACAGAACCGTTACTTAGGGCCACAGAATTGTTACTCAGGGACAGACACAGAATTGTTACTCAGGGACACAGAATTGTTACTGAGGGCCACAGAACCATTACTTAGGGCCACAGAAACGTTACTCAGGGACACAGAATTGTTACTGAGGGCCACAGAACCGTTACTTAGGGCCACAGAATTGTTACTCAGGGACAGACACATAATTCTTACTCAGGGACAGACACAGAATTGTTACTCAGGGACACAGAATTGTTACTGAGGGACACAGAATTGTTACTGAGGGACACAGAATTTTTACTGAGGGACACAGAATTGTTACTGAGGGACACAGAATTGTTACTCAGGGACAGACACAGAATTGTTACTCAGGGACAGACAGAATTGTTACTGAGGGCCACAGAACTGTTACTTAGGTCCACAGAAACGTTACTCAGGGACACAGAATTGTTACTCAGGGACAGACACAGAATTGTTACTGAGGGACAGACACAGAATTGTTACTGAGGGACACAGAATTGTTACTGAGGGACACAGAATTGTTACTGAGGGACACAGAATTGTTACTGAGGGCCACAGAACTGTTACTTAGGGCCACAGAAACGTTACTCAGGGACACAGAATTGTTACTCAGGGACACAGAATCGTTTAATTAAAGAGTATGTCAGACAACATGCAGAGGAGTGGCAGAGGAGGCAATGTTTTAGGAGCGAGCAGACGTGGCAGCAGAGGAAGGGGTCGAGGCAGCACTATTCGCAGCCAGAGGCTAGTGCTCCCGGTGTCATCCAGTACAGTGAGGAAGAGCTAACAGAGGGCGGTCAGGAACGGGGGGAGACATCCGCCTCTTCAGCAGCCAGGCGAAGAAGTAGTGGCGAGGAGAGTGGCTCGGTAGCCGGTCTAGAGACAGGTCTGTCTCCTGACCCACACGCAGCCGAGGGGGCTAGTAGTGAGGCGGAAACCCTAATTGATGATGATGAGGCTGATCGCACTTGGCAGCCTCGTCGTCATCAGGCTATTGCTTCCGCATCATCAGGAGAAGAGGGTGGCAGCTTGGCAGCGAGCAAAACAGTCGGTGGGTTGTCTCCATCGCCACACTCTGCCATGTGCCACTTTCAGGTCTCCTCACACACTGCTGGTGTGTTCCATTTTTTGTCATAGGGGGCTGGCAGATTACGGGCCTCCCATAGCTGCTGCCAGGCCCCTAATCTGCCATGGGCCCCTATACCGCCTCCTCATGCTGCTGCCAAGTCCAGAGTCTCTCATGGGTCCCTGTATGGCCTCCCATTGCTGCTGTCTCCATCGCCACACTCTGCCATGTGCCACTTTCAGGTCTCCTCACACACTGCTGGTGTGTTCAATTTTTTGTCATAGGGTGCTGGCAGATTACGGGCCTCCCATAGCTGCTGCCAGGCCCCTAATCTGCCATGGGCCCCTATACCGCCTCCTCATGCTGCTGCCAAGTCCAGAGTCTCTCATGGGTCCTTGTACGGCCTCCCATTGCTGCTGTCTCCATCGCCACACTCTGCCATGTGCCACTTTCAGGTCTCCTCACACTGCTGGTGTGTTCCATTTTTTGTCATAGGGTGCTGGCAGATTACGGGCCTCCCATAGCTGCTGCCAGGCCCCTAATCTGCCACGGGCCCCTATACCGCCTCCTCATGCTGCTGCCAAGTCCAGAGTCTCTCATGGGTCCCTGTACGGCCTCCCATTGCTGCTGTCTCCATCGCCACACTCTGCCATGTGCCACTTTCAGGTCTCCTCACACTGCTGGTGTGTTCCATTTTTTGTCATAGGGTGCTGGCAGATTACGGGCCTCCCATAGCTGCTGCCAGGCCCCTAATCTGCCATGGGCCCCTATACCGCCTCCTCATGCTGCTGCCAAGTCCAGAGTCTCTCATGGGTCCCTGTACGGCCTCCCATTGCTGCTGTCTCCATCGCCACACTCTGCCATGTGCCACTTTCAGGTCTCCTCACACACTGCTGGTGTGTTCAATTTTTTGTCATAGGGTGCTGGCAGATTACGGGCCTCCCATAGCTGCTGCCAGGCCCCTAATCTGCCATGGGCCCCTATACCGCCTCCTCATGCTGCTGCGAAGTCCAGAGTCTCTCATGGGTCCTTGTACGGCCTCCCATTGCTGCTGTCTCCATCGCCACACTCTGCCATGTGCCACTTTCAGGTCTCCTCACACTGCTGGTGTGTTCCATTTTTTGTCATAGGATGCTGGCAGATTACGGGCCTCCCATAGCTGCTGCCAGGCCCCTAATCTGCCATGGGCCCCTATACCGCCTCCTCATGCTGCTGCCAGGTCCACAGTGTCTCATGCCATGTGCCACTTTCAGGTCTCCTCACACTGCTGGTGTGTTCAATTTTTTGACATAGGGTGCTGGCAGATTACGGGCCTCCCATAGCTGCTGCCAAGCCCCTATTCTGCCATGGGCCCCTATACCGCCTCCTCATGCTGCTGCCAAGTCCAGAGTCTCTCATGGGTCCCTGTACGGCCTCCCATTGCTGCTGTCTCCATCGCCACACTCTGCCATGTGCCACTTTCAGGTCTCCTCACACTGCTGGTGTGTTCCATTTTTTGTCATAGGGTGCTGGCAGATTACGGGCCTCCCATAGCTGCTGCCAGGCCCCTAATCTGCCACGGGCCCCTATACCGCCTCCTCATGCTGCTGCCAAGTCCAGAGTCTCTCATGGGTCCCTGTACGGCCTCCCATTGCTGCTGTCTCCATCGCCACACTCTGCCATGTGCCACTTTCAGGTCTCCTCACACTGCTGGTGTGTTCCATTTTTTGTCATAGGGTGCTGGCAGATTACGGGCCTCCCATAGCTGCTGCCAGGCCCCTAATCTGCCATGGGCCCCTATACCGCCTCCTCATGCTGCTGCCAAGTCCAGAGTCTCTCATGGGTCCCTGTATGGCCTCCCATTGCTGCTGTCTCCATCGCCACACTCTGCCATGTGCCACTTTCAGGTCTCCTCACACACTGCTGGTGTGTTCAATTTTTTGACATAGGGTGCTGGCAGATTACGGGCCTCCCATAGCTGCTGCCAGGCCCCTAATCTGCCATGGGCCCCTATACTGCCTCCTCATGCTGCTGCCAAGTCCAGAGTCTCTCATGGGTCCCTGTACGGCCTCCCATTGCTGCTGTCTCCATCGCCACACTCTGCCATGTGCCACTTTCAGGTCTCCTCACACTGCTGGTGTGTTCCATTTTTTGTCATAGGGTGCTGGCAGATTACGGGCCTCCCATAGCTGCTGCCAGGCCCCTAATCTGCCATGGGCCCCTATACCGCCTCCTCATGCTGCTGCCAAGTCCAGAGTCTCTCATGGGTCCCTGTACGGCCTCCCATTGCTGCTGTCTCCATCGCCACACTCTGCCATGTGCCACTTTCAGGTCTCCTCACACACTGCTGGTGTGTTCAATTTTTTGACATAGGGTGCTGGCAGATTACGGGCCTCCCATAGCTGCTGCCAGGCCCCTAATCTGCCATGGGCCCCTATACCGCCTCCTCATGCTGCTGCCAAGTCCAGAGTCTCTCATGGGTCCCTGTACGACCTCCCATTGCTGCTGTCTCCATCGCCACACTCTGCCATGTGCCACTTTCAGGTCTCCTCACACTGCTGGTGTGTTCTATTTTTTGTCATAGGGTGCTGGCAGATTACGGGCCTCCCATAGCTGCTGCCAGGCCCCTAATCTGCCATGGGCCCCTATACCGCCTCCTCATGCTGCTGCCAGGTCCAGGCGAACGTAGTCACACAGGGGAGGAACTTCTCAGTGTAATGAACAGAGAAATCGACAGATGGCTGTCTCCGCGCAAACTGAAAATCGGAACCATGTTGACCGACAACGGAAAGAACATGGTGTCTGCTCTGCGTCAAGTAAGGTTGTGCCATGCGCCATGCATGGCTCACGTGTTCAATCTGGTTGTCAAGCGGTTCCTAAAATCCACCATCCCACTGCAAGACATCCTTAAAATGTCACGTAAACTTTGCATGCATTTCAGCCATTCCTACACCGCAAAGCACACCCTCCTTGAGCTGCAGCGGCAGAACGGAATTCCACAGCATCGCCTGATCTGCGACGTTGCAACAAGGTGGAATTCAACCCTACACATAGTAGACCGCCTTTACGAACAGCGAAAGGCCATCACCGATTTCCTGATGTTACAAGCGGATAAAGGTACTCCCTGTGTAACTTCGATGTCAGCCATTGGCAGCTCATGCGTGACACCTGCCGCTTGCTCAGGCCCTTTGAGGAGGCCACGCTATTGTTGAGTCGGCAGGACTATGGGATGAACGACGTCATTCCTCTGTTGCACGTCCTGGAACAAATGCTGTTAACAATGGCTGGTCAGGGTGCGGTAGACGTGGCGCACAGATCTCAACGCCACATGACCCCTGTGGGGGCAGGACAGGAAGAAGAGGAGGAGGTAGAGGAGGACATTTGTGCTCAGGAATTATTGAGTGAAATGGGTGGTTTTTCCACTCAGCGGACAGGAGTGGAGGAGCAGGAGCATCTGGTAGAGGAGGAGGAGGAGGAGACAGAGGACCTAGATGCACCGTGGCAGTATGCTGTGGAGATGGAGGCAGGGAGTCCCTCGCATTCCTTGGCACAAATGGCCCATAGCATGCTCGGTTGCTTGCGTAGCGACAGCCGAATAATAACCATCAGACAGAGGGATGACTTTTGGCTGTCCACCTTGTTGGACCCTCGCTACCGTTCAAAAATGGTGGCCTTTTTCACACCTGCTGAGAGGGAGGCCAAAATAACGTACTATAAAAACCACCTATGTAGTCAGTTGGTCTCTGCCTTTGTGCGCCAACGTCCATCCTCAGACACTGTGGGCCCTGTGCGCTCGCGTTCCGCTGCCATGGCAGCAAAGGAGGGGTGGGGTGGTAGGAGCAGTGGCAGCTCCACCAGCAGCGGCTGCCTCAGTCTGCAGTCGATGATGAGTAGCTTTCTTCACCAGCGCAGTGAGAAAACTACTAACCAGCCGCAGCAGCAGCAGCAGCATCAGGTGGACCTGGAGCAGGACCTCAAACAACAGGCTTGGGCCTACTTGGACAGCACCCTGCCAACCGAGGTAGACAATCCCCTTGACTACTGGGCAACAAAACTTGACCTTTGGCCCCAACTAGCTGAATTTGCCCTTGAAAGGCTGTCATGCCCGGCCAGTAGCGTGACATCGGAGCGCGTGTTTAGTGCGGCAGGAGGTATTGTAACTCCGCGGAGGACACGACTGTCCACCCAAAGTGTGGAGAGACTCACGTTTGTGAAAATGAATCAGGCGTGGATTAGTCTGGATTTCAAACCACCAGTTCCTGACACAACTGACTAAATCCGCCATGAATCATGCCCCAAACATGTGCCACTTTCAGGTCTCCTCACACACTGCTGGTGTGTTCCATTTTTTGTCATAGGGTGCTGGCAGATTACGGGCCTCCCATTGCTGCTGCCAGGCCCGTAATCTGCCATGGGCCCCTGTACCGCCTCTTCATGCTGCTGCCAGGTCCAGAGTGTGTCATGGGTCCCTGTACGGCCTCCCATTGCTGCTGCCAGGAGGCAGCAGGGTCGCAGCAGTGTCAGTGGAGGCAAACGGCCACGGAGTAGAGCACCAGCTCCACTGCAGCCTACCACCACGGCCAGTAGTGATGCCGGTGTGCACGGAGGAAGTAGCAGTCAGCCAGTGAGGAGTAGCGGGGGCAAAGTTTCCTACTCGGGGGTGTGGCAATTTTTCGTCAAGCCGCCCGAGGAAGTAAACGTAGCCGTATGTCGACTATGTGGCCAGAAAGTCAAGCGTGGCCAGGGGGCCCATGTTGGGACTACAGCGTTGCGTCAGCATATGCAGCGTCGCCATTCGGTGGCCTGGGAAAACCGTGATAAAGATACGGCGGTTCTGCCTGCCCCAGCCCAGGGTTCCATTTTGTCATAGGGTGCTGGCAGATTACGGGCATCCCATTGCTGCTGCCAGGCCTTAATCTGCCATGGGCCCCTGTACCGCCTCCTCATGCTGCTGCCAGGTCCAGAGTCTGTCATGGGTCCCTGTACGGCCTCCCATTGCTGCTGTCTCCATCGCCACACTCTGCCATGTGCCACTTTCAGGTCTCCTCACACTGCTGGTGTGTTCCATTTTTTGTCATAGGGTGCTGGCAGATTACGGGCCTCCCATAGCTGCTGCCAGGCCCCTAATCTGCCATGGGCCCCTATACCGCCTCCTCATGCTGCTGCCAAGTCCAGAGTCTCTCATGGGTCCCTGTACGGCCTCCCATTGCTGCTGTCTCCATCGCCACACTCTGCCATGTGCCACTTTCAGGTCTCCTCACACTGCTGGTGTGTTCCATTTTTTGTCATAGGGTGCTGGCAGATTACGGGCCTCCCATAGCTGCTGCCAGGCCCCTAATCTGCCATGGGCCCCTATACCGCCTCCTCATGCTGCTGCCAAGTCCAGAGTCTCTCATGGGTCCCTGTACGGCCTCCCATTGCTGCTGTCTCCATCGCCACACTCTGCCATGTGCCACTTTCAGGTCTCCTCACACACTGCTGGTGTGTTCAATTTTTTGACATAGGGTGCTGGCAGATTACGGGCCTCCCATAGCTGCTGCCAGGCCCCTAATCTGCCATGGGCCCCTATACCGCCTCCTCATGCTGCTGCCAAGTCCAGAGTCTCTCATGGGTCCCTGTACGGCCTCCCATTGCTGCTGTCTCCATCGCCACACTCTGCCATGTGCCACTTTCAGGTCTCCTCACACTGCTGGTGTGTTCCATTTTTTGTCATAGGGTGCTGGCAGATTACGGGCCTCCCATAGCTGCTGCCAGGCCCCTAATCTGCCATGGGCCCCTATACCGCCTCCTCATGCTGCTGCCAAGTCCAGAGTCTCTCATGGGTCCCTGTACGGCCTCCCATTGCTGCTGTCTCCATCGCCACACTCTGCCATGTGCCACTTTCAGGTCTCCTCACACACTGCTGGTGTGTTCAATTTTTTGACATAGGGTGCTGGCAGATTACGGGCCTCCCATAGCTGCTGCCAGGCCCCTAATCTGCCATGGGCCCCTATACCGCCTCCTCATGCTGCTGCCAAGTCCAGAGTCTCTCATGGGTCCCTGTACGACCTCCCATTGCTGCTGTCTCCATCGCCACACTCTGCCATGTGCCACTTTCAGGTCTCCTCACACTGCTGGTGTGTTCCATTTTTTGTCATAGGGTGCTGGCAGATTACGGGCCTCCCATAGCTGCTGCCAGGCCCCTAATCTGCCATGGGCCCCTATACCGCCTCCTCATGCTGCTGCCAGGTCCAGGCGAACGTAGTCACACAGGGGAGGAACTTCTCAGTGTAATGAACAGAGAAATCGACAGATGGCTGTCTCCGCGCAAACTGAAAATCGGAACCATGTTGACCGACAACGGAAAGAACATGGTGTCTGCTCTGCGTCAAGTAAGGTTGTGCCATGCGCCATGCATGGCTCACGTGTTCAATCTGGTTGTCAAGCGGTTCCTAAAATCCACCATCCCACTGCAAGACATCCTTAAAATGTCACGTAAACTTTGCATGCATTTCAGCCATTCCTACACCGCAAAGCACACCCTCCTTGAGCTGCAGCGGCAGAACGGAATTCCACAGCATCGCCTGATCTGCGACGTTGCAACAAGGTGGAATTCAACCCTACACATGGTAGACCGCCTTTACGAACAGCGAAAGGCCATCACCGATTTCCTGATGTTACAAGCGGATAAAGGTACTCCCTGTGTAACTTCGATGTCAGCCATTGGCAGCTCATGCGTGACACCTGCCGCTTGCTCAGGCCCTTTGAGGAGGCCACGCTATTGTTGAGTCGGCAGGACTATGGGATGAACGACGTCATTCCTCTGTTGCACGTCCTGGAACAAATGCTGTTAACAATGGCTGGTCAGGGTGCGGTAGACGTGGCGCACAGATCTCAACGCCACATGACCCCTGTGGGGGCAGGACAGGAAGAAGAGGAGGAGGTAGAGGAGGACATTTGTGCTCAGGAATTATTGAGTGAAATGGGTGGTTTTTCCACTCAGCGGACAGGAGTGGAGGAGCAGGAGCATCTGGTAGAGGAGGAGGAGGAGGAGACAGAGGACCTAGATGCACCGTGGCAGTATGCTGTGGAGATGGAGGCAGGGAGTCCCTCGCATTCCTTGGCACAAATGGCCCATAGCATGCTCGGTTGCTTGCGTAGCGACAGCCGAATAATAACCATCAGACAGAGGGATGACTTTTGGCTGTCCACCTTGTTGGACCCTCGCTACCGTTCAAAAATGGTGGCCTTTTTCACACCTGCTGAGAGGGAGGCCAAAATAACGTACTATAAAAACCACCTATGTAGTCAGTTGGTCTCTGCCTTTGTGCGCCAACGTCCATCCTCAGACACTGTGGGCCCTGTGCGCTCGCGTTCCGCTGCCATGGCAGCAAAGGAGGGGTGGGGTGGTAGGAGCAGTGGCAGCTCCACCAGCAGCGGCTGCCTCAGTCTGCAGTCGATGATGAGTAGCTTTCTTCACCAGCGCAGTGAGAAAACTACTAACCAGCCGCAGCAGCAGCAGCAGCATCAGGTGGACCTGGAGCAGGACCTCAAACAACAGGCTTGGGCCTACTTGGACAGCACCCTGCCAACCGAGGTAGACAATCCCCTTGACTACTGGGCAACAAAACTTGACCTTTGGCCCCAACTAGCTGAATTTGCCCTTGAAAGGCTGTCATGCCCGGCCAGTAGCGTGACATCGGAGCGCGTGTTTAGTGCGGCAGGAGGTATTGTAACTCCGCGGAGGACACGACTGTCCACCCAAAGTGTGGAGAGACTCACGTTTGTGAAAATGAATCAGGCGTGGATTAGTCTGGATTTCAAACCACCAGTTCCTGACACAACTGACTAAATCCGCCATGAATCATGCCCCAAACATGTGCCACTTTCAGGTCTCCTCACACACTGCTGGTGTGTTCCATTTTTTGTCATAGGGTGCTGGCAGATTACGGGCCTCCCATTGCTGCTGCCAGGCCCGTAATCTGCCATGGGCCCCTGTACCGCCTCTTCATGCTGCTGCCAGGTCCAGAGTGTGTCATGGGTCCCTGTACGGCCTCCCATTGCTGCTGCCAGGAGGCAGCAGGGTCGCAGCAGTGTCAGTGGAGGCAAACGGCCACGGAGTAGAGCACCAGCTCCACTGCAGCCTACCACCACGGCCAGTAGTGATGCCGGTGTGCACGGAGGAAGTAGCAGTCAGCCAGTGAGGAGTAGCGGGGGCAAAGTTTCCTACTCGGGGGTGTGGCAATTTTTCGTCAAGCCGCCCGAGGAAGTAAACGTAGCCGTATGTCGACTATGTGGCCAGAAAGTCAAGCGTGGCCAGGGGGCCCATGTTGGGACTACAGCGTTGCGTCAGCATATGCAGCGTCGCCATTCGGTGGCCTGGGAAAACCGTGATAAAGATACGGCGGTTCTGCCTGCCCCAGCCCAGGGTTCCATTTTGTCATAGGGTGCTGGCAGATTACGGGCATCCCATTGCTGCTGCCAGGCCTTAATCTGCCATGGGCCCCTGTACCGCCTCCTCATGCTGCTGCCAGGTCCAGAGTCTGTCATGGGTCCCTGTACGGCCTCCCATTGCTGCTGTCTCCATCGCCACACTCTGCCATGTGCCACTTTCAGGTCTCCTCACACTGCTGGTGTGTTCCATTTTTTGTCATAGGGTGCTGGCAGATTACGGGCCTCCCATAGCTGCTGCCAGGCCCCTAATCTGCCATGGGCCCCTATACCGCCTCCTCATGCTGCTGCCAAGTCCAGAGTCTCTCATGGGTCCCTGTACGGCCTCCCATTGCTGCTGTCTCCATCGCCACACTCTGCCATGTGCCACTTTCAGGTCTCCTCACACTGCTGGTGTGTTCCATTTTTTGTCATAGGGTGCTGGCAGATTACGGGCCTCCCATAGCTGCTGCCAGGCCCCTAATCTGCCATGGGCCCCTATACCGCCTCCTCATGCTGCTGCCAAGTCCAGAGTCTCTCATGGGTCCCTGTACGGCCTCCCATTGCTGCTGTCTCCATCGCCACACTCTGCCATGTGCCACTTTCAGGTCTCCTCACACACTGCTGGTGTGTTCAATTTTTTGACATAGGGTGCTGGCAGATTACGGGCCTCCCATAGCTGCTGCCAGGCCCCTAATCTGCCATGGGCCCCTATACCGCCTCCTCATGCTGCTGCCAAGTCCAGAGTCTCTCATGGGTCCCTGTACGGCCTCCCATTGCTGCTGTCTCCATCGCCACACTCTGCCATGTGCCACTTTCAGGTCTCCTCACACTGCTGGTGTGTTCCATTTTTTGTCATAGGGTGCTGGCAGATTACGGGCCTCCCATAGCTGCTGCCAGGCCCCTAATCTGCCATGGGCCCCTATACCGCCTCCTCATGCTGCTGCCAAGTCCAGAGTCTCTCATGGGTCCCTGTACGGCCTCCCATTGCTGCTGTCTCCATCGCCACACTCTGCCATGTGCCACTTTCAGGTCTCCTCACACACTGCTGGTGTGTTCAATTTTTTGACATAGGGTGCTGGCAGATTACGGGCCTCCCATAGCTGCTGCCAGGCCCCTAATCTGCCATGGGCCCCTATACCGCCTCCTCATGCTGCTGCCAAGTCCAGAGTCTCTCATGGGTCCCTGTACGACCTCCCATTGCTGCTGTCTCCATCGCCACACTCTGCCATGTGCCACTTTCAGGTCTCCTCACACTGCTGGTGTGTTCCATTTTTTGTCATAGGGTGCTGGCAGATTACGGGCCTCCCATAGCTGCTGCCAGGCCCCTAATCTGCCATGGGCCCCTATACCGCCTCCTCATGCTGCTGCCAGGTCCAGGCGAACGTAGTCACACAGGGGAGGAACTTCTCAGTGTAATGAACAGAGAAATCGACAGATGGCTGTCTCCGCGCAAACTGAAAATCGGAACCATGTTGACCGACAACGGAAAGAACATGGTGTCTGCTCTGCGTCAAGTAAGGTTGTGCCATGCGCCATGCATGGCTCACGTGTTCAATCTGGTTGTCAAGCGGTTCCTAAAATCCACCATCCCACTGCAAGACATCCTTAAAATGTCACGTAAACTTTGCATGCATTTCAGCCATTCCTACACCGCAAAGCACACCCTCCTTGAGCTGCAGCGGCAGAACGGAATTCCACAGCATCGCCTGATCTGCGACGTTGCAACAAGGTGGAATTCAACCCTACACATGGTAGACCGCCTTTACGAACAGCGAAAGGCCATCACCGATTTCCTGATGTTACAAGCGGATAAAGGTACTCCCTGTGTAACTTCGATGTCAGCCATTGGCAGCTCATGCGTGACACCTGCCGCTTGCTCAGGCCCTTTGAGGAGGCCACGCTATTGTTGAGTCGGCAGGACTATGGGATGAACGACGTCATTCCTCTGTTGCACGTCCTGGAACAAATGCTGTTAACAATGGCTGGTCAGGGTGCGGTAGACGTGGCGCACAGATCTCAACGCCACATGACCCCTGTGGGGGCAGGACAGGAAGAAGAGGAGGAGGTAGAGGAGGACATTTGTGCTCAGGAATTATTGAGTGAAATGGGTGGTTTTTCCACTCAGCGGACAGGAGTGGAGGAGCAGGAGCATCTGGTAGAGGAGGAGGAGGAGGAGACAGAGGACCTAGATGCACCGTGGCAGTATGCTGTGGAGATGGAGGCAGGGAGTCCCTCGCATTCCTTGGCACAAATGGCCCATAGCATGCTCGGTTGCTTGCGTAGCGACAGCCGAATAATAACCATCAGACAGAGGGATGACTTTTGGCTGTCCACCTTGTTGGACCCTCGCTACCGTTCAAAAATGGTGGCCTTTTTCACACCTGCTGAGAGGGAGGCCAAAATAACGTACTATAAAAACCACCTATGTAGTCAGTTGGTCTCTGCCTTTGTGCGCCAACGTCCATCCTCAGACACTGTGGGCCCTGTGCGCTCGCGTTCCGCTGCCATGGCAGCAAAGGAGGGGTGGGGTGGTAGGAGCAGTGGCAGCTCCACCAGCAGCGGCTGCCTCAGTCTGCAGTCGATGATGAGTAGCTTTCTTCACCAGCGCAGTGAGAAAACTACTAACCAGCCGCAGCAGCAGCAGCAGCATCAGGTGGACCTGGAGCAGGACCTCAAACAACAGGCTTGGGCCTACTTGGACAGCACCCTGCCAACCGAGGTAGACAATCCCCTTGACTACTGGGCAACAAAACTTGACCTTTGGCCCCAACTAGCTGAATTTGCCCTTGAAAGGCTGTCATGCCCGGCCAGTAGCGTGACATCGGAGCGCGTGTTTAGTGCGGCAGGAGGTATTGTAACTCCGCGGAGGACACGACTGTCCACCCAAAGTGTGGAGAGACTCACGTTTGTGAAAATGAATCAGGCGTGGATTAGTCTGGATTTCAAACCACCAGTTCCTGACACAACTGACTAAATCCGCCATGAATCATGCCCCAAACATGTGCCACTTTCAGGTCTCCTCACACACTGCTGGTGTGTTCCATTTTTTGTCATAGGGTGCTGGCAGATTACGGGCCTCCCATTGCTGCTGCCAGGCCCGTAATCTGCCATGGGCCCCTGTACCGCCTCTTCATGCTGCTGCCAGGTCCAGAGTGTGTCATGGGTCCCTGTACGGCCTCCCATTGCTGCTGCCAGGAGGCAGCAGGGTCGCAGCAGTGTCAGTGGAGGCAAACGGCCACGGAGTAGAGCACCAGCTCCACTGCAGCCTACCACCACGGCCAGTAGTGATGCCGGTGTGCACGGAGGAAGTAGCAGTCAGCCAGTGAGGAGTAGCGGGGGCAAAGTTTCCTACTCGGGGGTGTGGCAATTTTTCGTCAAGCCGCCCGAGGAAGTAAACGTAGCCGTATGTCGACTATGTGGCCAGAAAGTCAAGCGTGGCCAGGGGGCCCATGTTGGGACTACAGCGTTGCGTCAGCATATGCAGCGTCGCCATTCGGTGGCCTGGGAAAACCGTGATAAAGATACGGCGGTTCTGCCTGCCCCAGCCCAGGGTTCCATTTTGTCATAGGGTGCTGGCAGATTACGGGCATCCCATTGCTGCTGCCAGGCCTTAATCTGCCATGGGCCCCTGTACCGCCTCCTCATGCTGCTGCCAGGTCCAGAGTCTGTCATGGGTCCCTGTACGGCCTCCCATTGCTGCTGTCTCCATCGCCACACTCTGCCATGTGCCACTTTCAGGTCTCCTCACACACTGCTGGTGTGTTGAATTTTTTGACATAGGGTGCTGGCAGATTACGGGCCTCCCATAGCTGCTGCCAGGCCCCTAATCTGCCATGGGCCCCTATACCGCCTCCTCATGCTGCTGCCAGGTCCACAGTCTCTCATGCCATGTGCCACTTTCAGGTCTCCTCACACTGCTGGTGTGTTCAATTTTTTGACATAGGGTGCTGGCAGATTACGGGCCTCCCATAGCTGCTGCCAGGCCCCTAATCTGCCATGGGCCCCTATATACCGCCTCCTCATGCTGCTGCCAGGTCCAGAGTCTCTCATGGGTCCCTGTACGGCCTCCCATTGCTGCTGTCTCCATCGCCACACTCTGCCATGTGCCACTTTCAGGTCTCCTCACACACTGCTGGTGTGTTGAATTTTTGGACATAGGGTGCTGGCAGATTACGGGCCTCCTATAGCTGCTGCCAGGCCCCTAATCTGCCATGGGCCCCTATACCGCCTCCTCATGCTGCTGCCAGGTCCAGAGTCTGTCATGGGTCCCTGTACGGCCTCCCATTGCTGCTGTCTCTATCGCCACACTCTGCCATGTGCCACTTTCAGGTCTCCTCACACACTGCTGGTGTGTTGAATTTTTTGACATAGGGTGCAGGCAGATTACGGGCCTCCGATAGCTGCTGCCAGGCCCCTAATCTGCCATGGGTCCCTATACCGCCTCCTCATGCTGCTGCCAAGTCCAGAGTCTGTCATGGGTCCCTGTACGGCCTCCCATTGCTGCTGTCTCCATCGCCACACTCTGCCATGTGCCACTTTCAGGTCTCCTCACACACTGCTGGTGTGTTGAATTTTTTGACATAGGGTGCTGGCAGATTACGGGCCTCCCATAGCTGCTGCCAGGCCCCTAATCTGCCATGGGCCCCTATATACCGCCTCCTCATGCTGCTGCCAGGTCCAGAGTCTCTCATGGGTCCCTGTACGGCCTCCCATTGCTGCTGTCTCCATCGCCACACTCTGCCATGTGCCACGTTCAGGTCTCCTCACACACTGCTGGTGTGTTGAATTTTTGGACATAGGGTGCTGGCAGATTACGGGCCTCCCATAGCTGCTGCCAGGCCCCTAATCTGCCATGGGCCCCTATATACCGCCTCCTCATGCTGCTGCCAGGTCCAGAGTCTCTCATGGGTCCCTGTACGGCCTCCCATTGCTGCTGTCTCCATCGCCACACTCTGCCATGTGCCACTTTCAGGTCTCCTCACACACTGCTGGTGTGTTGAATTTTTTGACATAGGGTGCTGGCAGATTACGGGCCTCCCATAGCTGCTGCCAGGCCCCTAATCTGCCATGGGCCCCTATACCGCCTCCTCATGCTGCTGCCAAGTCCAGAGTCTCTCATGGGTCCCTGTACGGCCTCCCATTGCTGCTGTCTCCATCGCCACACTCTGCCATGTGCCACTTTCAGGTCTCCTCACACACTGCTGGTGTGTTGAATTTTTTGACATAGGGTGCTGGCAGATTACGGGCCTCCCATAGCTGCTGCCAGGCCCCTAATCTGCCATGGGCCCCTATACCGCCTCCTCATGCTGCTGCCAAGTCCAGAGTCTGTCATGGGTCCCTGTACGGCCTCCCATTGCTGCTGTCTCCATCGCCACACTCTGCCATGTGCCACTTTCAGGTCTCCTCACACTGCTGGTGTGTTGAATTTTTTGACATAGGGTGCTGGCAGATTACGGGCCTCCCATAGCTGCTGCCAGGCCCCTAATCTGCCATGGGCCCCTATACCGCCTCCTCATGCTGCTGCCAGGTCCAGAGTCTGTCATGGGTCCCTGTACGGCCTCCCATTGCTGCTGTCTCCATCGCCACACTCTGCCATGTGCCACTTTCAGGTCTCCTCACACACTGCTGGTGTGTTGAATTTTTTGACATAGGGTGCTGGCAGATTACGGGCCTCCCATTGCTGCTGCCAGGCCCGTAATCTGCCATGGGCCCCCGTACCGACTCCTCATGCTGTGACGTTGCAACAAGGTGGAATTCAACCCTACATATGTTAGACCGCCTTTACGAACAGCAAAAGGCCATCACAGATTTCCTGATGTTAAAAGCGGATAAAGGTACTCCCTGTGTAACTTAGATGTCAGCCATTGGCAGCTCATGCGTGACACCTGCGCTTGCTTAGGCCCTTTGAGGAGGCCACGCTATTCGTGAGTCGGCAGGACTATGGGATGAACGACGTCATTCCTCTGTTGCACGTCCTGGAACAAATGCTGTTAATAATGGCTGGTCAGGGTGCGGTAGACGTGGCGCACAGATCTCAACGCCACATGACCCCTGTGGGGGCAGGACAGGAAGAAGAGGAGGAGGTAGAGGAGGACATTGGTGCTCAGGAATTATTGAGTGAAATGGGTGGTTTTTCCACTCAGCGGACAGGAGTGGAGGAGCAGGAGCATCTGGTAGAGGAGGAGGAAGAGGAGACAGAGGACCCAGACGCACCGTGGCAGTATGCTGTGGAGATGGAGGCAGGGAGTCCCTCGCATTCCTTGGCACAAATGGCCCATAGCATGCTCGCTTGCTTGCGTACCGACAGCCGAATAATAACCATCAGACAGAGGGATGACTTTTGGCTGTCCACCTTGTTGGACCCTCTCTACCGTTCCAAAATGGTGGCCTTTTTCACACCTGCTGAGAGGGAGGCCAAAATAACGTACTATAAAAACCACCTATGTAGTCAGCTGGTCTCTGCCTGTCTGCGCCAACGTCCATCCTCAGACACTGTGGGCCCTGTGCGCTCGCGTTACGCTGCCATGGCAGCAGGGGAGGGGTGGGGTGGTAGGAGCAGTGGCAGCTCCACCAGCAGCAGCTGCCTCAGTCTGCAGTCGATGATGAGTAGCTTTCTTCACCAGCGCAGTGAGGAAACTAATAACCAGCTGCAGCCGCAGCAGCAGCAGCAGCATCAGGTGGACCTGGAGCAGGACCTCAAACAACAGGCTTAGGCCTACTTGGACAGCACCCTGCCAACCGAGGTAGACAATCCCCTTGACTACTGGGCAACGAAACTTGACCTTTGGCCCCAACTAGCTGAATTTGCCCTTGAAAGGCTGTCATGCCCGGCCAGTAGCGTGGCATCGGAGCGCGTGTTTAGTGCGGCAGGAGGTATTGCAACTCCGCGGAGGACACGACTGTCCACCCAAAGTGTGGAGAGACTCACGTTTGTGAAAATGAATCAGGCGTGGATTAGTCTGGATTTCAAACCACCAGTTCCTGACACAACTGACTAAATCCGCCATGAATCATGCCCCAAACATGTGCCACTTTCAGGTCTCCTCACACTGCTGGTGTGTTCCATTTTTTGTCATAGGGTGCTGGCAGATTACGGGCCTCCCATAGCTGCTGCCAGGCCCCTAATCTGCCATGGGCCCCTATACCGCCTCCTCATGCTGCTGCCAAGTCCAGAGTCTCTCATGGGTCCCTGTACGGCCTCCCATTGCTGCTGTCTCCATCGCCACACTCTGCCATGTGCCACTTTCAGGTCTCCTCACACTGCTGGTGTGTTCAATTTTTTGACATAGGGTGCTGGCAGATTACGGGCCTCCCATAGCTGCTGCCAGGCCCCTAATCTGCCATGGGCCCCTATACCGCCTCCTCATGCTGCTGCCAAGTCCAGAGTCTGTCATGGGTCCCTGTACGGCCTCCCATTGCTGCTGTCTCCATCGCCACACTCTGCCATGTGCCACTTTCAGGTCTCCTCACACTGCTGGTGTGTTGAATTTTTTGACATAGGGTGCTGGCAGATTACGGGCCTCCCATAGCTGCTGCCAGGCCCCTAATCTGCCATGGGCCCCTATACCGCCTCCTCATGCTGCTGCCAAGTCCAGAGTCTGTCATGGGTCCCTGTACGGCCTCCCATTGCTGCTGTCTCCATCGTCACACTCTGCCATGTGCCACTTTCAGGTCTCCTCACACTGCTGGTGTGTTGAATTTTTTGACATAGGGTGCTGGCAGATTACGGGCCTCCTATAGCTGCTGCCAGGCCCCTAATCTGCCATGGGCCCCTATACCGCCTCCTCATGCTGCTGCCAAGTCCAGAGTCTCTCATGGGTCCCTGTACGGCCTCCCATTGCTGCTGTCTCCATCGCCACACTCTGCCATGTGCCACTTTCAGGTCTCCTCACACACTGCTGGTGTGTTCCATTTTTTGTCATAGGGTGCTGGCAGATTACGGGCCTCCCATAGCTGCTGCCACGCCCCTAATCTGCCATGGGCCCCTATACCGCCTCCTCATGCTGCTGCCAAGTCCAGAGTCTGTCATGGGTCCCTGTACGGCCTCCCATTGCTGCTGTCTCCATCGCCACACTCTGCCATGTGCCACTTTCACATCTCCTCACACTGCTGGTGTGTTGAATTTTTTGACATAGGGTGCTGGCAGATTACGGGCCTCCCATAGCTGCTGCCAGGCCCCTAATCTGCCATGGGCCCCTATACCGCCTCCTCATGCTGCTGCCAAGTCCAGAGTCTGTCATGGGTCCCTGTACGGCCTCCCATTGCTGCTGTCTCCATCGCCACACTCTGCCATGTGCCACTTTCAGGTCTCCTCACACACTGCTGGTGTGTTCCATTTTTTGTCATAGGGTGCTGGCAGATTACGGGCCTCCCATTGCTGCTGCCAGGCCTGTAATCTGCCATGGGCCCCCGTACCGCCTGGTCACACTGCTGCTGGGTCCACAGTGTGACATGGGTCCCTGTACCGCCTCCCATTGCTCCCACTCTGCCATGTGCCACTTTCAGGTCTCCTCACACTCCTGCTGGTTTCCATTTTGTCATAGGTTGCTGGCAGATTACAGGCCTCCCATAGGTGCTGCCAGGCCCCAAATCTGCCATGGGCCCCCGTACCGCCTCGTCACGCTGCTGCTGGGTCCACAGTGTGACATGGGTCCCTGTACCGCCTCCCATTGCTCCCACTCTGCCATGTGCCACTTTCAGGTCTCCTCACACTCCTGCTGGTTTCCATTTTGTCATAGGTTGCTGTATGGCCTCCCATTGCTGCTGCCTCCACCGCCACACTGTGGCTCCAAACACTGGTTTTGGCCCCGTGACTGGCCAAATGAGTGAAGTGTGCGGTGATTCTAAGATCGACGGCACTCATCTGCATGTCATACTGACTGACAGTATTATTTCTCTTCCCCAGCAGACTCCAAGGGCATTTAAATTAAAGGTACAGTGTTCTGCACTAATATTAAGTCTCTCTGAAGCCTAGAAACACCCTTTTTTAAGTTAAATTCACAGCGAATATATTCGACTCGAATCGAATATTGTCCACGAATTCGCCGAATCAGTCGAATCGAATTTTTGAATACTTCGCTCATCTCTACTCAGAAGTATGGGAAGATAGCGCTCAATGATCCTTTTAATCCTCCCAAACTCTAGGCTGAAAACAGTGGAGAAAACTGGTGGTCCCTGCCTGGAATTACACCTCTCCTTTGTTATTAATAAATTGTTCCTGTCAGTATTGTTAGCTATAACTACTGCACGATCTATCATGGGCATCAGATAACCTCTCTGTAAAAAGCAATCTCTCATGTGTGTCACCTCTCTATTGAAATCTTCATCCTTATTACAAATCCTACGCAATTGTAGGAACTGTCCTACGGGGATCCCTCTCTGTGGTTTGAACTTAATCATACATATAGGAACATTGGGAAAGCCATTTTTGTTCATTACACATGCAAACTGTGCCTCTTGCATGGAAAAGTTGTACATTACTGCTGCTTCTCACAATACTATAAGAGCTGGTCAGCTATGTGGTTGATACTATGAGGCTGCACATTATGACAAGAGCTACCTCCGCTTTCTGCTTTTCAGCTCCTCTTTAGTCAGAAGGTTGAATGAAATATAGTACTACTTCATGTGGTTATTCTACAAAGCTTTAGACTGTACACAACTACATATATATAAGGCAAGCATTTACAAAATGTAACAAAAATACTATAAAGTAAACTATGCAATAATAACTCAAATGTGACCTTTGGAAATAAATTATAATTTACCTTTAATATATTACCATTCTTTGCTCTGTGAGAAATCCTATAAAGGATCTTTTCTGCTTTTAATGACTTTGTCTCCAGTTTATTAACTGTCTACAAGCTCCTGCAGCTAACTTAATTCACCATGAGGAAGGGAAAACTTCAAAGCTAACCAGCTGATGGCCTGCAAAAAAAGTGAAAGCTTAACATGAGGTCAAATTGTTTAAAATGATTGTTAATTCATTTGGCCACAATTTATTGAATTTTTGTGGTAGTTTGCTGTTACTGTATGCTGTTTCGTTCAGTATTATCCTATTTCTAGTATATATAAAGCCAGAATCTTTTGCTTTTTATTTTCATTAGAGTAAGGAACTGTCAGTTTTTTTTTCTTTTTGCTATCTAACCCTCCCTCATCTGGAAGGACTGTCCCTCTTTTGGATCCAAGTCCCTTTGTCCCTCTTTGATTCAACCTTTAAAATATTGCATTTTTTTTATTTAGAAACTCCAGTATAAAGAAAATTAGTAGTGACAAAGAGCTTGTGGGATTAACCAATTAATGTATGAGTGGATCGATAGCACACTGGCCATCTTCCTCAAAACAGAATTCATCCTCAATGATCACACAAAAAAAGCAACAAACCCATCCCACCAACAAGACCCCTCAGTAGTGATATCATAAGTGCAAAGGTAGCATGAGCCTTTTCACTTGTAGAAGCAGAGGTGAAAGGGTTAAAACAGTTAACACTAACAATACAACAAAGTAACGGCATAACTAAATAAAAAGAACAGTCTCCTAGATTGTAAGCTCCAAGGCGCAGGGCCCTCGAGCCCCTCGTGTATTGTATTGTATTGTTACTGTGCTGTCTCGTGTACTGTCTCCCATTACAATGTACAGCGCTGAGCAAACTGTTGGCGCTATATAAATACTGTATAATAATATAATAATAGTGTCAAGTACAAACTACCTAAACTAAACAGCATAATAATAAGACACAGAATCTAAAAAAACAGGACCCAAGGATTAAAACTAGCTGGAGCAGCTGGGATAACCCAGGAGCTATCAATCATTAGCACTGAACAATAACAATCCTAATAATCCCAAACCCTAAATGTATGTCATACATGGGCAGGTAGCAAATTGTGACAGCAAAAACAAATTGAAAAATCCCATGCACTATGCAGATACAGTGCACACATACTGTATAATGCTGAAGATGGCGCATATTCCAAGGCAATCGGCAAAATCCCACACAAACATAAACTGGAGAAATAAAGTAATCTGGGAGTAAATAATACCAGCCAAACATAAAGGAGCAGGGTCTTAGGCCTTTGATGTCATCACAACCGCTGGTGTAGTGCAGCAATGTGTCTTTTGTGCTTTTGTTACTTTGAGATACTTGTGAGTTTACAGTATATGTATATGATAAATTAGGAGCTTTTAGCAATATTACTGTGTGGTCCTTTGTACTCTCTTCCGAATATTACTACCAAGAGTTGTAGCCCCCAGACATCCAGTGGAGGGCCCTGTGGGTTTTGATGTTGCCATCACATCTTGGAGTGACGTATAGTGGGTTTTTCTTGCGCTGTTGATCTCTTTTCATTTAGAGATCATTGCTATCTGGTAAGGGAATTTGCACATTTGATTCCAAGGTGGCTTGGGACTTTCACATGTCCCCTGTTGTGCTAATGTGTTTTGACAGAACACTCCAGTCAGCTCTCTCAGCCAATGGCTGAGAGCGCTGATCGGGAGCCAATCGGCAGACTTTTTTCGGTCGTGCCCCTTCAACAGAACGACTTCTGTTGGACCGGCTGCCATACACACAGCCGAATGTCGGCCGATTTCTATTTGGCCCGTGTGTACTAGGCTTTAGATGCTGATTAGAAGGTCTCATCTAATGATCCATGGCTGAAGGAGATGGCGGAGATGGCAGGAGAGAGATCAGTGTTTGTAAACAACACAGATCTCTCTACTGACAGTGAGGGTGTGCCGGTTTTTGTCTCCCTGTGAAGCAGGGAATAAAATCCATCACATCCCCTAGTAAAAACAGCACACAGTTAACATAGTAACACTTGCTAGGCACAAGGTTGACCCTTTGGTTGTCCTGGATGTTAACCTCTGCCTACTCAGTGTCATTAGTACAGCGACAGAGCATATTATTAGCACAGATCATTGTATTAGTGTCACTGCTGATGTCTGTATCAGTTAGTCAGTTCCCACTCAGCGTCAGTTAGTGTCAGATTGCACGCCGCACTATCACAGTCCCGCTATTAGTCGCTGATCACTGCCATTACTAGAATAAAAAAAAAATTCCAGTCTATATACTGTCATTTGTAGACTCTATAACTTTCTCACAAACCAATTAATATACACTTATTGGAATTTGTTTTACCAAAAGACATTTATTTTGATTGTATTTATATCACTTCATTGTTTGGCTGCACTCTTTTTTATTTTAGGTTTATTTATATTGGTTTTGCACATGCCTTTTGTATGTTATTAATTCTTCCTGTATCTGGAACATAGTGGGCAGCATTACCCCTTAGCAGTAAGCATATAATTTGTGGTTTTCAATAGCAATAAAGGGGCAATATGTTTAAAAAAGAGTGTCTGACAAGGTCTAGATAGTTTATATATATATATATATATATATATATATATATTTTTTTTTTTTTAAACAGGGTCAGGACTTGACTTATGGGTAGCCACCTCCAGTGGCTGCCTCTCCATCCAGCTCCCAGTGGATCAAGCCATCCATCTGCCTGAGGTTATGGACTTCTGCCATAATGACATGCCTGCAAACGCTTCACCCTTGTGATTGCAATATTATATGATTTTAATTATCTTTTTAATAAATTGACATACTGCACTATATTGGTTCCTTGGGCGCCTCTCTCCCCTTCCCCATTTATTCACTTACCTGAGGTATGCCTGTCACAAGGCATCCTACTCATCATATACATACTGATAATGCCACCGCCAAAGGCAGTCATGCAGATAGAGTCTGGAGTCCACATGCTCTACCAACAGAAGTTAAGACTAACCTGTTCATGTAGGCCCTTAGGGGCCAAAGTCTGTAATTCATAAATCCACTGACTTTTTCATTGTAATAACAGGCAGCAGCGATTGCCCTCCCTGGGTAAAGGAAAAGCATGGTCAATGAACATATATTTGAACGTAGGTATAGAGTGTTTCTGTTCTAAGAAATGCCATGCACTGGGTTGATTGGAGGAATGTGAAGCCAAAGCTTGGGAAATGACTGATCTGTGGTTGTTAAACTGATCTCAGAATGATGTTATTGTGTTTGCCCATGTGGTACAAACTGCAGAAAGATCACCAGCATGCCAAACTTTGATACAATAAACACTGCTGATTTGAAGTAGCTCCTGTTTCAAGAGCTGTGAGTTCTCCCAACACATCTGGATTATATATAAAGTGTATATTTCAGTTATTTTGTGTAGATTGTAATTTTAAGATACATAAATGTTTTTTATTGAGCAAAGCATCAACCATCCATGTCATTCAGAGCATTGTGATGATGCTCTTCTATTTTCTCTAGTTTAGAGCTAAAAGTATTCAGAGATAGGCACCCTGTAAGCTGCAGTTAGTAATCATGGATAAATACTTCAGACTTGTCATTGTTTGTTGCTTGAGTGCAAAGGGTAATGGATGCTATAAATCTGTGAGAGCAACAATGTAAACACTGATGGAAGGACAAATAAAAAGTAAAGTATAGAAAACATGAGTGATGATAGCCGTAAATAGCTGCAGATGAATGGTTGATGAGCTTCACTTGTATACTATATGGGGTAGCTGTTAACTATGATAATAGAGATTCCATTTAAAATGATCACCTGCAATCTCATTGTGTCTCTTAGGAAACTCAGTACAAATATGTAGATCAAGGCTCATTACCATTGTGCCATGACATATCCAGTTGCCATGCAGCAGTTTTCACACATTTTCCTTTTTGGATTTTCTCTTCATGAATAGGATAATAAAATACACAAATAATGATAATATACATTAAGAAAAAAAATGTGTATACAAGGAACAATGGATTAAATAACATAAACTACACCAAATACACCTCCCAAAACAGACACCCTCTAAATAAAGAAAAAAAATGTTTTCAAAATGTCACCCAAGCAACATAAGTGATATCACTCTGCTCATTCTTTGTCATGTGCTTTAAAATGTTTGCAAATTAGATGGCTTATTTAAGTTATAATGAAAGATCCCACAAAATGTTCAGATATACCTAAAAAAAATTGGAAGCTAATAATTGAACTATATGTGCTGTCACTTACATGCTTTTAAATGTCCAGGGGCTCTGCGTCCTTCCTTGATGCACTTAGGCACTCTGCCCATATATTTGGATTGAGCTGATACTTTTTAAAATACTGTACTTAGGTTTACTTAGGTTTTCAAATTCTAACAAAGTTAACGCAAGGTATCCCAGTTATATATTCTAGTCACAAAATGGTAATAGCAATAACATGTCCCCAGAGAATGTACCTCAAAGCCAAACATACATCAGTCACAGATTAATGCGCTCACTCTTTACTATTGTACACAACATCATACAATTAAAGAGAATAAGAAAGATGAAATGTGCAACTGTAAAGCTAAAGTACAAGATTATTCAATGAAGCTACATTGTCAAAGGGGAGATAATGTAGCTTCATAGCACAAACTGGTCTTTCGTGTGGTTTGCTCCTGACATCAGGTCTTCCACAGCATTGATTTCATTAACGTTAGTTAAGTATAGACTAACCTGGAGGGACAGAGGTCTGCTTTCAGCACAGTGGAATGCAGGCTTTTGCAGCATTGATAAGATGGATAAGCAGAATTTTTTATAAGGGTTAAAAGACATTGGTGACAACAGGAGGAGGAAGGCCGCAGGATCACTCCCTAACCTGACATCAGTCAATCTGAACATTTTGTCTTGAATGTTGGTCCAAAGGTCTTGTAAATTTGTATATCCCCAGAAGATATATAATAGCAACCTGCCATTGACAACTCCAGCAAAGGTGTGAGCATTGTGGGTACATTTTATGTAAAGTTTTCAGGATCACAGAGCTACTAATATGTAACAGGATTCTTTTATTTTACTAGAAGTAGAGGATTTATGTGCAAACTGTAATATTCTTTGCTGCTGTTGTTTCAGGAATTGTGTTTAGATTTTTTTCTCATTGAGCTTAATAGGGGGAATGAAATGATCAAGAAGCTTAGTTATAAGTCAGTAAGATATGGATAGCCCGTGTTGAATGGAAGAGTGTTTTAAGCAAAGTTTCTCAAAAGTGTTGTATGCTGTTGGGGAAAAAGGTTCCTTAAAGGTTTGCGTGAGGAAGAGCCTCAGTTGCATGGCTTGCTAAAATAGCATTGGGAAGGGGAGGTATTCTGTCATGTCTTGGATTTATAGCTTGAGGGGGCTTGAAAATGTATGAGACAAAATTTACCAGTGTCTTTTAGACATTTAAATGTTTTGTCTTTCAGATTCAGAGAATTCTGAGTGTCTTGCAATATATGTTTACTGTTTCTAGTAACTATGTTAAGAGTAACTCCTCCTAATGGGTGATGTCTAATGTTTTTAGATAAGTCTCCCAGAATCCATGGAAGGCAATTCAGGGGGACAAGTGTAATGACTTGCTCTAGTTTGGTCATCTCTTTTCCTGATGATAGTTACACCAGTTAAGCACTAGTGTAATGTGTACAGCTCTGTAATATTTTAACAGATCAGGCAGGGAGCTGCTACCTTCTAATGGTGGAAACTACAGGACATGGTTCAATAGACCTTCAGGCTGTTATGTTAAAGCTGGGAAGTTGGTGTAATACACTGCACTGTTACTGTTTGCAGGATGTTGATTAACCACAGGATGGCGGTGTTCCACAGTTTAGCTATCACAGACTAGCAAGGTATTGTTGAACTTGTATGCTGAAGGCAAGAATTTTGTGCATGGACATACTGAAAGCAGACTACATTTCCCAGAATAACTGAAAGCCAGAGAACTTCCTGGAGGGAGGAGAGAGACTGTGTGAGAGGGAGGACATGTGCTGGATGCTGGTTCAGGGTTCAGGCGGGCCCAGATCAGACTGGGTTGCATCCAGGGGCGGACTGACCATTTGGAACTCGGGCACTGCCCGAGGGCCCGGGGTCAGTAGGGGGCCCCATGAGATGCCGCTGGTACCTTTTTCATAGGCTTTTTTGAGTTTGGGCAAGGACACAGGGGCCCCATGATCCCCTATTGCCCGGGGGCCCCTTGAGTTGTCAGTCCGCCCCTGGTTGCATCATAGAACAGGACAGAAGGAATACAGATAACTGGCATTGCTGACAAGCAGGAGAGCTGACCCTGTAGGCCAACAGATTGTGGAATTGTGCCCGGTATTATTCTATTCTCAGAGGAACCAAGAGGACAAGGGGTCCCCCAATCAAGAGACCGTTCTTCACTCTGCTCAGACTTCAGACTTGGTGAGAGGGTTTCGCAGACCAAACTGTCTTCAGTTACCAAATATCTTGTTCTTTTCTCAATTATATCAGTGCAGCACACTTTGCATCACAGTTTACCACCTGCAACACAGACTTCTTAGGCCAATTCAGTGCTGTGGCCTACAGCATCTGTGCCCCATCCCATTGCTCTGAATGCAGGACTACTCCTTCCACACATGTGTCTTTGTGGACAGCAAAACTGTTAATATCTCATCTTCAACATATTATAGCCATAAAGGAGTTTACTTCATCAAGTCAATTCCCTATCAGAATACAAATTCTATTGGAATCCACTCTCACCCCTTCTCCATCTATACTGATCCTTGCCTTCACCCACTTTCATTAAAGGACCATTTCTCTAACTTTGCTACCATTAGTCAGGGGAGGAATTTTTTTCCTACTGCTGTGCTTTTCCTTTCTCAATAAATCTTGCTCTCAAACAAAAAAGACCTCAACTTTAATGTGCACCAACTAGGGCCCCAACAAACATGCAGAAGACTTGCTTTCTTTTTCTGGTTATGGGGTGGTATCTAAGGGGATGGTTCCATCTGTATATTCAGCTTCTAGTTAAACCCTGCTCCCAGACAACTGAGAATTCAAAAGTGAGTTCTTGATAACCTACTACAGCTAATTTTTGGGAAAGATATCTCAGTATGGGGATTGGTGTTTAAACTTGGGTCCTGAAGGACATTTTGGGTTTGTTTTAAAGGGGTATTGTGTTTGAGCATTTGGCTGAGCCTTGCAGAGGGTCTAGCAGCTGTACACAATTACTGTTATTTCTTTTGTGTTTGCACCATTTCTTTGATCTCTATACAATAAAAATATTGGTTCACCTTAAACTGTGTGATTACTTTCTGTTCCAGGACCAGGGGATTCTTCTGGTCAAGGTTTTATGGTGGTGTCAGCAGAGGTTGTGCTTCCAAATCAGGCTCAGAACAGACAGGGAACCCAAAAATACTCAGTGGTTCTTAAGGTGGAAACGCTACATTGGGATGGCTGGAAAGAAGATTTACCACCACCTTGATAAATGTATTTGTGAGGCTCCTTTTTAAAATGTATAAATATCAATGGGTGAAACACATCTGTAAAATAAAACATTCTATCCCATTTGAAGGGGAAGACCAACCAAAATCTTGTTTCAGTTTTTGGTAGCATGAGAAAGGGTTAGAACTTCTATCAGTTTTTAACCACTTCCCAATGTCCAGTACATAATCAGTCCAAACATTGAAAAAGTCTCACACATGTGGTATCATCACACTCAGGAGTAGGCCAATGTGTTTTGGGGTGTAATTCTAAGTAGGTCCATGCTGTGTGTGAGAAATATCTTATTAAAGTGACAACTTTGTGTAAAAAACACAGTTTAATTTTCATTCAGCATTTTCTAAAAGCTTGTGACAAAAATGAAGTCCTCAAAAAACTCACCATGCCTCTTAGAAAATACTTTGGGGCATTTACTCTCCAAAATGTAGTTATTTTGTGAGTGTTTCTTTTGTCCTGGCACTTCAGGGACTCAAGAAATGCCTATGCTATGTGTGAGAAATAACTTGTTAAAATTACAACTTTTTGGGAAAAAAAACTATTTAATTTGCAAAATATGTTGACAAAAAATTATGCCTTCACAACTCGCCATGCCTCTTACTGGTGTAGCACCCACCTAGAGTAGTGTAGATTGTTAGGTAAACAGTGGAGCAGGGGTTGATTATTCACGCCTGCTCAGTGGCTCACAGGTTGCTGCTCTGATTGAATTCTAGAATTATTATCACATACCTATTAGAATTCTGAAATGACGAGGTCAACCTCTCTTGCATCTCCAATCAGGCCCCACTGAAGGTGGAACAGATGGTGCCAAGGGACAGGAGGAACACAAGTGTCTGCAGATGTTAATTGCAGAACTTGCGGCTGGAGGTGTAAACTTGGTAGATCAGGCAGGGCATCAGGTCAGGAACAGAGGAGATGCAGGAATGATCAGCCAAGGTTAAAGGAGCACTCCACCAGAACTGCAAGATCTGAGTGTGTGGCTTGCTGAAACTTCTAACAAGTATGAGGCTGGAACACACCATGACATCTGGAGCTGATATGATAGATAGCCAGAGCAAACAACCAGCAGGACTGTAAAGCCAAACTGGAGCCAAAAGTGTAGTCAGGGGTGTAGCCAGGGTCAGCAACAAGCAGGCAATGAGGTACCGAAACATCAGACAGGAACGTGGTCAGGAGTAAGCCAGGATCAGAAATCGATGAACAGAATCTTAAACAGGATCCAAGAACATATCAATGGCAAGCCTGGTCAGCAATTGATAACACTCTAGATACAAGCAGGACATAAGGAAACAGCTGACATCCTGTTAGCACTGACAGAGTAAGAGCCTCCCTTAAAAAGCCCGTCTGGTGCCAGAAACTGTGGGCATGCTCCCGCATACATGCACCCGAGAGTGCGCATTCTTGCGTGCATGTGCGAGCCTATGCTCATTTTTATAAGCAATGCCCCTGTGCTTATTTCAATGCATGATGATGTGCGTATGCGCATATCTATGTGCCAGTTTCCGTACAGGAATTTCCTTACAATTATAGTGGGAGTAAGTAGCCTGAATATTTATGGTTCTCCAGCCAAGTCCTGGGGAGGTGTGCCCAGTAGGTGGTGAGAGAACCCATAAATAGTCTGGGGAAGCAGGGTTCCTACGTCCAGTTCTGCAGGAGAAGACCCCTGTGAACAGGATCTGCCCCTGGGGCAGGACTTCTGGAGGTGCCATGTAGAAGACAATTTGAGGTCCCATCTGAGGCTTCAGCAGGGGGGGCTATTTGCAATAGTTTAATCCTGGAGTTGGGAGAAATGTATCCAGCTGTCCTATGGTGGTGTGTGTTCATATCTCCCTCACTGGAGAGTGCCAGGTGGAGGCAACTGATCCTGTGGCTGTGTGAGTAAATGAGCTTGGTGCTGGAAATTAGTCACTGTGTGCAGTATTTGGACTTTGAAATTTCCTTGCTACTAAATATTCCAAAGTCAACTGTTAGTGGTATTATAACAAAGTGGAAGCAACTGGGAACAACAGCAACTTAGCAACGAAGTGGTAGGCCACGTAAAATGACAAAGCGGGGTCAGCGCATGCTGAAGCGCACAGTGCACAGAAATTGCTAACTGTCTGCAGAGTCAATAGCTAAAGACATCCAAACTTCGTGTGGCCTTCAGATCAGCACAACAACAGTGCATAGAGAGCTTTTTCAGAATGGGATTCCATGGCCAAGCAGCTGCATTCAAGCCTTACATCACCAAGTGCAATGCTAAGCGTTGGATGCAGTGGTGTAAAGCTGGACTCTAGAGCAGTGAAGATGTGCTCTCTGGAATGACAAATCACTTTTCTAAGTCTGGCAATCTGATGGACACGTCTGGGTTTTGGCGGTTGCAAGGAGAATAGTACTTGTCTTACTGCATTGTGCCAAGTGTAACGTTTGGTGGAGGGGGGTTATGGTGTGGGGTTGTTTTTCAGGGGTTGAGCTTGGCCCCTTAGTTCCAGTGAAGGGAACTCTTAAGGTGTCAACATACCAAGACATTTTGGACAATTTCATGCTCCCAACTTTCTGGGAACAGTTTGGGGATGGCCCCTTTCTGTTCCAATATGACTGTGCACCGGTGCACAAAGCAAGGACCTTAAGACATGGATGAGTGAGTTTGGAGTGGAGTGTAGAGAGTTTGAAGTGGAGGAACTTGAATGGCCTGACCTCAACCCGATAGAACATCTTTGGGATGAATTAGAGTGGAGACTACAAACCAGGCCTTCTCATCCAACATTAATGCCTGACCTCACAAATGCATTTCTGGAAGAATGGTCCTTGTGGACAGCCTTCCTAAAGGGTGGGCCAACTCAATATTGAACCCTACAGACTAATACTTTTGGCAATATAGTATATATATATATATATATATATATATACCAAAGTTTGTAGACTCTATATTCACACAGACTAAATAATATGGGTTATTTTTACTAGTAAGTAAATGTAGCAGAATACAGTTTGGCCTAAATTTATAAAGACAGAATATTTAGTTGCAAAATTTTATAACAAAAGCTGAGAATTTTTTCTTCTTTATATTGCAGAAAATAAATTTAAAAAAAAGCTCTGTCACAAAAAAATTATATATAATTCATTTGGGCACAATGTTGCATGACTGAAAATTTTTCATTCAAAGTTTGACAGCGCTGAAAACTGAAAAGTGTCTGGGGCAGGAAGGAGGAAAAACAGACTGGTCTTGAAGTCGTTAATGTTTTCTTTCTTGGGGAGATTATTCCTCTTTTTCTGTCTTGATGACCAGGACAGAAGGTGAGGGGAAATTTAAAATTGTATACCATTCACTAAATCAGTAATAGAGCAATCTCCCAACAAGGACATTTTGGTGTCAACTGCCTAAAGGGGAATTTTCTGCAACTGTATCAAAGACTGGAAGTGAGGGCATATAGAAGGGAATCTAGGTCTCCATAAAAAAAACATGGCAGGTGCACTAACTCTTTTTAACAGTACCCAAAATGAGTAAAAGAAAGCATTTTAGTCTCCACTTTAAGTGTTTATTTCCTAGTTTGCTTTGCTCGTGAGCTACCATATTTAAACAAAGCAACATGATAAACAATATTTTTACATATGTTTCACATTTCTAGAGGCACCATGTAAAAGACTTCCTGGACTCTATAGTGCTATAGATTAAGATTTTTTTCCTGCATGCATTTTCTTTACTATAGCAGTGGCTAGTGTTGATTAATCTGAAAAGTATTCATGTTTTTAAAGCATATTTAACAGGATTAAAGGACTATATTCACTGAAGGTGGTAATAACCATGACTGGAACTGAAATTTTACTAATTGAAATAATTGGTTTGGATTATCAATGATACTGCACTGCAGAAGCTTCAAGTGTAATTAGGCCGTTGTGTAATATGTTGTAGTAGACAAATTAAATTAGAGAGAAATTGTTAGGTAAACTAAACACTAATGAGAAAGACATCAACATACCAGATTAAAAAGATGCAACCCTGGCTTCATATGACAAACGATATGTAGTAAATGAATGCAAGCACAAGTAATCCAGTCTCTACAGTAACTGGAGCATTAAGACTCACCACAAAGGTGGAGAGTCTGATGCTAATTGGGGCACATTCCTGTAAAATGAGTACACATTTTTTGGGTAATTATTTTTATTCCCTTAGTTAAACATTTTCCACCCATCCTGAGCCAGTGAATCTTCCCTGCTAGCTTGCACTGTTATAATGTTTCATATTACTTTGTGTAATGACATCATCATTCTTTGTAAATTATTATTGCAGGATCAATTGCAGTGTAGTATTACACTGCTCTTCTTTTTGAAATTACCCTGGGTTGTAGAATTCATTAGTTGGTGAAGGCACCATTAACAGTAATCATAACGCTTAGGGAAATAAAAATGAAAAAGAATTGGAGAATAAAAAAATGTTATATTGATATAGCCTGCATACAATATATTATAACTAGAGATGAGCGAATTATTCAAAAATTCGATTCGGCTAATTCGCCGAATTTGCGGAAGAAATTCGTTTCGATGCGAATTTATTCGCTGCGAATTTAACTTATTAAAAGGGTTTCTAGGCTTCAGAGAGCCTTTATATTAGTGCAGAACACTGTACCTTTAATTTAAATGCCCTTGGAGTCTGCTGGGGAAGAGAAATAATACTGTCAGTCAGTATGACATGCAGATGAGTGCCGTCGATCTTAGAATCACTGCACACTTCACTCATTTGGGCAGTCACGGGGGGGGGAGGAAGGAGAAGGAGAAGGAGGAGAAGGAGGAGAAGGAGGAGAAGGAGGAGAAGGAGGAGGAGGAGGAGAAGGAGGAGAAGGAGGAGAAGGAGGAGGAGAAGGAGGAGGAGGAGAAGGAGGAGAAGGAGGAGGAGGAGGAGGAAGAGAAGGAGAAGGAGGAGGAGGAGGAGAAGGAGGAGGAGGAGAAGGAGGAGGAGGAGGAGAAGGAAAAGGAGGAGAAGGAGGAGGAGGAGGAGGAGGAGGAGAAGGAAAAGGAGGAGGAGAAGGAAAAGGAGGAGGAGAAGGAAAAGGAAAAGGAAAAGGAGGAGAAGGAAAAGAAGGAGAAGGAGAAGAAGGAGAAGGAAAAGAAGGAGAAGGAGAAGAAGGAGAAGGAGAAGAAGGAGAAGGAGAAGAAGGAGAAGGAGAAGAAGGAGAAGGAGAAGAAGGAGAAGGAGAAGGAAGAAGGAGGAGAAGGAGAAGGAGAAGGAGAAGGAAAAGAAGGAGAAGGAGAAGGAAAAGAAGGAGAAGAAGGAGAAGAAGGAGAAGGAGAAGAAGGAGAAGGAAAAGAAGAAGAAGGAGGAGAAGGAAAAGAAGAAGGAGGAGAAGGAAAAGAAGAAGGAGGAGAAGGAAAAGAAGAAGAAGGAGGAGAAGGAAAAGAAGA